>NC_039358.1:17827188-19027188 GCF_003573695.1 Papaver somniferum
TTTTCTTTTTTTTTCATGGTATCTCAGTCACTCTAATTCACCCTAGCATTGGTAACAACTTGAATCGTGGGCCCCACCTATCACTTAGAGAAACATGGTTTAAAAACAAAATAAAATAAAAATAAAAATAGAAGTGAAAAGGAATCAACGAGATATGGTGAAACTATCATGTTATTTCTAACACCTGAGCTCTGTGCTTTTATGAATAGACTCTTTAGATGTTTCCATCTATTCAGATTGGTTCCTCAACTCCTACAACCAAAATGCTTCCATCCACTTAGATTGGTTAGTGCAATCCTAAAGAGGCATAAATTTCTAAGCTCTGGAGTTTATTTATTGCAACTAAAAAGTTTCTCCCATACCCCCAAACTTAAATCTAACATTGTCCTCAATGTTCTAAAGATGAAATTAAAAGCATGAACAAGGAGAAACTGTTACCATTTGAAGCAAAAGAGATAAGGAAAGATATTACCGTGTCGCATGAATATTGGGTTACCTCCCAAGAAGTGCTTAGTTTAAAGTCTTCAGCCAGACTAAGCATGGATTAGTCAACTCGAACCGTATAACAGTATCCGGAATAATTGTGGGTCTTTAAAACCAAAAAGAGCTGACAAAAGGAAACTGCAGTGAACCAAGAAAATGTACAAGACTAGCATGCCCTTACCTAGTTTCTGGATAACTATCGCTAATTGCGATTCAGGTTCTATGAAGGGGTCTAAATAGACTATTTTCCTCGGATGCATTTCCTCATAGGTAGGATCCAAATTATTAGGTCCTAGAGTCTGGAAAAACTCAGATAAGAACTTGGAATCACAAAATAACCTAAATAATTTAGGATCCTCTAAGTCAATTAGGTATGACTTACATAGTTGACCACAGTCAGAGTAGTGGTCATTCTGAAGCAAATGTGTCGATTCTAATTTCCTAAAGTACTTAGGCTTAGTCTCAGAACTTAATAAGTGACACATTTGAAATCTATACGTTCCAACAATTGGAAGAAAACTATTTGGTGGGAAAACAAAGTCAATCTGGGTATCATAGCCTGGGCAAACCACATCAACCAGAGGATGGGTTTCTAACGACTGAACTTTTTTCAGGACATCATTAGGTTCGGGAAACCTAGTATGAAGATAATCTTGTAAGATGGTTGAGGCATGGATATTAAGTCCTATGTGAGGGGACTTTCTGAGAGTTAAAGGTAAAGCACTAGGAAAGTGATAATCACCCCCAAACTTAGAGTTTTCAGTGTCTCTAGATAGACTAGTCACAATCTCCCTAATTTCTAGATCATCAGATTCTTGGAAGTGGTCAATTGATTCTTCTAAGTTTTTATCAGGTAGTGCATCTTTACTCATCTCTACGGGTCTATGTTCTTCATTCAAGATTATTGTTTCGAAGTCGCTAGACTCTAAAACAACATTTTCAGAATAAACCCGTTCCTCTAAACCACTATCGGCTTCGTAATCAAAAGGAAATACTACATCGTCTTAAACGGTGGTATTCCTAATCAAATCCTCGTCCTCTTGAATAGGTGAATAATCATAAAAATTATTTGGATTTGAAGTAGAAATAATATAATCACTATAAAGCTCAATTGTATTACTAGATTCCTGATCACTATGCCTACATATTTCAGATTCTTCATCACGACTATCCTCATCATCATAATAGTACGAAGATGATTGAACCTTATCTAAATAATTAGTGTTACCAATCATAACCTCGTTCTCTTGATTATGTAAATAACTATCTTCATTCTCAAGGGTATTATTGGATACACTATATTGGCAATTCAAGTAATTTTGAGCAATTCTTTCGTTCGTCTCAGCTATCCGCTTGAGGTGGTCTTCTAAAGAAGGTTCACTCATTATTGTAGTTCTTTCGTCTATAATTATACTATTCATATCAGCTAACTTACGCGTCAACTCAGCTAACTTACGTGTTGACTCTAGTAAAGAGGAATATCAGAAGGATCATAAAAAGGACTAATTTTCAATAGTTTGATTGTATCCTCTAGAGACGAAGAACTAGTACTATAATCTTCTTGCTCGTAATACTGATGCATGTGTGGATAATAATTGGGCTCACCATGGTATAAACCATAACCTTGAAAAGGTTGGCGTTCCCAACTACTATTCCCACCATGGTCATAAAAATGATGATGTCCATATTCAAATTCAGGTCGATACTCATTGTATTGGCTTCTATCATACCAGTTCGACATTCTTAATTGCAAGGGAAATCTACACAATCACATACAAGGCTGACTCGACTAAATCAAACCTATAGAATCTAGCAAACAAAAAGCATGATGGCTCCACTTAGATTGTTTTCTAGACCAGCTTCTATTCCTTCGAAAAGGAATTCGTTACAATTTGAGCACACCCCTCTGGAATCAATCCGAGCTAATGTAAGTTGAATCGAGGCGAGGGAAGCTCAGTGGAGCTTTGATACCCAAGGCCTCACCGCTATCACAAGGCGGCGCAGTCACGCATTCAACTCACAGAAACCATCATGAACTTTGAAGTGTGCTTAAAGAGCAACCAATATTTTTCGAACGAGTTTCCTATTAATTAAGCTCGTTACCCTATTGGTCTCGTTCTATTCAAAATTTTAGGCTTAGGTTCGCGTTTGGTTTCGTTTTCCTAAGGCGGGCAAGAAGGAAACGGTGATGAAATCCGAGTCCTTATCTTGATTTGTCCAGGCCTTGCCTTTTACTAGGAAATTAAAAACAGTCCAAATTCGTCCTCAATCAATGAATCACCTTAAGGAATACAGTAACTCGCTTACATGAGATTCACGAGTGTTTCGATGGACTTTCCTCCCGTACCAGACGGAGAATGAACCGTTAAAGTCGACTCGGGCCACGACTCCTATGTCAGTGTGCGAACCCGAGGGGCCGAGACGATATCGTAATCGTCTTCCTTCCCTGCAAACAATTTAATTTATTTTTTTTTATTAATAATAAGACCCTTCCGTAGGGTTAAAAAATAAAAATAAAAAAAATGTCCAAAAGTCCAGAATAAAGTCCAAATAAAAGTCCAAAAATTACAAAAATTATGAAAAATAAAGCCTATTTACAAATTCTAAAAATAAATAAATAAAAGCTATATACAAAAAAATAACAACAAAAAAATTAAATCCTAAAAAAAAAATTATGTCTTTTTTTTTCTTCTCTTTTAGCTTTTAGCTTTAAGCTTTTTGTTCCCGAGTCCTTAGTATTCCACTTCGAACCTGTAAATCAAAGACACAAAAAGAAACGTAAAAAGGAACAAATAATAATAAATAAATAAAATTAAACCTAAAAACAAATCTATATACAAGTCCGCGTCGGCGGCGCCATTTTTTTATAGTTTTTCGATTGCGGTAAATAAGAGTTCGTTGCTCGGACTTGTAAAGATTTAAAAACAAAAATATATACAAAATATGTCACACGATCAAGATATACTAGGACTTCGGATTCCACCATTAACCACATTCAATCAGTTCATATAACGACTCATAACTATTCTAGCTCTTTTGTTGACTCTTTTATTTGCCAAAAATAGATTTTGTAAAAAATCAATTGTAAATCACAAGCATGGTGCATCAAAAGCTCTTACGTCTAAGCATACACCATCAAACGAAATCACAACTAATTAATAAAAATCATAAAACGATGAAAAACAAGTGCAAAAGTCATAAAGAATCGATTATAGTTACCAAAAGTTTGTGAAATAAGGCTTCCTCCTTCATCCCAGAATTGGGATTTAGCTATTCATATCAAACACACACTCAAAATAATAATTCAAGCTCAAAAGGTGTTTAAAAGATTGAAAAAGGATAAAACAATGGATCTACGACCAACGCTGAGCGTCCAGAAAACAACGACAATACTTTGATGCTGTAAACAACGACACAAGCCAACTGCTGTTGACGCTGCTGAAAATAAGACTGTCCTGGGTAGTCTGTTCTTCTTGTTCTTCAAGCTCTTTAATGGCAGCAGCAGCAGCAGAACCCGTTCCTGGATATCGATTGTTTCTGCTCCTCAGAGGCTCTGCTCGACCCCCAATTCTCGACCCAACCCTCTACCACTTCTCAACAGCCTTTATATACACAACAGGGTCCAAATAACTCGATTAAATCCGAGTTTATCTCCCTTTTTCTTCACGTGCAGTTGAGAGAGAAATCTCTTTTCTGTTGCTTTGTACGCGTCTGTTAGCTATAAAATAGCCACCAAACTCTTCATATGACTTGAACAGGACCAAATACATAATTATCCAGCGTAAAAGTCTCCCAAAATCTCCACGAAATCTTCGACAGTGAACAGCAGGACACGTCTCTCTGCCTGGACTTTGATCTCTTCTTTCGGATTATCCAGCCCAATTGGTTGGGTCTAATTGCTTGCAACATGCCTGTTATGTCTTCTAGAGTCCATACGTACCAAATACATCCATTGAATCTCCTCAAAACTCGCTCAAATTCCACTTTAAAAACTGTTCTTCGCTGCTGCCATTTTTCCCGCCAGTTTCTGTTTTGAATTTTGAGAAGGAAACTGACCTCCCCCTAATCCAGTTATGGTGTCCCTTTAGCACATGCCCTGAAATGGGGTGCCCCTTATCCAACTTAGGAGTGCCTTTAGCAATTCTTCTGGGATGTTTTCCACACTTTTTCAGGGTTCCTCCGGGGTATTTCCAGTACACTTCTGGGGCATTTCCGGTACACTATCAACGGCAATCCAAGGGCCACATTTTTAGCCAATTTTTGCCGAAAAGCCTTATTTATCCAAAAACACCTACAAAGAGATTAAAAACCAAAATAAGTACAACAATTGGCACTAACAATATACACAATTGAGATAAATTAGACACATAAATGCGTCTATCATTCATATCATAGGATCAATTATTTGTTCTCAACAATTATCGCTCAATAAATAAATAAAACATCGACTCTTGTTTTGCCAAAGTAGATCCTCAAAACATTAGTTATAAATCGTAAGCATGGGACATCAAACATTTAAGCAAGCATGACCCATCTAATAAAATAATAACTAATTAATTTGAATCATAAATCAATTCAAAATAAGTGCAAAAATCATATAGAAAATAATACAAATTCACCCATGTGTGAAGTTCGGCTTCCTCCGTCGACCCATTAGCCTTAAACAAAAATATTGGGTCATGGGTTGAATCCTAAGCCCATAAAAGGTTAAGAACCAAGTCTGTTAGCCTTTATTAAAGGTGACTACATTCATTGTATCTTGAAAGGGGATGAATCTGTTCAATCCAAAAAGTTAGAATTAGTCTAGATATATATTTGGTCCAAGTACATTATTGACCTGGTCACCCTGAAAGGAGGGAATGGATAAAGGTTAATTATTGGGCCAAATACATTTCTAAATGTCTAGATACATAATTCTAATGATGAACCTGGATGGCATTTGGTCCGGATACGTCATCAAAATGAATGCAGACAGGTAATTGACTAGATGCATACCCTCTATTACCTATAAATAGAGGAGGAATTTCAACAGTAAATGTACACATTTCTAATCCTTCTCTCTCCATAAAAACCTGCTTAGAGCTCTTACTCATTGAGGCATCAGAGTGTCTTTGCAGGTACCCCCCTCCTTTTCTTCATTTCATCAAGAGTATTAGAAAGACAAGAGCATTGAAGAGCTGAGTAGAAATTTTTACATCATCAAGAACGTATCATGAGGAAAAGTTGTGGATCATCTCAACGGTCTACAAGTCATCCATCAGGTATTAATCTTACGCCATCCAACGTTCAAGATTATATCATTTATGTACAAATCTCGAGGAGTGTTGTAGGAACATTTTTGCTACAACAATCTTATTTCGCTAGTCGATTAAGATTATTGTGAGGTGATTGATATTTCTAGACTGTTCTTCGAGAATACAAGTCAGGTATATCAACTGGTTCCTGTTCACCTTGATTTATCAAAAGACGGAACAAAACTCGTAGGTATTTTTGTGGGAGACAGATTTATCTATTCATGTAGACTTTTATGTGTGATACAAATTTGTTTATTAAAGTCTTCGACTTTGGATCGTAGCAGCTCTTAATTGTGGATGAGATCAGCTAAGGGAATCAAGTGCATAGTATCGTGTTGGGATCAGAGACGTAATGAGCGCAACTGTACCTTGGATCAGTGTGAGATTGATTGGAGTTCAACTACAGTCCAGGCAAAGTTAGTTTATAGTAGGATAGTGTCTATAGCGGATTAATACAGTGTGTGTTCAATCTGGACTAGGTCCCAGGGTTTTTCTGCATTTTCGGTTTCCTCGTTAACAAAACTTCTGGTGTCTGTGTTATTTTTTTCCGCATTATATTTTGTTATATAAATTAAAATATCACAGGTTGTGCGTTGAATCGATCAATTGGTAAATCCAACCTTTGGTTGTTGATTGATACTTGAACATTGATCTTTGGTACCGTTCAAGTTATTTTCTCTTGTATTCAATTAGACTCGCAGATTGCTATTTTCTTGAGTAAGAATTGAATTTGAGAAATTTTGGTATAACTCCTTGATATACTTTTTATTAAGATTGAGTCTGACTATATAGTTGATTATCTTAAAAGTATATTGGAGTTAGTCCATACAGATTGCTAAGCGAATTATTGGGTGAGGTTGTTAGACCCCCATTTTTTCACCAACAACCATAGGGAGATGAAGGATACAATACACAAATGAAAAAAAAATCAAATTTATTCTATGTAATGCGTTTTTGGTCCGCTTTCGACCATGACAATAATCACTCTTACACCTATTTAGTTGGCCAATAAGATTCATTATTAAGCCAATGTCCTTTACAGTGTAGCGCCACCTTTGCGCGTCACTAACTCTGAAGGGTCTTGCTATCTTAGCACTTGAAAATATATGCAGGAACGCGCAACCTTTGCGCATCACTGACTTGGCCGGCTAAGCTTTAATGCGCAATCTTTGTGCATCACTAGCCTGACCGGTTATACCAAGAGAGTACACCATAAGAAAATAAGACTCCACATAAATTAACATTACTATTGAGTTGTATATTAAAATTTGAGTTTACTCCATTGTTAGGCGAGTGCATGAAGTTTCTGATTCATCATCACACCGACCTTGATCAAAGGATTGGTAGCATAGAGAGAATGGTGCAAAAGATGGTTGTAGTTATTATACCTTCATATGATGAAGAGTTGGAGCAAGCTAGTGCGGTTTTTCCAAATCAGCAAAGACGGTATGATCCCTACTCCAACACTTCCATGAAGACATTGGCTTAATAGAAATTGGCCAACAAAATGAAGCTTCATTGAGGGAAAGGCAAGGCAAATCCAAAGTGAGAAAATGCAACATACGATGTTGTCATTAAGGCATATCCATGGAATTGAGTTGTCCCAAACTCAAGGATGATGCAAGAAGGTAGAATAGGCCAAGAGTTGGTATATGCATTAGTTCAACGCTGGCCAAAGCTTGAGTAATGCAAATAAGCTAGTAATGCAAGAGTGGCATTGATATTGTCGAGAAAATTGGCTAAGTGAATCATATGACGCATGAGTAACAAGAATGAACTAAGGAAGTGTCCCAGGTGATTGTAGCGCAATAGTTGTGAAATAGAAGGCCAAGTTCAGTAAAGCGCAACAGTTGTGCAATACGAAGGTCAAGTTCAGAAATGCGCAACAGTGGTGGAATATGGTTCAGGTAGCGGTTACAAGTTGATTATTTACAAGCGTGCCAAAGGTGGGAGAATAGTTGAAAGGGTTATGAAATGAGTTTATAACCTTAGTAGAGTGTCAACAAACGTTTGGGACAAGTGCAAGATCAATTTTCTAGACAACACAAAATTTATCAGTTGAAAGCAATATATGCGGCTATGGAAATTACCCTATGGGACACATGGCTATTCTATGCGTGTGCAAGTGTTGTGCGCAGTTTTTGGCTATGTAACTACTGTATATATAGTGTGAGACATTGTAAATCAGTAACAGAGAGTTGGTAGAGTTAGTCTCGTGTTTGAGAAAATAAGGCATCATTGGGAGAATGATGGCCTATTTTGGTCCATGTGATGGCCAAGTTTTGTAATCTTCCTTTAGTGCAATAAAATGGGTTTGTTGAAGAAGATATTTGTTTTCATTAAGTTTCTTATCTTGTTGAGTTTGTTTAAGTAATGCATGGAAAATCTCTTATGCTTATGGGGGCATAAAGAGTTAGAGAAAAAGAAGATGAAGACTTTTGTTGCGTAAAGCCTTAAGAGTGAAGGCAGATGCATACTTTGATGCAAGTATGCAAGGTTGAGTACTTGTGGGTGAAGTTGATTAACTGAACCACAGAGTATTACCGGTCACGTCCCATGAAAATTTTAGGTCGTTAAATGGACATGTGACAGCAGATATCAGAGTCGTGTTTGGGGATACAGTTCTTGATTTTTTTTCTCTTTTACTTAAGTTGGTGTCAGTTGTTTGTCAAATTCAGTGAATAATTGTTTGGGTTTCACTAGTATGGAGACTAGAAAAAGTAGGTCTCGTGTAGAAAGATCAATTGGAAAGAACTTTGAATCTTGAAGTAGCAACAGGCCAAGAAAGTTCATGGCAAAGGTGCCTGAATTCCAGCCCAAAGTGTTAGACGAACAAGAGAGAATCATTGAAAACCGGGGTTTCAAGTGATGGCATGACATAACTAAGGAGTATAATGACTTTTATGGTGCAAGTCAGAAGTTTAAGTCCATGTTTCTCACAAGTATGCGAAGATTATGCATTAGGAATGTATATATTCGTAGTGTTATCAGTAGCGAGTACATTACATGTTTTAATGGAATTTTAGGAAAATTCCTAAACTCAAAGATGTTGTTGGCATTTGTGGTGGAAAAAAAATGAAGAACATGTCTATGAGATAGATTGAAGGTGTTTTCATCGTAGCTAGTTGGTTGAAGATTTAAGTTATCTCTCTCGAATGCATACACCTTGGTGGTAATGCAAAGTCTGGTTGCGAACCAGCGTTTTTGTGGAAATGTGATGCCATAAAAGAAGAATTGGATGGCCAATTCTTATCTAGCATAAAGCTTATCGAAAGGTTGAAGAAATAAGCGCAAGTTAGGGAAAAACTGATACACCACGGTCTTGCGTTTGCAAAGTGTTCTTCGTTGATCCTATATGTGCACAAGGAGTGTGCTTGCACCTGGTTTATGAGTGCGATCAATTTTCTTGGACAAGGGTGTCCAAAGACCCGCATTTGATCATAACCACAATATGATGTTTTTGTTGACTGCAAATCAACATTTTTTGCTACTAAAGTTTATTTTGGAGAAGCGCATAACCATATGTGCATGGGCAGTAAAAATGAGTTCCAAGTTTGAAGAAAAATGCGGCATGCTTGCTTCACGGAACGTAGGCAGTGGTGCCTCATTTGCAAGGATTATGGCCTTGTTAAGATTTTCCAAGAGATTTGTCCGCAAAAGTCATCAAGTAATATGGCTTGCTGAGATTTATGGTGAAGTTCAGAATCACTAAGTTAAGTCCGTTCTAGTTGTACAAAGGTGCAAAAGTATGCGTTAAAATTTGGGTGTTAACAAGCATGGCATATATGCAACAGTAGCATGCACCAAATAGGATTTGGGCATGGCCAGGATGCATGATGTGTCTGGAGATGCAAGTTAGGCCAAGTTGTAGATGTATGGAGAAGAAAGGACAAAGTGGTGATGTATAAGAATGGTGAGAGATCATTCTTGAAGAAATCTTCGTGAAAGCAAAAGCAACATGATAGCCTCATTTTGAAGGAGTATTCAACTAAGTGTCAATTATATTGTGTTTCTTTATGGGAGTGGCATAAGAACGTTGATAGTTGGAAGAGTGCATGTGGCAAAGTGAATTGCTAAATTGGGGACAATAGGTGCTGTATCGCTTCCTTGTTTGTTGCTTAGAAGCGAAGATGAACTCAGTATTGCAAGACTTGTTAGGTCATACAAGTTGCAATCAGTTGGCGTGATTATTTGCTCAAGTTTGAGTATACTTTCAGTTAAGGTCGATTGGACCTTGGTGTTGGGAATTGTCTCTCTATGTAAGGTAGTAGTGGATGAGGGTATTTTAAGCGAAATTTCTTGTCTTTTTCGTTCAAAGTAAAGCTAGTTCGCGTGAAAGATGTTACATAGCATATTAAAACAAAATATGCATTAGAAGACGCTGAAAGTGAAATAAGCAAATAGGGGAGTTGGTGGTATAGACGAGTTTCCTTTGAGAGTTATGTGGAAGTCCGACGGCATTTGGCAGCGATATCATGGAGTAACGCAGCAAGAATGTAGAAGTAAGCCCATCAAAAGAAAATGAGTTTAGATTGACTCATTGCTTGGAAGAACATGTTATTTTTCCATTACATTAAAGCGTAGCAGTTTGGAAGAACAGTGAGGCTTATTGGTTTCAAAGGAGCGTTAAGAGGATACCTTGTCCAGAGTGATGGTGGGATGTCCCGAGTAGTTCTAAGTCATGTCTATACCGAAGGCATGCATTTCAATCAAGGTATTGCAATAATGCAAGACAAGAACAACAAGGTGCTGGTTCTTTGGCATACAAATGATGCAAGTCCAAGAAGGTGAAGTTTGGAATATGATTTGGAGGCCAAATCTAGTAAAAGGGTTGATGTTTGCAGAGTGAAGCAAAGGCTATAGGTTGTGGCGCATACCAAGAGTGGTATGGAATCATAGAGTGCATACCTTAAGGCATGGCATGATTTGGCGTGGTCGCATATGATTGAAGAATGAAGCCAAGTTTTGTACAAGTCCTTTTATGTTGCATGGTGCAACTAACGTCGGAAGTGAAGGCATAAGACTATGGAAATATCATAATGATCAGTTGGGAAGAATCATTGCTTGTATACACTTAGGCACAAATGATTCATGCGAAGTTCAAGCACAATTCAGGGAATTGTCTAAGGAGAATCAGTTTGCATTTGAGTATTAATATACGACTTGAGTCGGTGTTGGAACGTAGGCGCAACGCAACAAAAAAGCTCAAGATCAGTAGGATCAATGGAAAGACAGTAAACCTAAGTGATGCTGATGCTAAGGCATATAAGTTGGCTAAGGGCGTTTTGCAAAAGCTAGTAAATATTGTTGAATTTCAGAAAGGGTTCTGAAAGTACATGCAGCGAAGATTGAGACCAATATAGAGAGTATAATTGGTTGCGTTAAACGAGGACATTGAACAGATTCGGTGGGGGAGGTCTTTAACCATTCAAGCTAGTTATGCACAATGATTGCGCGTTACAGCTTAGCCGGCCAAGTCAGTGATGCGCAAAGGTTGTGCGTTACTGCATAGACTGTCAAGTGCTAAGATAGCAAGACCCTGCAGGGCCATTGACGCGCAAAGGTGGCGCTACATTGTAAAGGACATTGGCTAAATAATGAAGCTTATTGGACGACAGAATGAAGCTTCATTGAGGGAAAGGCAAGGCAAAGAGAAAGTGACAAGATGCAATATGTAATCTTGTCATTAAGGCATATCCATGGAATCGAGTTGGCCCAAAATCAAGGATGATGCAAGAAGGTAGAATAGGCCAAGAGTTGGTCTATGCATTAGTTCAAGGCTGGCCAAATCTTGAACAATGGAAACAAGCTAGTAATGCAAGAATGGCATTGCTATTGTCGAGCAAATTGGCTAAGTGAAGCATATGACGCATGAGTAACAAGAATGGTCTAAGGAAGTGGCCCAGGTGATTGTAGCGCAACAATGGTGCAATATGAAGGCCAATTTAGTAAAGCAAAACAATTTTGCAATACGAAGGTCAAGTTCAGAAACACGCAACAGTGGTGCAATATGGCTCAGGTGGCGGTTACAAGTTGGTTATTGGCTTCACAAGCGTGTCAAAGGTGCGAGACAAGTTGGAAGGGTTATGAAATGAGTATATAAGAGTGTCAACAACCGTTTGGGACAAGTGCAAGATCAATTGGATAGACAACACAAAAGTTAGCAATTGAAAAGCAATGTACGCGGTTGTGGAAACTACCCTATGGGACACATGGTTGTTCCATGCGTTTGCAAGTGTTGTGCATGGTTTTGGGCTATGTAACTACTGTACATATAGTTTGAGAGACATTGTAAATCAGTAGGAGAGAGTTGGTAAAGTTAGTCTCGTGTTTGAGAGAATAAGGCATCATTGGAAGAATGGTGGCCTATTTTGGTCCATGTGATGGCCAAATTTTATAATCTTCTTTTAGTGCAATAAAATGAGTTTGTTGCGGCATGTCTTTGTGTTCATTAAGTTTCTTATCTTGTTGAGTTTGTTTAAGTAATGCATGGCAAACCTCTTATGCTTATGGGGGAGTAAGGAGTTAGAGAGAAAGAAGATGAAGACTTTCACTGCGTAAAGCCTTAAGAGTGAAGCCAGATGCATACTTTGACGCAAGTATGCAAGGTTGAGTACTTGTGGGTGAGGTTGATTCACTGAACCACAGAGTATTGTGGGTCAATGTCTCATGTAAATTTTAGGCCGTTAGATGGGCATGTGACACCTGGGGAGGCAGAAAGTTAAGTCGTATCGAATGCCACGAGGAAAGCAGTAGAAGTAAAACGCTAAATGTGTTGTAATTGAAGGTGACGCGAAGGAGCTAATTGATCAACTTACAACCGCATTGATGCTTTACTTGCAGATATTTTGGAATTGAAAACCTCACTTGTTGTTTGCAAATTCACCTTTATTCTCAGAACTTATAATGTTGCTGCTCATTCACTGCTCACTGGACAAAGATGAACAACACCTCTATGTTTTGGTCCCAACTTCCGGCTTGTCTTCCACCAACTGTTGAGGCAGACTTATAAACCGTTGAGGCTTTCGCTTATAATAGAAGTACACAGCTCATGTTAAGTGATGTACTGTATATGCCAAATTTAGATAAAGTTAACTCATTCGCAATTTAGCTCATGCCGGCGGTGAGAACACCGCAGTGACATGTCTTAACAAACCCATTACTAATTAATCACGGGTACACACTGGCGAAACTTATAAATAACATTTATATTATACCACATTCGTCATTGATCAATAGGGCCTTGTCTTCTCATAAAAAACAGATCAAACCAACAAATCCAATGTACATATGCAAAAGTTAGTCACTTAAAAAGTGGTGATCACTGTAAGATACTGTTGCAGCCTGTTTGATAACGAAGTCTTCCAATTAGTATAACCAAGAAAGATTCAAAGAAGAAGAAAATGGTGCGTGGTTCATGTTGAATCGAAACTGCGACTTCACCAGGACACAGAAGGTACTCATATCATGCATCATTATTAGACAACTTATTATCTTCTCTGCTCTATGAAATGTGCATATCATTCTACATTTTAGATACAATGAGCAGAACACAAGAGAAGAGAGTTGTACTTCATATAAAAATTCAAAACTCCACTAGTTACTTTGAAGTAAAAACTACTATGAACACAAAATGATAGTAATTCTAATTCTAATAAAACTGAAACGATCATGAATTCATGACAATACACAATGAACGCTGCGAAAGAATTTGAAAATTTCTAGACAAAATTAAAAAGAATAACAACTAAAAGAATGATTTATGTACATGTACCTGATTGATTCTCATGAAAACCTTGATGTATATTCACTTGAGTGTTCCCAAAATTATTTCTTGCTTCTTCCAGCTCTACCAGTGACTAGCTAGTTTCTGTATATAGTAATTCCACTTTAGAAAGACGCATCTGACCCCAAACCTTTTGGTAGGTACAACCACCAAGTGCCTGAATGGCCAACTCAGGTTGGACACTTACTGGAAGAAGTAACTGTGTGTTTATGTATCTATACAAAATTCATTTGTTTAGCAGGAGACATCATTAGAACCGTAACTGATCGCTTGAAGACTCGTATCGGACATATTTGTCATCCATTTCTTCGGCCCCCCAGATTCGCCTAATATATTATATGCATATGAAGGCCACTTTATGCTGCTGCCACCTGATTCATTGCCATTTGTAGTGCATGATGATCCCTCTGTAACAGCACCCGTTCTAAGCAATTTCTGGCTTCGTTCGAGAACTATAAGACTTGAAAATGTAGAATAGCTATTACCAACAAAGACATCAGCTCTCAAGCAAACTTCGTAGTCGATTGCTGATTGAATGAGATACGGGTACTTTTTGTAGATATCCCAAACACCCAACTTTTTCTTCTCATAAGGAAGGAGACCTTCCTTCCAACCACTCAAAACAGAACCATCCACGAGAAGATCGTCCGCCACCGCCAGATAAACAACCGTAGGTTGTTGATTTATACCGACAATATTGCCTACCCGTTCCAGAATTTCCTCTTTACTGCTACAAATCTGAGTGACATTGTTCCTCTGTTGGAGCTTCTTGCAGTGAATCATCCAGTCTTTCTCTATTCTCATGTGCACAGCTACATAATAAGGCTGCTGCGTTCGCGGCAATGGACCTGTTTTGCTTTCAATCACTTGACTTCCTATCTCTCTAATCCTAGACACAACTCTCTCAGCTTCTTCGGTTATCTCATCAACTAATACTAAGCACTCGAAGACGTTGGCATAGTCTCTGACAGGCCAATGATCATGCCAAAGGAATGGATTCTTCCCAAGTATCCGAATAACCTCGTACCCGTCAATACCAGGGTCTTGCTTAACCTTTCTCAGTTGCTCTAAATCCCTCTCCATTGTCCATTTTCTTCCACTGCCCTTGTTGAGATCGAAAACATCGGTCTTATTTGAAATGTCAGAGAAGCGACCCAATTGAACAAAGCCATTGCAGAGAGAATTAAACTTGTCAAACTGAAAAATCTTATCGAAAGTGACTGATTGCAAGAGATTGACTTCTTTGTAAAACAAAGAAGCGCTTAAGCTAGGAAGTAACAAAGTTCTGTTGAGCATTCTGGCTGTTAGAAAAGCTCTTGCCACTGCTATCTTTTGATTGTTTAGTCCCCATGCAATTTGAGGAACCTCTAAGAATTTATCACTTCTTATTCCTCCACCAGACGAGTTGTCATGAACCAGATGATGAGAAGAGGAGGTACTGAACCAATAATCAAAAATGGTGTTATGTTTGAAGGCGAGAGGGGTTGTAAGGAGAAAAAGAGCTCGGAAGATGAGAGCGATGGATATCAAGAAAAGACATCTGCGAACCTTGGAATTCAAGTGACAATCAAGAAATCTAATGTGCTTGGGAGGTTTCGATAAATTCATTATTGCGAATTTATGATGATGAAGAAGCAGAAGTGGATGAATTGACTTTTTTTATCATCTCAATCTGAATACAGATACGAAGATTGCAACAAACTCCATCATTTCTGGCACTCTGTTCAATTCAGTTACAAAAATCAAAAACAGAAAGAAAAAAATTACTCTAATTTCGAACAAATTGAATTCAATTTATTCAATTGGAATTAACAAAACACTAATAAATAAAAGAATTGGAACAAAAAGTATTGTTACGGGATCCTAACCTGACTTAGTTTTTTTTACATGAACATCACGTCAGAGAGAAGAGACCTATATTCCCTTTTTTTTTCTTTTTTTTTTTAAAGATTTGCGAGAAGAAGAAAAAGATGAAGAAATATACTCCTGAAATTACGGTTATTTTTCTTACAAGAAAGAATCATGGAAGGTCTAATCTAACGAATACAACATGGATGATGATTCTAGTAACTAGAAACAAAGAAATAGTGAAAGAACATAATAAAAAGGTATGTTTTCTATCTTTCCTTTGAAGGGACTACCTACTGCATGAAGATGAACCCTGAAAACTTATTGTCAATTCTACAAAACTGAAACAATTGAAAGTAGAAACAGAAGAAGGTATGAAAAAGCGGAAGGGACGGGAAAAAGTAAGCCTGACAATACCTGTGCTGTGTGTATGTGACAGACTCTTTTTTGATGGATCTTTGTTGCAGAGACAGACACGAGTTATTTGATTACAAAGGAAAGTACCAACCGTGACTGACTTACTGACGTTTGTCACTTCTGACATCGAATCATGACACATTAATAACGAAAACCTTCTCTTATCCCCTTTATTTCCGTTTATGCTATTCAGTAATTATTAATGAATACTTAACAAATTGTTTTCTTCGGCATTTTTGATGATTATCGACATTAATGGTACTTTGCAACTAGTAAGAAGGGGTCGCGGCCGCGGCCGCCTTCGTTGTTGACTGACTATTCATTGAATCATTGAGTTGGTTACGGCACTTAACGCGTGCTTTGCTTGATTATGCTCCTCTCCCCTCACTTTCTTTTTGTCAATCTTGAAGAACCCTTAATTAAGCTTTGTTTGCCCCACCAAGTGTTTCATTAGCTAGGTAAAGCTCGACTTACTTAATTCTAGGCTTAATTAATGCAGAATATATGTTCCCAGCACGCATATCTTTTTTGCAAAAAGCAATGGGAAAAGGAAAAATCCAAGTGGCATGGATTTTACTCATTCGAGGACCCTTTTTTTTTTTGTTTGTTTATGCAAACTCATTCCAGTACTTTGAAATTAGAAGAAATGAAATTGGGGTCCCGGAACTTATAATATCCCCACTCCCACACCACAAAAACTACTCCTTAATTAAGAGCATGTTGGTTTTGGGACATTCCCTGTTTGTTCCTGCTTGACAAGTTGGCCTGAGCCAAAAGGAATAATATATCGTTGCATATATATATATATACTTTTTTTAGATTGTCAACCACCAGATACAGTTTTCCTGATAAGGATGTTACTTTTCTTTAAAAATAGAAAAGAAATACAAATAGAAAATTGAGAGCCAAGAAAGGCGTGTTATTGTCCAGCTTCCAGCTAACAAACAAGTTGTAGCCCTATATCCATTTTAAATGGATGGCATTCTACCTACCTAATAACTTAATCTCTAATCCATCAAGAAAAACAAACTTTATCTCTAATCTAATTATTGGTGAGGGGTGGGGTGGGGTGGGGTGGGGTGGGGGGATATAGTAACGTGACAAGCTACAAATTATCTTCCAAAGGAAAAAAAAAAAGTCAACTTACAAACTCTAGGGTTTATATTTCTCGATCCCCATGTTTTTTTCTCTCTTCGTGTTGGACCTTTTATAGTTTTCTCAAGAAAGCTATTATTGGGGCGTCACATTTCATTAGAGGGGTGTCATTTAATAGGATAAAAACGGGTCACTCATAAGAAATACTAAAAATCCCTTATTTCAATAATTTTGTAATGACTAGACAACCTTTATTTAGTTAATTTTAATTTAATTTAATTAGATAAAAATTAAATTAGTGAATTTTGTTGTATACTTGGTGAATTCTGGGACAAAGTTTTTGTGGGAAGAAAAACATGTCGTAAAATAAACTTCTATGGTGGAAATAATCGAAATCTAGACTAAAATCACTTCTACGGTTGGAAATATTCCAAACCTGGACGTAAAATCACTTCTACGGTTGGAATTAAAAGAAAACTGGACATAAAATCAGATTCTACGGTTGGAATTAAAAGGAACCTGGACGTAAAATGAGCTTCTACGGTTGGAACTAATTCAAACCTGGACGTAAAACTACATGCAAATAAAATTCTACCGTCGGAATTAATCCAAACCTGGACGTAAAATCACTTCTACGGTTGGAAATAATCCAAACCTGGACGTAAAATCACTTCTACAGTTGGAATTAAAAGAAAATTGGACGTAAAATCGGATTCTACGGTTGGAATTAAAAGAAACCTGGATGTAAAATGAGCCTTTACGGTGGGAACTAATCCAAACCTGGACGCAAAATTACATGCAAATAAAATTCTACGATTGGAATTAATCCAAACCTGGACGTAAAATCACTTCTAGTTACAGGATAATCTAGACATTTTGTATCTGTGTTAGGATATCCCATAATCATTTTTTTAGACATTAAAAATCCAAGTGAAGCCCCTCTATTGAAATGTGATGCCCCAATAATAGCCTTCTTTCTTTATATGGTGGCCTGAAGGCCCCTAAACAAGTGAACTTTGAGAGTTGAGACCCTGACTAATTTCCCATACAAATGGTGGGTTAAAACACCCTTCAGATTACAGTCCAGTCCCATAGATATGAAATGGTCCTACGAATTTCACGCGTTGACAACACGTTTCGTTTGCTGGTAACGACGGGTCTGGGGTCCTAGATCCAGGAACGGTGACTTAGAAGGGTGCGAACAACATCTCGTCTCAAAACGACACATTTTCCCTGTAAACCTATGGTGCCAGAGGAGATATCTATTTTAGGCGTCACGAGACTTGGTTCTTTTTCTCTCCCTGCATGATCCATTGTTGCGAGTCTTGGCTCTTCGATGTAAAATACGCGGGAAGATAGCAAGACAGACGAGATTAGTTACCTATAAAGTGTTAACATTAACTGCTATTGCATCTACAGACTTGCCACTTGCCAGTCCCATTTATAAATTTATAAACATATACCATTATGGGAAGGGAAAGGGTTGGTAAAAATGCGGTTGTCCAACCTCACTGCATGTCTAAGCCCAGTTACACTTCGCCAAGGTGTAGTTCTGATGCCCAATTTGTTGTTTTTAATAGCACATTTCCTTCTCCTCCATGTTTCCACCCATGGGTTTTTTCCATAGAGAATCCCAGTAAGCCTAGGAAGTACAACATTAAAATAGGGTATATATAACTTTGCCTTGCCTAGCCTTTCCTTAGACACTGTATTAACTGTTGAAGTTCAATCAAGAAACGTGGAAACAGATCCAGAGATAAATAGACACAAAACTGGAAGCAATTTTCCACATGCTTGATTGATTTGATTTTGCATACACTAAATATCAGTGTACCCACTTCCAAAACAAATAAACAATGATGACAGTGACTATCATTCCTGTGTATGCAATCCATTTGTCCACGCGATGCCGCCTCTCTACAAGCTTCAATACCGAGTTCGAGAGTCCCACTGTGTTAAGGATATCCAATGCTTTCCGCTGTGCCCTCTGCACATAAAACAACAATATGAATTTCCAATATTTGGCCATTCTATTCAAGCCACAGGCATGTAAATCTTAAACCTAAGTACTTAATCACAGTGCAAATATGTTGAGAAGATAGCAGGCATAGCTGATAATAAAGAAAGATATGCCTATAACACAGGTCCAAGAACAAAAGAGACGCGCATTTTCTACAGGAAATGACATCTTTGAATTACTTTTCTTTTTCTAATTAAAGAGAAAAACGTAAATTGACCTAAAAGATAAAAACAATGTTTACAATGGTCACAAAAATCAGTTAAACAGCGTCTAATTTTTTAGGCGGCAAGCCCAACCAAGTTTCCATTGAACAAAGCCCATCTTGAACTTTAAACAAGGAAAACAACGCCAAAATATACCATCATGTTTAAAATATAGTTTGTCTAACTCATAACTTGGGTATCCATGCACACATACATGTAGTTTTTATCTGCAAACATGTTTCAACCTCCAACTTTATGATGGATGTTACAACATAAATCTCACTGAATTAACTTCCAATCCTCGAACTCGTAATGAAAATTAAAGAGTCTGTGAAATTTAACCTAAGACCTCTAATTTAGAGCTTTTGCTTTGATCATAACAAAATTACTGCTTAGAAATAAATGCTCATATCATGCTGAATATATCAAATATAAACAAAGAGCTAACATGGTTACCTTCAAGCGATCCCTCTGTTCTGCATATTTAGAAAGAATTGCCACACCAGTGGAATAAGCGTCCTCAAGCATCAAGGATGAGTTACGAGCCGATTGCATCGCTCGTGAATCGTCGTCAAAGATTCTCATAACGTGAGCAGAGTCCCTATTCTACAAGAACGGGAAATCCATCAGTAATGACCTAAGAATCTAAAATAACTTCGGTGAAAAGATTCAAAGATATCTAGTCTGATGATCAAACTAGACCTGAAAAAGAACAACCCAACAATGGAAGTATAACAGAACTAAAGATTGCTCAATAGAGCATAAGGTGTACTTCCAGAAAAGACCTTTTACAACGTTACCATCATATTTACACTACTCTAGGTGTTGTATCTCTCTTCTTTGTATTCTGCTAACAGAAACTCTCTTCATCTACATGCACCAACTAGCGATTTTTTATAGACTAGAAATCCTTCATATGCTGGTAATTCTTACGACAGTAGCTAAACTCAGGACTTTCTGTAAATACAAAACCTACATGTATCTTTAGCTAAAAAAAAAAGACAATCGTTCACATACAGCTCTTTCTAGCAGCTCTGCCCTTTCCTTAGCTTCTGTCATACGTTTCTGATTTCGAAGGAAGTGCTTATCCAAGCTGTCCTTCGATGAATCAGCCTCTTCAGCTATCTGCTCAACTTTTCTGTATGACGAAATACGAAATATCTTAGTCCAATGTAAGAATCAAATCTAATGACACGACAAGCAACAATTGAATCACTAAACTAATTCACAATTAGAGTTAAGGTTATCAGCAGCAATTTCATATCTACGAAGACACTACATTTACGAAAGTTTCTCATACAGATAAACTCAAGTTATGTCAACTCTTCGAGTATTATCCATAATCTTGTCAGACTATTTCACAGAGAATAAAAGCTAAAGTAACTACCAAAATATCCTGAATTCACGCCAAATCTTGTTTGCTTGCTCCCACTTTTAAGTACAAAAGATGACTAAATTCACATGGACATGGTTTAGCTTTTGCACATTTGCAAAGTTACTTTTTAGGTATGTCTGCATCAAGTAAAGAATGATAATGCCTCAACAAAGCTGCTTGTATTTGATGGGAAATGTCAAGCTCCAAGAGCCAACACATATAAAGGTTGCTTGTATGATGGATAGCAAAACCCTTGAACAATTACGCTTGTTTATATCAAAGTAAAATTAGTAAATACTTGCATACTGAGAAACAGCAAGATTCTAGATTCCCAAAATTCTTTTTGCAAGCCCTAACACAGCAGCAGACATAGATCAAACAGCAAAAGGAAGAGGCGACTTTATTGGGGGTTGGGGGAAAGAGTCCAGAAAATGTACAAAACAGCTAACTAAATGATGGCGAATCACTTGGAAATTCTTTAATGTCAAAAGTGAGTAACTAATCCTAAAGTCAAAAGTACAAAATTGCAAAGGATGGATTAAGATTATAGTGAATAACTTATTGTCAAAATATAAAAGTTTCAGATGTGGGATCACCTCTTCCAAAGATCACGCTCGGTCTTTGAAGCAATTGATCTCCAAAGACGATCCATCTCAAAACAGAGAGAACGGATCTGAGATATATCCTTTTTGATAGAGAAGGAGAGCTCCGGAGAATCAATGCCGCCAGGTGATGAAAACTCCAATTGTTCCAGCCTCTCTAATTCACCTCTTACTCTCATCAACAACCTCTTAGAATTCTGATGTACTTCTGACAGCGTACCTACTTCCATAGCCATGTCTGTAACTTACTAGTGTTGTACTTATACACAATATAAATCCTACAAAACATCAAATGTCAAACATATTTAATTGATTAGATCTACCTAAGGAATGTAACAAAATAGAATACCTAACAACATATAGTTTAATTGTTATAGGAAAACTCTATGGCCCTTGTAAGCAGCCTTCATTCCTAAATTCCAAAGACATCCTCTACAAGTTCGTGTATACCCGAGGTGAATCCAATTAAAAAGTGTCACATTGTATGTTCAGGCCATCTTCTCCATGTATGAACCAAATAAGATATGAAACTATATGAATCCTAAACCCTCATGTAGGTGCTCTACACTAGTATGGTCATTGTAGTTTATTAACCCATTCCATCCAATTGGAAGCAGAATACCAAAAAGAAATCCCTATAACGAAAACCATCTAAACTAAACAAGGAAGTTAATGATGTTGACATTGAGAAGATATTGCCCAATAGCTGAACATATATAAGACATTACATAATTCCCAAGTCGAATGTAGATAAGAATTTCATGAGCTAATAAAATCAAAAACACGGCAATCAGAGATTAAAACCCTATATTTTAAGTAAATTATGTTTCAGATTAAAATTCAATAAGAATGTCTCAACGAAACCTAAACCTTTCAGGATTCAATTATCCACTACTTTCTTCTTTATTTTTGTGAAGCATATTATCCACTGTTTTACAGCGATGCCATCATCAAATTCAATACGCCAAGAAATATAAATTGAAAAGAAAAGAAAATTCAGATTACCTTTCAGAGTGATTCAATTAGGAGGAGGATCTTCTTTTCATTCGCCGTAAAGAAATCTGAAATCTGTGAAATACTATTAGGCAGAGAGATCTCTGCAACTTCTCGACGCCTCTCTGATGTGATCAAATTTGATTTTCTTTCCAATGCTGATGTTTTTGAACTTTTAATTCGTTTCTTTACTGTATTTATAGTTGGGTAACTTATTTATATGTCCCTACTTTTGACATCCAATAAATATGTTCTTATACAACAATAAATATGTCCCTACTTTTTAATAATCTTATCTATTTAAAATTAGATTACCTTAATACCCTCCCATATAATATTTTTCTTTATTTCAAAATGGAACAAATTTTTTCCACTACCACTTCACCACCACCACTAGAACCACCACCACCAACATTCAACTACCATTCCACCACCACCGTTCAACAACCACCACCTACCAACCGCTACCACCACTAATATTCCACCACCACTCCTTCACCACCACCATTACACCACCAATATTCCTCCACCACTAGTCCGTCGCCGCCGCCACCACTAGTTCGCCGCCACCGCCACCGTCAGCGCCGTCACCGCCACCACTAGTTCAGATATTTTTGTATCAACAGCAGTAGTTGATCCAAATAAAAATAGAACCAACAGTAGAAGTTGATCCAGTTTAGGGGATTAACAATGATAGTTGATCCAAAAAAAAAAGGATCAACAGTGGAAGTTGATCCAATTTAATGGATCAACAATGGTAGTTGATCCACTAAATTGGATCAACAATGAAAGTTGATCCATGTAAATGTAGTGAACTTGGCGTGAGTCAAACACGCAACACCTGACATGGAGTCAGTCATGCTACCATTGCACCACAAGTTCAACATTGGAAGAAATTTACATGATTTAAACTACAAAGCATGATTTAAGCTACAAGCATGATTATACTTATCCAAGGAAATATTGTCAACAATAGGAGTTGAAAGGATCAACAGCAGTAGTTTATCCCATAAAAAATTGGGTCAACAACAGGAGTTGATCCCATAGATGCATCAACAATCATAGTTGATCCCATAAAAAATTGGGTCAACAACAGGAGTTGATCCCATTAAATGGATCAACAACAACAATTAATCCCATAAAAACATAAACACCATTCAAAGCAACATTTATCACTGCCCTAACATCCACCACCACTGCCGCAAAACTTAAACAACCACCGCCACAACTATACCTTCCACCACCATCAAAAACATCCAACACAAATACAATTATAATACCGTCATTACCACCAACCTAAAAAAAGGCGTCAACAACAGTAGTTGATCCAATAAAAATTGGATCAACAATAGGAGTTGATCCAATAAACGGGATCAACAACAGTAGTTGATCCAATAAAAACTGAAGTAAGTAGGTTAATGAAAGGACAATTGCTATACCTGGAACACCACCAACATATTGAACTCGATCCGAACACAGATTCAAACCTCCATTAAAAATAGCACCAATAGTTCCCATCACCAAATGTGACCCAAATCAAACAGAGACTTCATCTTCTTTGCTAATCTAACTCGATCCCAATCTTAATTTCATCTTAGGAACTCTAATTTCATATTTCGTTCTTCAATCTCTCAGTTTAGATTTCACAACAACAAAACTTATTAACTTTAATAGATCTGTTGATAGCGGTTGCGGAGGTGATGCTGCTGGTTTTGGTGGAGGAACTCGAGATGATGATGATTCTTTGATAATCTAACTCGATCTCAATCTTAATTTCATCTCAGAAACCCTAATTTCACCTTTCGTTCTTCAATCTCAGTTTAAATTTAACAGCAGCAAAATATATTGACTTTTGATAGATCTGTTGATAGCGGTGGCGGAGGTAACGGAGATGGTGGTGCTGGTTTTGGTGGAGGCGATCGAGATGGTGGTGGTGATGGGAACGATGAAGATGGTGGTGGCAACGGAGATGAAGATGGTGAGGACGAGATGAAGATGCTGGTTCGTGTTTTGCTGAGAAGTAAAGAAGGAAGGGCGTGGAATTGATACATAAAGGATAAATATGGAAACCATGAAAATAAATTTTTTTGATAAAATTTCAATTATGCCACTAGGGACATGTATAAAGTCCGTTAGGGATATTTGTGAAGTCCCATAAAAAAGAGGGACAATAGTTCAATTTCCACTTTATAGTTATGTTCACGAGGGTTTTGTTCACCTCGTTGGAATCGGATCCTTCTGAAACTTACAAAAGTTCTGTACCGGGGCTGCAATTGGAAAAATATGTGGCCTGAACTTACGTCACGCGGCCATGCCGAAAAAGACACGTCATCTGTCCAATATTTCGAGTCCAAATATGTTCACACTCCTCTAACGAGTGTATATTTGACATATTCTTCTGATTGGTTGATTATTTAACTGATGGCCCCATTACCCTCCATGTTTAGAATCACGGCCCTCGTTACATAACTCCCTAAATTAAATCAAGGATAGAGATTGAAATGTGAAATATACACTCGTTAAAGAGTGTGCACGAATTCGCACTCCAATATTTCCCTGACACGTAATATGTATACCACGCGTATCTTAATTTTACGGGGCGTTGGACGCACTTGAATGCCTTTCTTTCCCTTCATTTTTTTACTTTTACTAGTAAGGACACATATGCGATGCACATGCTTGAATTTTACTCATCCAACAGTACTAAATTTGAAAGTCATGAAATTTTCTTCGTAAAACTAAAATTTACTATTCTAATATGTACTCGTTACGTAGATAATTGAAAGAGCTTTTCAAATATATAAATTTTACAAAAATCCGGTATATGTGTTGAAAGATATTAAGCTTTTAAAAATTTTGATCTATTTTTAAAACTATGGTATTTATGTAAATATGTAAAAAATGGGGACAACTAAGTAATTAGAGGGTCTCCTACCAAAAAAAGCTCTTTTCTTTATATTAGTAAGATGATGAAATACCGTCCTCCCTAGTTCGAGGTCTATCCAACGACTTAAAGGCTAGATAAATAAAGCTTCCGCGGAGAATAGCAAGAAAATTTTCGTTTCCTATTATCCAGAATAGGTTCTTTTTTAAGTTTTGTGAAACGAGTGTTTTGGTGAGAACATTTGGCAATTATTTGGAATTTTATGGAAGTGCAAATTCGATCCGGAAGTCTAGTACCTATCATAATAGAACTCTTTTTTTCCAAATTAATGCATACTCCCTTCATACCTAATATATAGGCAGAATTTTCATTTTTCCTTGTACTACTATATAGGCGGTCCAAATTTCAAAATGGTTTTTTACTTCTATTATCCTTATTTATTTTCTTGGGAATCATCACTGTATGTCTCTAACATTGGGAATATAATAAAGTACAGGAAAAAGCATATAAATTTATTAAAAAAAAAATCGTAATGTAAGAGATTTTGATTATTCCGCCTATATATGTGGTACAAATGGAGTATAATATATTCTCCCTGCCATACCAAATCAAAAATACATCACCATGGGACGAGGCAAAGCCCCGCGTACACTTGAACCAAATTAAAAGAAAAACAGTGTCCGCTACGTAGCACGGGCACAAATCTAGTACATATTATTGTGGATCCTATTATTGAGGCCATAGTGGGTGTGTTTTTTGGGCTTTATAGGATTCTAATATCCCATAAGTGACCAGCGAAAGACCTAGTGTGTGTTTTTCTCTATAAAAGGGGAAAACCCTCGGGACAATACACAATGCCACATCCAGTTATGAAAATCGGGAACAATTACAAAGTTTTTCAAGATCATTACATAATCATCAAAGCAATAGTATCTCCACCAATTCTTGACTGACTATCCTAAGTTTACACACTTAAAAAACCTTTTCAAAACTCCCAAAGGACCAAATCGTATCACATGTCCTGATTAGTTTTGTTTCAAAACTAATTGGGTTTTTTTAGTTTACCCGCTAAAAGAATTAGTGATTGAATTTTCCAAAGGAATCGATCTGAACAGGGAAACTTTCATGCGCCAGGTTTTGTGTTGCTATGTTTTCAGGAGAGAGGGGAAACTGAAAAATTATTCTTATTAACCTTCACTCACAGACCTAGTGTGTATTAAAAATCAAATTTGCCATCTAATTATTCTTATTACCTCATATCAAAATTAATATTCAAAACCCTAAAACCAAAACTAATTCACTAACCTCTTTCGCTCTTCTTCTTCTTCTCAAAAGCAAACAACAAAACAAAACTTATGACCAAATCTTCACAGATTCTAAAAAATGTTTATGAAAGTTGATTCTTACGATGACAAGATTAGGAATATTTGGATTGAATGAACCATCAACTGGTTATAATTCTAATGTTTATGAAGGTGTTGAACCACAAATTGAAAATTCGGAGAATGAATCTTTTACCAGTAAATCCTCAAAAATTTTAAGAATAAAAAAACCCACCATTTATTTTACCTTTAGATTGGTTTAATATGTAAAATTGATGAATTTAGAGTTTAGGAAAACTTCTTCCTTGTTGATTACGGCTAGAAGTTCTTGTCGACCTAGCCGTGAAAGGTTAGTTACGATTAGGATTCTAAAAACTCCCAACCATGAAATCCCAACTTGTTGGGACTTTCCTAGTCATAGTTGTTCTGTATTTACAGAAAACTAGAAATTTTCCTTGTGCTTCGTCTAAGAATTCCTCACCGTAACCATAGTGTCTCAGCCATGACACTAGTTTCCCAACCGTATGTTCCTTTAACAGTTAAGTCTTGCAGTTATTTTACCCGTTTACATTTTTGGCGGTTAGGTTGAAAATCACCTTCCAACCGCTAATGTTATTGATTGATACAAGTGTATCCGTACTCCTTCAGGGAACTTAGTTAACCTCAAGCTAAGTTGAGGGAAGAATCCTATTCTAGGCAGGCATCCTTGTTTAGGCAGAATTCCTATAGTTAGGGAAGAGTTTTGTTTTAGGCAATACTCTTAGTTTAGGAAATAGATTTCTAATATAAGTCCTTGGTCGGCTGAGTACGGGACACATATTCTAGGCAGAGAAAACCTAGAGAAAGCTTGGAACAATACTTGTGCAAGCTTAGCAAACAGTTTAAGGTTAATCCACTGTTTAGAGAGATTGTGAGCGTAACAAAGAGATATTGTAATCGTTTTCTTCTTCATAATCTAGAGAAGATGTTTTCTTCGAATTACTACTTGTGTTCCATTTTCTAAGTTTCTCGTCTATTATTATTCCGAATTCCGTCTTGACTGTAGAAGAATAAGATAAAAAACAATCAATATTTACGGGTCTACGAAAATTAAAAGGTATGATATACAAAGAAAATAAAATTATGTTATGCAAGTGGCAAGGTAATTCTCTTCATAATATTGTACGTTTCTTTCCAGTTTGTAGTTTTGGTATTTTTAGAAGAATTAAGGTTCCTGAATAAAGTTTTCTGAATCAACTGAGGTTTGTAGGAAACCACCAGCATTGTTCCGAAACACTGGAAACCAAACAATGGTCTTCTTATGACCCATGATATCTCAGTAGTCAGGTCTCAACCTTTAAGAAGAAGTTCCATGCATAGTTTTCTCAAAGAATGATACATATGTAATGTCCGCAACGGGTGGAAAGATAACATTATTTAACATGATGACTTACAAGGTGAGTGGAAAATTCGTGCACTGATGGACAATTTTTTGATCATGCTCTCATTGCAAACTTTGCCAAAACTAATGAAATCATTAAACATACAGTTAATGACAACATTTGTGCCACCTCCACCAGCTTCAACATACGTAGTGAAGCCATCCAATGTGGTTTTTGAGTATGTAAGATCACCTTGGTGTGTGATATTGAATTTACAGATATATCAATCCTTCATATGATTTTTGTGATGTCTTACTTTTTGTGTCAATGGTTGGAGTTCGTCATGGTTTTGTTGGATTAATTTGAGTTCTAAATGAACATTGGATACCTGATTTTGTTTCAGGAAAATGTTGCTGGTCAAAACTTGTTCTGGTTACTATTTTGTTTTTTTTTTTGTGTTGCTTGACCTGGTTTTTACCGGTCAAAACCACTATTTTTTTTATGTTGCAAAAAAATCGCAACTGTAGTAAACTGTTGCGATTATCTAATTTCGCAACTGTTGACCGAAAATTCGCAACGACAATGAAGTCCTTGCTAAAAACTGCAACATCGACTTTCGTAACATAGCAGAACTGTTGCGACCCCACTTTGCAACTGCTACATATCGTTGTTAATTACGAAATTTGGTGTAGTGAATGGTTGGTGATGCCTTTTGGTCTGTGTAATGCTCCAACGACGTTTATGCGTTTGATGAATGATTTGTTACGACCTTTTATAGAAGATTTTGTGATTGTTTACTTGGATGATATCCTAATATACAACAGAACTTGGGAAGAGCATCTCGTTCACATTGAGAAGGTGTTTAAAGTGTTACATGAAGGCTAGCTGAAGTTGAACGTAAAGAAGTGTGAGTTTGTAAAGGAGGAGTTGGTGTACCTCGGATTCATTGTTGGTGGAGGACAACGGAAGATTGATCCAAGGAAGGTTGAAGTGATCACTAAGTGGCCTAGACCTAGTACTGTAACTGAAATCAGGAGTTTCTTAGGGGATTGCACCTACCTTTGTAAGTTTATCCGGCATTTTTCGAATATTGCAGGACCATTACATGGTTTGACGGGAGCTAAGGCAAAGTTTGAATGGCAGCAAACCCATGAAGACGCTTTTCAGTTACTAAAAAGGAAGATTTCAGAAGCACAGGTGTTGGTATTGCCTAACTTACAACGTACTTTTGAAGTTGAGACCGACGCTTCTAACTATGCATTGGGAGGAGTGTTGTTACAGGATGGTAAATCAGTGGAGTACCATTCAGAATTTTTCTCATGTGCTATTAATAACTACGCACCTTATGAAAAAAAAAGTTATGCTTCATATCAATGTATCAAGCATTGGCGAGTGTATATTTTAGGTAAAGAAGTAGTGGTACATTCAGATAACAAACCATTGGAGAATCTACACGCCCAGACGAAACTACAACAAGACCGACACATGAAGTGGATGTCTTACTTGATGAGTTTCAACATTCTCATTAAGTACAAGAAGGGACACCACACCATTTTTCGATATTAGCAACGGATGCGTACTGTTGCAAAAGGAACTTGAACAGCCGGCAGCCATTGTGAAACGTGGCGTTGCATATTTTTGCAACAGCGCTTAAGCCGTTGCGAAATTTTTCGCAACGGTTCTCGGTTCACCATGTGTTTTTTCCATATTTGCAACGGTCTTGGCTGTGGCGAATAGGTTTAGCAACTGTTGGTTGTTGTTGCTATATTATTGTCGCAACAGCTTCAAGCAGTTGCGAAATTTGGAACCAAAAAAATTTAGACCAGACCATCTTAATCGGACAGGATTTTATTATTCTGGTTCTAAATTTAGCAACTGTTTTTAGAAGTTGCTAAATTTTTGCAACAACAAAAAAAAGGTCAAGTCAATCATCGGTTGACCTAGTCAAGAGTTCCCTGGAAGGCCATTTTCAGGCCAAAATACAGAAAACATCGATGTAACTTATTTAGAGAAACATTAACTGCCTTTTAACCAAAGAAGTCTTCCATTCAAATTCATGCCAAATTACCCGCATATTTCAGGCCAAAATATAGAAAACACATCAACATAACTCATTAAGAGATATTAAGTGGGTTTGAAAAGAAGTCATCTATTTGAACAAGCCACAGAACGAACTTAGGCACAATGAACACTAAACAAAGGGAGAATGGCATGTTGCTCACTTGGGTGCTTAGAGCAACTGCAATGGTGCGAGTATAACCAAAGACCAAAGAGGGAAAAAAAGATCAAATTTTGGGTTTAGTATGGTGTGACGCTACGGTGGAAAGACTAAATTTGGTCAGACGTACATTATACGTTCGCCTGGTGTGGGGCGTAGACTATACCAACGCCTGATTGGAACGTGCACTAAGAAAAAAAAAAAATGAAAGAAGTGGGGCGGAGGTATAATGCCCGCCCCACTAAAATGATTTTGGAAACAAAGAATGGGGCGGGGGTATAATGCCCGCCCCATACAAAATAATTAAAAAAAAAAAAAAATGGGGCGTAGACTTTACGTACGCCCCATGTGAAGCGTAAACTATACCAACGCCTGGTGTGGGGCGTAGACTATACCAACGCCTGATGTGGGACGTGCACTATATGTCCGCCTGGTGGTGGGGCGTGAAGTATATCAACGCTCGACTATATCTGGGTTTAGTCTTGGTCCCAGACCAAATATACTCTGGGTTTTAGTCGTTGATCAAAATTTGATCGATAGTACGTTCCACTACGTCTGTTCAAAAGACCAAATATTTGGGTTTACTCTCCCACTGTGGACGCTCTTAGCAAACTTCTCAATATACCAGTTGTGTGTTCTGCAGTATCCAAGGTGAGATTTGCAACCTGCAAGCAGACAAATAGAAGAACATTATATATAATTTTTAGTCAAAGACATGCAGAACAAGAAGAAGAGAGCAGTAAAAGCAGAGAACCAAATGTACTCCAACGCCTAAGACAGACACAATGCAATAAAGATTATTTAATGACTATAATAATACAATCCATGTACCTTATCCCTACACTTTGGGCTTCCTATTTCATCAAGATCAAGTACCAAAAAAATTTGTGGGCTACAATTGGTACTCTGAAACTATCATATACATGGAAATCGTCCCTTTGTAAAAGAACTAGGATAGGCTAGCAAAACAGTAAGGAAATTATTTTGAAGCTATGAAGGCAGTGCACCTGAAGAATGGAATTTGCTTAGTAAAAATACTTATGTGCCCTGCTATCTGTCATGGTTACTATAACAGAACGAAGCATGTTAACTACAAAAGGATGACAGGAATCAGTTAATAGCTTTTAAGCTACCAGGTTACCTAGAGTATATTTAAGATGGAAAATTGTAGTTAGATACAACCATGTGAGATAACCAATCGGTTAATAGTATTCACCTTCATACCTGCAACCACAAAAGATACTTGACAAGTCCATGTTGAGAAACATACACTCCTTTTCCATAGGACAAAATTCTTGCATATACCAAGGAGGATGCAAAAGTTACGCGAGTAAATGACAGCAACAAGTTTTTTCTTCATGACCACCAAAAACTATGAAGGTAAAGAAAATCACTATAGCTATCGACTTAACATTAAGTCCAGTGGACTTTCACAAGTGACAAGCTATGAATGAAAATGAGCACAAGATGACTTCTGACCTCTCCAACATTACTTAGTGCACAACCAAGCGTTCCAGCGATGACAAGTGCGTCACCAAGAAGAGGAGCCGACCCACCTGAAAGCGATTTTAATTAGTACCTGGAAAGCCGTACAATGCTATTTAACACGATTTCAATCATTGAAGTCGCTACATAAATCCATTCACTTGCTCACTTAATCAGCTGGAATGAACTAAGAAAAGCAATTACCTGATGAGCCACTACTATCCGAATCCGACAAGAGCATCAAACAAAGACCAACCACACATATAGCTGCACCAAAGAACTGACACTCATAATCGACGAATACTGATATACCTTGATCACTACAAATCAAACCACATTCCAAATTTAGTATCAAGGATAACACTAATACACACCCAAATTTTAATTTTGCTACTCGATTCTACCAGTAAAACGTAGATTCTTCAGCTGCTTACCAAGGTACCTAGACTTGGTTTCACATGAAACATCTTAAAAGCTTCTTCTTTTCCCAGAAACATCTGCAATATTAACGAATCAAACACATCAATAAGAAGAAGATTAAAAGAGATAGAAGAGAAATAGTTTGTTGGTATTTACAGCTGAGTGTTCTTTTCTTCCCTAGACCATTTTATCCAAACCCAATCAACAAAATAAAAATCTCAATACCTCACTCGTTTTGTTCTACAATGAAAATGTAGAAGAATCTGAAGCTTTTCTTAATCTCTCTCAAACAATCGAACACCTTTAATATGTTATCGTTCATCCCTGTTATCAATGGCAGACAACAGACTTTGTTTAACTTATTTCATGGTTTAAAATTAGCCCAAAATTGAAACTGACTTACCCATCCTTCTATGTCCTTCTCAACCTATAAACATGTCCTAACACTTATCAACATAAGCCCTAATTTGTTAACAATCAAATACCCAAAAAATCTGAACATCATGATTTCACAAGCAAAACTAGACAATTCATACAATTATAAACCCAAATACTTCAATTAGATCCACCACAAAGTATTATAAACTCAAATTATTTCAACTATCCACCATTTATAAACCCAATTTACTTCAATTACAGTCAAAACAGTAAAAATAACCCAAAATTGGAACCCTAAAAATCATTTTCTACTAACAAACCCAGAAATAAACCCTAGAACAAAACCACTGTGTATACTCTTCAATTAAGATTCTTCTTCTTTTAAATCGACCTAAAAATCCACCAAAAAAATTGCAAACCCTAACTTCAAAATCAAACCCTAACTTTTCCTATAGAAAATCAAGCACGACGATTGAAGAGAAAATAGTGGTGGGTTTTCAAGAGAAGGACTGAAGAACAATATAATCAAGAGAAAGATTTCTTTCGAAGGTTTAATGGTGGTAGGTTTTCTGAGAAAAATCGAAGAGAAAATGGTTTGGGTTTAATGGTTTTCTCATGGTGGTGGACCTGGTGGTGTTTCGGTGATATCAGAACTGAGAGTCGTGATTTTTTTTTTTTTTTTTGAAGCAGAGACTGAAATGGAGTGAAGGTGAGGGAGAAGGAAAAAGATGGATTAGAGTGATAGAGGCGAAGTGTTCTCTCTTTTGGGATAAATATAGGGTTTAGGTGAGATATTTGATCAAACCGTCCAAATATTTCAGAGCAAATCTTAACCGTAGATGATGGTGTTTCCAACCACTCAAACTTGTCGCACATGTGGAATTCTAGTGTTACTTTGCACACAAGCAGGAAGCACATGTGGTATGGTCAGCAGTTGCGAATTGCAACATGCTTAAAAATTCGCAACTGATGCAAGCAATTACAAATTTCGCAACTGCAGAAAACAATTGCTAATATTTGAGCAGTTGCGAATTTAGTTGCGGATTCGCAACTGCGTAAGAGTTGTTGCAAAATTTTGTTGCTAATCGGGAAATGGTGTAGTGGGAGTAACAAACAAGTTGGAAGATATGTTGTCTCGTCCACCAGTCCGAGCATTAATGGTGGCCATGAGAATTCAGTAGATTGTTCCTCAAGAGTATGCAGAGTCATACGCATCTAGCAAGGACTTCAATAAGGTGTTAGAAGGTGTAAATAGTGGTTTGAAAGGAGAGTTTGAACTTCGGGATGGATTGTTATACAAGGGTCGGTGACTTTGCATTCCATACGATGGAGATCGTTTATAATGGTTGAGAGAGGCACACACATCCCGAGTTGCGGTACACTTTGGGATGAATAAGACTTTTCTTAACCTTCGTCGTTATGTCTTTTGGACAAAGATGCAAGATGATATGGCTAAGTTAGTTAGGGGGTGTAAGTTGTGCAACACATCTAAACCTTCAACAGGCAACGTGGGTTATGTCTACCATTACCAGTACCATCAAGGCCTTGGGAGAGTATTTCTTTGAATTTCATAGTGGGTTACTAAAGACCAAGTCGGATTATGATCACTTGTTCGTTGTGGTCGACCGATTCAGCAAGATGATCACATTGATTCCATGTACAAAGACGGTAACGGGAGCCGGTGCATTAAAGCTCTTCTTTGATCATGTGTGGAAGCATTTTGGTTTACCTACTTCGATTATTTCTGATAGGGATAGCCGATTCCTTAGTCACTTTTGGGATTCTTTATGGAAGATGATGGACACTAGGTTGAAGAAGAGTACAGCTTTTCATCCACAAATAGACGGACAAATAGAAGTGGTCAACAAGACTATGGTTCACATGTTAAGGGGATATAATTTTAAGCATCCTAACTTGGGATGATAGTTTACCATATCTATTGTTTGCTTTCAATAGAGCAGTTCATAGTTCTTCGGGAAAATCTCCTTCCGAGACATGTTATGGTTACTTACCAGACGTGTTATGGTTACTTACCACCTAGACCTTTTGATCTAGTATTTTCCAGTGATACCTCTATGAGGGGGAAGGAAGAAAGTGAATGACAAAAGGCACAAAAATTCTTGGAGAACATATCTCAAATTCATGCAACTGTTGAAGCACAATTAAAGAAGTCACAAGACAAATACAAAGCAAAACATGACAAGCATCTTATACCTTGTATTTTTGGTGTTGGTGACTTGGTATGGTTAAGATTAGGTAAGGAACGACTGAAGGGGGAAGGTAAGAAGGTGAAGCCATTGCGATATGGACCATTTCGTATTCTCCATCAGATTTGTGACAATGCCTTTCGTATGGATTTACCACCTTATCTAGGAATGTACTCGGTCATAAATGCCGAATACTTGAAGTTGTTTGAACCACCATTACTTGATGATGACGGCTACGACACTATGATCTTACCACGAGTAGAAAATTTATGGTTTGATAGAGAGGAACCACTCAAGGAAGACTGCATATTGGATGAAGAGTGACTAAAACACGACAAGGAGAGAAAGAAGCTTTTCTAATTGGATGTAAAGGTCAAGTTCCTATCAAGGCCAAGTAGTTTCACAAGGAAAAGGGACTCTAGAGTTCCCTAACCTTCATTTTTAACTCTCACGGGAGTTCAAGTTCTTAAAAGGGGGACTCATGATACAGGTGTATCCGTACTCCTTTAGGGAACTTAGAACCTTAATCTAAGTTGAGGGAAGAATTATATTCTAGGCAGGAATCCTTGTTTAGGCAGAATTCTTAGTTAGGGAAGAGTTTTGTTTTAGGAAATACTCTTAATTTAGGAAATAGATTCCTAATAGAAGTCATTGGTCGGCTGAGTACGATGAAGGCTATATAGGGCTTTGGATAATAGCTAAGGACACATATACTAGGCATAGAAAACCTATAGAAAGCTAAAAAAAATAGTTGTGCAAGCTTAGCAAACAGTTTAAGGTTAATCCAATGTTTAGAGAGATTGTGAGCGTAATAAAGAGAGAGTTGTAATCGTTTTCTTGTTCATAATCTAGAGAAGATATTTTCTTCGAATTACTACTTGTGTTCCATTTTCTATGTTTCTCGTCTATTATTATTCTGAATTCCGCCTTTATAGTAATAGCTACTAAGATATAGAGATCAATACGTATCATTCATGGTCGGGTTTTGTATTGTTTCCTGACTGTAACAATCTGATTGAAAGTTAATTATTTCTCTACCGCTCGGTCGAACTCGCAAGCGATGCTATCTCAAGCTTGTTTGTCAACTTTAGGTGATCAAACTATTAGTCTTGATTTCTAGTCTACTTATAGCTATGTCTCAGATTAGGATAGAATGTGTAGTTGAGCTTTAGATTTCACGACGTTCATCGATTGAAGACGAAAATATACTGAGGAGAGCTTGGAGGAACTTCATCAACAAAATGTATATGGATACTAAAACTTATCTATTACTCAGAAGTCTATTTTATTCTATCTCCTATTGATACTAAGTCGTATAACTATATATACTTTTACATTATACACATTTGATATCTCGAGTTGAGTTTAACTAGCTTATATCTTTCTCGAAATATGTGTTGGAAAGCCGTTTGCTTTAGCTACGTTAATCATTATTCTTGACGAGTTTAGTTGGAAATAATTTATTTGTTGTAAACTAAATAATAAGTCAAAAGATGATCATGTGAAAATTGCCTTGAGACATCTTACATGATTTGTGTGAGACAGTCATTTGATGTCGACTCAAAATGTTTCGTATTGATCATTTGATCACTTGAGAATTGCTTATAAACTAATGGTTTGTATAAGACTGCCATTTTCGTCTTCTAAGAATGTATCAATGATTGAAATGGGAGTTTAGAACTAAAACCCATGTCTGGAAAACATCACAGTACGCGTACTTAGTGAACAAACTGTGTTGGTATGATTCAGGTCCAGAAACCAAGTTTGCATACCAGTATGCGAACGGTTTTAACTGTTAATGTCCAAGAACCAAGTTTGCATACCAATATGTAAACGGTTCTACCTGAGTTAGGTCCGGGACGACAATTTACGTACCCATTTGCAAAGTAAGCATACTTTGGTTCAAGGAATAAGGACTTATACATTTATGTGTTTCCACACAATGCTTATATCCAATAATGGTTATATAATCTAAACTCTCATTTCAATCAATGAAACATTCTTAGAGGACGTTATATAGTTGTTATTCACAAACCATTTTTCGTCAAAGCCATTTTCAAGTAATTGAAACATAACATGACTTTCATCACTAGGTAAAGATGAACTTGGCCAAAGCGAAAGCTTACCAACACATATTTCGAGAAATAGATAAGCGAGATAAACTCGGCCCGAAATAACAAATGTGTATAATCAAATTCTATATAGCAAAACAACTTTTGTCTCAAGATAGGAGATAGAGTAGATAGACTTTTGAGTGATAGATAAGTTCAAGTCTCCACATACCTTTTAGTCGATGAAGTTCCACCAGTTCCTTATCTAGCATTTCGTCTTGTATGATGATCGCCATGGAGTTCTTGAGCTCAGCTACACTTTCTATCCTAGTCCGAGACTTAGCTATAGTAGACTAGAAATCAAGACTTATATTTTTGAACACTAATATTGACAAACATGCTTGAGATAGCAACGCATGCGATTTTGACCGAGCAGTGCTCTAACAATCTCTCCCTTTGTCAATTTTAGTGACAAAATTATCAATACATATGGAATACAAAAATAAATAAATAAACTTTTATAGCTCCTATTTCACATGCCTAATCTTGAACAGTACTCGAAATCTTCGTCACTTCCAAGTACTCCAATGATCCCAAAGGTTGTAAGTTTAGCAACATCGTTTTTGAAAATCCGTAGCTATAACAATGAAAAAACAAGAATTCTCGATCATTGTTATACAATGTCATAATATTATTATACAACATCAAAGTTCAGTTGTATCACAACTTCGACAACAATACTATGGTGATATGTATCACTCCCCCTTAGTCAACACTCCATCTCACATGGAAACCACTCCCCCTTACGTAATGATCCGAAAAACATATGTATTTGTAGTGTGAACTACACATTAATTCTCCCCCTTTTTGTCAATAAAATTGGCAAAGGTACGAAAACGGGATCCTAATAAAAATTTCCATAGAAACATTTCATGACCAAAAGTAAGCACATATCAACTTATTTAGATGCAATCATATAGTCGAAGCTAAATGCTTTCATCAAGGAGTTTATAAAGATACAAGATAACTCCTATAATATTCCACAACCGCACTCCCCACAAAGATTTGGCAATTAAGCACAAGTTCAATTAAGAACTCTCCCCCATAATATGTCATTCCCGAAAGAACAACAAGAGCGACCTTAATTTCAAAAGAAAAGAAGGACACAACAAATCACATACGAATATGAATTTGAATCCAAAAAAACTCAATTAAATTAACCACAAGAAAACCCATGATTAATTTAATCGGAATACACAACTAAATTACCACAAGAGTGTGATCTATTCAATTGGTCATGCTCGACATAAGATAACTTACGGAGCCGCACAATATATACATAAATATGGATCAGGAAAGATCAATACTGCGGAATAGACAAGGATTCATTATATTTTCCATCACTATTTGCATAATGACATACAATAGACATAATCCTCGTAAACAAAAGTTCATCCTATCTTTCATCAATATTTGCATAATGACATAATAGGCTTCAACCTTTTGTGATGTCAAAATCTCATTAATTCTTTTATCAATACATGCATATCGACATATGAAAGACTTAACTTTTGACAAGGTGTGGGAAAATCATAGTTCACGGACGCAAATACACATATCCCATAACAAATTGCAATATATAAAACCATAAAGATTAATACTGCAAAAATTATCTTCCAAACAATTTTTTTTTTAGAATTTAAACAAATAAACCTATTAACATGAAGATGAAAACATTGGACATAGCTATGTGTAATCACAATAATGGCTATTCCAAACTCTAGTTATTCTTCTAAACAAAAAAAAAAAATTCTCATCCAAAGATTTACTAGACAAATAAAATCAAATTACTCATCATCTTCATCATCGGAAACACTCCAATATGCTTGAATCATGTTCAATTCTTCCTTGAGCTCGGGAAACTTAGTTGCAACCAATGATAATTGTTCTTGCACGTACTTCACCCTTGAATTTACCTTATACACACCCTTGTGAATTTTTTGAAGAAGACTCAAGGTGGTAGGGTCACAATTATCAAGGGAATCATCACTTTGTATTTTGCACACATTCTCCCTTATATGTTTGAAAGTACAGGGACGAACCGGTTTGGGAACCCCAAGAGAATTTCCAATTGCATCAATACCACGTTCACGACAAATTTGACCAATCAAGCAAGGGTAACCTAACTTCTTGTTGGGTGAAGTCATCGAAGTCATTTGAGAAATGATGAAACCACAAATATCGAGACTCGGAACACCCAATTCAAGGAAATAGACCAACTCCGCAAACTCGCGACTCCACCGAGAATTCTCAATTATGGAGGGACAAAGATTAGAGATACCAAGTTTACCGAAAGCCATCAAAGCAACACTAAGAACATTAGTAGGAAACTTCCCTTGATTCCAAGCCACTTTCTTACCGCAAAGATTAATACTGGTTTTCAAATGTAATTGCGAGCATCCTTTCAAGTTGAGTTTAATTAGCTTATATCTTTCTCGAAATATGTGTTGGAAAGCTATTTGCTTTAGCTACGTTCATCATTATTCTTGACGAGTTTAGTTGAAAACAATTTATTTGTTGGAAACTAAATAATAAGTCAAAATATGATCATGTGAAAATTGCCTTGAAACATCTTACATGATTTGTGAGACAGTCATTTCATGTCGACTCAGAATGTTTCGTATTGATCATTCGATCACTTGAGAATTGCTTATAAGTTAATGGTTTATGTGAGACAACCATTGTCGTCTTCTAAGAATGTTTCAATGATTAAAATGGGAGTTTAGAACTAAAACCCATGTATGGAAAACATCACAGTACACGTACTTAGTGAACAAACTGTGTCGGTATGATTCAGGTACGGAAACCAAGTTTGCATACCAATATGCGAACGGTTTTAACTGTTAAGTCTGGGAACCAAGTTTGCATATCAATATGTGAACTATTCTACCTGAGTTAGGTCCGGGACGACAGTTTACGTACCCGTTTGTGAACTGTCGGACAAGACCGAATTCGGTAACTTAAGTTTGCGTACCCGTTTGCAAACTAAGTGGTGAAAGTTATAAAATCGATCAAGTATGATTTCATACTCATGAACAAATACATTTATCAATTAAGGAATGCAATCTTTGCAAACCGTGGCTTAATGTTCATGAATTGATTTTTGAATAAGTACTTTGTACAATCATGAAACAAATCCGATTTTGTTTCAATTGTGTCTGATATACTTCTATGAGAATATAAAAAATTGAACAACTTTATGAGTAACACAATTAGATTCATTTGATTATCATTAGATCTAGAAGTGTTAGATGAACGTGGTTAATACAAAAATGTTCATATAGCTAACTTCGGTTAACTATTGTTGAGCCAACTCAATATACACGTTTAGGTACGTTACCTATATCTAAATAAAGGTATATTTCATTTTTGTGTAACAAGCTAAGACCATCTAACGATGGAGAGATATTTCTTTGGTTTTAAGCAAACTTAGCTTGAATCTTAAATCAGGATTCATCTAATGGTGAATATTGATTGCTTTATTCAAAGCTATCAAACCCTGATTTGAAGACTATATAAAGGAGAACTCTAGCAACTGGAAAGCCTAATCCCCACACCTCATGTGTGAAACTAGTTGCGTACTAGAGTCGATTCTCCTTTAACCTAGGTTTTTCCTAAAACCATTATAGGTTAACGACTTGAAGACTTCATTGGGATTATGAAGCCAGACCCAACTATTTTCTCTGTAGTTGCGTGTTCTGATCTTACCTGTTTTATCGTATTAAGTACTATCTTCTCTAAGATTGGATCGAGACTTATCTCCGATAGGTAAGATATAAAAAATAATCACAAAACTCTTCGTCTCATTCTTTGTGATTCCACAATAACTTTTTCTACAACCATATAGTTAAGTTATTATAAGGTGATTGATATTTCTAGGCTGTTCTTCGGGAATATAAGACCGGATTATCAATTGGTTCATGTTCACCTTGATTTATCAAAATACGGAACAAAAAACTTCGCAGATATATCTGTTGGAGACAGATTTATCTATCAGAATAGACTTTTCTGTGGGAGACAGATTTGTTTATAAAGTCTCCGACTTTGGGTTGTAGCAACTCTTAGTTGTGGGTGAGTTCAGCTAAGGGAATCAAGTGCGTAGAGTCCTGCCGGGATTCAGAGGCATAAGGAACGTGAATGTACCTTAATCGGTGTGAGACTTGGTTAGGGCTCAACTACATTCCAGTCCGAAGTTAACTTGTAATAGGCTAGTGTCTTGTGTATACATATATCTCACCATCAGACACGTGTATATAGAAAAGTACGTGGAAAGCATGCAGGCCAGGACATCAAAATACGATGCACTACGGAACACCAAATAAACCCCAAGGAGTTACTTTATCTCATCCCAAAAGAAGCTAAGATCAACGGTGGAGAGAAAGTTAGCTGACACGAACGTGACTTTGTCAGAAGACACTTGTCTGACACGAGCAGGCATCTCAACCACCTTCATTAAACACTCTGAGCAATATACGTGTCGATCAACCCGTGGAACGAGCGAGGATGTCTCTGCGTGATCAAGCGGCAAACGCAGACCTCTGCGTGATGGACACAAGACACTAGAAGATAAGGTTCCAACGGCCTTCAGAGATGGGTCCCACACTCTACCCTATAAATACCCCCTCTCCACCAAGAGGAAAGGGGATCGGAAAAATCAGGAAGGGAAGGAGAGAGAAATTGCAAGTGTAAGTTAATCCTTTAGAAGAGAAAAAAATGTAAACCCAAAAGTCATTCGACTACTCGTGTAACCGTGAAGAATATAGTGAAACAACAAACCCCGTGGACGTAGGCCTTAGTGCTGAACCACGTAAACCTCGGTCTTGTTTACATTTCAGCACTTTATATTTGTCTAACCCCATGGATCTTTACTTATACGTTTTGTTTTCTTTGTTTTTACCTATATCCCGTGCGCAAACGCCTCGCATGGAGTTGTTAGATGAGGCTATGATAAACCCGAAGGTTTTGAGCCAAGGAATCAACACTAGGATATCATCATCACAAATCTCTATAGATTACGATGATTGGTTGTGAGCATTCGGATGCCTTCGTGATTTGTGTGTTCACAATTTGGCGCTAGAAACAGGGACTTCGTCCCGGTAAAAGATTTATCTTGTCCTGTGATTTCATTTTAAATTGGCATATGATTGCTCTGATTTATCAGCTCGGACCGTATAGATCATTTGTTAACTTTATTATATTCAAAAACCCACCTATTATCTTCGATAAGATTTATTGTTGTAATCCGTGGATTTACGTTTTTCTTTAGATCTCGTGCGAACCCGTCTCTCTGGGGGGTTTTCGTAGTTTTTTGAAAAAAAAAGGATCTACTTGCATTTTTAAAAGGATCTCTTTTAATAAAACTTTAACCCGTGTATTGTAACTCGTATGTATTAATCCTCTCCTGGAAGAAGATATTTCGCCAACTAACCCGATTCACGCGGATATTCCCGTTTTTTGTTGTTTGAAATTCCTTGTGCAGAAAGAACGTATTGTGAGTAAAGAAGGCGAGTTTCTGCGAGATTTCATTGTCGACAAAAGGACCCGTGATGGAAAAGACGCAGGAAGCAGGAAAATCCAAAGCTTTGTCAAAGGAAACACCCAGGACAACCCCGGTCATCACCCGAAGCAAGCAGAAAGGAGACAAAGCTAAAATGACCAGTCAAAGGCAAGATACTGCGGAAATCACTTCACCTATGAATGCTAATTCAGTTGCAGCAGCGGCTCTCAGAGCGGCGGCGACAAATTACGGTGCGGCTGCGGTAGTCCCGAAGGCTGCAGAGGCTAGCAAAACTTGCGCCATGAATCAACTTCATCAACCAAGAGAAAGGGTGGATGAATCCAGAACATTCCAACCTGTGCACCTTCCAACTTTTGGAATGCCACCAACAAATGATCAAAATCAAACCATACCGGCGGCTCTAGTACCGCAGAGGGGCACTCACCCCTATTTGGAAATGCCAGCAACCGAAGCTGAACCTCTGCCACCTTTAGTGCAGACCGTAGAGGAAGGCGGCACCATGGCCGTAGTGGCACGCGCTGGGACTCCCAATCAGGGGTCCAACCAATCACATCGACTGATGGCTGAGCTTGAGGAACTAAAGAAGAGCCAGCAGGTTTACGCAGATGTTGTAGCCCTGTTGGCCAGAGAAAATCAAGATTTAAAGGAGCGGATTGCTCTAAGCACGAAGACCAGCCAACAACTTGATGAAGCAAATTCCAAAGCACCAGAGCCAAACCGAGACTGTAGAGTCGTCATAGCGGCTAATGGAGACGCGACTAGGGGAAGTAGCGTATCCGACCCGGATTATGACGACGGAGAGTCAGACGGTAACGAGCAGAAGAACTTAGGGCATCACCGCGCGATGGAAGAGCTACGAGATGAGATGATGGCCGAGATCAGGCAATTAAAAAATAGACAAGGCGGGGGGAGGTTAGAAGAGGTCATGAGAGAAGCTAACTCTACGCCCTTAACTCATCGCTTGGCCAACACCCCTATTCCACTGAAATGCCCTGTCCCAACGTTCGAATGCTATGATGGATCCAGTGACCCTGCTGCACATATTCGGTACTACAATCGTGTCTTAGCTAGATGGGGTCAGAACGACGCCGTACTCTGCAGATACTTTCCGTCAAGCCTGAAGGGATCGGCATTATCATGGTTTGATAATCTTCCACCAAACTCCATCCACTCATACGACCAACTCGCAGAGAAATTCTTAAGAACATACATGTACAACAAGACTGTAAACACCGGAATGGATAAGCTCTTTTCACTAGCGATTGGCTACAAGGAAACCACGAGGGAGTACACTAACAGATGGCACAAGATCTACCAAGCCATAGGGAGCGTGGACCCAGTGGTAAGCATCAATTGCTACAAATGGGGATTAGACCGAATGAGTCCCCTATTTGTTGAAATTCATGGAAGCGTGCCTAAGACAGAGGGAGATCTTCGAATAATTATCGAAAAGCACGCTCGACTTGAAGAAATTCAACGGGAAAACCCGAGGGCATATCCGCAGAGATCTCACCGCACCAATTCAGCGGAACAAACCAATGGGGCCAAAAGGAGTTGCTCAGTGGAGAGACCTCACGAAGATAGGAAGGAACGAAGGGATGAACGAAGAACAGGTGACCGAAAATTCGAAGATCAAGTTTACACGAAACTCAATGCCAGCTATGCTCGTATCCTACGAGAGATCAAAGGGAGGGAAAACCTGGAGTGGCCATGGTCTAAGGGAAAGCAGCCCCCAAGATCCGAGAAGTCTAAAGATTACTGTGAATATCATTGTTTCAACGGACACCAGACCGAAAAGTGCAAGAACCTTAAAATAATGATCCAAAAATTAATTGATGCAGGAGAGCTCAAACATTACGTACGAAAGGATTTTACCGAGGATAGATCCAAGCGAACCAAACCAGTCCAACTTCCGGAAGGAAACCGAACAATCAACACCATCTCGTGTTCCGAAGCCACAGGGCCCTCACTTACAGCGCAGATAGGAAAGAGGTTACGGAAGCAATTCGAAGACCGCTGCGAATTGTATAAGGTCGATGGGATAGTGGTGGACGAGCACGAAGAATGGATGGAATCTCCTATCATCTTCGATGCCGAGGATATCGAAGAAGATATGGAAGACCATAACGATCCCTTGGTCCTAACGCTACCAGTAGCTGGATGTAACCTCAAAAAGATCCTCATAGACGGGGGAAGCTCCGTAAACGTCCTATTTTACGATGCATTCAAACGGATGAAGATCCATGATGAACAGTTAATGACCTCTTATTACACCATCTACGGATTCAATGGAACAGCCACGAAGCCCTTGGGAGACATCGTGTTGCAGGTTAACGCAGGGCCCATGAAACTGGAAACCCGATTCAGTGTGGTGGACACCCCTTCCCCCTACAATTCTATTATTGGACGAAAATGGATACATAAACTCAAAGGAGTTGCGGAAACATACCACCAATATCTCATATTTCCAACACCTGAGGGAGTAATGGAAATCAAGGGAGATCGGGTCACTACGAGAGAGTGCCAGGCCACTCAGGATCATATCAACAACGAGCAAGAAGAGCAGCGAAAAATCCGAAGAGTAAAAAATAAAGAAACCGCGAAAGAGAAGGCCATAGACCTGTTCCTCAAGGAAACTACAGGGAAGGGCTTGACGAAAGATGATAATGTCCGAAGCACAGAGACAAGTACTTCAACAACCAGCGAAGAACAGAAACACGCTAAATAGCAATTAAAGAACGTCCCAGTCCTCGGAAATCCGAAGCCTGTGTTCACACCAGTGGAGCCCGTAAAATAAATCAACATAGGAACGGAAGAAAACCCGAAGATGATCAAAATAGGGACCATAATGGACGAAGGAAGGGAAGATTCTTTAACCAAATTACTTAAGGAATACGCGGATGTGTTCGCCTGGAAGCTAGGAGATATGCCGGGGATTGACCCAAAAGTAATCCAACACGAGCTACGCATCAAACCGGGCACGCCCCCGTTCAGGCAGAAAATACGAAAAGTAGCTCCAGAGTATCATGAGGCAGTAGAAACAGAACTTCGGAAACTACTAGACGCGGGATTTATCAAGTAAGTCAAGTATCCTACCTGGATCTCCAACATGGTCATTGTTCCTAAGAAAAATGGAGGGGTTAGAATATGCATCGACTTTACTAATCTCAACAAGGCATGTCCAAAGGACAGCTATCCCCTGCCGAGCATAGACCAGCTGGTAGAAGCAGTAGAAGGATATGAAGAACTGTCATTCATGGATGGACATTCTGGCTACAACCAAGTGTCCCTGGCAGAAGAAGATCAGCCACACACAGCGTTCTACACCCCACATGGCCTTTATTGCTACACTAGAATGCCCTTCGGACTTCGAAACGCAGGGGAAACATACCAAAGGATGGTCGATGCTATCTTCAAGCCATGGATTGGAGGAACCTTAGAAGTCTACGTTGACGACATGCTCGTCAAAAGCAAGCTGCGTAAAGATCACCACCAGGATCTGAGGAATATCTTCGAAGCAATGAGAAAACATCACATGAAAGTGAATCCGGAGAAATGTACTTTCGGTGTCACCTCGGGTATCTGGTAACAAAAAGGGGCATCGAGGTAGACCCAGCAAAGATTCAAGCCATAGTAGAGATGCCGTCCCCAAAGAATTTAAAGGAAGTACAGAAACTCAATGGATCCATAGCAGCATTGGGCAGATTTATTGCCCGGTCCTCGGACAAATGCAAACATTTCTTCAATATTCTCAAAAAAAGGAGCAGGTTCGAATGGACCGTTGAATGCGAGGAAGCATTCCAAAAAATCAAAGAACACCTAGCCTCAATCCCGATCCTGTAGAAGCCAGATCCTGGCGAGGTTTTGGCACTGTACATAGCAGCAACAGAAGACGCAGTCAGCGCAGTATTGGTCAAAACCAATACAAAGATAGAACAACCTATCTATTACGTCAGCAAGACCCTCAATTCTGCGGAAAGGAACTATACTAAGATTGAACAGCTCATCCTCGCATTGGTGTGGGCTACTCAAAAACTGAGAACCTACTTCCTAACTCACCTCGTCAGGGTCCCATGCAAAGCACCATTGGAAGCAGTCCTCAAAAGCACGGGAAAAGTGGGCCGAATAGCCAAATGGAACACCCATCTGGACCAATTCAACATCATTCATGAAATTCAACATTCTCGGAAGTCCCAAGTTCTGGCGGATTTCTTAGCAGACCTCCCCCTTGACAACGACGAAGAGATTAAGGGAATACCAGAATCCGAGGAAGAAAACAAGGATCCAATGGATATCCTCGAACCTGCGAGTCAAAGACAATGGGAAGTCTTCGTCGACGGATCCAAAAATAAGGAAGGAGCAGGAATAGGCATTGTCATTATCACCCCAACCGGAGAAAGGATTATACAGGCACTTAGGTTGGAATTCAAAGAGCATACCAACAACATCGTTGAATACGAAGCTGTCGTACATGCCCTCCGTATAATAATAGAGATGGGGGTAACCGATGTAAGGCTGACAAGTGATTCGCAGCTTGTCATACGGAAAATAGGGCTCGAGTATAATGTGTACGATGACACCCTCTCAGCTTACATGGCCTTGGACCAAACATTGGCATCGCAAATCCCGAACATTAAGTTCCGGCACTTATGCAGAAGGGACCTCAGGCACGCGGATGCCCTAGCATATATATCATCCATGCTGAGGGATAAAAATGTCGAAGCTATTAAAATATCAAGGGTATACGAGCCTTCGATTGCATCTCAATTCTCCTTCGCTACCAATCAAGATACAGTGGAAGAAAATATCGAAGACCAGGTAGGAGAAGACATCCATAACGACTTTGACGAAGAAGATATCCTGTCAAGAGCAAATCAAGACGAAGACTTCAGCAACGAAGATGACTGGAGAGTGACGATCCATGCCTTTCTCGAAAAGGGAAGCTTACCCGCGGATCAGAAACAAGCTAGGAAGATACTCTCCAAAGTAGGAAGATATGATCTTCGGGATGGGGTCCTGTACAAGAAATCCTTCCTTGGACCATTACTACGTTGCTTGTCCCGGAAAGAGGGGCATCGAATTCTAAAAGATATCCATTATGGTGACGCGGGGAATCATAGCGGCATGAGATCACTAGCTGACAAAGCAAAAACGCAAGGATATTACTGGCCGACAATGATACAGGACGCCGCGAGGATGTCCCGACGGTGTGAAGAATGTCAGCGCTTCGCCATAAAGATCCACGCTCCGGCAATAATGTTAAACTCCGTCGATAGCCCGTGGCCATTTTCAAAATGGGGCGTAGACTTCGTCGGACCTTTCATCGAAGGATCAGGGAAAAGACGATTTTTGATAGTAGCCACGGACTACTTCAGTAAATGGGTGGAGGCTAAGGCCTTGGCCAGGATCAGAGACGTGGATGTATTTACTTTCATATTCCATAACATCATTTGCAGATTCGGTATACCCACCGAAATTGTATCTGATAATGGTAAACAATTACAGGGGAAAAATATAGACATGCTCTTCGATACTTTCAAGATAAGAAAGAACAAGTCCACCCCCATATACCCTCAAAGCAACAGGCAAGCGGAAGCTACCAATAAGACCCTCGCCCTTATACTCAAAAAACAATTAGACGAGCATAAAAGGAGATGGTGTGAACAGCTGCACAATGTGTTATGGGCATACAGGACAACGCGAAGATCCGACACCGGGGAATCCCCGTTTCTTCTCACTTATGGAGCTGAAGCAGTCATCCCTACAGAGATACTCATGCCAACCACAAAGACCGAAGCGTGGGAGAAAAATCTCACAACAGACATGATGTTAGAGAGATTGGACGACCTAGAAGAAAGAAGGGAAGCAGCATTACAGAAGATGGAAAATTACCAGCGAAGACTTGCAAGGGAGTACAACAAAAAGGTAAAGCTTCGGAATTTTGTAGAAGGGAAGTATGTGTTAAGAACAATCCCACATTATCAACGAGAGAAGAGATGGGGAAAGTTAGCACCTACGTGGGGAGGACCTTTTATAATACATGATATTGCGGGAGGTGGTTCCTACTACCTTCGTAATCTGAAAGGCGAAGTCCTCCGACATCCTTGGAATGCTAAGTGGCTCAAACCATACTTCCCATAGGTGCAACGCAGCCTTGCAACTGCGTGAAGGGTACCAGAAGAAGAAGCGAGTGTGAACACTCTACATGTTTCTATCTCTGGACGAGGAATTGCAGGCCTCAACCTATCAATCAAACAAGCTTTCTATGTATCCACTAAACCTATCGACAATATTGGGGAAAGTAGTTAATCTACAATCTCTCAGGGCTCCCCCGTCAGTGTCCATAAGTGTAAGACCAGGGGGAAGGCACCCAGCAGAAAGAGATACCCAACCAATCTTAAGGCAACGGGTCGACGGAATGGGTGTATGTAAATTTTTTAACCCCATATCCTAGAACGTTGCCTCGGCCCCCACCGTCTGGGAATCCTCTGTCCAAGGGTTCGCCAGCGGGGAGACAGGTCTCAAGCCGATCACGAAGGTACCTCCCTTCGGGATCGCACCCAAACACTTAAAATCCTTTTTTATTTTTAGAGTCTTTCATCACAATGCATAAAATAAAAACAAACCAACATTGCAGGTATATCAAGAAAAGGATCCATTTCATAAAGGACGATTACAAAAAGTGAAGAGCCAATTCAAGGAAGAGTACACGTCAAAAAATATTCCTTTTATATGATACTAGCAAAAAATATTCTTTGTACATAATTACAAAAAGTGGAGGGATAATGACGCTGCGTTCTCTACAAAATGCAGCGGTCTCTACCTAGATGATGCCGTCCCATCAGCAGGATCGTTCCGAAGACTTGAAGGGACGCTCCCACCAGATGAGGGTCCCGAGGAGCCAGGCAAGGCAGCAGGAACTGGACGACGCAGATAATTCTTCACAAGGCCATGCTCGTTCTTTAGGCCAAGTTCTATCTTCTCTAGCATCTTGTTCGTCTCCTCAGCCAATTGACACCGAGCCTTGTGCTTAATAACTATCATCCGTTGTTGGGCTTGGGATAACAATGAAGACAGACGACTCACTTCTTTAGAAGCAGCACCGACGGCCTCTTCGCGGGATGTCGCCAAACTCTTAAAATGCTTAGTTTGTTCTTCCTGCTGCGCTAAGGAAGATTGAGCCTTTTCAAGTTTTTCATTAGCAACGCGAAGTTGTCCCTCGAGTTCTGAAAAAGACAACACCAGGGAGTTAGCACAGAAAAGACACAATCACACTCGATGGAATAGGGTTATACCTTCGACACAAGCCGAAGCCTCTTCATACTCATTAACAACTGCATCTCGCGCTTCATCAAGATGATCATATTCCGCGGATAATTTCTTATAATCTAGTTGAAGGTTTGTGAGAGTAAATTGACTGGCATCTAATTATACCTGCTTCATCGAATCCATATGACGAAGGTGGTCAACTTCTTTGTTTATCTCTGATACCCCCTTGCTCAATCTGTACATACACACTTCAAGATTCCTCTCAGACTCAGCCTGACGAGCAACTTCAACGCGGGACGCGGCAAGGGCCTTGCTTAGAGCATGGGCTTCGGCACGGGCATCGTCCCTTTCTCTGATAAGACACCGCGCGCTATCCTCAACTCCTGGAAAAGGGAGGGATCGAGCCTTTTGTAATTCCTCTTCCAGAAGTTGTATCCTAGACTCCAACAAAGAAGTACGCTCACGGGATTCCCGAAGACTATCACGTGTCCACAGCAGCGTACCATTAAATAAAGCACGGTCATGGTTATACAGATTTTGCATGTCGACCATCTGAACATGCCTTGCGCGCCATACCTCAGCCCGAGCATCCCATTTCTTGGCTTCACTTTTAATTTTCTGAACAAGTTCTTTAATACGAGATTCCTGCCGTGCCCTTTCGTTTCGAAGCTATATCAGCTCGGGGACACCACCCACTGGAGATAGGGTGGGGAGACTCAGACAGAACTAAGAAATAGAGGAATGACGACACACTGCGAGGGAAAAAGAGAAAAAAAGAACCAAACCTGTGAAAGCTGAAACTTGGCCGCGAGTTTGCTCTAACTCAGCGCGAACATCAACAAGCTCTGAACGAAGACTGGCCTCCGCTTCACCCAGCTTTTCTTTCTCCTTGAGGCTTTTCTTCATCTCTTCTATTTCCACCTCAGCCGCAGATAATTCCTTTTCTCTGTGACGAAGCTTAGCCTCGAGCTTCAGAGATTTCTCTTTGAAGAACTGATACAACACGTGGTTACAATGCTCACTCCTCATCATCTACACATCAAGACGAAAAACATTATTTCACCGAAGAATTGGATCGTCACGTAGAAGTACGTACGAAAATTTACCTCTAAGACACGCTGCTGAGGAAAGCCATATTGATACCCGTCGGCTATGGCCATCATATATACAACGGAAGTAGGAGGCTCCGACATAAGGGTAGCTTCGGGAACACTCAAATTTCTTCCCCAGGCCTCAGACACCCGCGCCTTGGAAGACATTTCCATCATACGACGGGTATACGCGTCAGAATCCTTTTCACCAACAACAACATGGGCGGGATGAGGGACAAATAGCAGATTCTTTTCCTTAAGCCAATCCATTATGGCGTCCTCACCCTCAGATGTCGGCGAATGAGGGAGATCCGCAGCAGGCGAATCAATCACCGACTTCCCATTTTCTGACACGGCCCCATCAGCACAAAGGTCGACACCCACACGCGCACCATGCTCCTCCGCGCCACCATCTTGAACAGCAGCGTCTCCGTTACTAGCACCCCCGAGGACATCCCAATTATCATTGGGAGACAGTAGAGAGAATTCCTCAGGAAAATCGAGGGCATCATCCATAAACTCCCCTGTAGAATACAGCCGATCAAAAGAAAACTCTTGAGAAAGGGTGGGGAGAGTATCTGTGGCATCCTCAACAGGGACAAAAATATCACCAATAACACCGTCATCGGCTACCACGGCGTTTTTTCTCCCTTCATCACCATCTTGACCCACACAGACCTCTTCTTCGATATTGATAGGGGAAGTACCAGTACGTTCCTTTCCATCTGTAATCTCCTCGTCCTCAGCAAACTCTTCGTTCACTGGACTTGTAACTTCTTCATGGGCCTCAGCCTCACCCATCACAATGGTAGAAGACTGCTTCGGCTTAATCTTTTTCTTCTTCGACACCTGAAAACCACACCACAAAAAGAATTATTTTTCCGGAACAGTTGAATTTCTAAAGAAGAAGAAGCACAACTAGAACCCGCATACCTGAGCAGTCGATGTACTCCTCGGTGGAAGTATAGCACCGGAACCTTCCTCCTCGTCTCCCTATACAACGTCAAGGGCATAAGGAAAATTCATACCTGCGAAGTTTAAATGCCAGGGACAGAAATCTCCATAACGAGCAGGAGGAGATTCACGCGGCTTGCTACTCTCAGTAGGACGCCAACCGCGGGGACCAGGGATCCAACCGTACGCCCATGGACCAACCACTTCGATAACGGTAGCGTGCCACTCGTAGTCATGGTCGCGCTTGATCCTCTCGCGGGCCGGGAAAAGTTTCCGCTGACTAGACCCCTCCGTGCCGGGAACATACTTCAGCTTGGCATCGCTGACCTCATTTAACAAACGAATTTCTCCCCGAGGAGCAGCGAGATTCCGGAGGCTCACACTCCACGGCTTACGGTTCCTACTGTTGACATAATCACCGAAGGAGTTATTGAAATTCTCAGGAGTATACCATTCCTTCTCCGCGGGATTGGGAACGTAACAAGTCATTGTCGTCTCCCCCTTACTCCGCAGATAGCATTCCTTCAGGGCGTGGAGATAATTCCCCGATAGTTGCGATACAGAACGGCTGTGAGTATTGGTGGAAGAGCCTTCACGACTAGCAAGAACATCATAGTATAAGGAATCACCTGACTTGTACAACGGCAGCATAAGACCAGCTTCGAACGCACCAACCGTGGTCAACAAATGAAATTCATCGAACTCATACTTTGAGATAAGCTCATAAGTAATATCATCCTCAGGGGCATAGAAACGAACCTTGAAGGCTTGAAGCTCATGCTTTTCCTTGAAAATCTCGAGATCAATATGCTTGAACGTTACTTTTTTCTTGCTGACCGAAACGCTGCGTATCAATGGGGAAGCCTCATCCTCCTCGGCGGGACCGGATAAACCAATGAACGCCTCGGAAGCCTTTCTCTTCAAAGAAGGATTTTTTGAAGATTCAGCCCTCGGAACACCACCTTTTGTACTCTTCCCTTTAAAATAAGTTGTAGGAGGGGGCGGCAGAGGATGCTCGGGTACTAGAGAACGTAGAGGAGGAACATCAAAAGCGACAGCACGAGTCGGTGTTTGCGTACTCCTAACATCATCATGAGGACGAGACACCACGCGATCAAAGACTTTTCGAGCCCCAGAAAGATTTGTCAAAGGAACTTCTTCCCTAGAAGATGAGGCCTTCGCCCCATAAGAAACTCGACTTCTACGAACATCATCTTGAGACTCTCTACGCGGAGGAGATCTCGATAGACCAGAACCAGGAGTCTGATAAGGAAGCCGCGGACGGTCAGACATGGCTGCGAAAAGATTAATCATAAACAAGTCAAAAACAAACTCGAGGACATTACCAACGATCAAAAAACCACATAAATAGAAATCCACACACGACAACGCAGAAACCCTAAAATCAGCATACGTGATCGAAATTCCATAAAATCCCTACCCTAACAATGGCTTCCTTGATTTAAGACGAAGAACAGGGGAAAAATAGCATGCAAGCATTGAAAGAAGTTCTTCATCGCAAACAAGGAACAACGGTAACAGAAAATTTACAAATCAACAAAGCGTAAAACCATGGAAACAAAGAAAAGAAAAACTTACCAGTAAAAACAGCAGCAGAAAGAACAAATCAGAAATAAAGAGGAGGCAAGCGTGATTAATGCTCAATGGAAAGAATTTAAGGGCTTAAGAATGAAGACTGACAGAGAATTTAAGGGCGGAAGAATGAAGACTGCCAGAGAATTTAAGGGCTGAAAAATGAAGACTGACAGAGAATTTAAGGGCTGAAGAACGAAGAATTAAAATCGAGAGAATGTTTAGGAAGAATGAAATTAATTTTCTTTCTCTCCTTAATATACCCGAAAGAAAGAGAAGGAAATTAATGGAGGAATGGGAAACGTGCCCGTTACATGAGCAGTTAATGCACAAATAAAAGACGTGCCCAAGTATCTAGGAAAAGTTATTAGGAGAGATAGAAGAATATGCAACAACTGTTTTCTTCAATGCACCCATTAAACATTCAACCCCGAAGAAAAGGGGCAAATTGTGTATACATATATCTCACCATCAGACACGTGTATATAGAAAAATACGTGGAAAGCATGCAGGCCAGGACATCAAAATACGGTGCACTACGGAACACCAGATAAACCCCAAGGAGTTACTTTATCTCATCCCAAAAGAAGCTAAGATCAACGGTGGAAAGAAAGTTAGCTGACACGAAAGTGACTTTGTCAGAAGACACTTGTCTGACACGAGCAGGCATCTCAACCACCTTCATTAAACACTCTGAGCAGTATACGTGTCGATCAACCCGTGGAACGAGCGAGGATGTCTCTGCGTGATCAAGCGGCAAACGCAGACCTCTGCGTGATGGACACAAGACACTAGAAGATAAGGTTCCAACGGCCTTCAGAGATGGGTCCCACACTCTACCCTATAAATACCCCCTCTCCACCAAGAGGAAAGGGGATCGGAAAAATCAGGAAGGGAAGGAGAGAGAAATTGCAAGTGTAAGTTAATCCTTTAGAAGAGAAAAACATGTAAACCCAAAAGTCATTCGACTACTCGTGTAACCGTGAAGAATATAGTGAAACAACAAAACCCGCGGACGTAGGCCTTAGTGCTGAAACACGTAAACCTCGGTCTTGTTTACATTTCAGCACTTTATATTTGTCTAACCCCATGGATCTTTACTTATACGTTTTGCTTTCTTTGTTTTTACCTATATCCCATGCGCAAACGCCTCGCATGGAGTTGTTAGATGATGCTATGATAAACCCGAAGGTTTTGAGCCAAGGAATCAACACTAGGATATCATCATCACAAATCTCTCTAGATTACGATGATTGGTTGTGAGCATTCGGATGCCTTCGTGATTTGTGTGTTCACATGTCTGTAGCGGCTTAATACAGTGTGATTCAAATCTGGACTAGGTCCCGAGGTTTTTATGTATTTGCGGTTTCCTCATTAACAAAATTTATGGTGTCTATGTTATTTCTTTTCCGCATTATATTTGTGTATATAATTGAAATATCACAGGTTGTAAGTAGTTCAATCAATTGTTAAATCCAACCTTTGGTTGTTGATTGAAATTGATTGACACTTGAACATTGGTTTTTGGTACCGTTCAAGTTATTTCTCATATCAATCGGGCTCACAAATTTCTATCCGTTCGATTGCAGATTGTATTGAGAAATTGAGATATAACTCTTGTATATATTTCCTTAATTGAGTCTGACTGGTTAGTTGATTATCTTGGAATTAAATTGGAGTTAGTCCATACAGATTTCCAAACAAAATATTGGGTGTGGTTGTTACACCCCCACTTTTTTAATTGGTATCAGAGCAGGCAAACACACTAAGGCCTCATAATTTTTTGTTTGTAGAAATTTGACTCTCTAGGCAGAAGTGTTATCTCTGACGATTGACGAACGCATCATCAGAAATAAAAGTTATGTTTCTATAAAATCTACTAAATAGAAAGACTTGTCGATCTCACATGTAGATGAACATACTGTTTCTATGAAAGATACTTGTATTGATAAGTGTTACCCTGACTATCTTACTGACGAGTCTGACTCTGAAGTAGAAAGGGAAGCAGCCCAAGAGAGTGCAGCAATTCTAAGTCGTTTTAGAATCTAGGATGTTGAAATCAATAGGCTGAAACACAAGGTCAATATGATCATTGGTATGGTAAAGGATCGTGACTCCCAATTAAGGATTCTTCGTGAAGAAAACGCCTCAGTTTGTTCATCTCGAACTTTACTCGAAGCTAAACTCAAAGAGGTTTCCTTGGAAATCAAACGCCTATTGAGTAAACTATATATTCAATGGAAAGGATATTCTGAGAAGTCCAATATACCAATTGCTTCAGACTCAATTGTGATGTTGGAAAATATGACTGCGTGTAATCATGTTTCTCTAATGAAACCAGTTCCAGAAGCTAAATTGCATACCCTTCCTATTGGTAAAGATGTGCTTGTAAATTCCATTGATCAAGGAATCACCACATCTCACGGAAGGAAGAAATATTCTAACGATTTTGTTAACCCTACTCACTCTAATCACTCCGGTGATCATAAAGTATGTCTTTATTGAGATTCAAAAGGACATGCTCAACGGAAATGCAAATGGAGATTGAATGACAACTATTTTGGTCGACTTCAACACACCTTAGATTTAATTCTCAAAGGTGTAACTGACATTCAGATGTCTAAACCAATTGGTTTTAGTACTCACCCTGTGAATTCTTCCAGGAAGGTCAGTTTAATCTGCTCATCTAATGTTCGAACTAATAGTAGCGTTAATACAAATCGGTCAAGAAGATTCTAGAAAGGCCCTTCTCAACCTAAAGTGAAGGATGATATTCATGATGTGAGAAAGGTACCAGTATCTGAAAACAACAACGGAGTTATGAATAACAACCTTAATCTGATAATTGAAGGATACAAGGATCTTATCAACAGTCTGTCAAAATCCTCCAAACAATCTTTTTCTAGTAAAGATTCAAACTTAGTCTGATACTTTGATGATAGTAAGTTTTATGATGCTTTTTGAAAAAGCGGGGGTCTAACAACACCACCCAATATTTCTCTTAGCAATCTGTATGGACTAACTCCGAAATACTTTGCTAGAGAATCAACTAGACAGTCAGACTCAATCTATATAAAAGTATCTCAAGGAGTTAATATCTCTCTCTTGATTTGATTTTTACTCAAGATAAAAACAATAGCGAGTCTTTATCAAATACAAGGAATAACTTGGACGGTACCAAAGACCAATGTCCAAGTGTTAATCAATGAAATCAACAACCACAAGGTCGGATCTCCAATCGATTAAACTTTAACGCACAACCTGTATTATTTCAATTATAAAGATAAACAATATAATGCGGAAAATAAAATAACACAGAGACCAGAAATTTTGTTAACGAGGAAACCACAAATGCAGAAAAACCCCGCGACCTAGTCCAGATTGAATACACATTGTATTAGCCGCTACAGACACTAGCCTACTCCAAGCTAACTTCGGATTGGACTATAGTTGAACCCCAATCAGTCTCCCACTAATTCAAGGTACAGTTGTACTCCTACGCCTCTGATCCCAGCAGGATACTGCACTTGATTCCCTTAGTTGATCTCACCCACAACCAAGATTTGCTGCAACCCAAAATCGCAGACTTGATAATAAACAAATCTGTCTCACACAGAAAAGTCTATCAAAGGATAAATTTGTCTCCCACAGAAGAACCCTAGGTTTTTGTTCCGTCTTATGATATGAAATCAAGGTGAACAGGAACCAATTGATAATCCAGTCTTATATTCCCGAAGAACATCCTAGATTAATCAATCACCTCACAACAGTTTTACTTGTATAAACAAGAGGACGTCGAGGAATCACAAACTGTGAGACAAAGATGTTTGTGACTTCTTTATCTTGCCTATCAGAGAACTCTCACGATCTCAAGCAAATTAATATATTGTACTCGTACGATAGAAGATGCAAGATCAGATCACACAACTACGATAAAAGTAGTATCGGTCTGGCTTCACAATCCCAACGAAGTCTTTAAGTCGTTAACCTGGTTTTAGAGAAGAAAACCAAAGGTTAGAGTAGAATCGACTCTAGCGAGCGCACTAGTATCACACAGACGTGTGGGGATTGGTTTTGCCCAATGCTAGATGTCTCCTATATATAGTCTTCAAATCAGGGTTTTTCCTTAGTTAAAAAGCAATCAATATTCACTGTTAGATGAAAACCTGATTTAGATTTAAGCTAATATTTCTCAACCGTTAGATCGAAAACTTAGCTTGTCACACACACTTGAGATATACGTTTACTAGGTTTGTGAAAACCGTTCCCAAACGTGTACGTGTGTGTTGGTTCAACATAATAACCCAAAAGGTCAACCATATGAGCATTTCATATTAACCTTGTTCTTCTTCACCATAACTAGTTCAATTGACTCAAATGAACTAGTTAGAGAGTTGTTCAATTGCTATGAGATCTTATGTAAATACACAAGACACAATTGAAACAAAGATGATTCGATTCGATTGAATCGGCTCATGAACTTTATAGCCACGGTTTGCATACTGCATTCCTTAGTAATTTAAGTTGCATGTTCATAGCACATCTTTAGAGCATAACCCACTCAAGTACGCAAACAAGTTCGGACTTAAGACAAACGGCAGAGTTTTACAAACTCAGCAGAAAATCTCGGCAAAGATACTTTCTCCAGTTAGCGGATTAGGTTCGCAGACTAAACACGCAAACGAGTTTTTGAAAAATCTCAGCAGAAATTCTCGGCAAGAGAACTTCCATCAATTCGCGTACTTGGCAAAGCCAATTCCTCCGGTTTCTCTCAATCAGCAAAGTTCGCAAACTTCGGATTAAGGAATAGGACTTATGCACATATGTGTTTCCACACAATGCTTATATCTATCATTGGTTATATTGACCTAAACTATCATTCCAACCATTGAAACATTCTTAGAGGACGTTATATAGTTGTTACACTATTTCTCGCCAAAGCGATTTTCAAAGTGATTGAAATAATATGACTTTCGTCATTAGGTGAAGATAAACCCGATCAAAGTGAAACGCTTTACCAACACATGATTTTGAGATATAGATAGGCGAGATATACTCAGCTCGAAATATCAAATGTGTATGATCCAGTCTATGTAGCACACGACTTTTGTCTCATTAGAAGTAGGAGATTGAAGAGATAGACTTTTGAGTGATAGATAAGTTCAAGTCTCCACATACCTTTTTGTTGATGAAGTTCCACGGTTCCTTGAGTAGATCTTCGTCGTTGTATGATGAATAGCCATGAAGTCCTTGAGCTCAACTACACTTTTCTATCCTAGTCCGAGACTTAGCTATGTAGACTAGAAATCAAGACTCATAGTTTTGATCACTAACATTGACAAACATGCTTGAGATATCAACGCATGCGAGGTTGACCGAGCAATGCTCTAACACTTTTTCACATCATAAAGGGTTTCCTCCGCAAATTAGAAGGAAAAAGAGGTTCAAGCATGAAATTTTTTCATTTGATGAGCATAAAGCTCATACTTGTGTTTATTAATCACAAGGATTAAAATCTTACTCATGAAAAATCCTGCTGAGTAAGATATGCTAATAATCAGGTATACTTATTGGTAAAGTCTGATTAGTTGAGATATTTTCTTATCGTTCATAGCTAGACTATTTCCTACGGACAGCTTTACCGAAGTATTGTTTTTTATTTCGTGAATCACTTCAAGTGTCTACTTTTTATTTTTTTAAAAGTTTATTTGCAGTTAATTTGTGTGCTAATCTTATGCTCTAAATTTTCCTTCTATGAGAATATAAAATTTATTGAGCCAAATTTTGTGAAAGGAAACTTTCACGTAGTAAAATTTTGTTCTGTTCTTTTTAGAGAACTTTACAGTTTTTAAGTTTCCTTTGGGACCATATTGGTTTTCATACGGGTAGCCACATTGCCGTGTCATGAACCAATTTTTAGAAACCATTGTTTATATATACATATCCTATGATGTTGAGTTATCTCACTCTAGGTTATTTTTCTCATATCAAGAATGTCATCTCCTTCTCGCACTTGTGATTTTACGAAAGGATTTCTTGATAAAGGTTTGGGTTACGGTCCAAATGGGAAGAAGAAAAGAACCCTTGTAGATGCTGACAATGTCAAAGATCAAAATCCTAATGATTATTCTAATGTTTCATGATATTATGCATATACTCATCAATATGTAGAGCATGATGAAATGGTTTCTGCTGAAGTGGTTCATGATTTTCTTAAATACTTTCAGGAGCAAAACTGTAGCTCGTTGATACTATGAAAGGTCTCGATGTTTTACTTACTGAGTTGAAAAAGGTTAACTCTGACCTTGTTCTCATTATTGATGGTGTATTTTCAACAAAGGATAAAACCGTAAAATCATGATACTACATGTCGACGTCAGGCATGTGACGATTCATATTTTACGAAGCCATGATGAACATGTTCTCGAAAGGCCTCCACTAGCTGAGCGTTCGACACCTTGCATTTCATCATGACCTCTATGTAGAATAACATAATTGGAAGGTTCTCCGTAAGATTGAGAGCAATAACTCCTTCAGGACGTCGGTGACACTCACTATTCCCTGACTACATGAGAGAGACCCACCTCTACATAGAAGAATGATTGGGAGGTTCTCCGTAAGATTGAGAGCAATAACGCCTTCAGGATGTTGTTGACACTCACTGTTCCCTGACTATGTAGAGATACCGTGTATAGATCCAGGCGCTTCTCCGTAGATTGAGAGCAATAACGTCTTCAGGACTTCGGCAACACTCGTTGTCTCCTGACTATGCACTTTCAGAACGGATATGATGCTTTAACTGGCTAATATTCCTTCTATAATAGATTAATTCTACCGTATCATTCACCACTGAATTCCTAGAAGATAATCTACTTTATCTCATTACTCCGATTTCATGATCGAATCCACGACTGATCTCATGGAATGGTAATGGATAATCTCATTACCCTGATTTCATGATCGAATCCACGGCTGATCTCATGGAATGGTAATAATTTGATTACTCCGATTCTATGGTTGAATCCACGAACCCATGGAATGGTAATATTCGACTCTATTATTCCGAATTCATGGTCGAATCCACGACTGATCCTATGGATTGATAATAAGCAACTACTCACTTTTATTACTCAGTTTCATGAATCATTCTCCACTGAATTTGATAAATTAGTAATAAATACTCAACAATCGGGCATCTAGACCATCACTGAGTAATCCCCACAAAAATGGTGCAAGTGTACTCAACAATGATGCACGATCGAGCACCTGGATGCACAAACGAGCATTCAAAAATATGGACAGATGAGGAATCCTATGCAAAATAGGAGAAAACAATAAATCATAATAAAATAATAAGAGGGGCCATGGGACGGGCCCACTGGCCGGCCGACCGTGCCCTAGCCATGGCCGGTCCCATGCCTATCCCATTATTTTCCTTATTTTTGTTATTTTTCATGAAGTCATGAAAACTCCTTGATTTTAGCAATTTTCCTTATTTGTGCAAAACTCATGAATTCTCCATAACTTCACGGATTCATGAAAGGTAATAATATAAAATTAGGAGAGGTGTGCGGGACCGGGCAACCTAGCCGTCCGGCCATACCCAAGCCGTGGCCGGTCCCACACCTTACAATCCTTGGTATTTTATAATTATTATTTTCCAATTTCATGAAACTCCTCTGTTTCAACAAAAACTCGTAGATTCTCCATAATATCACGGTTTTATGAAAATAATAATATAAAATTAGGGAAAGGTGTGCGTGACCGGGCAACATAGACGTGGACAATTCCACACCTTGCAGTCCCTAGTCTTTTATAATTATTATTTTCCTCAAATTCATGAAACTCCTTGGTTTGAGCAAAATTCATGATTCCTTCATATTTCCTCAAATTTTGCTCGAATCATGAAAAACCAAAAGCCAACATGGTCACACGACCGGCTAGCCTCTCACGGCAATATTAAATGTTAAAATGTCATTATTTTAATATTTACAAAATATTGATCAATTGAGCATACATGCTCATTCCAACAAAAATCAAGAATTTCAGTCAAGATGAAACTCTTCTAAAAATTCACAATGTTGCTCGAACGCACATCAGAAAATACTGAAACCATCAGTACGGAAACACGGACACCATGACAACACGTGCATGCTTTCTTGACCGATCAGGGTCATCCCTAGGGCTGCATAAAGCCAGCCCCACACGTTTTCATAACTCTTACCTAATTTGCTCAATCGCTCACACTGGGCCCAAATTCTCTCCAACTAACATGGGGATTTGCTCAATCGAGCACCAGCTGGTCCCACACCCCTAAGGGAAGGTTTCATGCCTTCTTGGAAGGTCCCTCACTTCTCCATAAATCGAGTTTTATCACCTAATGCTCAATCGAGCAACTATTTTTAAGGAATGATGAAACCGGCATTTTTATCATCATTCTTTCACCACTGATCGACTCAATACCATGGTGCATGCTCGCTCGAGCATTCAGACATCACGTAGACGTCCATAATTTCATGTGGTCAGTCCCTCTATCACTCATGACCAATTTTCAGCAATTCACTAATTGACGAACAATTGATCAAAATTAGGGTTTCGAACAAACGCTCCACGAAATCATCATTCTGAGCAAGTTCGAACACTAATATTTTAATTAATATTTTATTGGGTCACGTCACCAGTAAATAATTCATCGAATTGAGCAATACCTGCTCAGTTACTCGAATATGGATCCAACTATCAATATTCAGTAATTTATCAGTAATTCGTCGAATTGAGCAATACTTGCTCAATTGCTCGAATATTGATCCAACTATCAATATTCAGTAACTTATCAGTAATTCGTCGAATTGAGAAATACTTGCTCAGTTGATCGAATAATCCATATATATTCAGTAATCCACCAATATTCAACAACTCGTCAAATTTACAATGTTTGCTCAGACGAGTAATATTAACATTCATGAATCATTGAGCATTCGTCAATCATGCTCGATTCAACAAAATCTAGACTCATTGTCCAATCAGTGACTAATTAAAACATGTCTGCCTTGCAGACTCCACGATTCGTGAGACATCAATCATGTCACAAATGGAGGATACTACTTAGGGTTTTGGTATGGCGGTCTACGGCACGTGGATTTATCCACGACGAGAAATGTGTGTAAGTCATGAAAACGGTTAACGGAGTTAGAAAAGTAGTGGGTGCACGATCGTTCAAGTCTCCACACGACATGAAACTGACCTTACCACGATCTTCCATTTTCCCACTCTTTCACTCAAGAAACCGTCACACTTACAGGGATCAATGTGTTCACTACTCTGACAATATAAATAGATCTCTGAATCCATGATTGAGCAGAACATTTGTTTAACAAGAATCTTACGAGTAATCACTCTCGAGAATTCATCAATCCATCAGAGCTTATTCAAACTTCATAGTTTACCAATTATTGCAGAAACCTTCAACACATCCACAATCCTTGATCATCATTGATCCCACAAAATTCTCAGCTTCCCTCCTACAGATCAACCCATCTCCCTCTTTGTGACCGAATTGACTCTGGAACGACCATTGACTTGGTTTAGGCCGGAGTCCTACAGATTGATCTCTCGAATCTAAGTACTCCCTTTGCAGTGCATCTGTGTGAGGTTCAACAGTTTGCTCGGTCGAGGAGTCTCGACAACACGCTCGATTTTTCACTTTCCTAAAAAACCAGCAAACCGTTTTTCCCCATCCACATATTGGCGACCATAGTGGGAGATTAATATCTCGGTTGAAATATCTCATTTTCGCAAAATGGTTGATCTTAGGTCAGGTTCAGTTACAAATCCTAACACAAACAACGCTAGCACTAGCAACAACGATGGAATTCCAGAAACTATTCTCGTTTTCCACATTGGTGGTGACACTAATCCCACTCACACCAATGTTGAAAGTCATCCTCTCTTTGGCCGGCATCCTGAAGAGCTCAGAGAAAATCCACCTACCATCGCTGATCTCATGAAAGTCTAGGAAGTTCTCGCCAAAAAACAAACTGATATGGCTACTACTCAGAAGGAGTTATGTAACTATCTCAAAACTCTCACTAATAAGATGTCAGACAAAGCTCAGGAGAAGGGAAAAGAAAAGGAAACTTCTCAAACTACAAATCCCGAAGTTATTCTGGTCCCTGACAATGATGAAGCCCGCAAAGCTGCAGAACCTGAACCTGCCGGTTTTATCACTTGTGAAGACCTGGAACGTTTTATGGAGAATCGGGGAAAGGGACATACACCGACCGTGCACCGTCATCAGCCTCTGTACCGCACTGCCACACAAAGAATCCCTCTCCCAAAGGGTTACACCTCTCTAACGTTCACACTCTACAATGGAACAGGAAATGCTCGAGAACACGTATCTCGATTCTTGGAAGCATTAGCAGAGCATGAACACAACCATGTTGTCCGTCTGAAGGAGTTTTCAAAATCCCTGACGGGTCGAGCATATACTTGGTACAACAATATTGCACCAGGAAGCATAGCCAATTGGGGAGAGATGATTAATGCTTTCTACAGGAAATACTTCTTTGTTTCTGAGCAGATTATCCTTTTTGACTTAGGAAGGATGGCTCAGAAGACTACTGAAAACCCGAATGACTATGTGAAGAGGTTTAGGATTCAAGCTTTGGATTGTCATGATCTTAATGTTACTGAACAACAATTGGTCGACTTGTGCATCAACGGGATGATTCCTGTTTACAGAGCCCTGCTGGAAAATTTCCGGTTTCAAACCTTTTCAGAGCTTCATGAATCTGCCAAGCGATCAGCAAATACTGCTCCAGCTTTGTTAAAACGAAACAAATCTGTCAAAGTCGAGGAACTGAACGCTCGAAGCAATACCAACAGGCGTTTAGTCAACAAGCAGTATAACGTTGAAGCTTCCGTGAATGTTTCTGAAGGGATCAAGAGAAAAGCTGAAGCACAGTAACATAAGAATGCTTCTCCAACGTCTCACCCTCCGAAAGCTCCAAGGAAGGACAACCAGATTAGAAACGCACAACCACCAGTTCAGCAGAATGACCAGGAAGTGCCTGATTTCCCTTTTCCCATTGAAGAAGTGGTCGAACTATTGGAATCCTGGATCGAAGACGGTGCGATCAAATTACCTCATGTCAAAAAGGAACCAACTGAGGAACAGATGGAAAATGCACGCTACTGCAATTTCCATAGGTATGTCAGTCATCCGACAAGTGATTGCAGAACCTTGAAGCGCATATTCAAAGAAAAGTCTCAGGAGAACTGGGGACTGAAGGAGTACATACAAATCCTCTCCCAATCAGAACATTCACACTCTCTGAACAACCGGTCAAAGAAGCAGTTCAGTCATTGATGGAGCACGCTTGCGAATTGCTTTATTTTTTGAAGGCTCAACGGGAAGATCTGTTCACAGCTCTAAACCATGTAGTATCTCGGAAGCGTTTACTTATCCCAGAAGCACTCCCCGAACCTCCAGTCACAGATAAAGAGATGTATGACTGGGGACTTCTTACCACAGTCCATCTCAAAGGAAACGAATTCAAGAGAGCGTTGGTCGACGTTAGCACTGATGTTAACATCATCCCTTTGAAAACCCTCAGAGATGCTGGCATCACTCGACAAGAAGCAACTCATGCCCATATCTCAGTCAGAGACCATGAAGGAATTTCCAGAGATGCTTACGGTTACATCACTCTCAAAATGAGAAATGATTCAACCTGGACAAAAACTAAATTCTTTATAATAAAAGAGGATTCGGGATATGACATGATTCTCGGGCAAGCATGGATTCATGATGGAAAAGTTGTTGTGATATCTTCATCTTCAGTTGCACAATTCTCTCGTTGAAGAAAACTTTGACTAGGAAGATGATCAACCGTTCGAGCATTTGGGAAAAGTCTAAGCCTTGATAGAACTTACACAAAAACCTGGGGAGAACGCCCACAAATTCGTCAGAAAGTTTCGCGCTCAGGCAAGTCTTATTCCCCCTAATGCATATGAATTACCAACTTTCAAATATGCTACCCTAGTCCGAGGACTCAGTTCTGCTCAAAACCTAGCTATCACCAAGCGCTATGAGTGGTTAGTCTCACCTCAACAATACTTCACCAAATGGTTAGACGCATAACCTCTCCAAATCCATCATCTCGCTAACACGGTCATCGCTAGGATAACGATTGATTTTCACAATCAATATCCTAAATATTCTCTTTTGCACGAGTGTCCACATGTGCCACAGAATTGGAAAGCTCCACCAACATGGAATCTCACTATAAGAGGAATTCCAAACCAGCAGAAAATATTCAAAGCACGTACAACCAAGTCTAACAAGTTCAAGGAAGGAGATTTAGTTCTTAAGGCAACTAAGCGTGATCTCTATTCTGCAAGGAGCTCCAATTGGGAAGGGCCTTTCATGGTCGCAAGATCCATAACTGGAGGCTACTACAAGCTAATCAACACAGATGGCAGGGCCATACCAGTGATTCATGATAATTGGCTCAAGGCTTTTGATGTTTGAAGTATTCAACGAAGACATTCCCTGCTCTAGACTCAAAAGTATCTGATTGGTTTTTAGGATTTTCTTTCGCATGTATTTCTAATTCCTCCAAAATGTTTACAATACTTGTATTCAGCATTTGAATTCAGCAATTTATCAAAAGTTCTTTATTTAAAAAAAAAATCTCTTTCACACCCAAAATCCAAAAGAAAATCCTTAGTCACTCATAAATTCAAAACCAAAATAAAATCTCACATCTCTCAGAAGTTTAAAGTTCAAGATATCATGGAAAGAAAACTAAAGAAAGCCATCAAAGTACAATTTCTGCTTCTCGGCATTCTCCAAGACTCGCAAAGCCGCTTTCTCCAACTCCAGCTTTTGAGTCAACTCAGCAATCTTGGTCATTTTCTCTACCACAACATCACTGGTAAGAGATATATTCTTCACTACTGCATCCTTGATGGTGTTGATCTTCTGGCGAAGCCACTTCAAGTTAAAGCTAAGTCTCTCAGCGTTAATAACAGAGTACATCTCGAGTGACAATACTTCTAGCACTGGTACGAATATCATCTATGACACGCAATATATTTCCTAATTGCATTTTCAAAAATTAGTTGCGCTCAGGATCTCTTTTAATGACAATATGGCCATACATCTTCCATAACATCTCATACATATTGGCATACCCAGTGGGAACAATGAATCTGCCAACTAATACGTGATACGGGAGTAAAACACCAAATGGAGGATCACAAATAATCCCTGATGTGGAGTATTCATGTACTATTATGCGTTTCTCGATCGCTGGAGCAACCTCAACAATCATAGGCACAGTTTCTTCTAGAACAATATTTTCCAATACGGTTCCCTTTATTTCTGAAGCGGTCACCATTGGTGTTTCAATCTCTCCAACAATATCAACAACAAGCGTCTCGTGGCCTTTAAGTGCAGAAATGGTTGTCTATCAGGACTTTCCAATTCGTCATTGTTGGTTCCGTTATTCCCAACTTCGGCATTTGGCACCTAATGCGAAGATTACATGGGATTAGAGAAATAGCGTAGAAGAAATCCAACACAATCAAAAAATCCATCATGTAAGTGAACTAAAATTATCTAAGTTCTTTACTATGCATTCAAGACATGAGCAAATAATGTAGAAGTCATGAATACGTTTTTCAAACAAGTACATCTGAAGAAATTCTACACTGTCATGTATGAAACGATGAACTGGGAGCAATTGGTAAGGAATCTAAGGTTGAGTCATATACCATTATCTATGTATGGATGTCCTCTACAACATGTCAAAATTTCATAACAATTGGATGAACGAGCAAGAAGATGTGGCCAAAACATTGGACAACATACAATCTGAAAAAGTTCTGAAAGTCACCTGGAAGTTTACTGTTTCGCCTTTTTTCAGGCCCTAAACATGCTTGATGTTTTTTTTTCAAAATTGTTGTAGATAGTGATAAAAGGGTTGATTTAAGACTTGTGAAGGCAATGAATTTTAGACTTAATAAAAATAAAGCAAATTAATTTTCAAAGAGTGATGTCAAGATTTAAAATGGACTAAGGCTCCGGATTCACTATTACTTCAAGTTGATTGGTTACAAAAATATTTCATAATTATTATCTAGCTCTTTTTCCATTAAATCACTTATTAATCTATAAGGTGTCCAAATATTGAATTGTAATCCTTAAGCATGATTTATCAAAGAATTAATTCTAAGCATAAAACATCAAACTGATTCACAACTAATTAAGAAAACCATTTTTATCTCTTTTTTTATTGATCCAAGTGAATTAAATAAAATAAATAATTAAGAAATTATAAAAAGAATTTACCAATCAAACATGAGTGAATAGCTCCTCCGTCGCCTCAGTCACCAGGTATTTTAGCCGCTCATCATGTTGGAAAACCTCTCAAAATATTTCATTGATGCTCACAAGTGTTTTACAAATGATGAAAAGGAAAATAATTGAGTAAATCGGGTGTTTGCAACACTTATAATTGTTGCAGAACACTGTTACAGAAACGATAGAAATAAACTGCTGCTGAAGGTAATTCTAAGACCCTCACGTGTTAGTCATTATCACTGTTGAAGAACGACTGCCCTGGTCCGTCCGTTCTTCGTGTTCTTCAATGGTAGCAGCAGCAGCAGAAACTTTCCTGTAACTTGATTTTATCGCTCTGTTAATGCTCTATACTTCTCCCAAACTCTCCATAAACTTGCAAGCCCTTCCTTCTCGACATTAGGGACCTATTTATACACAACAGGTCACTCAAATCCTTGTAATAATTCTAAGAATATCTGGCCATTAAAGAAAATATTCCGAAATATTTTTTCTTTAATTCTCTGATTTGTTACGGATTGTTCCATGTTTTATCTATTCTCACGCATCATCCCTGAGCTGTAGGGATTGTTTTCAGCCAATAGAATCAACCCATGCACGTATCTTCCATCCAAGAATTCCAAGAATAGAATATTTTTCCTATTTTAGAATATTTTCCTTGATTTGATTCCCACCGGTTATCTAACCAATTTTGAACGAATCCAACACCCATACCAGGTCTATCTAGTCCCTAGGAACAAACCCATTTAATTTGGGCCATTGAATCTCACTGGAACACCTTCAAATCCTCAACCCTAGTCACGGCAGTTCAAGAACAATTTTTCCCGCCAAAACTGTTCTTGATGTTTTCATCAACTTGTGATTATCCAGCCAATTTTGATCGAAACCAACACCCATACCAGCTCTGTTAGGTCAATTAGAAAAAACCCATTAAATTTCAGCGATTGAATCTCACTGGAACACCTTCAAATCTTCAACCCTAATTTTGTTACCATTTTTCCCTCCAAAATTTGAAATTCAAAAAGGTTGAAGATGATATGCCCCCTATCCTGAACTGGGGTGCGAATAACATATGCCTTGGGGGTGACCTGGGGTGCCCCTTAGTAATTAGGTTACCCCTTATCCAAAAGTGAGAGTCCGAATAACACTTATCCTCCGGGTGCCAAAATCAACTTTTCGAGCCGAATTTTCCAAAAATGTTTATTTCCTAAAAATACATAAAAACACAATATTAGTACAAAAATAGAGTTCCAACAATACAGACATTGAGGACAAATTAGACACAAAAATGTGTCTATCAATGCTCAAAACTCAAAAAGCTTCTTTGAAAAAGCTTTGGAATTTCCTGGGCTTGAATATACATATGCATATCGCGAAAATCCAAAGTCGAATGAAGATTCTACAGCGTTTTAACTAAAAACCGAGGTCTGAATTTTCTGGTGACGTATTTCGGCAAAATTTCTCATATATTCATTGGGATTCTCATTCATTCATCAACAAATCAGCAACATTATACTTCTATGAAGATAATACAAGATAGATACTTACTTGAGGAGTTCCCAAGTCGTCCGAAGGATTGGAATGGTCGGCATCAACATTAGTAGCATTGTTATCTCCATTCGGTTCCGACTCTTGAAGGTTCTCTTTCCCTCCAATATTCGAAGATGAACAAGTAGCATGACCATGTTGGCTCTCCACGACAATTTCCTCCTGGATACGTCAATAATAATCGTCATTACTTCAATCAAGGAAAATCCATAATCAATTACACAAAGGGATACTCACATCGACCTCTCCATCAGTGCTGGATTCCTGAATTGCCCGTATAGAGGAAAGATGAAGACCGTCAATAACCGATGGAGCAAAATTCTGAAGCAAATCAAAAATATTCAAGATCCTGATTACATGGACAAGAAAATCGCAACGATAAGGGAAGTGCTAACAACTCACCAAAGAAGCGGCGGGAGACTGCACATTATTCGGTATCATCCTATGAGATGTTTTGCTCCTACCCTCTCCGCCTTGGGTACTTTCTTGGAGTTCTGAAAAGTCTACACGGATTCGAGGTCTCACAACACGACCATCCTATACAGAATTAACGAGTGATTAAAGTGTAACTATCACATTCTTTGCCAAAATCATGAGAAAGCTTACAAGTGCGCATTCTGGAGACGTCTTCCTCTTGTCACCACGGGAAAGATATTTCGACCTTGGTCGAGCAGAAATCAAGTCGAGGGAAGGAAAATCTTGTGCTGGAGATTTGACATCCGTCACAAAAGCATACAAACGCTCAAGCTGTTGACGCCAGAAGTCTATGTAACCTAGAGTCACAAAATTTGCACGATCAGAGCATGGGAATAAATACTCATTTCCCTCCACAAGAGTGCAATCTTAATTAGCCTTCAGATACTCGACTGATGGTTTGTTCATTCGGTGACCTGGGACACGCTGGTCGATGCCCATTTGTCGAGCTTCCCTGTCGATGTTATATTCTTCTACTCGGAATTCTCCATGCATTACTGATATTAGGTGGCCAGGAGTGCAACTCAATACGAAATATCTCTCTCCATCATTCAAATCAGTACCAGTCTTCAACGTGACATTTTCCTCAGCAGTATTAAAAGTGATCAATTGCGAGAAGAGATCAGGGACCAATACCCAGGGGCGAAAGTTGAACTCAGATTCAATGTCCAAAACGTCAGTAATGCATATCTTATATTGTGGATGATTTGTAGACCAACGCATGTTCCTGGCATTATTTGTCTCGAGGAAAGCATGACGAGTATCAACCTTGGGTCTTTGCAAGACGCTACGAGGAATCAGAGCATAACTTTCAAGGTGCTCCCACATCAATGCTTGGAGGAACATAGTATTGGCATATGTTTCAATTTTCATAAAGCCGTTGGAGACGCTGGAGTCTATAACTAAAGAGTCTAAATTGGCGAACAGTGAACCCAAGAATAGACTACCAATTGGAAGTTTCTCACCTTTAGCCATCTTTATGGCGAATGGAATCACAAACGGCTTCAGCATATGTCCACTATCTTCAAGAATTTCCATGGAGAGCCACAAACATAAGAAGGAAGCAATTTTTAAGGTACCATCAATAGGTTCTTCAGGAACTCCATCTCTCGGCCACCAACGTGACAACCACTGAGCGTAGCAAAATTTGGGCGACTCGTTGAATTCATGCATCTTAGCCTCCAATATGTTAGATATCTCCTTTTCCTCTGCTGAAAGCTCTTCAGGGAAATTGCCAGTAATTGGGAGGTGTAATAAAGCAACTACATCTTCTAAAGTAATAGTGAATTCTCCCCATCTGCATATGAAGGTGTGAGTAGGAATGCACCAACGAGCAAGCAAAGCCACCATACCTGGTATATCATGATTTATGATTAAATCTCCAGCAGCTTGAATGGCTCGTGTCACCTGGGCACGATCCAGCATGGTTCTTACACGGCTATGACCCATCATGTGTCTCGCCCATCCAGAGAAATGTGTCAGAGACTTTCGAGAAAGTTTGATCCCCACATGAGAATCCAAAAAGTGCTTCCCTTGCAAACAGAACCGAGTTATTTCTTGAGGAGACACCAACTTATTCTGAGTAGTACTTCTGGGATTCATGAGTAGCCGAAATGAGGAACCTAAGGGACGCTTTTCGGGTATATACAGATACACAAAGAATTTGTCCTCGGCAGCTGGAACATTCTTAGTTTTGGGAATTTCCTCTTTCCTCTTAGAAGTCTCGGAATCATCATTCCTGGAGGAATCATCATCTCTGGAAGATGTGTCTGTGGAAACATCCTCTCTAGAAGAAACATCATCCTCAGAAGTGCTGCGGTATTGAGTCATCTTTGCGAAGCTGCTGTGACATCCATACACGAATTTCATCAACACAATGAAATTAAAGCAACATAATAATTATGATGCTCACATCAATGTCTACAAAATGGTAATCCTTAACTCTTACCTATTTACGATTTCACAAACTTAGTGATAACAACGTAAAACCCCAAAACTTGCTCGTTCTTTCAAACCTGCAAAGCCGAGCAAATAAATTATTATTTAAAGTCAACATTGGCTTTTCACGAAACTATGAATAATTCACATAAATGTGGACATCCGCTGTTTTTTTACGTGTACATACACTACAAAATCACTAAACTCACGTATGCACTACGAGTTCATTAACTCATAGAAAATATTGTTTGCTTTCAACAATTTTTCACAAATCAAAACTTGATTTTTCTTTAATAAAAAACGTGAATAAGTCACGTATTTAAAAAAAATAAAATCGTGAGCTGAATAACTCACGTAAATATGTAAAAAAAAAAAAAACTTCTTTGCTCAGTCGAGCATTCGTCTATGGAATGAGGGTCTTTTCTATTTTTGCAAAGGTCCACATATTCTAAATAAAATTTTGAAAGTTCATAAACAAATTTTTATCATGAACTCCAGGTCTTTTCAAAGGATCCTCTAACCCTAGGAATCATTATTTACTACTTTTATTACGAACGAACGAACATACGTTCCTAAAAATATTTGTGAAAATTCATGCTTCGAAAACAAATTTGGATTTCTCATGAAACCTCATAAACAAAATTTTATGTACTGCAACTAGACCATGACTATTCAATAATATATGTATCTCTTTGAAAAAACGTAGGTTTAACAACACCACCCAAGATTTCGATAAGCAATCTGTATGGACTAAATCCGAAATACTTTGCTAGACAATCAACTAGACAGTCAGAATCAATCTAGATAAAAGTATCTCAAGGAGTTAATATCTCTCTATTGATTTGATTTTTACTCAAGCTAAAAACAATAGCGAGTCTTTATCAAATACAAGGAATAACTTGGACGGTACCAAAGACCAATGTCCAAGTGTTAATCAATGAAACCAACAACCACAAGGTCGGATCTCCAATCGATTAAACTTTAACGCACAACCTGTATTATTTCAATTATAAAGATAAACAATATGGTGCGGAAAATGAAATAACACAGACACCAGAAATTTTGTTAACGAAGAAACCGCAAATGCAGAAAAACCCTGGGACCTAGTCCAGATTGAATACACACTGTATTAAGCCGCTACAGACACTAGCCTACTCCAAGCTAACTTCGGACTGGACTATAGTTGAACCCCAATAAGCCTCCCACTAATTCAAGGTACACTTGTACTCTACGCCTCTGATCCCAGCAGGATACTGCGCACTTGATTCCCTTAGTTGATCTCACGCAAAACCAAGAGTTGCAGCAACCCAAAATTGCAGACTTGATAATAAACAAATCTGTCTCACACAGAAAAGTCTATCAAAGGATAAATCTGTCTACGACAGAAAAACCCTAGGTTTTTGTTCCGTCTTAAGATATGAAATCAAGGTGAACATGAACCAATTGATAATACGGTCTTATATTCCCGAAGAACAGCCTAGATTAATCAATCACTTCTCAACAGTCTAACTTGAATACACAAGAGGACGTCGAGGAATCACAAACAGTGAAACGAAGATGTTTGTGACTTCTTTATCTTGCCTATCAGAGAACTCTCACGATCTCAAGCCAATCAAAGATTGTACTCGTACGACCGAAGATGCAAGATCAGATCACAGAACTACGATAAAAGTAGTATCGGTCTGGCTTCACAATCCCAATGAAGTCTTTAAGTCGTTAACCTGGTTTTAAAGAAGAAAACCAAAGGTTAGAGGACAATTGACTCTAGCGAGCGCACTAGTATCACACAGACGTGTGGGTATTGGTTTTTCCCAATGCTAGATGTCTCCTATATATAGTCTTCAAATCAGGGTTTTGCCTTAGTTACAAAGCAATCAATATTCAACGTTAGATGAAAACCTTACTTAGATTCAAGATAATATTTCTCAACCGTTAGATCGAAAACTTAGCTTGTCACACACACTTGAGATATACGTTTACTGGGTTTGTGAAAACCGTGCCCAAACGTGTACGTGTGTGTTGGTTCAACATAGTAACCCAAAAGGTCAACCATATGAGCATTTCATATTAACCTTGTTCTTCTTCACCATAACTAGTTCAATTGACTCAAATGAACAAGTTAGAGAGTTGTTAAATTGATGTGAGATTTTATGTAACTACACAAGACACAATTGAAACAAAGATGATTCGATTCGATTTAATCGGCCTATGAACTTTATAGCCACGGTTTGCATACTGCATTCCTTAGTAATTTGAATTTCATGTTCAGAGCACATCTTTAGATCATAACCCACTCAAGTACGCAAACAAGTTCGCGGACTTAAGACAACCGGCAGAGTTTTCCAAACTCAACAGAAAATCTCGGCAAGGAGACTTCCGCCAGTCCGCGGACTAGGTTCGCGGACTAAACACGCAAACGAGTTTTTGGAAAATCCCAGCAGAAATTCTCGGCAAGAGAACTTCCGTCAATTCGTGGAGTGAGTTCTCAAACTGAGTTTGCGGACATGGCAAAGCCAATTCCTTCGGTTTCTCTCAATCAACAAAGTTCGCAAACTTTGGATTAAGGAATAGGACTTATGCACATATGTGTTACCACACAATGCTTATATCCATCATTGGTTATATTAGACCTAAACTCTCATTCCAACCATTGAAACATTCTTAGAGGACGTTATATAGTTGTTACGTTATTTCTCGTCAAAGCGATTTTCAAAGTGATTGAAACAATATGACTTTCGTCATTAGGTGAAGATAAACCCGATCAAAGCGAAACGTTTTACCAACACATGATTTCGAGATATAGATAGGCGAGATATACTCGGCTCGAAATATCAAATGTGTATGATCCAGTCTATATAGCATACGACTTTTGTCTCATAAGAAGTAGGAGATATAAGAGATAGACTTTTGAGTGATAGATAAGTTCAAGTCTCCACATACCTTTTTGTTGATGAAGTTCCACGGTTCCTTGAGTAGATCTTCGTCGTTGTATGATGAATCGCCATGAAGTCCTTGAGATCACTTTTCTATCCTAGTCCGAGACTTAGCTATGTATACTATAAATCAAGACTCATAGTTTTGATAACTAACATTGACAAACATGCTTGATATAGCAACGCATCCGAGGTCGACCGAGCTATGCTCTAACAATCTCACCCTTTGTCAATTTTAGTGACAAAACTATTAATACATATGGAATACAAAAAAGATAAACTTTAGTGGCTCATATTCCATAGTCTAATCTTCAACGTTCCCTGGAATACAAAAAAAGATAAACTTTAGTCATTCCAAGTACTCTAATGATCCCAAAGGTTGTAAGTTTAGCATCACCGTTGTTGAAGATCCGTAGCTATAACAATGAGAGAAATCGATATTCTCGATCATTATTACACAGTAACATAGTATAATCATGTAACATCAAAGTCCAATTGCATCACGACTTTAACAATAATACTACGGTGATATGTATCACTCCCCCTTAGTCAATACTCCATCTCACATGGAAATCACTCCCCCTTACACAATGATCCGAAAACCATATGTATATGTAGTAGAACTACACATTAATTCTCCCCCTTTTTGTCAATAAAATTGGCAAAGGTACAAGAACGGGATCCTAATGAAATTTCCGAAAAGAGACATTTCATAAACTAAAAGAAAAAACACATACCAACTTAATTTAGATGCAATCATAAAGCCGAAGCTAAATGCATTCATGAAGGAGTTTTAAGATACAAGAGAACCCTTATAAAATTCCACAGCCGCACACCCCGCAAGATAGTACCATTAAGCACAAATTCAAAAGAACTCTCCCCCATTTGATGTCATTCCCGAGAGAACAACAAGAGCGACCTTAATTTCGAAAGAAAAGAAGGATTTTTAATTGGACACCCAAAAACCATAGGAAAATGATTTTCTATATCCAAAACTCAATCAAATTAATCACAAGTAAACCCATGATTAATTTAATTGGAATACGCAACTAAATAAAACCACAAAAGTGATCAATTTAATTGATTGTGCTCAACATAAGTAAGCTTACGGAGGTACGACTAAGGTAATCATACGGAGATGACTAACTTAATCGTTCACATACTCAACATAAGGAAAACCTTACGGAATATACGACTACATCAACCAATAGAGTATAGTTAGTATAGATGTTCATATAGTCAACACAAGAAATTGTGGAATATATTAAAACTCAACTAGACTAATTACAAGAGAACCCATAATTAATCTAATTGGAATACAAACAACCAAACTAATCACGAAGGTAATCAATTTAATTGTCAAAAGTTTTGTTCGACAAAAGAAGACTTTCGTAGCAAATAACTAAATAACCAACCAAGATGATTAATTTAGTTCATAATGTTCAACATATAACATCTTATGGAACAACCAACAAAGCCAATAAGAATAATCGACTTAGTTGTATTTTGCTCAACATAAGACACACAATGGAGCCTTCACGGTAATACAAAAAGAGTGGATCAATGAAGATCAATACCGTGGAATTCATACAAGGATATATTCTATCTTTCCATCACTATAAGCATAATGACATAATAGACTTTATCCTTGTCACAAAAAAGATTTTATCCTATTTTCCATCAAATAAATGACTGCATAGGCATAACTTTTGTATTTGTCAAAATTCCATTCGTCCTTTCATCAATACGAATACCAATTCATGAACGACTTTACTTTTGACAACATATGGGACCTTCAAGTTCACGGACGCAAACATTACATATCCCATAAAAATATTGCAATATCACAAAATCATAAAGATTAATACTGCAATAACATCATCCTCCAAATATTTTTAGAATTTAAAACTAATAAACCTAAAAATATAACACAAGAAGATGAAAACAAAAAATAGCTATGTGTAGTCACAATCTTCGCTATTCAAAACGCTAGTTATTCTTCCAACTAATCCAAAAAGAAAACATACTAGTGTTGATGGTGAATTTTCATTTAAGGCTAAAATTGTAAAAGCCAAAACTATGCGCTAACATCCTGCAAAGGATAAAGCCACTGATAAAGTGGAGAATACTTCTTCACTATAAACTTATAGCATTACCAATTAATGCATGACCGGCCTTGTATTTCCTGTACTGCTTCACTCTTATCATTATTGGTGCGGCATGACGACTGAGTGTTGCTCTCAACAGAGCAACACGAATCTCCAAGCATTAAATAAGGAGGCAATACGAAATACCCGTACATGCTATAACTCTCGGAGTGTTATACTAGCCCGACCGAGCATATGGACTGTCCGTATCAGTTTCAGAAACAATCACGACCATCCAACTTTACCAGCATGATTGGATGGATTAGATTGAATCCATAACCCTCAAGCAGGTATTGGAATGTTCAACACCAGACCAATGTGGAACCCGCATGGTCGGCCTCCCCAAAAGTGTAGCATGTCTTGCCAATTCGTCCAGCCAAATCAGCGTGGACGAGAAATCCTAAATTAGGGTTTACAGCACATTACATGTGTCGCAATTCAGTCTCAACCATCCATCTTTGCAGGCATAGATGGAGGGTGTAGATGTAGATTCAAAGGGCCCAGAGTATGTCAACACAAACACCGTCGGCCCGCCTACATACTTGACCGATCGGTCAGGACCAAACATGGATGGTCGTCCCAATTTGTGCGCCCAAACAAGGCATGACGCACGGCTGGCAAAACCCTAATTAGGGTTTTCGATCACGAGCGTCCATTTTCACCTGATCGAACGAAGGGTCTAGGAGTCGATTAAGCAGGTCCAGTGAGTATCAACACGATCACTATGGGCCCACATATCTCCACACCCGACCGGCCAAGGCATATCATGCCTGGCCATCTCGATTCGCACGCCCAAACTAGGCGAAGTCACACCTCCCAATTGCAAACTAATCTCGACCACTCAACTTTGCCGGACAAATTGAGTGGCTCAGATCACGATTATATGGGGTATCAAGGTATGGACGTGTACACCAACCCGCCGTCTGTATACCAGACTAATCGGCCAAGACCGACCAGGCTCGGTCGTCTCGAAACGCGCACCCAAAGTTGGCATGACGCGCGGCTTTTGCGGCATCGGATTTCTGTCGCAAATTGATCTCAACCACTCAAATTTTCCCGACAAATTGAGTGGCTTAGATCACACTTTCACGAGACAATGAGGTATGGGCGCCTACAACGGCATGCCGTCTACACGCATGCACGATCGGCCCGGCCAAAATTGCGTCCGAAGCTTGGTTTCGACCAAGCTGAAGAGTGATGCTTGCGCACCTCTTCATAAACCCTAATTTCACTAACGGTCGCAGATGAGTGTCTCAAAGATCATCTCGTCTGTTCAACTTCACCTGCTTGGTTGTACAACCCTGGTCAGGAGTTAACTGGTCAACGAGGTATTGTGGTGATTCCTATCCGCCACTCTACCACACCAAGTGATCGATCAAGTCAGGACTTACCTGTACATCCCCAAACGATCACTTGAAGATGGATATACACGCATCTATTTTAAGACGCTTAATCGTGACTTACTCCATTAAGCCTTAAAACAGCGATGCTTCATACATGCTAAATATATTCAATGCATTACATGCATAAAATTCACGTGATATTTTACAAGTATCAAATTCCAAATAACTTAGTTATTTAACCTAGCATTACATGCTACCTTCTGTGGGTCCCACGATCCACACACTGGAGACATCAATCATGTCACAAACTGGAGGATACATACTGGGGTATTGGTATGGCGGTTTACAGCGTGCAGCGCACAACGCGCCATCACAAGAACGTGTTAGGAAGTCATGGACGGTTAGTGATGATGGGAGAAGTGGGCAAGACTGATCGTGTTACACTAACACCCGCAACTCCACTACTACATCACTCCACTTTCTCCACTTTCTCCACTTCCCACGAGATACGTGAGTAAGGCTCAATGACTTGTATAAATAGGTTCTCCTCCCGATTTCGACAAGACAAGACAACAGAAGCAAGTGTTGATACAACCGTATTCAAACACCGGAATTGATAGCTTACATTCTGCAAGCCAGTTCAGCTTTCTGATACAAGTTATACATAGCCAACACCTTAACAATATCAACACCTTCTTCGCTTCCCTCCCTAAGATCAACCCATCTACTTCACTTTGTGACCGAAGCAAGTCTGGAACGGCCATTTCTTGGTTTAGGCCAGAATTGTACAGATTGACTTCTCGAATCACAAAGCACTCCCGTGCAGTGCATTTGTTAAGGGTTTAGATTCATTCCTCATCCATGCCCCAAATTACCAAATTCGGCAGGAATAGTTTTCACCCATAAACAATTGGAGACCACAGTGGGAGGTTAATCTCTCAGTTGTAAAGTCAATTTCTTCAATACCATTCGATCGGTTTCAAATGGTTGGTCTTAGGACCGCCTCAACGGCCTCAAATCCTGGTGATTCCTCCAACGAAGATACCCCTCCTCCCAACGGCGTACCTGACAGTATAATCAGGAGACTTCCAAAGTTGAGTGAACTAGCGCGGGTACAGGAGATTCACACGAATAACATAGATCTGATCAAGGAAGCGATAAATGACATACTTGACCTACTCCTCAAGATCACATCAGAGATGAGCGTTCCAGAGGCTTCCACACCGGGGACTGGTCCCTCTCAAATCAACAGTTTTACTACAAATCAGAGACCAGTGGATAAGGAAGCGGCATCTCTAGTGAAAAGTTTGTGTGAACTTTTACACCTCTCGAAGAATCAGCGGGAGACGTTTGCTGCAATTAACCAGATATCCCTGGACGTACACCTGGCTCCTTCACGTCCAGAGGTCCTAAGCGCATCGGAAACATCTATAAATAATGTTACATTTACAGAAGAAGATATGATGGCAGAAGAAGGTCACAACCGAGCCCTGCATGTTACCGCACACATCAAGGGTTCAGAGTTCATAAGGGCCCTCATCGACACAGGAGCATCTTCGAATGTGATTACTCTCAAGACTCTCAGGACAGCCAAGGTTCGCCCATGCAAGATCGTACGACTGCCCACCACAATGACAGACTTTGAAGGAAATCAGGCCAGCACATACGGGTATGTCAATCTGAATTTATCAGTAGGGCCTGTTCAATCAAAAGTGAAATTTGAATTCATAGAGAAAGAGCCGGACTATCATATGATACTAGGGAGACCTTGGCTTCATGACAATAAGGTCATCCCTTCAACGTATCACCAGTGCCTAAAGACCATGCTAAATGAGGAAGTCATCCGTATTCCTGCATCATTGTCTCCGTACGCACCAATATGCGGAGTGGAAATTTTCGAGCCAAAGGAAACTCCGCAGGGAAGATCAGACAAAGTCTTGTGTACCCACGTGGTCTTCAATTCAGGAAGAAGACCGACTTGCATCACTAAGGGCTAAGCACCACGACGTACCTTTGCTGATGAGGCGTCCATCTTTATCCGGTGAAGCTTCAACCCACGTTCACACCAAGAGGGAACGAACTTTCGAGGCAAGCCGTGATCATAAGGGGAAAACAATATACCAAAGTATTGGACGTTCCGCGACAGTTACAAGATGGCACCAACTCCACAACTGACGAGCTCGAAACTGTTAACATCGGGAATGAAGAATATCCCAGGCCTGTCTTTATCAGTTCGACTTTGTCCGCAGACGAACGCGCGAGTCTTGTCCAGCTTCTCAAGGAGTATCAAGACGTATTTGCCGGGACGTATATGGAAATGCCTGGTCTGGATGAAAAATTGGTCACTCACCATCTACAAATCATACCTGGATCCAAGCCGATCAAACAGTCTCCTAGGAAATTCAGACACGAAGTGGAAGAGCAAATCAAAACCGAAATTCAGAAGTTGTTAGCTGCTGGCTTTATCAAACCTATTCACCATCCGACCTGGTTATCTAATGTGGTTCCAGTAAAGAAGAAAAACGGACAGATACGGTGTTGCGTGGACTTCAGAGACCTGAACAAGTGCTGCCCCAAGGACGATTTTCCTCTGCCTAACATCGACATGTTAGTAGATGCTACCAGCGGACACGGAATGTTCTCCTTCATGGATGGTTACAGTGGCTACAATCAGATAAGGATGTATGAACACGATGCATATAAGACAGCCTTTCGAACCTTTCTTGGAAATTTTTACTATACTGTTATGCCCTTCGGTTTAAAGAATGTCGGTGCAACGTATTAACTTGCTATGACGGCAATATTCCATGACATGATGCATAAGCAAGTAGAAGACTACGTGGATGATATTGTGGTCAAGTCAAGAGCTCGGGCAGATTACGCAGGAGTCTTATGACAAGTGTTCGAAAGGTGTCGTGAATACAAATTGAAGATGAATCCTTTGAAATGCGCCTTCGATGTCTCTTCAGGAAATTTTCTGGGATTCCAAGTAACTGCTGAAGGGATCAAAGTAGACCAGTGCAAGACTCAAGCCATCCTCATTATGCAGCCACCACAAACTGTGAAGGAACTTCAGAGCTTCATGGGCAAGGTGAACTACATTCGTCGTTTTATGCCTGGCTTGGCCTAGCTTGTCGCTGCATTCACCCCCTTGCTGAAGAAGGGAGCAAATTTTATTTGGACCGCAACGCAACAGGAAGCGTTTCAAAAGATTCAACGAATACTACCATCTCCAGCCATCGTGAGGTCTCCCGTCCAAGGGAAGCCGCTATATCTCTACACCGCCTCCAGCGATACTGCTGTAGGGGATTTACTCGCCCAGGAAGACGATGAGGGAATCGAACGCCCCATATATTACTTCAGTCGAATATTAAGAGATGTTGATCTCAGGTATCCCAAGGCGGAGAAGGCATGTTTAGCTCTGATCCATTCCATTCAGAAGTTCAGACATTACCTACTGTCCAACAAGGTGGTACTCATATCTAAATCTGATCATGTGAAGTTTTTGCTTTCAAAACCGGTCCTGATGGGAAGGACGGCCAAGTGGCTTCTCCAAATGTCGGAGTTGTACTTAACACATACGTCGCCTAGAGCTATCAAGGGGCAAGCAGTCGCAGACTTATTAGCAGCATTCCCTGTAGAATGCACTACGGGGCTACACGAAGATCTTCCTGGAGAATTTCCAGACATCTCTGTTGTCGAGGAAGAAGCATGGATCTTGTATTTTGACGGCTCCGCTACCCCTAGAAGTAACACCGGAGGAGCAGGCGTGGTCTTAGTATCCCCGACTGGGGAAGTATTCTCACACTCCTTCAAGCTGGACTTCCAATGCACCAACAACTCAGTAGAGTATGAAGCCTTCCTCATAGGGATGTAATTATCCAAACAAGCAGGAGTCACACGTCTGGAGATAAGAGGTGACTCCAAACTACTGGTGAATCAGATGAATGGAGTATACGCATTGAAGGAAGTAACGCTAGCTCTATACCGATCAGAAGCACAAAGGTTACTAAACTACTTTGCCGATGCAACCATAACCCATATTGGTCGCAGCAACAACACACACGCCGATTGCCTAGCAAAGCTGGCTTCCAAATTGAAGTTCGAAGGTTTTGAAGAAACCCTGACAGTAAAGAGGAGAACCATAAAATCAACATGGATGTCACAATACAAAGACACCGAGGTTCACGATTGGCGAACGCCGATCATTCATCATCTACATATCATACCTGGATCCAAGCCGATCAAACAGTCTCCGAGGAAATTCAGACACGAAGTGGAAGAGCAAATCAAAACCGAAATTCAGTAGTTGCTAGCTGTTGGCTTTATCAAACCTATTCACCATCCGACCTGGTTATCTAATGTGGTTCCAGTAAAGAATAAAAACGGACAGATACGGTGTTGCGTGGACTTCAGAGACCTGAACAAGTGCTTCCCCAAGGACGATTTTCCTCTGCCTAACATCGACATGTTAGTAGATGCTACCAGCGGATACGACATGTTCTCCTTCATGGATGGTTACAGTGGATACAATCAGATAAGGATGTATGAACATGATGCATATAAGACATCCTTTCGAACCTCTCTTAGCAATTTTTACTATACTGTTATGCCCTTCGGTTTAAAGAATGTCGGTGCAACGTATCAACGCGGTATGACGGCAATCTTTCATGACATGATGCATAAGCAAGTAGAAGACTACGTGGATGATATTGTGGTCAAGTCAAGAGCTCGGGCAGATCACGCAGGAGTCTTACGATAAGTGTTTGAAAGGTGTCGTGAATACAAATTGAAGATGAATCCTTTGAAATGCGCCTTTGGTGTCTCTTCAGGAAAATTTCTGGGATTCCAAGTGACTGCTGAAGGGATCAAAGTAGACTCGTCCAAGAATCAATCCACCCTCACGATGCCGCCACCACAAAATGTGAAGGAAATTCAGAGCTTCATGGGCAAGGTGAACTACATTCGTCGTTTTATACCTGGCTTGGCCCAGCTTGTCGCTGCATTCACCCCCTTGCTGAAAAAGGGAGCAAATTTTATTTGGACCGCAACTCAACATGAAGCGTTTCAAAAGATTCAACGAATACTATCATCTCCAGCTATCATGAGGTCTCCCGTCTAAGGGAAGCCGCTATGTCTCTACACCGCCTCCAGCGATACCACTGTAGGGGCTTTACTCGCCCAGGAAGACGATGAGGGAATCGAACGCCCCATATATTACTTCAGTCGAATATTAAGAGATGGTGAGCTCAGGTATCCCAAGGCGGAGAAGGCATGTTTAGCTCTAATCCATTCCACTCAGAAGTTCAGCCATTACCTACTGTCCAACAAGGTGGTACTCATATCTAAATCTGATCATGCGAAGTTTTTGCTTTCAAAAACGGTCCTGATGGGAAGGACGGCCAAGTGGCTTCTCCAAATGTCGGAGTTGGACATAACACATACGTCGCCTAGACCTATTAAGGGGCAAGCAGTCGCAGACTTATTAGAAGCATTCCCTGTAGAAGGCACTACGGGGCTACACGAAGATCTTCCTGGAGAATTTCCAGACATCTCTGTTGTCGAGGAAGAAGCATGGATCTTGTATTTTGACGGCTCCGCTACCCCTAGCAGTAACACCGGAGGAGCAGGCGTGGTCTTAGTATCCCCGACTGGGGAAGTATTCTCACACTCCTTCAAGCTGGACTTCCAATGCACCAACAACTCAGCAGAGTATGAAGCCTTCCTCATAGGGTTGTCAATATCCAAACAAGCAGGAGTCACACGTCTGGAGATAAGAGGTGACTCCAAACTACTGGTGAATCATATGAATGGAGTATACGCATTGAAGGAAGTAACGCTAGCTCCATACTGATTAGAAGCACAAAGGTTACTAAACTACTTTGTCGATGCAACCATAACCCATATTGGTCGCAGCAACAACAAACACGCCGATTGCCTAGCAACGCTGGCTTCCAAATTGAAGTTCGAAGGTTTTGAAGAAACCCTGACAGTAAAGAGGAGAACCATAAAATCAACATGGATGTCACAATACAAAGACACTGAGGCTCACGATTGGCGAACGCCGATCACTCAGGAGCTCAGCAGCTCACTCTCCCAAGGAAAGGTCAGTCTCAAAACCCTGCAGAACTTCTTCATGCTTCATGGTATGCTATATCATCGAAACCCGGATGGTTCTCTATCAAGATGTCTTGGAGATGATGAGGCACAACAACAGCTTAACCATGTTCACAATGAAATTTGCGGACAATCACTGGTGGTAACGCTTTACCGACGACTTTAACGCTTGGGCTATTACTGGCCAGAGATGGAGACTCAATCCAGACTACTTCATAAGTCTTGCTCAAATTGTCAAGAGCCGCCACACCAATTGGAGGTTTTTAGTGTGAACCACACTGGGGACTGGAGAGAGCCGTACATTAGCTATCTCCGCGACGGGGCAACTACAGCTAATCAAAAGGTTGCTGTCAAGATAAAGCAAAAAGCCAAGCGGTTCGTATTTCACGAAGGGATCCTGTATCGTAAGAGCTTCGTAGATGATCTATTGCGATGCTTGGCTGGGTAGAAATCCCAATCATGCTGAAGGAAATGCACGAAGGGGAACATCAAGGGAAGAGGAAACTGTTTCTCCAGATACACGAGAAATACTATTGGCCGACCATGGAGGATGACGCAGCCGCTTTCGTTCAAAGCTGTCACAAATGTCAAATTCATGGGAACCTTATTCACGCTCCTTCCACCCCTTTACACTCGATAAGCAGTTCATGGCCATTTTACAGCCGGGGACTGGACATTATCGGGAAAATCAATCCGTCATCATCAAAGAAGCACGAGTACATCATAACCGCGATAGAATACTTCACTAGATGGGTAGAAGTCATTCCTCTACGAGGGATTACAGGAGAAAGGATTTCGGCTTTCATTAAAGAACATATCATTTGTCGCTTCGGTGTGCCAAAGCATATCATCACTGATATCGGCACTTCCTGCGCCAACAAACATGAACGAGAGTTACTTGAAGAGTATGGAATTAAACAGGTCTTCTCCACTATCTACTATCGTCAAGGAAACGGACAAGCTGAGAGTACCAACAAGACACTGATCTGGATCATCAGTCGAACAGTGCATGACAACCCTAGAGAATGGCATGACCAGTTACCAATGGCGCTATGGGCATATCGAACGTCACCCAGAAGCTCCATTGGAGTTTCTCCGTACTCACTTGTTTACGGTGCAGACGCAATTCTCCCACCAGAGATCAAAATCCCATCAGCTAGGATTGCAGTAGCAACCGGGGTCCATTGGGAGGCTGAAGCATCCAACTCTAGAGTAGCGGAGTTAGACACTCTGGATTTCAGAAGAAGCAAAGCATAAGAACACACTCACGTGTACAGGAATAGAATTTCCAGGGTATACAACAAAACTGTGAAACCACGTGTTTTCAAAGTGGGGGATTTGGTCTTGAAAATGGACAAACACATCCAGCAAGACATGTCCGCACCGAAATTCTCACCTAAATGGGAAGGTCCTTATACGATCACCAAGGCTTACAGTACCGGATACTACAAGATCATTAAAGTGGACAGAGGCAAGCTAGAGACAGTCATAAACGGAAAATGGCTCAAGGCATATCATGCTTGATCATTGTCCGCTCTGTCTCATAACACAACAACACGGGCATTTATTTTCATTACATGTTTGAATTATCAATTTATCCAGAGATACTTTAATGAAAAAACATGTTTCGTCAATCAAAAACCAGTACAATTTATTCCGCAAAGATGTTCAAAACCTTTTGACATGAACGTCGTTAACAATGATAAAATACAGATGAATGCGGCTTAGAAAGGCCATCTAACATATTATAATTCCTTGAGAGCATCATCTTCAGTCTAGCTTGATATCTCAATGTCCTATTCTTCAAGTTATGTACTGCCTGCTCCACCTTCTCCGATTCAGCAGCCAGAGCCTTTTCTTCTTCCAAGATAGCCTTCGTAGTAGGAACTACGTTCGCAAGGATGCCGGCTCGATAAACCTTGATGATGTCAAGACGCTGACGCAGTCAACCCACATTGAATTCCATCGATTCACAGGTAGACCCCATATTCTCCCACTCTTCAAATTTTGATTCGGCAACGTTATAGATGGAGATACCCTCCATCTCAGCAATCAGGGGAAGAAGGCAGTTTACCGTGGTAATCAAAGCAGATGCACAGTGTTGAACTACATTCCTGGTTGCAATATGTCCATACCTCTTCCATACTTTTCTGTATAAGGGTACGAACTCCTCCCGCACCAAGAATCCGCCGATGGTTCGATAGCTAGAAGACAGACATTTCATGTGAATATCGAATGGAAGACCTGCGTTGGGGTATTCGTAAGACGAGATACCTAGATCGTCATCGTCGAGATCCGCAGGAGTGGACGTATTCGAATTTGAAGGAAGGGGACTGGTCAAATCATCATCATCGACCACTGTCACACATGGGCGTCTCCGCAAAAAAGAGGAGCAGCGAACTGGTACGGTCTTCTGACGAAAACGAACAGGAGAGTCATTGCAAAGCTGTTCATCCTGAACCTCAGATGGCTGTTCGCGTTTATCAGAAGATCCTGGGTGATATGAAGAAGATGATCTGCTGCTGTTCGACATGTCAAAGAGATAGAGTTTCTGGAAGAAAAACCTATCAATGAATAACGGTTTTTAAATCCCGCATACATGTTGAAGGAAACCCTAAAGGAAGACAAAATCAGCTACAACAAAGCTTATCCGGAAGTCTCGACGCCGACTGAGTCGTGCCTTTCTCCCAAACCCTAATTTGACCAGCTCCACCTGGCGATGTCTATCTATGCGGTAAATGCGTATTTAATTTAAATTAGTTATTTCCTTATACAAATTTGTCACCATCTCATCCAACCCCACAATAGTGTAACCATTATGTGCTAGGCAGGGGACTTAATGTTGATGGTGGATTTTCATTTAAGGCTAAAATTGTAAAAGCCAAAACTATGCGCTAACATCCTGCAAAAGATAAAGCCACTGATAAAGTGGAGAATACTTCTTCACTATAAACTTATAGCATTACCCATTAAAAAATGACCAGTCTTGTATTTCCTGTACTGCTTCACTCTTATCATTATTGGTGCGGCATGACGACTGAGTGTTGCTCTCAGCAGAGCAACACGAATCTCCAAGCATTAAATAAGGAGGCACGCACGAAATACCCGTACATGATATAACTCTCGGAGTGTTATAATAGCCCGATCGAGCATCTGGATTGTCCGTATCAGTCTCAGAAACAATCACGACCATCCAACTTCACCAGCATAATTGTATGGCTTAGATCGAATCCATAACCCTCAAGCAGGTATTGTAATGTTCAACACCGGACCAATGCGTACCCCGCATGGTCGGCCTCCCCAAAAGGGTAGCATGGCTTGCCAATTCGTCCAGCCAAAGCTGCGTGGACGAGAAACCCTAAATTAGGGTTTGCAGCACATTACATGTGTCGCAAATCAGTCTCAACCATCCATCTTCGCAGGCATAGACGGAGGGTGTAGATGTAGATTCAAAGGGCCCAGAGCATGTCAACACAAACACCGTGGGCCCGCCTACATACATGACCGATCGGTCAGGACCAAACATGGATGGTCGTCCCAATTAGTGCGCCCAAACAAGGCATGATGCATGGCTGGCAAAACCCTAATTAGGGTTTTCGATCACGAGCGTCCATTTTCACCTGATCGAACGAAGGTCCTAGGATTCGATTAAGCAGGTCCAGTTAGAATCAACACGATCACTATGGTCCCACATATATCCACACACGATCGGCCAAGGCATATAATGTCTGGTCATTTCGATTCGCACGCCCAAACTAGGCGTGGTCACACCTCCCAATTGCAAACTAATCTCGACCACTCAACTTTGTCGGACAAATTGAGTGGCTCAGATCACGTTTCTATGGGGTATTAAGATATGGACGTGTACATTAGCCCGCCGTCTGTATACCAGACTAATCGGCCAAGACCGAACAAGCTTGGTCGTCTTGAAACGCGCGCCCGAATTCGGCATGACGCGCGGCTTTTGAGGTACCGGATTTCTGTCGCAAATTGATCTCAACCACTCAACTTCGCCGGACAAATGAGTGGCTTAGATCACACTTTCACGAGACAATGAGGTATGGGCGCCTACACCGGCATGCCGTCTACAAGCATGCACGATCGGCCCGGCCAAAATTGCGTCCCAAGCTTGGTTTCGACCAAGCTGAAGAGTGATGCTTGCGCACCTCTTCATAAACCCTAATTCCACTAACGGTCGCAGATGAGTGTCTCAAAAATCATCTCTTCCGTTCAACTTCACCTGCTTGGTTATACAACCCTGTTCAGGAGTTAACTGGTCAATGGGGTGTTGTGGTGATTAACATCCGCCATTCTACCACACCAAGTGATCGGTCAAGTCAGGACTTACTTGTACAGTCCCAAACGATCACTTGAAGATGGATAGACACGCATCTATTTTAAGAAGCTTAATCGTGACTTACTCCATTAAGCCTTAAAACAGCGATGCTTCATGCATGCTGAATATATTCGATGCATTACATGCATAGAATTCACGTGATATTTTACAAGTATCAAATTCCAAATAACTTAGTTATTTAACCTGGCATTACATGTTACCTTCTGTGGGTCCCACGATCCACACATTCGAGACATCAATCATGTCACAAACTGGGGGATACATACTGAGGTATTGGTCTGGCGGTTTCCAGCGTGCAGCGCACAACGCGTCATCACAAGAACGTGTCAGGAAGTCATGGACGGTTAGTGATGATGGGAGAAGTGGGAAAGACTGATCGTGTAACACTAACACTCGCAACTCCACTACTCCATCACTCCACTTTCTCCACTTCCCACGAGATACGTGAGTAAGGCTCAATGACTTGTATAAATACGTTCTCCTCCCTATTTCGACAAGACAAGACAACAGAAGCAAGTGTTGATACAACCGTATTCAAACACCGGAACTGATAGCTTACATTCTGCAAGCCAGTTCAGCTTTCTGATGCAAGTCATACATAGCCAACACCTTCACAATATCAACACCTTCTTCGCTTCCCTCCCTAAGATCAACCCATCTCCTTCACTTTGTGACCGAAGCAAGTCTGGAACTGCCATTTCTTCGTTTAGGCCAGAATTGTACAGATTGATTTCTCGAATCACAAAGCACTCCCGTGCAGTGCATTTGTTTAGGGTTTAGATTCATTCCTCATCCACGCCCTAATTTACCAAATTCGGCAGGAATAGTTTTCACCCATAAACAACTAGGTATATAAGAAGATGCATTACTCATCACCTTCATCATCGGACAATTTCCAAGTAGCTTGAATTGAATCCAAATCTTCCTTGAGCTCGGGACACTTGCTTCCAATTAACGACACTTGATCTTTTAAGCACTTTACTCTTACATTTACCTTGCACACACCCTTGTAAACCTTTTGAATAAGCTTCAAGGTGGTAGGGTCTTCAACATCAAGAGGAGTACCTTTTTGTCGCTTGCGAACATTTTCCCTTGTGCGCCGAAAGGTACATGGACGAACAAGTTTGGGAATCCCAAGAGAATTTCCAATAAAATCAAGCCCACGATCAAGGAAAATTTGGCTTATCAAACACGAGTATCCTAACATCTTGATGTGAGAAGTTTCGTCATCATTTGAAAGATGATAAAACCACAAATATCAAGATTCGTATTACCGAATGCAAGGAAGAAGACCAATTCCGCAAACTCATAACTCCACCAAGAATTCTCAATTGTGGAGGGACAAAGGTTAGATATACCTAGTTTTCCAAATGCCATTAAAGCAATACTAAGATCATTAGTAGGAAACTTTCCTTGACTCCAAACAACCTTCTTTCCACAATGTCCAATAGAGATATCATCATATGATGGACGTTCATCACTTGGTCTAGGTAATCGTACGTTGCCCAACGGTATTTCGGTGACCCTTGAAATTAACTCTCTATTAACAATAAACTTTTCTCTTTTTATCATGGATTTGAATTCCATCTTGTTAAAATCAACATCATGAATGGTGGCATAGAAAATCCTTGTTAGAGAATCAAAACCTTCACCAAGGCCATTAAAGATATTCCCAAGATTGAACTTTTTGAAGCAAGCTAAATCCTCTTCATGTCCACTAAAGGCTTCCAATTTCTTTTCTAGAATAAAACCTTTGGAAGCAATCCTATCAAAAGTTCTAGCACAAGAATCATTCACAAACCTAATTCTAAGAGAATTTTGATCACAAGGAGAATTCAAGCTAGGGTTTTTTGAGATTTTTGAACTCCTTTTCATGCTCCTAGAAATCATCATAAAAAGATACACCAGAGGGAATTACTTACTTGAAAATAACCTCAAACACCCTTCATTTTGATTTCTTCAAAGAAGCTTTAATGGTGGAGAAGCACAAACCCTGGTTCACGTATGCGGACGAGAGATGAGGAAGGAGAAGGTACGCGTACCATATATATATATATATATTCCTCATTCACGGGCTTGGGTTGAACAAGAACCGTGACCCACAAAGACTTATGGGATTTTCTTAGCCCTTTCCACATCAAAGGTATGCAACCAACATACATGTGAAAGATAAAAGAAGCAATAGAAAGCTAACCAAGCACAACACAACTGTACACAACTCAATCCATTTCTTGCCCCACTTCAAGATATGTACAAATGGGGTAAATGCCAACCTTGTTACCAAGAGGCATAATGCGCAGAGGAGTTCTCATGCGACACGTCTGGTTGATAAGTGTGAACAGTCCCTGTAGTATAATCAAAATAATGATGATATTCAGGGCAGTTAAAGCTTCCTATCCTTCGTTTATTCTGGCTAGAAGAAGGATTCTTCCGATTTTTGGGTTGTACAGTATTAACAGATTTAACACATACGAAACCCTTTTCGGAATGATTCTTAGACTTAATAGAATTAAGTTTTTCTAAGAATTTAAAAACGCCTTTGAACGCTTTAAACAGATCTTTATCAATTGATCCATCACGATAGTATTCCTCATAGAGATCAAGAGTTAATCTAGTGAGGTTCCATATCCTTGAGCGTATTGAACGTTTTCCCAATTGATCCTTCTTTTTAATTTTTCCTTCCGATTGCTTCTTAACATCTAAATATCCCCTTTTATATGAAGTAAGATTATCATGAGAAACCAGAGGTTTTAACCATAACAATCTCTGAACAATCTTTAAGGAATTCTGGCGTGCGTTACAGATGTCAGGATCAAGCTTTCCAAAGAAATTTCCCATAGGACAATTTATAAGGAACGAACAAACACAAACTTATCAGGTTTACCGTGTTTTCCTGCTCTGATACCAATTCAAAAAGCGTGGGTCTAACAACACCACCCAATATTTCGCTTAGCAATCTGTATGGACTAACTCCGAAACACTTTGCTAGAGAATCAACTAGACAGTTAGACTCAATCTAGATAAAAGTATCTCAAGGAGTTAATATCTCTCTCTTGATTTGATTTTTACTCAAGCTAAAAACAATAGCGAGTCTTTACCAAATACAAGGAATAACTTGGACGGTACCAAAGACCAATGTCCAAGTGTTAATCAATGAACTCAACAACCACAAGGTCGGATCTCCAATCGATTAAACTTTAACGCACAACCTGTATTATTTCAATTATAAAGATAAACAATATAATGCGGAAAATGAAATACACAGACACCAGAAATTTTGTTAACGAGGAAACCGCAAATGCAGAAAATCCTCGGGACCTAGTCCAGATTAAATACACATTGTATTAAGTCGTTACAGACACTAGCCTACTCCAAGCTAACTTCATACTGGACTATACTTGAACCCCAATCAGTCTCCCACTAATTCAAGGTACAGTTGTACTCCTACGCCTCTGATCCCAGCATGATACTACGCACTTGATTCCCTTAGTTGATCTCACCCACAACCAAGAGTTGCTGCAACCAAAAATCGCAGACTTGATAATAAACAAATCTGTGTCACACAGAAAAGTCTATCAAAGGATAAATTTGTCTCCCACAGAAAAACCCTTGTTTTTGTTCCGTATTAAGATATGAAATCAAGGTGAACATGAACCAATTAATAATCCGGTCTTATATTCCCGAAGAACAGCCTAGATTAATCAATCACCTCTCAACAGTCTTACTTGAATACACAAGAGGACGTCGAGGAATCACAAACAGCGAGACGAAGATGTTTGTGACTCTTTATCTTTCCTATCGGAGAACTCTCACGATCTCAATACAATCAAAGATTGTACTCGTACGATAGAAGATGCAAGATCGGATCACACAACTACGATAAAAGTAGTATCGTTCTGGCTTCACAATCCCAATGAAGTCTTTAAGTCGTTAACCTGGCTTTAGAGAAGAAAACCAAAGGTTAGAGGGGAATCGACTCTAGCGAGCGCACTAGTATCACACAGATAACACAATTAGGCGGTTCTCCGTAAAATTGAGAGCAATAACGCCTTCAGGACGTCGGTGACACTCATTGTTCCCTGACTATGTAGAGAGACCGTGTGTAGATCCAGGCGGTTCTCCGTAGATTGGAAGCAATAACTTCTTCAGGACTTCGACAACACTCGTTGTCTCCTGACTATGCATCTTCAGGACGGATATGACGCTTTAACTAGCTAATATTCCTTCTATAATAGATTAATTCTACTGTGACATTCACCACTGAATTCCTAGAAGATAATCTACTTTATCTCATTACTCCGATTTCATGATCGAATCCACGACTGATCTCATGGAATGGTAATGGATAATCTCATTACTCCGATTTCATGGTCGAATCCACAGCTGATCTCATGGAATGGTAATAATTTAATTACTCTGATTTTATGGTCGAATCCATGATCCCATGGAATGGTAATATTCGACTATATTATTCCGAATTCATGGTCGAATCCACGGCTGATCCTGTGGATTGATAATAAACAACTACTCACTTTTATTACTCAGTTTCATGAATCATTCTGCACTAGATTTCATAAATTAGTAATAAATACTCAACAATCGGGAATCTGGACCATCACTGAGTAATTCCCACAAAAATGGTGCAAGTTTACTCGACAATGATGCACGACCGAGCACCCGGATGCACAAACGAGCATTCAAAAAAATGGACAGATGAGGAATCCTACGCAAAATAGGAGAAAAAAATAAATCATAATAAAATAATAAGAAGCCCCACGGGCCGGGTCCACCGGCCGGACGGCCGTGCCCTCGTCGTGGCCGGTCCCATGCCTCTCCCATTATTTTTCCTTATTTTTTTTATTTTTCATGAACTCATGAAAACTCCTTGATTTTAGCAACTTTCCTTATTTGTGCAAAACTCATGAATTCTCCATAACTTCACGGATTCATGAAAGGTAATAATATAAAATTAGGAGAGGTGTGCGGGACAGGGCAACCATGCCCAAGTCGTGGCCGGTCCCACACCTTACAATCCTTGGTCTTTTATAATTATTATTTCCCAATTTCATGAAACTCCTCTGTTTCAACAAAAACTCATGGATTCTCCATAATATCACGGTTTCATGAAAAATAATAATATAAAATTAGGGAAAGGTGTGCTGGACCGGCCAACATAGCCGGACGGCCATGCCCTAGCTGTGCCCGGTCCCACACCTTGCAATCCCTAGTCTTTTATAATTATTATTTTCCTCAAATTCATGAAACTCCTTGGTTTGAGCAAAATTCATGATTCCTTCATATTTTCTCAAATTTTGCTCGAATTATGAAAAACCAAAAGCCAACATGGTCACACGACCGGCTAGTCTCTCACAACAATATTAAATGTTAAAATGTCCTTATTTTAATATTTACAAAATATTTATCAATTGAGCATACATGCTCATTCCAACAAAAATCAAGAATTTCAGTCAAGATGAAACTCTTCTAAAAATTCACAATATTGCTCGAACGCACATCTAAAAATACTGAAACTCTCAGTACGGAAACACGGACACCATGGAAACACGTGCATGCTTTCTTGACCGATGAGGGTCATCCCTAGGGCTTGCACAAATCCGGCCCCACACATTTTCATAACTCTGACCTAATTTGCTTAATCGCTCACACTGGGCCCAAATTCTCTCCAACTAACCTGGGGATTTGCTCAATCGATCACCAGTTGGTCCCACACCCCTAAGGGACGGTTTCATGCCTTCTTGGACGGTCCCTCACTTCTCCATAAATCGGGTTTTATCACCTAATGCTCAATCGAGCAACTATTTTTAAGGAATGATGAAACCAGCATTTTTATCATCATTCTTTCACCACTGATCGACTCAATACCCTGGTGCATGCTCGCTCGAGCATTCAAACATCACGTAGACTTCTATAATTTCATGTGGTCGGTCCCTCTATCACTCATGACCATTTTTTAGCAATTCACTAATTGACGAACAATTGATCAAAATTAGGGTTTCGAACAAACGCTCCACGAAATCATCATTCTGAGCAAGTTCGAACACTAATATTTTAATTAATATTTTATTGGTTCACGTCACCAGTAAATAATTCGTCGAATTGAGCAATACCTGCTCAGTTACTCGAATATTGATCCAACTATCAATATTCAGCAATTTATCAGTAATTCGTCGAATTGAGCAATACTTGCTCAATTTCTCGAATATTTACCCAACTATCAATATTCAGTAACTTATCAGTAATTTGTCGAATTGAGCAATACTTGCTCAGTTGCTCGAATGATCCATATATATTCAGTAATCCACCAATATTCAACAACTCTTCAAATTTACAATGTTTGCTCAGACGAGCAATATTTACATTCATGAATCATTGAGCATTCGCCAATCATGCTCGATTCAACAAAATCTAGACTCACTGTCCAATCAGTGACTAATTAAAACACGTATGCCTTGTAGACTCCACGATTCGTGAGACATCAATCACGTCACAAATGGGGGATACTACTTAGGGTTTTGGTCTGGCGGTCTACGACACGTGGATTTATCCACGACGAGAAATGTGTGTAAGTCGTGCAAACGGTTAAAGGAGTTAGCAAAGTAGTGGGTGCACGATCGGTCAAGTCTCCACACGACATGGAACTGACCTTACCATGATCTTCCATTTTCCCACTCTTTCACTCAAGAAACCGTCACACTTACAGGGATCAATGTGTTCACTACTCTGAAAATATAAATAGTTCTCTGAATCCATGATTGAGAAGAACATTCGTTTAACAAGAATATTACGAGTAATACCTCTCGAGAATTCATCAATCCATCAGAGCTTATTCAAACTTTATAGTTTACCAATTATTGCAGAAACCTTCAACACATCCACAATCCTTGATCATCATTGATCCCACACAATTCTCAACTTCCCTCCTAAGATCAACCCATCTCCCTCTTTGTGACCGAATTGATTCTGGAACGGCCGTTGACTTGGTTTAGGCCGGAGTCCTACAGATTGATCTCTCGAATCTAAGCACTCCCTTTGCAGTGCATCTGTGTGAGGTTCATCAGTTTGCTCAGTCGAGGAGTCTCAACAACACGCTCGATTCTTCACTTTCCTAAAAAATCAGCAAACCATTTTTACCCATCCACACTCATGAAGACACATGTTAAGGATCTTTTCAATGAGGATATCTTCTCCAAAGAAGCAATAGATGTTTTCAATCACAAGCCCAAAGGTCTCAAAACCCGTGAGGGTTCCGAAAGTGTACTTTGATTTTAATATGCTTTTAGTTTTATTTTATCTAGGAAACTTCTTATGAGAATTTATTTTTGTGTTTTAAGAAGGATAACTACGGTTTGGAATAGAAAATATTGCGATTACACATAGTTATTGCCAACGATTTTCATCTTGCAATGTTTTAGATTTATTTATTTAAATTCTATGTTATTTGGAAGATGATTTTGCAGTATTAATCTTTATGGTTTTATATATTGCAAAAATATTACGGGATATGTATGTTTACATCGATAGACAGGATGCTCGCAAACTGTTACGTGAACTATGGAATCTAGTGTATTAAATAATTTGCGTACTGGTTTTCAAACTAAAATTTACTGAACATTATTTTAAAAAGATGGTTTGAAAACTGGTACCCAAACCATGAAGGCTAAAATTCACGAACTATCTTTTAGAATTTCTTTCGTAGTTTAGGGTCGGATTCTTGAACCGACTTAGATACTTGAAGGCCAAGTAATGTAAACATATATAAAGAGGTATTATGCCATGTAAAAATATATATCAATGGGTCACAAAATTGTAATTCTTGGGGAGAAGAAACAACACATGGAGCGAAAGTTGGGGTTTCAGAGCGGTTCTTCTTTCGTAACGTTATCTCTTTACTTTTCTTATATGTATACCATGCATATTTGTACATCCATGAGTATCTAAACACCTATTTATTGAGGATGAATTCTAATTTTTAAACAAGATTTGAGTTATTATATTAATCTACTTTGAAATTCTTCATACGATTATCGCTTGTTTATACTATGACGAATATTTATGATTGATTGATATATTGTTTAGGTGGCTAACTAAATTGATTTATTGATTTAATATATTTGTAGTATTGAGTTAGGAGATAAGTAATCGTCGAATAACTTTCACACAAGTAGAAAACACGAGACCTTGCTAAGGATTATGTTGAGCGATGTATGTATAAACAACACTCGAAAGTGAACCTTGAGCTAAGAGTCTAACTACTAGGATCAACCTATAAATTTACAAAAGATAAAGCATTCGACTAAATTACACCTTGAATGAGCTACTACTAGGTGGTTTAGACGAATAAAATATGGTATTGGAGAGCTTTTGTACTCAGTGATAAAAGGAATTTAGGGATAACACTGAGCTAGTTGTTATTCCACGATTGGTGATAATATATGATTAACGACGATTATATAAGTAATATAACCCATTGAAAATTTAGTAATGAAGAAGGATTCCTCAATCATCTCTCTCTCTTTATTGCTTACAACTCAACTTCATTTTCTTTGATTATTTATTTTGTTTAAAATCTAAAACAAAATCCTTCTTGGTGACATATTCGACAACTAAAACTCACTGGTCTTTGTGGGAACGATCCTTGCTTCCATTATATTACCAGTTAATTACGTGGAAATAAGTGATTTAATTTGATTGCACCTACGACAACCATCAAATTTTGGCGTCGCTGTCGGCGAGCAGTCAGTAGCTTTAGTTGTTATTTTTATTAGTTTTATTTTCGTTTTTAGATTTTCTTGTTATTTTTAAAAGTAATAATAATTAATTTTATTGGATAAAAATATTCACAACAAAAGAAAGAAAATATACATTCTTTTGTAATTAAAATGAATTTAAAATTCAGATTAATTACACAACAGAGTTTTTAGTTGGCAGCCGAGCAACAAGCTGGGCACCAACTCCTTTTTGAATGGCAACACCCAATATATGAAAAATAAAACTACCTAGACCACTACCAGCATCGTTATTAACTAAACAGTTCTTTAGACGCTTGAAAAAACAAACAAAATCTTCACTGAGCTCACCTAAGGTGGTGAAAGCTAAAACACCAAGACCATAACCATGTGAAGCACATTCATTCAAGTATTTAGTACGCTTGCGTGAAATTTCCCTTGAAATAGCCTGGCCTAGAACGAAGGCACGAACTCCGTCGCCAGTGAAGGATGACACACCTGTAATATCCATACACACATCTTGGCCGTTTTCTTAGTTGAATACTAGAATATCCGTCGGGCGTAAATCCTTGTTATCATCTGACGACAACCCCAAAGAAGCTTCTTTGCGTGCAGAACACCAGCTTTGTAACAGATATCCACGGTTACGTCACGAACGAATTCATGACGAAAGTTAAGTCCAACATACTTAACACAATGAAGCGCATGATCACCAAAAATGTCCATAGGTTTATTACAACAAGAACACAACCCGTCTTCAATAAACAAAGGAATGCCAAGGCGGTAGCAAACTACTACTCTAAACTGTCTAGGCCCAAGAAATTGATCTAAACCACTGATGAGAACAACCAAAAGATAATCTTGAGCATGTTTAACCTAGTTACATTGCCACGGGATAGAATCTCTTGCAGATAGTGTAAACTGTATAGGGATTTGCTTCTTAACTACATCAAAATAAGTGACCGCCAGGGAGTGCATAGAAGGGGGGGCAGTTCCAACAACATACTATTACATTAATTGAACAGGCTGTTGTGTTACCTACCAGCGAGCCTCATAGGTAACCTATCCAAGGGAGCCGAAGCGGATGGGGGGCTGAGATTGTTTCACAAGGGGGGCAAACTAAATGTACCTTCCATGTTAGTTTTAAATTTTTGTTTTCTAGATTTATGGTTTCAGGTACTTAATCTCTGGCACCGAAAGATTGGGATTATCCTTCAAAAGAGATGGTGAATGGTGAAAATCCTCCACTACCTCCACCTCAGGGGAAGAAACTATGAGAGTTGATATCTTCATGCTTAGATTTACAACCATTGTGTATTACCCTATCTGACATAGTGGAGCTGAAGTCGAATATTATTCACCATTTACCGAAGTTCAAGGGACTTCTAGGTGAAGATCCAAAATCGTCATCTTCAAAAAATCTAGCATAAGATGACAAGTCTTAGGCAAGGTACCGAAGACATTGATACGACAATGCTGCAAGATTTCCCATTCTATTTAATGGATTCAGCTGAAGAACGGCTGTATTACCTTCCTCCATGGAGTATTACAACACGGATTGAGATGAAAAAGCTAATTCTAGAAAAGTATTTTCCTGCTTCTAAGGCAGCCTCTGTTCGTAAAGAGATTAGTGGTATTCTAAAAATTACCGTGAATAATGGGATATGTATAAAATATTGGTAGCAAGTTGCCCTTACCACAACATATCTCCAACATCTATCATTCAATACTTCTATGAAGGGTTACTTCCAGAGCAACGAAATTTGATTGACGCAGCCACTGGTGGTTCAGTTACTGAAAAGACAATCTCGCATGATTGGAAGTATGGCTTCGAATGCTCAACATTTATACACCAGGAACAACTCAAATATCACAAGACTTGGCGAGATAGAAGAAACTTCACAGTCATAGCAACGGATGAACAACATAAAGAAGGTAGTCCAAATATTAACAACGGTGATCATTCCTACATATGAAGAAGATGCTGAGGTAAATGTTGTTTTGCCAAATCAGAGACAAAGGTATGATCCATATTCGAATACTTATAACCTTGGTTGGAAAGATCATCCTAATTTCAGATATGCCAACAAGCAAGCAACAACTCCTAATCCTTATGGGGGACAAAGTGGTTTTCAACAACAACAACCTCTGAATTAGTACTGTAAGCTTGACATGCTCATTGCAATGTTCCAACAAAGTCAACATAGTCAATTAAATACCGATAATGAAATTAAGGACTTACGAACTCAAGTGGGCCAATTGGCTACAATAGTGAGCAGATTAGAGGCACAAGCATCAACAAAATTGTCATCTCAGCCTTTTGTGAACAGAATAGAACATGTTATTGCGGTGACATTAAGGAGTGGAAGACAAATAGGAGATTCAAATATAGTGATACATGTGTATCTTCCTCTCCCCGGTAACTAGTAATCCTTAAGACGGATTGAGGATATAATTGTAATTTAGGAGGGATTACTGATTTAAGACAGTATTCCTATAGAAGGAAAATAGATTCCTATGAGGTTTGGGAAACCAAACCAAAGTAAGGAAGTATATCTAGATAAGTAAATACTTCCTAGACAAGGTAATATACCTAGATAAGGAAATATACCTTGATAAGGTATTATTCCTAGATAAGGAAATAGATTCCTAGAAGGTTTTGGGAAACCGTTAAAGCTATAAGTAGATATGTTTAGCTCATAGCTAATACAATCTAGAGAGTGTGGTTTTACCCTTAGAAAATGAGGTTTAACACACACACCTAGAGAGAAGTTTTGTGAGGCAATTTATTATTGCAAAAGCAAGATTAGCAAACAATTTAAGGTTCATCCACTGTTTAGAGAGATTGTGAGCATAACAAAGAGAGAATTGTAATCGTTTTCTTGTTCATAATCTAGAGAAAATAAATTTCTTCGAATTACTTCTTTGTGTTCGTCTATTATTATTCTTAATTCCACCTCTATAATAATATCCACCAAGGTACAGAGATCAATACGTATAATCTGGATACATGGACAACCGCGGTTCCAGAATCCATTGGGTACACATACTCAGTACGTGTACCTAGTGATGATATTGAGAAGGAAGCTAGTAGAGTCGAAAACCGTACCTAAGGCAAATCCAATCCTAACCGGACAACCTAAGGACACGGTTCCCACCTCACTTTTATCCAATCTAAGGTGATCATGGATATTTTCAGCAAGATACACATCAACATTCCATTTATTGAGGCCATCAAAAACGGTACCCAGGCATGCCAATGTTTTGAAGGATTTATGTACAAGGAAGGATAAGTTGATTGCTAATGAGATTACTCAGGTGGGAAAAAATGCTAAGTGTAAATATCCTGGTGGTTTCACGGTACCCGTTACTATTGGTAACCGATGATTTGAGCGTGTTTTGCTTGATTTGGGAGCTTCCGTAAGTGTTATGTCAGCCGATGTTTATGATTCTTTGAATCTCGGACCTTTAAAAGATAGAAGGATTATTATTCAATTGGCAAACAAGTCCAATATATATCCTAAGGGAGTCGTGGAGGACGTGTTAGTTCAAGTGAATGAGTTAATCTTTCCTTCTAATTTCTATATCATGGATATGAAAGATGAAGAAAATAGTTCATCGACTTCATTACTTCTCGGGAGACCGTTTATGAAAATTGCAAAGACGAAGATTGATGTCGATAGTTGTACACTCACTATAGAATTTGATAAAGAGATCATACGGTTCAATATCTTTGAAACCACGCATTATCCTAGTGATGTTAACTTGGATTTTTCCATTGATGTTATTGGTTCATTAGCAGAACAAATGTTTGAATTGAACGGTGAAGATGAACTTGGAGTTGTGTTGCGCAACAACATTGATTTGGACGTTCACGGACAGCTGAATCTGGACGTTGACCTAGCAAGAGAACTGGTGGAGATATGTGGTGCATTAACGGCATTAAAAGAAGCTAAACCGAGTAATATTTCTTATATTTCTTTACCCGTAACTAATGAGGTTCTGTTACCTTCTATTGTGCAACACCTAAACTAGAATTGAAGCCGCTTCCGGACCACTTAAGGTACGCGTACTTGGGTGATAAAGAACAACTTTCGTTGATTATTGCAAATAACCTCACCTCAATACAAGAAGAACGTCCCCTTAGGGTTCTGAAAGAGCACAAAACGACTATTGGTTGGACAGTTTCGATATCAAAGGAATTAGTCCATCCATGTGCATGCATAGAACCCTAATGAAAGATGATTTCAAGCCAATACGTGATTTTAGTGTTTATGGAAATTCATTTGATATCTGTTTACAAAATCTTGAACTTGTGCTAAAAAGATGCATAGATGCTAACCTTGTTCTTAATTGGGAGAAATGTCACTTTATGGTAAACCATGGTATAGTGCTCGGTCACACTGTGTCCTCTCGAGGGATTGAAGTTGACAAAGCAAAGATAGACTTAATAATAAACTTACAATATCCATATTCGGTGAGGGAAATTCGCTCGTTTCTTGGTCATGCAGGTTTTTATAGGCGGTTTATCAAGGATTTCTCCAAAATTTGATGCCGATGTGCAAATTATTGCGAAAAGATCGGTTTTTTTTTACTTCAACAAGGAGTGCAAGGATGACTTTGATAGATTGAAAGAATTGTTGATAACTGTACCAATTATTAAATCAGCAGATTGGAGCTTACCATTTGAATTAATGTGTGATACAATTGACTACGCAGTTAGAGCCGTTTTGGGTCAAAGAGTAGACAAGCTGTGTCACGTGATTTACTATGCATCTAGAACCCTAAACGATGCACAAATCAATTATTCTACCACCGAGAAAGAATTATTGTCTATAGTGTTTGCACTAGAAAAATTTAGATCATATTTGATGGGGACAAAAGTGATTATATATTCTGATCATGCAACACTTCGGTACCTATTAAAGAAAAAAGAAGCTAAGCCAAGACCTATAAGGTGGATACTAAACCAAGGATAAAAGAGGTGTTGAAAATATGGTTGTCGATCACCTTAATAGACTTGTTGTTTCTGAAGAATAACTTTCTTTACAAGATCGTTTTCCAGACGAGCAACTTTTCTCGATTGAAGATTCAACACCTTGGTACGCGGATATAGTGAATTACTTGGTTATGATACAAGTACCTAATACAATGTCTAATTTTTAAAAGCTTAATCTTAAGAAAATAGTCAAGCAATATGTGCGGGATGAACCATACTTGTGGAAACACGGTTCCAACCAAATTATCCGCAGGTGCGTATCTAATGCTGAATCGAAATCCATTCTTAATTTTTTTCATAATGCATGTGGTGGTCACTTCGGTCCAAACGTACAGCTTTCAAAGTACTTATGACTGGCTTTTATTGGCCTACCCTATCTGAGGATGCATATATTTTTTTGCAAATTTCGTGATAGATGTCAACGAACTTGCAATCTAGGTGATCGAAATCAAATTCCACTCGATCTTATTCTTGTTGTAGAGATTTTTTGATGTGTGGGTATAAATTTTATGGGTCCTTTTGTTAATTAAAATGGAAAATTGTATGTACTTCTTGATGTGGAATATGTTTCGAAATGGGTGGAAGCTAAATCCACCCATACTAACGATTCTCAAGTTGTTTGTGAGTTTGTGAAGGAATATATTTTTTGTAGACATGGTACACCTAGAGGGGTTATCAGTGATGGAGGCTCACATTTTCATAAATTCTTTCATGTGTTAAAGCACTACTCGGTCGAACTCGCAAGCGTTGCTATCTCAAGCTTGTTTATCAAGTTTAAGTGATCAAAACTATAAGTCTTGATTTCTAGTTTACTTATAGCTATGTCTCGGACTAGGATATAATGTGTAGTTAAGCTTTATACTTCACGACGTTCATATATTGAAGACGAAGATCTACTGAGGAGAGCTTGGAGGAACTTCATAAACAAAAGGTATGTGGAGACTAAAACTTATCTATCACTCATAAGTCTATTCTATTCTATATCCTATTGAGACTAAGTTGTATAACTGTATAGACTTTATATTATACACATTTGATATTTCGAGCTAAGTTTAACTCGCTTATATCTTTCTCGAAATATGTGTTGGAAAGCTTTTTGCTTTAACTACGTTCATCATTATTCTTGACGAGTTTAGTTGGAAACAATTTATTTGTTGGAAACTAAACAATGAGTCAAAAGATCATCATGTGAAAATCGCCTTGAAACATCTTACATGAATTATGTGAGACAATCATTTGATATTGACTCGGAATGTTTCGTATTGATCATTCGATCATTTGAAAATTACTTATAAGCTAATAGTTTGTGTGAAACAACTATTATCGTCTTCTAAGGATGTTTCAATGATTGAGATGGGAGTTTAGAACAATTAACCATTGTCTGGATATAGCATAGTATGTTGCAAACTGGTGTAATGTGATTCAGGTCTGGGAACCAAGTATGCATACCAGTATGCGAACGGTTTTAACTGTCAAGTTCTGGAACCAAGTTTGCATACCCGTTCGCGAACGATTTCACCCGAGTTCGGTCCGGAACGACAGTATGTGTACCCGTTTGCGTACTTTTGTGCATGACCAATGTCTGGAACTTAAGTTTGCGTACCCGTTTGCAAACTAAGTTGGTTTAAGTTCTAAAATAGGTTAAGTATGATTTCATACTCATGAAAAAATACATATATAAATTAAGGAATGCAATCTTTGCAAACCGTGGCTAAAATGTTCATGAACTGAATCTTTTGAATCAATCCGATTTTGCTTCAATTGTGTCTTGTATACTGCTATGAGAATATAAGCAATTGAACAACTCTATGAGTAACACAATTAGATTCACTTGATTATCATTTGATCTAGAAGTGTTAGATGAATGAGGTTAATAAAAAAGTGTTCATATGGCTAACTTCGGTTAACTATTGTTGAGCCAACTCAATATACACGTTTAGGTACGGTTACCCATATATAAATGAAGGTATATTTCATTTGTGTGTAACAAGCTAAGACCATCTTGCGGTGGAGAGATATTGCTTTGGTTTTAAGCAAACTTAGCTTGAATCTTAAATCAGGATTTCATCTAATGGTCAATATTGATTGCTTTGTTTCAAAGCTATTGAATCCTGATATGAAGACTATATAAGGGAGAACTCTAGCAACTGGGAAACATAATCCCCACACCTCATGTGTGATACTAGTTGCGTACTAGAGTCAATTCTCCTTTAGCCTAGGTTTTTCCTAAAACCATTATAGGTTAACGACTTGAAGACTTTATTGGGATTCTGAAGCCAGACCCAATTATTTTCTCTGTAGTTGCGTGTTCTGATCTTACTTGTTCTATCGTATTGAGTATTATCTTCTCTAATATTTGGTCTAGATTTATCTCCGATAGGTAAGATACAAAAAGTAATCACAAAGCTCTTCGTCTCATTCTTTGTGATTCCACAATAATTTTTTCTACTAACATATAGTTAAGTTATTGTGAGGTGATTGATATTTCTAAGATGTTCTTCGGGAATATAAGACCGAATTATCAATTGGTTCTTGTTCACCTTGATTTATCAAAATACGGAACAAAAACTTCATAGGTACTTCTGTGGGAGACAGATTTATCTATCAGAATAGATTTTTCTGTGGGAGACAGATTTGTTTATCAAGTCTTCGACTTTGGTTCGTAGCAACTCTTAGTTGTGGGTGAGATCAGCTAAGGGAATCAAGTGCGTAGAGTGTTGGGATTCAGAGGTGTAAGGAACGCAAATGTACCTTAATCGGTGTGAGAGTTGGTCAGGGCTCAACTACATTCCAGTATGAAGTTAACTTGTAGTAGGATAGTTTCTGTAGCGGCTTCATACAGTGTGGTGTTCAAATGTGGACTAGGTCCCGAGGGTTTTATGCATTTGCGGTTTCCTCGTTAACAAAACTTCTGGTGTTTGTGTTATTTCTTTTCCGTGTTATATTTTCTATTTAATTGAAATAATATAGGTTGTGCGTAGTTCAATCAATTGGTAAATCCAACCTTTGGTTGTTAATTGAAATTGATTGACACTTGAACATTGGTTTTTGATACCGTTCAAGTTATTTCTCATATCAATTAGGTTCACAGATTTCTAACTGTTCGATTGCATATTTTATTGAGAAATTGAGATATAACTCTTGGATGTTATTCCTTGATTGAGACTGAATGTCTAGTTGATTCTCTTGGAATTATATTGGAGTTAGTCCATACAGATTGTCGAACTAAATATTGGGTGTGGATGTTAGACCCCCGCTTTTCACCATGCTCTACTCAAGAAGTGAAACATAACACACAATGTTGGTACGTTGTATCACCCACAAACTAGTAGGCGAGATGAAATACCGAACTGTGAGATTAAGTCCATTCTTGAGAAAATCGTAAACACTATACGGAAAGATTGGAGTTATAGGCTTAACGATGCGGTTTGGGCATATAGAACGGCGTACAAAACAACGATTGGTATGTCTTCATATCGGTTGGTTTATGGCAAAGCTTGTCATCTTCCGGTTGAACTTGAACACAAGGCATATTGAGCGATAAAGATGTGCAACATGGACTATGAAAATATGGGAAAACAAAGGAAGTTACTACTTACTGAGCTAGAAGATATACGTAACGATACTTACTATGGTTCATGCATGTACAAGGAGCACACGAAAGATTTCCACGACAAGATGACTTCTCGAAAGAATTTTGTTGTGGGACAAAAAATTATTTTATTTAATTCTCATTTTAAACTATTTCATGGGAAGCTAAGGTCCAGATGGATTGGACCATAGATTTAATTCTCGTCTTAAACTATTCTCATGGTGCAGTTGATATAGCTAGTCTCAGGTATGGGAACACTTTGAAAGTAAACGGCCATAGATTGAAACCATAATACGAAAGCATATAGCTTACATGGATATGGACGTGCAAGAATTTCGTGATTATCTCCCTCTGGAGGAGTAATTGAAAGAATGCGAAGTCGGTCTGAGGACGTTAAACAAAGCGCTACACAGGAGGAAACCCATCGGTTTGTATTTTTATCTCTTATCTTTTAATTGTTGTTATTTTTGCATATCATATTTGAATTTCCCATCCATCTCTCTCTCTCTCTATATATATATATATATATATATATATATATATATTAAAAAAGCTACTCTTTGATTTTTTGCATACTTGAGACTTCATATTTTGAAGTTAATTACGAGTTATTTAGGATAACACTTTAAACCTTTTTAGGTTAAAATAGTTCTTACAGGTATAACTTGATTCCCACTTTATCATTCTACAATCCTCGATTATATATGTATACATTCATAATTGAATGATAAACTCAGGTGCTAGCAATATCATGGTAGTCGTTGGAAAAATTAGTTCTCGTAATCTATGATTCCTGAATCACTTTTTTTTTTTTTGCAGTTATATGTTTCCCTAAGTGATGTGGTGGGATCCTAGTACTTCCGTGGTGTTTTAGCAAGGATATAATCATTGGTTAGGTATATAAAAGCCCCATAGACAATTGTCTCCTACACTCAGAAGACTGAGCCAAAAATAAAATAATATATAAAGCTCGTCTTCATACATCGACCTTTTCTTAAAAACACAAAGAGAAGGTTTTCCCTGTCTCCGTCGCCTAAACAGGTGTAGAATGCAGGATCCATGAGAACTAATCATGTATTCGATAAAATGAGTGAAACCTATCATCATTATATAGCAAGTCAAAAAAGACTCGATGAGGTTCTCGACACTTGGATAGCAATATGTATGCGTTTTCCCTGTCTCCTCGCCTAAACAAGCGTGGAACGCAGGATCCATGGGAACTATCACATATTTGCTGAAAGAAAACATGCGCTTAGAGTATCTAATCATGTCGTCGAGTTAAATGGGTGTTTATCTCAACTATTGCGCTAAATATATATAAAAATTCTTTCACGACATTCATACAAGTCATGTGGGTAACATCGTCACCTTAGTCAATATTTGCAAACTTCATTATTCTATTTCCATTCTCTTATTTATCCATGTGATTTCAGTACGCGAGTGTTGCGGCTAAAATGTTGAAAAACATTGCAACAAGTACAATGGCTATCTGAATAGAGTTATTCAATCAGGTTGAATGTCACGCGTAAGTAATTGCTTATGCGTGATGATTGGAACGTATGCAGGATGTTTACAGCTACAGAACTTATGCGGGCTGATTATTTAATTAGCTTTCTGCTTTTCGTCTATCCTTAGTAGTTCTCCCAAGGCGATAAATTTGAGTAAGTTTTGTGGGTATACCTCTTGTAAACGTTCAAGAGACTATAACTCGTCCACTAGGGACACCTAGGGGTTTAAAGGCATGTTGCGTTAGCTAAGTGTAACCGTATTCTCAACGAAAGGGAATTGTTGTATAGTTTGATTTAGTTTGTTCGAGGACTAGCAAAATCTAAGTGTGGGGTAATTTGATAAGTGCATAATTCATATGATTTTAATGCCCATTCCATACTTGTTTTAGCTATAATTATTGCATGTATTCTTGTTATTACTTTTGTTTTCTCTTATTTGTATCTATTAGGTGAATCATCCAAAAGGAGCTACAAAGTGCTAAAAATAGGTAAGAAAAGGAGTATTACAAGTATCAAAGTGCCCAAGTCGAAGAGAATTGGAAGAAGTGCGAAGAAAAATGAGCAAAGATGCTCAAAATCAACAGACTTGCCAGATATCGAGATTAAATCATTCAAAATCAAGATTTCTCATCATCGTCTTGAAGAGAATTCAGTTATAAAGAGAATGAAAAAAGAATGAGGTTATTTTGAGTTGGTACGAAAAAGTTATGGGCAAAACAAGTTTATCGAATATCGAAGACAGGATGGTTTGCAAACTGGTACGTGAACCATGGAAGCTCTGGAATCTCGTGTACTAAAGAGTTTGCATACTGATTTACAAACTAAAAAGTTCCTAAATACTATTTTAAAAAGATGGTTTGCAAACTGGTAAGCAAACCATAAAGGCTAAAATTCACAAACTATGTTTTAGGATAATTCCTTAGCAGATTCTTCCGAATCCCGAGGTTATTGCAAACTGGTACGCAAACCATGAAGGCTAAAATTCACGAACCTTATAGCATAAGATTTTTTCTGAACATAAGAAGTTATTGCGGAATCACAAGAGACTGAGACAAAGAACTATCGTGATTACTTTTTATATCTTACCTATCGGAGATAAATCTCGAGAAAACTTTAGAGAAGATTAAAATCAATACGATAGAAAAAGTAAGATCAAAATATGCAACTACAAAGGAAATAGTTGGATCTGGCTTCACGAATCCCAAATGAAGTCTTCAAGTTGTTAACCTAATAATGGTTTTGGAAAACCTAGGTTAATGGAGAATCGACTCTAGTTTGCAACTAGGACACACGAGAGTGTTGGGATTAGGTTTCCCAGATGCTAGAGTTCTCCCTTATATAGTCTTTCAAATCAGAGTTGCTTATGATCAAAGATAAGATAGCTTAGCAACAAAGCAATTGATATTCACCATTAGATGAACTCCTGATTTAAGATTCAAGCCAAGTAAGCTTAGTGTTAGAGCACTGCTCGATCGAACTCGCATGCGTTGCTATCTCAAGCATGTTTGTCAATGTTAGTGATCAAATCTATAATATTGATTTCTAGTCTACTATAGCTAAGTCTCGGACTAGGATAGAAAGTATAGTTGAGCTCAAGAACTCCATGGCGATCAACATACAAGACGAAGAACTACTCGAGGAACCGGTGGAACTTCATCGACTAAAAGTTATGTGGAGACTTTGACTTATCTATCACTTAAAAGTCTATCTACTCTATCTTCTATCTTGAGACAAAAGTTGTTTTGCTATATAAACTTTAATTATACACATTTGCTATTTCGAGTCGGGTTTATCTCTCTTATCTATTTCTCGAAATCTATGTTTGTAAGCTTTCGCTTTGGCCAAGTTCATCTTTACCTAGTCACGAAAGTCATATTATGTTTCAATCACTTGAAGTGGCTTTGATGAAAAATGGTTTGTGAATAACTACTATATAATGTCCTCTAAGAATGTTTCAATGATTGAAATGAGAGCTTAGATTATATAACCATTGTTGGATATAAGCATTGTGTGGAAACACATACATGTATAAGTCCTTATTCCTTGAACCAAAGTATGCGTACTTTGCTGCTTAGGAAAACCGGAACAGAGTCTGCAAACCCAGTCCGCGTACTATCTGAGGTTCTCTTCCCGAGAAAATCTGCTGGAGTTTGTAAACTTTTACAAACTAATTTCGGGTACTTAAGTCCGCGTACTTAGGTTGGTTATTTTCTAAAAACGATTATTCGTGAACTTATATACTTATATTAACTAAGGAATGCAAGTTTGCAAACCGTGTTTATAAAGTTCATGAATCGATTCGAGTGAATCAAATCGTTTTTGCTTCGATTGTGTCTTGTATACCTATATAAGATCTAAGCAATTGAACAACTCTCTAACTAGTTCATTTGAGTCATTTGAACTAGTTATGGTAAAGAAGAATATGGTTGATATGAAAGTGCTCATATGGCTAACCATTTGGTTAACTACTGTTGAACCAACAAATGTACATGTTTGGGTACGGTTACACAAAGCTAAAACGTGCATTTTATTTGTGTGTAACAAGCTAAGTTATCGATCTAACGGTTGAAAGATATTAGCTTGAATCTAATCGGATTTTCATCTAACGGTGAATATTGAATGCTTTGTTACTAAGTTAACATTGATTGCAAACCATGATTTGAAAGACTATATAAGGGAGAACTCTAGCAACTGGGAAACCCAATCCCCACACTTCCTGTGTGATACTAGTTGTATAAGCTAGAGTCGATTCTCCTTTAACCTTAGGTTTCTACCGAGACCCTGTAGGTTAACGACTTGGAGACTTCATTGGGATTGTGAAGCCAGACCGATACTGATCTTGTTGTTTATATCGTGTTGAGTACAATCATAACGATTGGTTTGAGATTGATATCTCCAATAGGCAAGATATAAAAGTAATCACAAACATCTTCGTCTCATCGTTTGTGATTCCACAATATCTTCTTTCATCGCGTCGATTAAGATTATTGTGAGGTGATTGATAATACTAGGCTGTTCTTCGGAAATATAAGTCCGGGTAATCAATTGGTTCCTGTTCACCTTGATTTATCAAAAGAAAGAACAAAACTCATAGGTATTTCTGTGGGAGACAGATTTATCTATTATCGTAGACTTTTCTGTGTGATACAGATTTTTTTATTAAAGTCTTCGACTTTGGATCGTAGCAACTCTTAGTTGTGGGTGAGATCAGCTAAGGGAATCAAGTGCATTGTATCCTGCTAGGATCAGAGACGTAAGGAGTGTAACTGTACCTTAGATCAGTGTGAGATTGATTGGGGTTCAACTACAGTCCAAACCGAAGTTAGTTTGTAGTAGGCTAGCGTCTGTAGCGGCTTAATACAATGTGTGTAACAAGCTAGTTTTCGATCTAATGGTTGAAAGATATTAGCTTGAATCTAAATCAGGTTTTCATCTAACGATCAATATTGAATGCTTTGTTACCAAGCTAACATTGATTGCAAACCCTGATTTGAAAGACTATATAAGGGAGAACTCTAGCAATTGGGAAACCTAATCCCCACACCTTCTGTGTGATACTAGTTATGTTAAGCTAGAGTCGATTCTCCTTTAACCTTTTTTTTCTTCTTCTAAACCAGGTTAACGACTTAAATACTTCATTGGGATTGTGAAGCCAGACCGATACTACTTTCTCGTAGTTGTGTGATCTGATCTTGTAGTTTCTATCGTACGAGTACAATTGTAATAATTGGCTTGAGATTGATATCTCCGATAGGAAATATATAAAAGAAATCACAAACACTTCGTCTCATCGTTTGTGATTCCACAATATCTTTTTTCGTTGTGTCAATTAGTATTATTGTGAGGTGATTGATAATACTAGGCTGTTCTTCGGGAATATAAGTCTGGTTTATCAATTGGTTCCTGTTCACCTTGATTTATCAAAAGACGGAACAAAACTCGTAGGTATATTCGTGGGAAACGGATTTATCTATTACCGTAGACTTTTCTGTATGATACAGATTTGTTTATTAAAGTCTTCGACTTTGGGTCGTAGTAACTCTTAGTTGTGGGTGAGATCAGCTAAGGGAATCAAGTACGTCGTATCCTGCTGGGATCGGAGACGTGGGAGCATAACTGTACCTTGGATCAGTGTGAGATTGATTGGGGTTCAACTACAGTTCATACCGAAGTTAATTTTGAGTAGGCTAGTGTCTGTAGTGGCTTAATATGGTGTGTGTTCAATATGGACTAGGTCCTTGTGTTTTTCTGCATTTGCGGTTTCCTCGTTAACAAAACTTCTAGTGTCCGTGTTATTTCTTTTCCGCATTATATTTTGTTATATAATTGAAATATCACAGGTTGTGCGCTTGAATCAATCAATTGGGAAATCCAACCTTTGGTTGTTGATTAAAATTGATTGATCCTTGAACATTGGTCTTTGGTACCGTTCAAGTGATTTCTCTTGTATTCAATTAGACTCGCAGATTTCTATTTGCTTGAGTAAGAATTGAATCGAGAAAGAGATATATAACTCTTTGATATACTTTATTAAGATTGAGTCTAGTTGATTCTATTGAAAGTATATTGGAGTTAGTCCATACAGATTGCTAATCGAAATATTGGGTGTGGTTGTTGTACCCCCGCTTTTTCAATTGGTATCAGAGAAGGCAAACACTTTAAACATGATAAGTTTGTGTTTGTTCGATCCTTAAAAATTTCCCTATGGGAAATTTCTTTGGAAAACTTGCTCTTGGCATCTGTTATGCACACCAGAAATCCTTAAAGATTTCTCAAAGATTATTATGGATAAAACCTTCGGTTTCTCATGATAATCTCATTTCATCTAAAAAGGAAAATTTAGATGATGAGAAACAATCTAAAGGAAAAAATAAAAAGAAGGGAAGATTGAGGAAACGTTCGTTATGCTCAAAGATATGGACCCTCACTAGATTAACTCTTAATATTTTTGAGAAATACTATCGTAATGAATCAATTGACAAAGATCTATTCAGATCTTTCAAAAGCGTTTTTAGATTCGTAGAAAAATTTAATTCAGTTAAGTCTAAGAATCAACACGATAAAAGTTTTGTACATGTAAAACTATGGAATAATAATGTACGAACTAAAAGTCGGAAGAATATTCTTTCTAGTCATCTAAAAATGAAGATAGAAAGCTCTGACAACCCTGATTATCATCATTGCTTTGATTATATCACTGGGACTGTCACAAATATCAACCAGAAATGCTGCATGAGGATCTCTCTGCACATCATGCCTCTTGGTAACATGCCTGGAACTACCCCATTTGTATATATCTTGAGATGGGGCAAGAAATGGTTTGATTTGTGTATAGTTGGGTAAATTTTCGAATAAGCTTTCTACTGCATCTGGTTCCTCTCACAAATTGTGTTTTCACGGAATGCACAACATTGATGTGCGAACATAAAAGAAAATCCCACATTCCTTTTGTGGGTCACGGTTCATAAACGGGTCCAAGCCCATTAGTGAGCCTATAAAAAAGAAGTACACAGACCTTCTTCTTCCTCCCATCTTTCCGCGTACGTGAACTTTCTAGGGTTCATGATTTTCCTCCATTAAATCTTCCTTGGAGGAAAATAATACATAGGGGTGGTCAAATTTTATTCCAAGTAAGTGATTCCCTCTTGTTTCTTTCCAATTTCTAGATCTCATGATGAATTTCAAGGGTTCAAAAAGAACTTCAAAAAGTTTGGGTTCCTCTAGCATGAATCTTCCTTTAGACCAAAATTCTATTAGAATTAGATTTGTCAATGATTCTTGTGCTAATTTTTTTGAAAGGATTTCATCTATCGGTTAGAAAAGAAATTGGATTCTTCTAGTGGACATAAAGAGGATTTAGTTTGCTTTGAAAAATTCAATCTTGGAAACATCTTTGATGGTCTTAGTCAAGGATTTAATACTCTCACAAGAATTTTTTATCCCAGCATTCATGATGTTGATCTTGGTAAAAAGGAATTCAAAACCATGATAAATAGAGAAAGATTTCTTGTTAATAAAGAGTTGATTTCGAAGATTACCAAAACTCCATTGGTAAATGTTCGTCTACCTAGACCAAGTGATGGACGACCATCGCGTGAGGATGTCTCTCTTGGCCTTTGCGGTAAGAAGGTGGCTTGGAATCAAGGGAAGTTTCCTACTAATGGTCTTAGTGTTGCTTTGATGGCTTTCAGTAAACATGGTATCTCTAACCTTTGTCCCTCCATAATTGAGAATTCTCGGTGGAGTCGCGAGTTTGCAAAATTGGTCTATTTCCTTGAATTGGGTGTTCCGAGTTTCGATATTTGTGGTTTCATCATTTCTCAAATGACTTCGATGACTTCACCCAACAATAAGTTAGGTTACCCTTGCTTTATTGGTCAAATTTTCCGTGAACGTGGTGTTGATTCAATTGGAAATTCTCTTAGGGTTCCCAAACCGGTTCGTCCATGTACTTTCAAACGTATAAGGGAGAATGTGTGCAAAAGACAAAGAGATGATTCCCTTGACGATTGTGACCCTACCACCTTGAGTCTTCTTCAAAAAATTCACAAGGGTGTGTGTAAGGTAAATTCAAAGGTGAAGTGCGTGCAACAATAATTTTCATTGGTTGCAACTAAGTTTCCCAAGCTCAAAGAATAATTGAACATGATTCAAGCATCTTGGAGTGTTTCCAATAATGAAGATGATGAGTAATTTGAATTTATTTTCCTAGTAAATATTCGGATAAGAATTTTATTTTCTTGTTTTGTTTCGAAGAATAACTATAGTTTGGAATAGACATTATTGTGATTACACATAGCTATATCCAACGTTTTCATCTTCATGTTTTTAGGTTTATTTGGTTAAATTCTAAATTTGTTTGGAAGATGATTTTTGCAGTATTAAACTTTATGGTTTTATATATTGCAATTTGTTATGGGATATGTGTGTTTGCGTCCGTGAACTATGATTTTCCCATACCTTGTCAAAAGTTAAGTCTTTCGTATGTCGATATACATGTATTGATAAATGAATAAATGAACTTTTGACATCATAAAAGTTTGAAGCCTATTATGTCATTATGCAAATATTGATGAAGGATAGGATGAACTTTTGTTTACGAGGATTATGTCTATTGTATGTCATTGTCCAAATAGTGATGGAAAATAGAATGAATCCTTGTTATTCCGCAGTATCGATCTTCCCTGATCCATATTTTATGTATATACCGTGAGTCTCCGTAAGTTCTCTTATGTCGAGCAATTCCGATTAAATTAATCATGGGTTATCTTGTGGTTAATTTGATTGAGTATTTTTTGGATTCAAATTCATATTCGTATGTGATTTCTTATGTCCAAAGAAATCCTTCTTTTCTTATGAAATTAAAGTCGCTCTTGTTGTTCTTTCGGGAATGACATTTTATGGGGGAGAGTTCTTAATTGAACTTGTGCTTAATTGCCAAATCTTTGTGGGGAGTGCGGCTGTGGAATATTATAGGAGTTATCTTGTATCTTTATAAACTCCTTGATGAAAGCATTTAGCTTTGGGTATATGATTGCATCTAAATAAGTTGATATGTTCTTTCTTTTGATCATGAAATGTCTCTATGGAAATTTTCATTAGGATCCCGTTTTCGTACCTTTGCCAATTTTATTGACAAAAAGGAGGAGAATTAATGTGTAGTTCACACTACAAATACATATGGTTTTCGGATCATTATGTAAGGGGGAGTGGTTTCCATGTGAGATGGAGTATTGACTAAGGGGGAATGATACATATCACCATAGTATTATTGTTGAAGTTGTGATACAATTGAACTTTGATGATGTATAATAATACTATGACATTGTATAACAATGATCGAGAATTCTTGTTTTCTCATTGTTATAGCTATGGATTTTCAACAACGATGATGCTAAACTTACAACCTTTGGAATTATTGGAGTACTTGGAAGTGGCGAAGATTTCGAGTAATGTTGAAGATTAGTCATGTGGAAGAAGAGCTACAAAAGTTTATTTATCTTTTTTTGTATTCCATATGTATTGATAGTTTTGTCACTAAAATTGACAAAGGGGGAGATTGTTAGAGCACTGCTCGGTCGAACTCGCATGCGTTGTTATCTCAAGCATGTTTGTCAATGTTAGTGATCAAAACTATAAGTCTTGATTTCTAGTCTACTATAGCTAAGTCTCGGACTAGGATAGAAAGTGTAATTGAGCTCAAGAACTCCATGAAGATCATCATACAAGACGAAGAACTACTCAAGGAACCGGTGGAACTTCATCGACTAAAAGGTATGTGGAGACTTGAACTTATCAATCACTCAAAAGTCTATCTACTCTATCTCCTATCTTGAGACAAAAGTCGTTTTGCTATATAGACTTTGATTATACACATTTGTTGTTTCGAGCCGAGTTTATCTCGCTTATCTATTTCTAGAAATATGTGTTGGTAAGCTTTCGCTTTGACCAAGTTCATCTTTACCTAGTGACGAAAGTCATATTATGTTTCAATCCCTTAAAAATGGCTTTGACGAAAAATGGTTTGTGAATAACAACTATATAACGTCCTCTAAGAATATTTCAATGATTGAAATGAGAGTTTAGATTATATAACCATTATTGGATATAAGCATTTTGTGGAAACACATACATGTATAAGTCCTTGTTCCTTGAACCAAAGTATGCGTACTTTGATTCTCAGGAAAACCGGAACAGAGTCCGCGAACCCAGTCCGCGTACTGTCGGAGGTTCTCTTCCCGAGAAAATCTGTTGGAGTTTGTAAACTTTTACAAACTTATTCCGGGTACTTAAGTCCGCATACCTAGTCCGCCTACTTAGATTGTTTATTTTCTAAAAATGATTATTCGTGAACTTATACTTATATTAACTAAGGAATGCAAATTTGCAAACCGTGGCTATAAAGTTCATGAATCGATTCGAGTGAATCAAATCGTTTTTGCTTCGATTGTGTCTTATATACCTCTATAAGATCTAAGCAATTGAACAACTCTCTAACTAGTTTATTTGAGTCATTTGAACTAGTTATGGTAAAGAAGAATATGGTTGATATGAAAGTGCTCATATGACTAACTATTTGGTTAACTACTGTTGAACCAACAAATGTACATGTTTGGGTATGGTTACACAAAGCTAAAACGTGCATTTTATTTGTGTGTAACAAGCTAAGTTATCGATCTAACGGTTGAAAGATATTAGCTTGAATCTAATCAGGTTTTCATCTAACGGTGAATATTGAATGCTTTGTTACTAAGTTAACATTGATTGCAAACCCTGATTTGAAAGACTATATAAGGGAGAACTCTAGCAACTGGGAAACCCAATCCCCACGCCTCCTGTGTGATACTAGTTGTATAAGATAGAGTTGATTCTCCTTTAACCTTAGGTTTCTACCGAGACTATGTATGTTAACGACTTGGAGACTTCATTGGGATTGTGAAGCCAGACCGATACTACTTTCTTGCAGTTGTGTGATCTGATCTTGCTGTTTCTATCGTATTGAGTACAATCGTAACGATTGGCTGGAGATTGATATCTCTGATAGGCAAGATATAAAAGTAATCACAAACATCTTCGTCTCATCGTTTGTGAATCGGTTATGTTCATGAACTTAAACATTTATAAAATAAGGAATGCAAACCGTGGCTATAATGCTCATGAATTAATTCGAGTGAATCAAACCGATTTTGCTTCAATTTTGTTCTTGTATACTTCTATGAGAATATAACAATTGAAAAACTCTTTAACTAGTTTCAGTTGAGTCATTTGAACTAGTTATGGTTAATATGAACAAGGTTTATATGAGAGTGATCATATGGCTAACTTCGGTTAACTATTGTTGAGCCAACATGGTGTACACGTTTAGGTGCGATTACATAAACCTAAATGAGGGTACATTTCATTTGTATGTAACAAGATAAGTTCGATCTAACGGTTGAAAGATATTAGCTTGGTTGAATCAGGTTTTCATCTAACGGTGAATATTGAATGCTTTGTTACCAAGGTAACTTGGATTGCAAATCCTGATTTTAAAGTTATATAAAGGAGAACTCTAGCAACTGGGAAACATAATCCCCACACTTCTGTGTGTTACTAGTTGCATAACTAGATTCGATTCTCCTTTAACCTTAGATTTCTCTCGAGACCCTGTAGGTTAACGACTTGAAGACTTCATTGGGATTGTGAATCCAGACCCAACTATTTTCTCTGTAGTTGAGTGATCTGATCTTGATGTTTCTATCATGTTGAGTACAATTGAAATAATTGGCTCGAGTTAATATCTCCGATAAGCAAGATAATAAGTAATCACAAAAATCTTCGTCTCATCGTTTGTGATTCCACAATATCTTGTTTCGCTAGTCGATTAAGATTATTGTGAGGTGATTGATAATACTAGGATGTTCTTCGGAAATATAAGTCTGGGTTATCAATTGGTTCCTGTTCACCTTGATTTATCAAAAGACGGAACAAAACTCGTAGGTATTTCTTTGGGAGACAGATTTATCTATTACCGTAGACTTTTCTGTGTGATACAGATTTGTTTATTAAATTCTTCGACTTTGGGTCGTAGCAATTCTTAGTTGTGGGTGAGATCAGCTAAGGGAATCAAGTGCGTAGTATCCTGCTGGGATCAGAGACATAAGGACTGCAACTGTACCTTAGATCGGTGTGAGATTGATTGGGGTTCAACTAAAGTCCATACCGAAGTTAGTTTGTAGTAGGCTAGTGTCTGTAGCGGCTTAATACAGTGTGTGTTCAATCTGGACTAGGTCCCGGGGTTTTTCTGCATTTGCGGTTTCCTCGTTAACAAAACTTCTGGTGTCTGTGTTATTTCTTTTCCGCATTATATTTTGCTATATGATTGAAATATCACAGGTTGTGCGTTTGAATCAATCAATTGGGAAATCCAACCTTTGGTTATTGATTGAAATTATATTGATTGATCCTTGAACATTGGTTGTTGGTACCGTTCAAGTGCTTTCTCGTGTATTCAATAAGACTCGCAAATTTCTATTTGCTTGAGTAAGAATTGAATCGAGAAATAGAGATATAACTCTTTGATATACTTTACTAATATTAAGTCTAGTTGATTCTCTTGAAAGTATATTGGAGTTAGTCCATACAGATTGCTAATCGAAATATTGGGTGTGGTTGTTGTACCCCCGCTTTTTCAATTAGAAAATAAGCAATCAATCTCCATTGTTAGATGGTATTAGCTTGATTCACACAAATGAAATATACTTATATTTAGATATGGATGAAGTACACCTAAATGTGTATAACTTGTTGGCTCAATAACAATTAACCGAAGTTATCCATATGAACACTTTGAGTTTAGCCATAATCATCTAACACTTGTAGATCAAAAATGATGATCAATCAATCATGAAAGACAATCAAATGAATTTAAATGTGTTTCAAGAGAGTTGTTCAATTGTTCATCCATGAACAAATGGAAACATATTCGGTTTGGTTTGTAGTTGTACAAAGTACTTATACAAGAACCAATTCATGAACATAATGCCCCGGTTTGTAAAACAAGTTCGCATACCTTATTTCATTAAAGTTCCAAGGACTTTAGTTCGCAAACGAACTTGAGTTCATGAGTATGAATTGTCATACTTGCCGATTTTAGAACCTTACCACTGTGTTCACAAATTGAGTACGTGAACCACAGTTCCAGACTTGGCTTAGTCTAGCCGTTCCCAGACCACAGTTCCGGACCTGGCCTAGTCTAGCCGTTCGCAAACACTGTTCGCAAACCACAATTCCGAGCCTTCCACAGGTAAACCCGTACGGAAACACAGTTCGAAGACAAGAGTTCTGGACCTGAACTAGAACTTCACAGTTCGCATACTATGTTATATCCATACATTGGTAGTAGGTCTAAAACTCTCATTTAATCACTGAAACATCCTTAGAAGACAACAATGGTAATGTTGCACATACCACTAGATTCAAGTAATTTTCAAGTGAAACTTCCCAAGTTAACATCAAATGATTGTCTCACACAAATCATATAAGATGTTCAAGGTAATTTTCACATGATCATTTTGACTTAACATTTAGTTTACAACAAATAAATTGTCTAAACTAAACTCGTCAAGTAGATGATGAAGTTTAGCTAAAGCTAAAAGGCTTCCAACACATATTTCGAGAAATATATAAACAAGATAAACTTGGCTCGAAATTTCAAATGTGTATAATGTAAAGTCTATATAGCCATACGACTTAGTCTCATTAGAAGATAGAATAAAATAGACTTCTGAATGATAGATAAGTTTTAGTCTCCACATACCTCATGTTGATGAAGTTCATCCAAGTTCTTCACTAGATCTTCTTCTTCAATTGGTGAACGTCGTGAAGTGTAATGCTCAACTACACACTTCTATCCTAATCCGAGACATAACTATAAGTAAACCAGAAATCAAGTATATAGTTTTGATCAACTAAACTTTACAAACAAGCTTGAGATAGCAACGCTTGCGAGTTCGATCGAGCAGTGCTCTAACACAAGTCGTATCCGACAAAACAAGGTCGGATTATCTACTATGATTGATCGATGCAAAACCTGTGATATTTCAATTATAAAGATAAACAATATAATACGAAAAGAAAATAACACAGACACCAGAAGTATTGTTAACGAAGAAACCACAAATGTAGAAAATCCCGGGACCTAGTCCAGATTGAACACCAAACTGTATTAAGCCGCTACAGACACTATCCTACTACCAATTAACTTCAGACTGGAATGTAGTTGAGCCCTAACAGGTATCCCACCTATTAAGGTATAGTCGCAATCCTTACGTCTCTTGAATCCCATCAGGACTTTATGCAATTGATTCCCTTATATGGCGTCACACCAACTAAGAGTTGCTTCAACTCAATTAAATATTTTAAACCAAATATGTGTTCCAAGAATTTAAGCCTATATAGCGATTTCCTTTCACAGTCAAATAATTTGATCAAAGGTGTGGAAATCGACAACAATAGACAAAGTCTAGCTAACCTCAAACTACAGACTTATACAACCCGAAGTGTAGCCTAGATCATTATTCACCTCACAAGTATAAAACTTGTGGAATCAACTAAGTTTGAGATGAAGAGAACTTTGATGATTTTTTATCTATCTTGATCAAGTGATAAACTCAACAATCAATCAAGATACAAGATACACGAGTTATCAAGCAAAGATAACTAGACCTGGCTTCACGAATCCCTATGAAGACTTTGTAGTCGCTAAATCCTAAAAAGGGTCAGGAAGAGAACGACTCTAGATACAACTAGGACACACCAAAAAGTAGCGTCGAGATTCAAAGATCCTAGTTGCTTGAAGTTCCCCTTTTATAGACATTCAAAGCATCGGTTACTTTAGGTTTAAGATAAGATAGCTTTGGAACAATGAAAACAATATCCACCGTTAGATGAATCTTTGAATCTGATTCACATAAACAAGATATACACTCTGGTTAGGAAAAACCGTACGAACCGTGTACAAAGACTATGTTCAACATGGTTAGCCGAAACTAGCTGGTTTGAACTTAAAAGCTTAATATTCATTTTCATGAACACATAATACATTAACTCTGAGTCACAAACATGTGATCAAATAAGTCTATTGTTTTAGAGAATTAATCAAATTATCTTGTAGAAATAATTTAAACGCACTTGAAAATATAATCGACATGATTACTAGATGCACAAGTTTGTTTGTTTGTTTGTTTTTTTTGCTAAATAGATGCACAAGGTACAAATACATAGTAGTTCATGAGTCGGTTCAGTCACAGTACGCGTACTGGTTTGTAAACATTTAACCAAAACTGAGTTCCGAAGTTAACCGAACTTTTTAAGTTTGTATACCGGTTTGGAAACCTTAATACTATCGTCGGTTCCGGAGTTCACAGAACTAAATCAGTTTGCATACCAGTTTGGAAACGTTCCCGAGTTCAGAAATACAAAACTGTTTCATTTTGCGTACCGGTTTGCAAACAAACCTGGTTCCGTAACCACAGTTCAAAAATGGTTTGCATACAAGTATGCATACCTATCCGGATCACGAGTTAAACAGATTTTCATCTGTAAGTCGATATATAGCTACTCATCTACATGTACGAGTACATGTAATACGGGTTCAAACATATAACAATTTTCCCAGTAAAACTGATACCACTGTCTTGTATCTGAATCTATAGTAGTTATATATTTCTCTCTAAATCGATTCGAAATATTCCTGAATAACATCAATGACACATATCATTATTCCAAGATGTTTCCGAATGATAAACTTGAATCATGATTTTGATTCCGAACAATAAATTGTCCTTAATCGAAATTTATCAAGTGTGAACAAATGTTCATTAAGCTTAGTCATTTTATTTTAAGAAATTCGTTAACTAGATATTAGTTCTCGACTCGAAATTCTTGTTTATGCATAATAGTCTAATTAGTTATGCGACACCGTCTCAAATGATAGAAAAGTGGATATAACTTGAGATATAGGTGGTTCAATCTTCACTTACCCTTTGTTGATGAAGTTCTCCAAAAGCTTCGGTTGACCTTCGACTTCAAACGGTAGAAAACAATGATGAATGTCGTGATCCACTATTTCTCAATTACATTTTTATCCTAGTCCGAGACTTAACTAATTGTATACTAGAAATCAAGATATAGTTTTGAAAACTAAATTTGACAACAAGCTTGAGATAGCAACACTTGTGAGTTCGACCGACCAATGTTCTAACATAATCAACGGTCAAATTTAGGTAGTTGCACATTTAATGAATAATCAAAATGGTCGGTTCGTCTAGACTACATTTTGACTCGACGGGTGGGTAGAGATTATTCGTCATAGCACAAGAAGAAAGCGACAACTCTAGCAAAGGCCTTTAGATGAGATTCACCACAAGGACTTTTGCTAGCGAAGATAAACCTTATTGCACGTAATGTCGTTAGAGAAGACTCCACCGAAGATCAACGAGTATCCTATCGAGCGAAGCAAGCTGTTATCTACTAACGAGTTTTGTTCGTATAGTTATTTTTTAAACAATACAATGAAGGGTTGAATTTTCTAGGGTTCATAACTGAGATAGAGTATTCAGAGAGAAGTGTTTACTATATTTTCCATTGAGCACTTGTAATCACTTTGAAATCATACTGAAACCATCAACGTAGATGTAGGTTTTAACACTGAACCATGTAAATCGCTTGTATCTTAACTTTTAGCTTATATACTCGCAAATCTTACTTCTTAATCCTGAGTACTTCACTTTGGGCGTGCCATGGGATTCGCCACATATACATTAACACCATTAATTTAGCCAATTTCCACCAATTTGGAGCATAACTTTGCCGCTTCTTAAGCATATTCCTGTGCACATGTCAAACACAAAATTTGCCACTTTTGCACCCATTATGGGTATGCCAAGGTGGCAAACATATATGCCAGTATGTCAAATATACCACATAGGCATACACAGTAGATCTTCCAGCGAGTGATAGACTACCAATCACTATATGGTCTTAATATCACTCGTTGGCCATTATAGCGCAGCACTAGTTATGTGATCGCTCGCTGATTAGGTCATCGCTCAATGGTTCCTCATCCAATGTCTAGAAATTCTTCACTCTATAAATACCAAGTTCAAATCCATTTCAAATCACACCATAATCAGTTTCAAATTCATTTCAACTCACATCATAATTAACTTCAAATTCATATCAACATGCCTAATGCTTTCATAAACGACGTGTCTAGTGCTCGCTTCACTCGAGAAGAAGATGTTTCTCTAATTCGATGTTGAGTTTCAGTTGAAAGCGATGCAGATTTCAATCTAACGAATTTTAATCTATGGGACATTGTGTTTCAAAGGTTTATGACATTAAGTCATGTAAACTCAAGAAGAACTAAAGAGTGTCTTGAAACTCGTTATCGTTTCATCAATAACAAAGTGAGAAAGTATGCGCAAATTGTGTGGATGATAAAAGGGAATCATCCTGGGTTATCAATCAAAGAACTATAAATTATAGTTCATACCAAATTTGCTGAAGACAACAAAATGTGGTTTGATTATGACGAATGCTATGAACTCTACAAGATTCACGTGCAGGGATTTAATTTTTATTAAGTATTATGTAATGCAATTGCGGTTAATTTTTAATTAAACGTAAAACTAGTTTCGATTTGAATATTAGTATAAATATAGTTTTCATTGATAAAACAAAAAGATTACATTAGAAATACTCAAATTTTAATTACATCCATAAACTACTCATTCCCTGAACAAATATCATATTACACTAGCTTTTTGGATCAAGAGTGTTGTTCAACATATCCTTGAGACTGATTTGATGGTTGAGTCTCTTCAGAATCTTCATTATAACCTTGAAAAGTAATGGGTTCGCATACGGGGACATGATACAAATATTGAAATGGGTGAGGTTGAGCTTGAAATGGTTGAAATGTTGATATGCCAATTAGGGTAAACAAAATCGTTTTCATAACTGCTTCAATGTCCACATCACCACCAGGAGTCATAGTGTCAGTTGTAAATTGGTTAAATATACGTCCGGAAGTTGTATCCATGTTAATGTCTTCATCACCTTCATGTAATACTTGAGTATCTAATACTTCATTTAGAAAAGAACTTTCTTGGTACATTCTGCATAGAACGAATTCTCAAATAGTTTTTTTCATTTCGACGACTTCCAAAAATTTGTTGACTTGATCCAGTAGGACTCATATCTCTACCACCATGAATCGTACCACCAGCACCACGACTCGTACCTCTACCACTGTGACTTGAGGTCACACTAGGAATCAAAACTCTACCACCATGACTTGTACCTGTACCACCATGATTTTGACCTCATGTACCAGCATGACTGGAATATCCTGGACTCATCTCAAACATTATGCTTTTCCTTATTGTTTGTCAAGTGGAAGTTTTGAAATCCCCGTAGTAGATCATGATAATTGTTCAACTAGTTCTGATACTGCTCAGACGTAGCATCTACCCCCAAGTATGGGTAAGTCCGCTCATGTGCACTAGGAACAACTCGATGAGTAACAATATCTCTAGATATAGTTACAGTTAGTACGTCCCAAGAAAATGGTGGCATAGTCGACGATTAACCCGTTTGAGTAGGATATGCAAATGCGTCGTCTATCTATGGTGGAGGTTGGGAAGGAAGAAATTCATCACCAAGAAACTCAGTTCTAGAGTTTGTCTCTTGGATCAAATTGTCAGCTACTTCCCACTCATGATCATCCCTTATCAATTTTTCCCAATCATCTCGAGAAATATCTTCACCTGGATAGGGGTTGATGTCTATCATTGTTCTTCTCTACAACCGAAGAAGTAGTATTTTACTGTAATACCAAACACTCTTTTCATAAATTGGACTGTATAATACGGTCATATAAGGCTTAGCTCTAGCATTCTATGGGTTTCTCCTTCTTCGAACTCTGGGATTATTTGATACGGAATGGAAACAAGGTTAAGGCTTGTTCTACACAACTGTTGAATCCTATAAACATTGACAGCATGTTGACCATCTTCAATCTGTATTTTTCCCAATTTTCGACATCGTACTTCCGTATGAACGGAAAAACATTGGTGGGATTAAAAAGACAAGGTTCATAAAGGTGGAAATATGTATACCACCAATACTGAAAATAACAACATTGTTGGTTATTATATTTTCCATGTCAAAATAATAAATAAATAGTGTGAAAAAATTGGTTCTTACCGCCAATACTCCCCAAAAAAACATTAAAGCTATCTTTTGCACAAGTCGAGCAATTACCGAGGGATATGTAGTTTTCTGATAAAATTGGAGGCCCCCAATCATATCTTTAATCTTCTAATGCTTCGAGAAAACCAATTAACACCACTGAGCTTGCATTTGGAAACAAACATTGGCCTATTGTCCACAACACAAACAGAAGTTTGAGCTCCTCATAATGCTCAGGGAACAAATATTGTTTGTTATCTGACCTCAACTCATTCATTTTCCTAGCATAACATTGTAAAAAACTTTCCAACCCAGCCACTTTTAATCCTCATGCTTTTATTTGTCTATATGCATTATTTCCTTCTATATCATTGGAGTATAAAAGAAGTCTTCCTTTCCATCTATCTTCTATAACCAATTTAGTCTGTTAAATGGAAGTAAGTTTCCTTCACATGGAATTCCCGCTAACATGTATAAATCTAACGGTGTAAGTCTTACTTAACAACATTTTCATAATTAGAGTTTGTTGAGTTTTATTTTATATAACAAAAATATAACCTAAAAATTTAATTACAAGAAAAAACAAACTTATCACATTCAAAATCTTTGAAAAATAACGTATTTGTAGTCTTCCACCATTATTCGAATATAACTTGAATTATTCGAGTCATGTGGTTTTCTAGGCTGTATATGATATAAATGCCACCAAGGATATCTTAGGACTCTCTCTTGAACCACAAGGGGAAGTAACTGGAACACCATACGGAACTCAAACCATCCACCTCTTAGATTGACTGAATTAACTCGCTTCGGATGGCCATATATGTGCAAAGAGAGTGTTGCATCACCGACTAGTTTTCTAACATTCTGGAACTCATATTCTTTACCCACAATATAACTGGAGTGCTAGTAGATCCTTTGAGTTTTATGTTTCTTTTTCTTTTCTTACTCATATTTGTTTCAGAAGTAACTAAAGAGAGTTTTTTTTAAAGAGAAAAAAGAGAAGATAAAGGAGGGAGTGTGTTAAAGGGAAAGGGAGGGGTGATGCGATATTTTTCCGTCTATCATCCTTCATGTTCATTGTTATACCATCATTTTCTCTCCTATACTCAATGGACGAGGTCGTGGTAGATCCAGCTATTACTATCAAAGCTATTGGACATCAATGGTATCGGACTTACGCGCTACAAAGTCGACCATTAGCGATATTAATCCGAGCATTGGCGATATAATGAATATATCTAACGATATAGTCTTTATCACTGGCATTATTAGGATTTTATAGCTCAATTGTTTTCCCATAGTGGCGAAACTGACTTGTCATGCCACCTGATATGTCAAATATCTAAATACTTGAAGTCTTAGACAAATAAAGCTCCCACGTTGAACGGTGAGAAAACCCTCGCTTCATCTTGGTCGAAATAGGTGTTTTTTGAGTTTTGTGAAACGAGCGTTTTGGTAAGGACACTTGGCAATGTATGATTGGTTTAAAAAGAATATAAAAATAATAAAAATAATTGAAAGCAAATTCAATTTGGATTGCATGACGTGACAATATATAAGTAAGGACACTTGGAAACTCAAAACGAAAACCTAATGTACCGCATGGATATCCAAATTATGTCCAAATTCAATTTGGAAATCCAGTACCTACTATATTAAGACTTTTTTCCCCAAATGTGGAGGGGAAGCTATTTTACACTATGTAAACCGTATCTTAGATGAGAAACGTAATTTGAATACCATGTCTATGCTTTTGGTTGATTTTATAAATGCTTTTAATCTAGTAGACAGATCATCCATGTTGGGTGCAGTGCGTCTTAAATGTCCTAGTCTATATAGATGGGTTAAATTTTGTTATGCTTTGCCTTCCAAATTGTAATATGGCTCTTCCACTTTGTCTTCTGCGCATAATGTATAGCAAGGAGATACTGCTTTCTGCAGTTAGCTTTGACGCTAAATCCCATTGTGTTGAAAATCTTGGTGGTCCTGTAAGTTTGAATACTGCTTTCTGCAGATGATGGTACAATTTTTGCTTTGACGCTAAATCCCATTGTGTTGAAAATCTCTCAGCAATGCAAACTCGACTTGCAGGCTTGGTACTTAGATGATGGTACCATCATAAGAGATAAAATGATGGTCTATAAGGCTTTTCACATCATCAAGAGTGAAGGTGCTGCTGACATTATGAAAACTGAACTTTTTTGGCCTTCTTTTGATGAGAGGAGTACTCAGGTCGGTGTTTTTCCATCTGACATTGGAAGACCATCTGTGGGGGTTAAACTTCTTGGTGGTCTTGTAAGTTTGGATACTGCTTTCTGCAGTTAGCTTGTTCTTGACAAGGTCCACAAGACTACTCAGTTAATGAATGCTTTTCATCGGCTACACGATCCACAAAGTGAATTGTTGCTGCTTCAAAATTGTGCAGGTGTGTTTAAACTTTACTTTAGTTTGCGTACTACTGCTCCATGTTATGTGCAAGCTACTCAGGATGTTTTTGATACATATATGTCCAAATTCATGAGGGAACTGGTGACTGGTGATGGTCCAGGTTATGGTTTTTTACAACATAGGATTGTCTTTTTACCTATATGAGATGGTGGCTTAGGAATTTATTTTATGTTCGACATTATGCAATATTGTTACTTGGAATCTTGTTCACAGACCTTACACCTGCAGGAGAGTATACTACAAGGTCCAGACTTTCCGGTTAAAGGTTTAGCATATCAAACTGCTTTTGACAATTTCCTTCAGGTTAGTGTTATTACATCGTCACAATGTTGCAATCACATTACTGCCCCATCCTATGCATGCTTTGGCAGTTCAGTACTTTGCAGGTGTGACTAAGAAAATGCCGCCTCTTTTCAATATGTCAAAGCGAGATTTAGCATTATGGAAGTGTAATAAAACTCCACATGCACATGATTATCTTATTGCTATTCCAGCAGATGGACTTGGACAGAAAATTAGGCCACGTTAGTTTTATGCAGTGCTTGGTTATAGACTTGGTATTCCTTTGTTTGCTGTTAATAGTTCTTGTCTTTGCTGCAATAATGGGTATGAATGTCTATGGTGATCATGCACTTCATTGTGCTAGTGAAGTTGGTCTTAAGTTTAGACATGATCTTGTTAGAGATACTTTTATGGATATTTGTTACCGTGCGTGTGTACCTTCTAGACTTGAAGATGCTTTGGGGTTCCTTTCTCATGATGGTGGCAATGCCAGGCCGACTGACATCTTGGTTTATAATTGGGAGGAAGGACGTGATACATGTTTTGATGTGACATGGGTTTCCCCTTTTGCTGGGGGTGGTGTGCAAGCTTTTACACCGGGTCTCGCCTTGGCTAAAGTCGTTGAGCGCAAGATGGTTAAGTACCTTGATATATGTAGATCCAATGGTTATAATTTTGGTATCTTAGATTTTACTACCTTAGGTGAGCTTGGTATTGAGACTATTGAATTTTTGAAACGATTGAAGTACTACATAGCTAGACATGATGTAAATATTAATGTCCGTAATTTTCTTTTTATTAGGGTTGGTTTAGCTATTCAAAAAGGTGTTGGAGCCCAACTTGTTTCTAGGCTCCCATCGTTTCTCGTAAAAAAATTACTTTACTTTTTCAAATAAAATCTTTAGTTTTATAATTTTTCCTTTCTTTTTTAATAATAAAAATAAATAAATAAAAAGTTTATTAAAATAAATAAATAAATAAAAATAAAATTATTTCAGCCAATTTCCACACATTTGGAGATTAGCTTTGCGGCTTCTTAGCCGAGATACAAGAGCTTCTCATCCAGGTTGACTTTGGTCTTTCTTTAGTCTAAATAGCCCTAAAATTTACAATCTTACATTCTTACTTAAACCCCTCAGCCCCTCTTCAACGCTCGGGTCTCTAACATTTAACATTCAGCCTATAAGTAAACCCTAGAGAAAGCTTAAGAAGGATAAAACTATACTCCCCATATTCATTTTCAGATCCGGATTTGGAACCTCCAGTGATATCTATTATTTAAGGTCAGTGATTATATTAGGTATCTAGGGTTTTTTTCAACCTTTTAAACTCTTCGATCGAGATTCAAATGATATACTATATTTTTGTTTAATTTGTGATTATATAGGAAGCAAGACATGGCTACTGACGAAGATATAACGAGGCTATACAGAATTAGGCGCACAGTCATGCAGATGCTTAATGACAGAGGTTATCTGGTTGGAGACTTCGAACTCAAGGAGACAAGAGCTCAGTTCCTATCCAAATTTGGGGATAACCTCAAGAGAGAAGATCTTGATATCAAAAAACAAAAGCGAAACGACAATGATGAACAGGTTTGAAGCTCAGTAATTCTCATTTTAGGCATATATAAAGTAAAAAATACACTGAATTAGTATGATTTTTCTGTGATAGATATATGTTTTCTTCCCTGAGGAACCCAAAGTTGGAGTTAAGACAATGAAGACTTACACCAACAGGATGAAAAATGATGAGGTGCACAGGGCACTCTTGGTTGTTCAACAGAATTTAACTCCCTTTGCCAGAACATGCATTAGCGAAATTTCTTCCAAATTCCATTTGGAGGTCTTTCAGGTGAATTTTATTTCTTTGTCATGCTTTGGAAATAATTTTTGTTGTTTTTGTTTTGGAAAGATATGGTTTAAGAGCATATATGATTTAGTAAATTTTAACATGTTTAACGAAATCTTTAGGATGGTTGGATAGCTGAGTACTGGATACATTTTTATGCTGCGGAGATATTAATAAGAATTTGTGGGTTTACCTTGTGTGTTGCAATATTGGTGGCTTCAGTGTATTGTGTATAGCTGCTAGTGACGGAAAGCAATAGTGCTCTATCGAATTTGATTGTGTAGCATGGGCAGACTACATACACTAGGGGCAGACATAAGTGTTCATTATCTTGATTATTGGGTGCTTGAAGATATTTGAGATTAGTAGCGTATTGTCACTTGTTTCGTGTACTGACTATGCTAAAGTCAGAAGTAACATGATTATCATTATTGTTACCACATGCTAGGTTAGTATTATTCAAATAGTACTATGGTAGAAAAGAGAATGTGTGTCTTTTCTGGAGCTATCGTCATAGGTTGGAAAAAAAATTAAGCTTGGGAATTTGTTTGTACCTCAAATTTACTAAGCATTGTACTAAAGATTAAAGGTGTGATACAGAGGATATGGAATAGTAATTCTTGCATATGTACATGAAGTTGCCATCTATTTGAGTAGTGAGATGAACTAAAGTTTTCTAACAATCCTGTGGCAGGAAGCAGAGCTTCTTGTGAACATCAAAGAGCATGTTCTTGTCCCTGAACATCAAGTTCTAACACCTGAAGAAAAGAAGACTTTGCTGGAGCGATACACGCTGAAAGAAACACAGGTTTGTGTTGATAGAACATGCAAAATTACCATCTGTGTTTCCTTTGGTTCATTATCATGTATACCAAGTACACACAACTACAGACTTAATGCATGGTTAAATGTACTTATGGTGTTACATAAAACCAGGATAATGCGGGCATCTCTAGTCTATGGAACATATTAATCTGAAACCTCAACATGGTAGTTGCCATGAACATGGTATACTGTTTGTTTTGGTTGCCTGTTGTTGTTGTAAGAAATTTAGGCTAGAGGACCATTTCAACATATATTTTTTTTTGGTTTAGACGGCTATTAAATTTTCACATTAGGCTAAAGGACCATCATTTGATCTTTCAAAGGGTTGTGTAGTTGTAAGTTGTAGTTTGCCGAAAAAGTCAATTCAAAATCCAAAGGGGTTAGGGTCAAAGCCCTTAAAAAGTTATCCCGGTGAGAGTTTTGCTTTAAAAAGATCTTGTGCCATGCACCTTTTAATCACTTCAAAAGTTAATTGCCTCGAGAGCTGAAATATCGTGGCAAATTGTTCAACATTTTGTTTCATTTGTTAGATCACTTCTTTTGGGTCATTCAGATTCCGGGCTACTGCTTTTTAATTTAACTTCTTTTTTTTGGTTGTTCTTTCAAATAAGGGATTCTAATTGTATATGTACTCCTGTGATGTCAATTGTTGTTTCAGCTTCCTCGAATTCAGATTACGGATCCGATTGCTCGATATTATGGATTAAAACGTGGGCAAGTAGTGAAGATTATCAGGCCCAGTGAGACGGCAGGCAGATATGTCACATATCGTTATGTTGTCTGACTAATTTTCATCTGATAAGAGTGTTGATGAACAAGATGTGTATTATGATTTTTTCTGAATTTGCAGTTTGGTATGGGCAATTTACGTTCCAAACACGATTCGCACCAAGCAGATGATTGTGGTGCATGTCTAGTCTACGTAACCAACACCTTGTGTACCTTTAGTTTGTATTATGAAAGCCAAGTTTTGGTATGTCAGATCATCTCCAGATGGACTGGACTTGAGTTAGTTATCGATGTACTGGTTATAACTGCTGGGCCCTGTTAACTTGTATTCCAGGATACATGTTAAGGATTATTAAAAAAAATATTTTCTTCTCTTGAGTTCAATGATTTTTGTTGATATGTTAAATTTTTTGGAAATATGATTTTGTAATTTCTTGAAGGAAATGTTTTCAGTCTTACCCTTACAAATTTAAATCTTATTTTATAAGTAGAAACCCTACAACCCCACTATCTCAAATATACTACAAATTATCTTGAATTAATTTTCTAAATTTATGGGATGATTTTTTACAAAATGAATTTGAAAGGAAATTACAAGAAATTAGTTGGAAGCCTAGCTACCAGCAATGACCTAATCATTTTTTGAATAATGATCCTTATCATGTGAAAAAGGAAATCCTTCATCATGATGTCCACATCGTGACTGGCCATATAGCTTTGCAACCTCTTCAGAAAATCGATGGTATCACCGCTCAACTCACCCAAGGTAGTAAAAGCAAGAGTGACAACTGAAACCTGAGCCTTGCGCTTCTCAAGATATTTAGGGCGTTTCCGAGTGACATCATTACTAATTGCTTGACCTAAGTTGAAAGCACGAACACCCCCTCCTGTAAAGGGAGATACACCAGTGACATCCAAGCACACATCATATCCATTTTCCCAATTATGAACCAGGATGTTTGCAGGTTTCAAGGCTGAACCATCATCGGAGAAAAAACCCAAGCCACCTCTTTTCTCGCAGGAACACCTTCCCGAAAACACGTATCAACAATAGTGTCTCGATCAGGGTCGTCTCTGAACTTAAGGCCAACCTCATGAGCACAATGGAAGGAATGATCCCCGAAAATGTCCATATTCCTGTCACAACAAGGGCATATGCCTCCCTCTTCAAATAAAGGTATCCCTAGTTTATACCAAAGGACTGGACTGAACTGCCTAGGCCCGATTTCCTGATTAAGCCCAACAATAGGGATGCTAACAAATAATATTGCACTTGTTTGATTTTGTTACATTTCCAAAGAAAAAGATCACGGTCAGACATGTCGAAGCGATTGAGCATATCTTTCTGAACAACATCAAAGTATTTAATTGACAAGGAATTCATGGAGTCGGGAGCAATATCATCAATGCTTAATGAGAAATCTATACCAAATACCTGATTATACTGACATATGGCTTGTTCAAGGCTTGGGCTCGCACCAGAAATGCCAGAATGCCTCGAGATGGAGTCTTGCAAATTCTGAGTCTGCAAACAAGAGGCTAAATAGCAATACTGCATAGTGTCCTCCATGGTATAAACCCCTAAACCCCCATATTTAATACAGAGAGTGGAGAAACTCTGTTGAAGCAACCCGAAACCCGTACCATCACCAGTTATAACTTGTCTGAGAAACTGATATAAATGGGTATCAAAAATCACCCGAGCTTCACCTAAAAAGCCGGGTTTGGTAGTTCTCATAGTAAAGTAGAGTCTCGATACTCATGTATAATTCCTAAGAAGCGACAATCACGTTGTGGATCCTCTAGCTTCCTGATGGCATCCATTGAGCAGTATTCTTATGTACTCTGCTAACGACCATGTCAATACAGAACTGAGGGTCCAAGTTGACTGGCCCTCCTGATAATTTCACACCAGCCGAGAGTCTACTAATATTAGGAGGGAAAACAGTATGTCCAAGCTTCTATTGTGGATTGTTGGCCAAAAAGGTTCAGTCTTAGAGACATTGAGGTGCAAACCCAGCGATGTACCCTCTTGCGGGATGATATGTAAATCCTTAGCCACCATTAATGTGTCACCACCGATAGTATCATCGTCTAGGTACCATGTCTGTAAATTCAAGACACAATGCAATCACAGAACGTATTTTCTTCTCTTAACCAGATCCCTCTCGGTATAATCTTAGCTTGATCAACTTTATCATTCAGTAGATCTTATCTCTACCGAAGAATGAATCATTATGAAAAATAAAAAAATAAAAAAAAATAATCTCAAAATCTAATTTGGTTAAGTTCTTTGGTGTTTTTTTCTTCTCAAAATCATTATCTTCCACAAATTGTATTGGCATCATGGGTATTTCAGGCATGATCTTGTTAAATTAAATCACCATTTTTATTTTTTTATGAAACCACAAACAGTCTAGTTCAAAAACAATTATGTACAAATAGAATTTTTGATGCTTCAAAAAAAAAAACAATAGAATTGTTGGTCTCTTACTCGAACAAACATCTAATTATTTGTACTACAGACTACATGGTGGCAGAGATAAAAACTAAAAAGAGTAAAAGAAGGAATATGAATCCTGAACTTATATGAACCGGAAAAAAGAAAGTCTACCTTGTTGTACTTTTATCACTTACGAGTCCATTTGGGTCCCATTCAAATCACTACAATTTTCCATGTGGGTCCCGTTAAAAAACGGTACAATATGCCCATGTGTTCATCTGGGTCCCGTTAAAAGCAGTACAATATGTCCATGTAAACAAAATTTAATCGTCTTGTGATTTATTAGTTAGTAGTTAGAAAATCCTAAACATTTATGACTTAATTTTCCAAGGGTAAAATTGGAAACAATTTTTTTTCTAAAAATTACAGAACCAAATTTCCAAAAATTTTAACATATCAAGGAAAACGGTGGAATCCAAGAGAAAGAATATATATTTATAAATAATCCTTAACATGTATCCTGAAATACAAGTTAACATGACCGTTATTATTAGAGTTTGTTTTATCATCAAGTAAAAATACATCTGCTTTTTGGTTCTCGTTTGATAGGACAAACATGACCTGAATTTTGTAATTTCCCCCCACTGCAGTAATGTTGTTAACTGAGCAATATAGTAATATGGGAATCAAGATTTTATTAGATTACGATTTCAGACGCTGAAGTTGCACTTTATTTATACGTACTTCAACTTTTTTTACGGTACCTGCTATTACCTTACAGTTGGAGTTATTTTTGAGTGCCGTTACATGTGTGAATATAAATTTGCCAAAATATCATTATTTTTTCCTAAATTTAGTTACATAGAGACCCGACCAAATGGCAGTCCCAGAATGTTGTAGCTGCTGTCAAATGGAAGAAAATCTACCTAACAAGAATGTTCCCAAACCCCAACTGTCATCTTACTTTATCGCCTATCTTGGGGGAAATAAGGTTCATAACATCGAATGAACAACTCGCTTGTTCTAAGACTAGAAATATCTCGTGTCATAACGGTATATGTTTGATAGTGTTTTGTGTCACTTAAATTTAGCTCTAGGAAATGGAGACTAGAACATCTACTAGTCTAATTCCAAGCTCCGTCACCTAGATTATCTTGACAGTGATCATTGTCCAATTTTATTTTCAACTGACCATAGTCAAAATAATTATTGGATTCCCTTCAAATTCTTCTGCACATGGTTAAATGATAACTCGTGCACATCTGAAATTGCTAAAGCTTGGAACATTGATGTTGTTGGTTCTCCTGGTTTTAAGTTTGTTAAAAAGCTCAAGTCTACTAGACATCTCCTCTCTAAATGCAATAAAAAACATCTCCTCTCTAAATGCAATAAAGAGCATTTCGGTAATATTAATCATCATGTTGACAGTCTCCAACAACAACTTGGTTCTCTTCAGAACCAACTTATCACTCCAGAGACTCACAATCAAATTGTAGCTGTTAACAGTGATCTGAATAAGTGGCATAAGAGGATAAGTGAGTTTTGCCAGCAGAAGTCGAGGATACCTTTGTGAAATACATGGATAATAATACCAAGTATTGTCACATTAAGACCAATAGGAGGAAAGCAAGGAACAACATCGATTCGCTTCAAGATCACAATGATCAATGAAGTCACACAAGAGAATATTTGGTTGATTTCCTCCCAACCATTTCAAAGGCATAAATACTTCCACTATTCCTATTATAGAAGAAGGTGCCTTTCAAATTATTCCCACCATCATAACTTCTGAGGATAACATGGCTCTTTTAAGATGTCCTAATTTCAAGAAATTTACAGCATACTCAAGAGTATGGATAGTTGGAGCACACCTGGTCCAGAAGGATTCCAAGCAGGCTTCTACAAAATTCAGTGGAGTATAGTGAGACCTGATACTTGTCTTATGGTTCAAAAGTTTTTTTAGACTTGGCATGTCCTAAAGCAAATCAATAAAACTTGCATCTCGTTGATTCCTAAAAAGAAAAAATCCAATATAGTCCGTGCAACACCTCTTACAAGTTGATTTCCAATATACTAGTGAACAAAATGAAGCCATTAATGGATATGTTCATTTCTCCATATCAAGCAGTGTACGTTTCAGGGAGGTTCATCAGCAATAACACCATCATTGCACAAGAAACAATACATTTTATGAAGAAAAAGAGGGGGAAAATGGATGGATGGCACTCAAGCTGGTAGAAAAGTCTACTATAGGTATTAAAGTGTGTTGATGGTGGATTTTCGTCAAGGGATAAAATCGTAAAATCATGATACTGCATGTTTCTTTCCCGGCTTCAGGAATGTATGTGACAATTCATTTTTTATGATCCGTGAACCATTTCACGATCTTTGACTGAGCAAACGTTCCTCTCAGAGCTATGATGAATATGTTTCTTGAAAGGCCTCTCAGCTGAGCTTTTGATGCTTCACAATCAAAATGATTGGGTGGCTCCTAGACATATTGCATGCTAGTATAGAGCCTAACGCCTTCAGGACGTCAAGTTGCTCGTTGTTCCTTGACTACGTAGAGAGACTGTATATAGAATCTCTTAATGATTGGGCGGATCCTAGACATATTGTATGCTAGTATAGAGCCCAATGCCTTCATGACGTCATGCTATTCGTTGTTCCCTGACTATACACCCCCTAAGAACGAGTATGATGCTTCAATTATCTCATATCTGAATTCTGCAAATAGGTTAATTCTAGCGTGTCATTTATAAACTAAATTCCTAGGAAATAATCTATTTTATCTCATTAATCTGTTTCATGGCTGATCCTCAGATACTCAACTCATTTTATTACTCTGTTTCATGAATTATTCTCAGTTGAATTTCATGAATTAGTAATAAATATTCACCGATCGGGCATCTGGGTCATCACCGAGTAAGCCCCGAGAAAATGGTGCGAGTGTACTTAGAAAATAATGCACAAACGAGCACCCCAATGCACGAACGAGCATTCAAAAAATATGGACGAACGAGGAAACCTATGCAAAATAGGGAAGAAAATAATATTAATAAAATAATAAAAGAGGCTCCTAGGGAACCGGCCCCACCGGCCGGCCGGTCATGCCGTCGTGGCCGGCCCCACGCCTCTCCCATTATTTTATTATTTTTCCTAATCTCGTGAAAACTCCTTCATTCGAGCAAATTTCCTTGTTTGAGCAAAACTCCTAGTTTCTCCATATTTTCCTTCAAACGATGAAAAATAATAAAAAATAGCGAAAGGTGTCACGGGACCGGGCCACCTAGCCGGCCGGCCATGCTCTAGCTGTGACCGGTCCCACACCTTACAATTCCTTATTTTCTCATATTAGTATTTCCTCCATCTCATGAAATTCCTTCGTTTGAGCAAAAACCCTAGTTTTTCAATATTTTCTCAAACATTGCTCAAACCATGAAAAAGCCAAAAAGTCAAATGGTCACATGACCTACTAGGCTTCTCATGTCAAAAATTAAAACATTATTTTAATATTTTCAAAATATTGGTCGCACGAGCAAAATTCTACTTGCTCATTCGAGCAAAATTGATAGCTTCAGTCAAGATCAAACTCTTCTGAAAATTCAAAATATTGCTCAAACGTGCACCAGAAAATACCAAAACTCTCAGGATTGAGACATGGATACTATGGTGACACAGGCATGCCACCTTGACCGACCAAGGTCGGCCCTTAGGCTTGCAAGGAGCCGGTCCCACACTCTTTCATAATTTTGACCTAATTAGCTCTCAACAGTTCATATTGGGTCCAAACTCTTTCCAACCAACTTGGAATTTGCTCAATAGACTGCCAAGGGCCGGTCCCCATCTCTCCATAATTAGGTTTTATCACCTAAAGCTCAGACGAGCACGATTTAAATAAATGATTAAACCAACATTTAATCATCCTTTCACCAACTGGTCAACAAAGGACTTTGGTGCATGCTCACTCGAGCACCTGGGCGCTACATGGTCGGTTATCATCCCATGTATTCGATCCCTCCTTCACTCGGTGATTGATTTTCATTAAACCATCAATTGATCAAAATTAGGGTTTCGAACTGAATGCTCTGCAAATCATAAATTCTAAGCAAGTTTAAACACTAATATTTCTTCCGTTGATCCAATAATCAACATCTTGAATTAATTATATAATATTCTGTCCAGCTACCAATATTTTAATTAATCTTTATTTTATTTGGTCATGCTACCAATAGTTCATCAAATGAGCAATATTTGCTCAGACAAGGAATATTGATTCAACTATCAATATTCAATATTCAGTAATTCATCAAACGAGCGATGCTTGCTCAGACGAGCAATATTACTATCAATATCCATTATATTGATTCAATTATCAATATCATTTATTCGTCCCAGCATACATGTTTAATCCATGAATCATAGAGCATTTGACAATCATGCTCGACTGAACAATACTTAGACTCATCGTCTAATCAAGTCAACGAATGACTAATTAAATACACGTCTGCCTTGCAGACTCCACGTTCGTGAGACATCAATCACGTCACATGCGGGATATTAATTGAGGTTTTGGTTTGGCGGCCTACGACACGTGTGTTCATCCACGATGAGAAATGTGAGTAAGTCGTGAAAGCAGTTGAGGGAGTTAGCAAAGTAGTGTGTGGACAATCAACCAAGTCTTCGCACGACCTGGAACTGGGTAAACCACGATTTCCCACTTTCCCACTCTTTCACTCGAGCAACCGTCACACTTACTGGAGATCAATGTATCTACATCCTAGCAATATAAATAAGTTTCTGAATCCACGATTGAGGACAAGATTGGTCGGACAGACAACATCCATCGTCTAACCAAGAATCATCGTGTGAGCAACAATCTATCTCAATTGAGCAGAATTCAAACTTATTCTTCATTTGCAGAAACCCACAACACATTCACAATCCTTGATCATCATTGATCTCACACACTTCTTAGCTTCCCTCCTACGGATCAACCCTTTCCCTCTTTGTGACTTAATTGACTCTGGAGCGGCCATTTCTTGGTTTAGTCCAGAGTCCTACAGATTGATCTATCGAACTCAAAGCACTCCCGTGCAGTGCATCTATTTGAGGTTAGACGGTTTGCTCGATTGAGGAGTCTCCGTCTGCACGGTCGTCTCTCCACTTCCTAAAAAACCAGCAAATCGTTTTTCCCCATCAACAAAGTGGTAGGTGGAAAACCTATTTATCTCGACAACTTTCTGAAGCTCAGCGTGACAAGTCTATTATAGGTATTAAAGTAGCAGGTGGAAAATCTCCAGCCATAAATCATCTCCTATTCGCAGATGATTACTTGATCTTCACTCAAGATACCCTCACTTCGGTTAACAGTCTTCTAAGTTTTCTTCAGGAATTCAACACTCTCTCTGGTAAGATAATTAACTTCGATAAATCTTCGGTTTATGTTCGCAAGCATACTAAACCATAAATAACATCAACTGTTACTCATATACTTGGCGTTAAGATTATGATCTCTAAAGAAAGATATTTAGGGTCTCCTCTCATTTTGGATCATTCAAAGCAAGAGTCTTTTAGTGCCATCAAAGAAAACTTTTTGCACATATTATCAAGATGGTCATATCACTAACCCAGGCTGGGAGGTCAACAATGGTTAAGCATGTCCTAAACACAATTCTGATATATCAGATGGGTACTTTCCTACTCCTTCAAAATCTCACTAATGAAGTCACTTCCATTCAAAAGAAGTTTTTCTGGGGTTATTCTTCTAATAAAAGGGCTAATCCAATTGCTTGGAATAAGCTCTGTAAACCAAAAGATCAAGGTGGATTAGCTATCCGAGACATGGAAAAGCTAAAGTTAGCAATGCTGGCTAATTTAGCATGGACATATGCACAAAATATTCTCAACTTTGTACTCAAATCCTTTGGTCCAAGTATATCATGAATGAAGATTTTCTCCATTGCAATTTATCTTCGCATAACATTTTATGGGGTTGGAAGGGTATACAAGAGGGGTTGAAGATAGTAAAGGAAAATTATTTCATGGAGATTAATAATGGTCAAAGAACAAGAATTTGGGAAGACAAATGGGTTGTTGGAATTCATACTCCTCCCACACATGTTATTGATAATTACAGGGACTTCAAATTTGTGGATGAGTTGTTTTTACCTAATTCAGATTCTTGGAATACTGATATAGGCACCACTCTCTTAGAATGTTCATTGATACTTCCAAGGACGACAACATTGTATGGATGCCTTCCAAAGAAGACAAATTCTCGGTTTAAAGCGCTTATAAGCTGTTAACAACCAACTCTGGTGATGCTCGGGTTAATGGCTCTTTTGTCCAACCGCAAGTCTGGAGACGATTGTGGAATAACATGATACCACATCGGATTAAGTTATTCATTTGGAAATGCATAAAGGAAATCATTCACACAAGGTGCAGATTATCTAGATTTGATTCAAACATCGATATTCCTTGTGGTGCTTGTGGCAGGTCTGATGAGACTCTTGAACATTTACATAATGGAGTGTCAACATGTTAGGGATGTTTGGAGAAGTATAAACATTGACATTGGTGATGTCAGGAGAAATTGTAATTCAGTTGCTCAATGGGCTTTGTCTTGGTTCTCTGATAATCACAACGCAAATGTTGAAGATTGCTCTCACAGATTCATGATTATGATTGGTTCTTGGATACTTTCAATGAAAATCTCTAAACCCTTTTGACTTTATTTATAAAATCAACTATCATTTGACTCAATGTTTGCCTTCTACTAATCTGCATGACTGTCCTAACTCATCTATTGTCACTTTGGCTTTTCCTAAATCTGATTGGAAACGTCCTGAACCAGGTTTAGCTAAAATAAACGTTGATGCTTCTTTCTATTATGATACTAATAATGCTGGAGCTGGTCTTGTCTTCCGAAATAACACAGGTCAATGCGATGAATCAACGAATCTTTCGCAGAGAGGTGCCTTAGTCCAGAGGAAGCTTAATGTATGGCAGTGCGCTAAGATTTGGTATGGGGAAAAGATCTAAAACTAAAGAAACTTCATATTGAAGCAGATGCAAACTTAGTGATTCAATCTATTGTCAGTGAATGTTCCTCTACCCATTGGGAACAAAGGAATATCATCAAAGAAATAAAACATCTTAGTTAGTTTTTTGATATTTGTTATTTTTCTTCGGTTAGCATATTCGATAATCAAGTAGCAGATACCATTGCTAAATTAGTTAGAGAAGACAAGTCCAATATATAAGTGTATAGAAATTTTCTTTATACTATTTGTAATTTTCTGGCTAGAGATCAGACTTTTTATCTAACCTAATTTATGATAAATTTTTCTTATATATCAAAAAAATAAGAAATTGTCGTGCAACCGCCTAATTACGGCACAATTACATTTTGTATCGTTCAAATCTAATGTCCATATACACACACTAAAATTAACCCCTCTACATGATTGAAAAGCGACAACTCAGTCCTTAACATACACATAAGATTGTATGAAGTTGCACAAATTACAACTAACCAAAGAGACTTACGTGGAAAATCCTTGACAACACTAAAACTATCTAAGACTGTTCTACTAAATATTTTCATGATCGGATTACTCCCAAATCAATTAGGAATGCACTTAAAACACCAATAGACGTAAAGTATAATGCAATCGTCATATCTTCATAGCCATTATAATTATCCCAGTATACCCCAAATAGTATACAGAGTTAATGCAATGCAATTATTACAGACCCTAAGATGTATAACGACACAACAATAAAAAAACCTTTGATAATTCTGACCAAAAATCTAAACTTGCAATCTAGTAGACGCTTTTCACCATATCAAAAAATTTAACCTACCTAACAGCGCGTTCGGTTCAAGATGTTGAAAACCCGGGAATTAGATTATGGGGCAATCCAATTCCTAGAATTGAATTCCAGAGAATGGATTCCATGATCAAAAAAATTGTGTTTGGTTGGGTTAATTGAATTGCATAGTAATCCAAATTTATACTCTTACAAAAATACCCTAGTTATTTTTTGGTTTAGAGAAGGAAAGATCGAATTCAGGGCTTTTAAAATATTATCTGATATGGAAGCAACATATGTTTTTACTCAGAGATGAAGACCTGGAAGAAGAAATCGCGATGGCAAATCTTCATCCTGGTTGGAATTTTTTGTCCTCTCTCACATAACTTAAAAAAGGAGAAAACGTTTTGGTTTAAAGGGCAATCTAGTCATTTTAATTGTTATTACCCTTCTTTCTGCTGGAATTCAATTCCATTCCACCGTTCAACCTCTGCAATCAAAACGGAACTTTGGGGGTAATTGGATTCCCCAGGAATCGGTTTCTGGAATAACTAGTATTGTTCGGTTGGGGGATTTGAATCGGATTCTGGAATAACTAGTATTGTTCGGTTGGGAAATTTGACACAATTCCCTTGGAATCAGATTACATAGTCTCCAATTAACCCGAAACGAACACGCTGTAAGTTTTCAACAAAAAAGGATGATGCTAAAATGAAAAGAAACTAATAGAAAAATACACATAATTCAATTTTCAAAATGATGGGAGATTACTATTTAAAACTTTATATCTTCATTTATTTTTACAGATAGTAGTTGACTTTGGAGTCTCTTGACCCGACGACAGTAGATGTGGACACATTAGCAGCCCCCCAAGTAGGCCAGCATGCTTCCTTTACAGTTTACACCAAGATGTGGACATGCTTTCCCATCCCATACACCACGGTGTACAGGAAGCACTTGTGGGTTGAGGCTACTTTGCAGTATGGCCCTTGGCCATTTCGATATGAGTTATGCAGGTATATCATACCGATTTTCCGAACTTTTGTACCGTGTCTAACCATGTCAAAACTAGTTAGTTTGTAACAAAAGACTGATGATGATGACCAATCTTGACTGATGTATTTGCACAGCATCATTTCCAAGAGATAAAAACTTAATTCAAAACAAGATATGAACTAAACTTAACAGATATGGTACTGACAATTCAGTATAGTCTTCTAAAACTCATATAACCAATTTAAACTGTTCAAGCTTTATCAACAAGGGCCTTAAATTTAGGCTTGCTGAATCACTATAATTCGGAGAGAGTGTTTATAAAGAAGTTCTCTTCAAAGGGGGCACAGTGACACTAGCGAAAAGCTCTTCAGCACAGGTACCCAAACAAGCCAGTAAAGCTTCATAGATAAATAAAGTGAAACCAGAGAAATGATAAGAACATTAATGTAGACAAAAGGAAGATGGATTCGCCAAAAAAGTGAAGAACTGTTATAGTTGTTGCTGTTCTATGTTTCTCAGCCTTGGTTACAAATATAATCAGCAAAAAAAGTGAGGAACTGAAAGTCTAAGACATCAAGCGAATCCCTCTATGGATTTCATATATACAGCTATACACCATGTAAAAGTTATGGAAGTCGGAAGGCTGAAGGTCCTGGCGATTCATATTTTGCTGCCTGCTAAAGACTTCTCAAGAACCTCTTGATATATAACCAACGTCCAAACATTGCAGACAAACAAGAGAAAAAATGTCAGGGATTACTCGATATGAATTACTTGTATAATAACACTATGTTTTCCAAAATTAATCTTCACATACAGTAGATGCTGTTACTCGTGTAGACACACACAAACACTGAAACTACTAGTACTCTTCTAGCAGTTAAACTTCAAAATTTTGCAACTTAGTTCTCTAAACTTGAAAAAAGTAAAGTAAGATGAGAAGGAAAAATATCTCACTAATTCTTGAATCTAATCCTGGATCTAACTATTCTAAGAAGAATTCATAACATAAACCTGACCCAACTCACGTGTTCCAATTTCCTAATTTATTTGAAGTACCTCTATTCACACCCATCATCGACACTCGTACCCATATCATTGTTCTTGTGTAACCATTTTGAACAGGAATTTACTGGCAGCTGTTGCTAATAAGTATCAACTGAAAGTGAATAACCAGCTTACCTTGTTATAAAGATCTTTCACCTCAGCATTCTGCTTCTTGACTTCTTGGTTGTTCGGTTCCAGTCTCAGCGCAGACTCGGTATCTACGTTTACATCATCTATAATTATACAGCTATTCTCACTTAATACAAACATTGAAATCATAATTAGACATTACCTTCAACAGATGATTCAAGTTTTCCAAGTTCTTTCCTAGCTGTTGCACGCCTTGAATATGCCTTTATGTAGCAGTCATCCAGATTTAAGGCCTCTGTGCAGTCATTTTCAGCTTCTTCATATCTAATACACCACGAAAAAAGAAATTAGTAATGTGAAAATATCATGTGTACAAGTAGGAAAACAATGCTGTGAAACACATCTTTTGTGATTATGAGATTTTACGATTGTTAATGCATATTTACCTTTTGTTTTGAGATAAGCCATGGCTCTATTTGCAAAAGCTACTGCCGTTGGTGATAGTGCAATGCTTCTGGAATAACAATCAATTGCTTGCTCAAACTTTTTCTGCTTGAAGTACTGATTGCCCTGAAAATGGAAATAGATAGCACAATATCGTCAAATACTACACAAAGAAAAGTTTTTCCATAACATAGCTGAAACTAAAATTCACAAGATAAGTTCTCACCAGTTCTTTCTCTGAAGTAGCAGTAGGAGATATGCTATTTGGATCAGAATTCGCGAACTTAAGTGCATTATGTATTGTAGTACCCAAGTTAGGAGAAACTAAAGTCTCCAAGTACGACTCTATTATAGACCATTTCGGAACACCACTGATCTTTAGCATTCTGACACTATCAAGCGTTGGGTTATATAAAACTAATTCCTTCTCATCTCGGTCCTTCTCCAATAGAATCTCACCATTCCTAAAAATATGTATCGGACATAAGTTGGCTGGTTCTGGAAGAACTAGGTTTTGGGTATTTACGGTATACATTTTGGTCCACATTTCTTTCCTGGGATAGTCCTTCATAACCCACACATCGAAACCAGGCACAGTACTTCCATTAACCTTACAAAGCATGGCTAGCTCCTCATCCAAGACACCCAAGAACTCAGGGGTCAGGTTATGAGCAAGACCTTCAAGAAAAAACCTATCCTCAACAATATCAAAAGCAACAATAACACCTTCTTTAGTTCCACTTACAGATAAACGATCAGCTATCCAATGAAGCACACCATAAACACACCCCATCCTGATCTCCGTAATTAGAGTAAGGAGGAATCTTATTACTCTCAATACTTTTCCATGAATCTGTCTTTAACGAGTACACAATCACCTCACTACTATACTCATGATCCACAAAACAAGAAGCTATCACAATCTTGTAATCCTCATTCACGCCATCGTAACCCATCCCGTGCGTATAACTCATCATTTTAACACCAGCTAAAGACTTGGATGCACACATGGGTACGCGTTTCTTTAACAGTTTGTAATCCCTGGTGGTCGGGTTCCATAGACAAAGTGTACAACCAGGAGTAACATTCATCAATACCAAACCATGACATGTACCTAAAATGTCAACTAAATGAAATGGAGATTTGGATGGGTAATTTATCTCAACAGCATCAAGACACAATGATGAAGGTGATGGCGATGGTGAGACATGGTCTGTGCATAAGTAGAAATCATTGTCATTTCTAATCAAGAGACGAGTGTTGTTGGTATAGTATACATGTTTGAGATTTTCTCTGACGAAAGTAGGGCTAGTAAATAAGTTTAACCATGATTTGCATACACACCTGAATCTTAATATGGATTTTACTGGTAGCTTGGACAAGATCTTATTGACAACCTCCTCTGGAAGATAGTCCGCCATTGTTTCCCTGATTTTGGATACCGCATGCAGTTTCTAGGGTTTTACTGTTCAGTACTGCAGAGCCATTGAACCCATCTCTTTTCTTTAGTTTTTTGGGAAATGAAAAGTTAATAGGAAAAGAGGGTTTAATATGAAAATAATAAGCCCCCAAAAATGCTAAACCCACCACCAGAAAACCCACTGGGCAACCCTACTAATCCGTGGGGTCCCAGGGGCTGTGTTTTGCGATATAACCCTCCGTGGAGTCCGTGCGCCAACTCTGTGAGCAGCTCCGTATAAACATTTTGTCTTGTAAATCAACTGATGCTTATCATGTAAAATTCCATTACTTGTAGCTGACATAACCTTTAGGACTTTTTCTCGATTCAGTCTCTTTACCTGGAACACACAAAATTTTAACAAAATTTCTGAACAATTTTTTTTGACAAGGATGTTGCTGACATTTTGTGAGTGGGTGCATATTTATAGAGGAAAACGTTGAAGCCATAGAGCCAGCTAAAAACCTAATGATGGTTTTTTGCTGCAAAATTGATTGGTAACAAAAAAGAAAAACAACATTCAGGAAGAGTTTTGGTGATGTAGTACATCCTTTATCCAAGACACCATCAACTATGACTAATTGATCCTTTACGACTGAAGCAACATTTACAAGTTGTTCTCGTTTTTTTGAAGCAACTCTGACAAGTTGATTCCATTCTGTAATCAACTTTATTTAGTTTACTTGCTTTACAAGTCTTTTAACTTTCCTAATTTAGTTAGCTTTCCTTTTCTTTTCTGTTTTACGGTTTTTGTGAACCTATTTAAAGGCTATGCCTTCTTGTTTAGAGACACACATTATTATTATTATTCAATCAAGTTTATTATCTTCATCAACTCTTTCAATTCTCTTATTCTTAATCTTTGATTTCATCTTATTCGTATCTCTTTCGTTTCTTCGTATCACTTGCAATCTCCGTATTGCATTCTTCTTAACAAGCTCTGCATTAGTTGGTACCACAGCCAGCGTTTCTAGATTCTTATCCAGAAACCGATCCATAATCGCTTCCGCAAAAACTCAAAACCCTAAAATTCAATACCTTTACTTTTAGTTTCGTTCAAAAGTTCAATGGCAGATCAACCTCTTACCAAAGCTGACCTTGCTGAACTAAAAACAAATATCGTCACAAGATTAGAAAAATCTTTGACAGAGAAGTTAGAAAAAAAAATTGATTCTCATGAACACTATGATAGACACATTTATGTGTCTAATGTGTCCTCAATGTTCCGTATTGTTAGTACTCGATTTCGTACTTATTATGGTGTTTTATGTGTTTGTTGGGGAAATAAACATTCTTGGAAAAATCGGCTCGAAAAGTTACTCAGGGCACCCCCGGGGACATTTGATATACGGACCCTCACTTTGGATAAGGGGTAACCTAATTACTAAGAGGCACCCCATTTCTAGGCAGCTGCTAATCGCACCCCCAGGACCGGATAGGGGGCAACCCTTCTTCTTCATTTCAAATTCATTTTTTGGCGGGAAGAAGAGTTCACTCCTGGCAGTTTTCTCGATCGGATTTTGGATGGGTTAGAGGTAGACTAAATCGCTGAAACTTCATGGGTGGACGTGATATATCCTAAAAGGCTTGATATGGGCCTTTGGTTCGATCCAATTTGGCTGGATATTTCGCGAGAAGAAAACCGACAGCACGTTATTGATGGAGTTATTCACGGGATTTGCGTGAGTTGGAGAGAGTTCGCACATGCTAGGAAGATTATAACAACCATTTGGACCGTGACAGAGATAAATAAGGAGATTTTGCAGTTGTATAACGCGTGCAAGATTAGAAAAGGGAAAAAATATTTTCCCGTGTCTGGCAGAGTTACTGAGAATTATCTTGGAGTTATTACAGCGATTCTTAGGCCCTGTGGAGTATAAAAAGAGTGTTCGGGGGTAAGAAAAGGAGGATGGAGAGTTAGGGGATAGAATAGAGCACCACAGAGTCGAAAAATCAAGCTGCAGAGAAATCTGCAGCAGCAGCAGAAAAACACTGAAGAACACGAAGAACGGACCAGCAAAGACAGTCGTTTTTCTACAGTGATAACGACTCACAACCGAGGGTCGTACATCAGAGGCAGACTTATTTGCTACAGTATCAGAGACACATATTGTGGGTCGTTCTGGTTTGTAACACATATAACTGTTACAAACCCGGTTTTCATTATATTTCTCCCTTTTCATCATTTGTAAACCATTTTTGAGCAATAATAATGAATTTCTAGCGTGTTTCCAATAACATGATGAGCTAAACCCTATCACTGGGACAACAGAGGAAGCAACTTTTCATGATTGTGGTAAATGAATTAATTCTTTTATTGACTTTTTGCATAGATTTAATTGCTTTATGATATCTGTTAATTATTTGTTATTTTGTTAGATGCCGCATGCTTAGTTCTAAATACTTTAGATGCGTCATGCTTTTAACTTACAAATAATATTTTACGAAATCTATTTTTGGCAAATAACTAGAGTCACAACTTCTTTTGTTTGAGCTATATTGTCTAGAGTTAATGACTGAACCATAACAATATGAAAAGTAGTGGAATCCCGCGTCTTAGCGTCTCTTCATCTTGTGACAAATTGTGTATATATATTTTTCCTCATTTTCTTTATTAAGTCTTAAAATAAATTCTCAACAAATCTGAGTGAACCAATTATCTTACTACAACATCATTGAAAAATCACATCAATTTTTGGCGCCGCCGACGCGGATTTGTTTATAAATTTGTTTTTAGGTTTTTTTTTTTATTTGTTTCTTTTTACGCCTTTTGGTATTTCTTGTTTGCTTTCAGATTTGGAACTGAGCTAAAGAAAAGGGGAGAAAGTGCTGAAAACAAAAGCGAAGCCAAAGAAGAAAAGAAAGGAGGAATCCAAAAGGAGTGAAGAAGAAAATTTTTGTATATAGATATTCTATTTTATTTTATTTTTTAGAAACTGTAGTTAAGATTTTTATTTTTGTAATCTTTTATTTTTGGACATTTTTTTTTATTTTCGTACATTGAACTTTGGGACTTTTTTTTTAAACCCTACGGAAGGGTAGTTTTAAATATAAATTGTGTGCAGAGAAGGACGACGATTACGATATCGTCTCGGCCCCTCGGGTTCGTACACGACATTGGAGTTGTGGACCGAGTCGACTTCAACGGTTCATCCCCCGTCTGGAACGGGAGGTAAGAATTCTAAACACCCGCGAATCCCCTGTCAGCGGGTTTACTGGATGATTTTGTATGCATATATGTTGAGGACCTGAAATCGGATTTAATTTTCTAGTAAAGGGCAATACCTGGCCAAATCAAGATAAGGACTCGAATTTCATCACCGTTTCCTTCTTGCCCGTCTTAGGAACACGTAACCTACGCGAACCTAAGCTTAAAATACTGACTAGAACGAGACTGATAGGGTAACGAGCTTAATAGGAAATTCATTCAAAAAATATTGGTTACTCTTTTAAGCATACTTCAAAGTTCATGATGGTTTCTGTGAGTTGAATGGGTGACTGCGCCGCCTTGTAATGCGGTGAGGCCTTGGGTATCAAAGCTCAACTGAGCTTTCCTCGCCTCTATTCAACTTACTTTGACTCGGATTGATTCCATAGGGGTTTGCTTAAATTGTAACGAATTACTTTTCGAAAGAATAGAAGTTGGTCTAGAAACAATCTAAGGGAGCCATCATGCTTTTTGTTTGATAGATAAAATAGGTTTGTTGTGGTCGAGTCAGCCTTCTTTGTGCTTGTTTAGAATCCCCTTGCAGTTAGGATGTCGAACTGGTATGATAATAGCCATCACAATGAATATGGATATCCAACTGAACAATATGGACATCACTCTTTTTATGACCATAGTGTGAATAGTGGTTGGGAATGACAACCTTTCGAAAGTTATGGGTCATACCCTGGTGAGTCCAATTACTATCCACACGTGCATCAGTCTTACGAGCAAGAAGATTATAGTACTAGTTCTTCGTCTCTAGAGGATACAATCAAACTATTGAAAAGTAGTCCTTTTTATGATCCCTCTGTTCTTATTCCTCCTTTAGAAGTGTCCCTCAGGGAGTTAGCTGAGTCGACGCGTAAGTTAGCTGAGATGAATAGTATAATTATAGACGAAAGAACTACAATAATGAGTGAACCTTCTTTATAAGACCACCTCAAGCGGATAGCTGAGACGAACGAAAGAATTGCTCGAAATTACTTGAATTTCCAATATAGTTTATCCAATAATACCCTTGAGAATGAAGATAGTTATTTACATAATCAAGATAACGAGGTTAGAATTGGTAGCACTACTTGTTTAGATGAGGTTCGATTATTTTCATGTTATAATAATGATGACTATGAAGAGGATAGTATTGATGAAGAACATGAAATATGTAGGCATAGTGATCAGGAATTTGTTACTCCAATTGAGCTTTATAATGATAGTGTTGTTTCTAGTTCAAATCCAAATAATTTTAATAATTATTCACCTATTCAAAAGGATGAGGATTTGACTAGAGATACCACCGTTTTAGACGATGCAGTTCATGATCCTTTAGCCTGCAGTGTGTTGGATAATCCATTATTTGATGTGCCTATCAGTGAATCAGAGGAAGTTATTATGATTAACACCTTAGTTAATGAGCCTTTACTAGAAAATTCCGCTGATAATCCTTTATATGATTGTGATGATGGTTTAGAGGAAAGAGTTTAACCTGAGAATACTGTTTTAGAATCTAGCGATTTAGAAACACTAGCCTTAGAAGATGATAAACTCGTAGAAATGAGTGAGGATGAACCCAACTTAGAAGAATCAATTGACCATTTCCAGGAATCTGATGACCTAGAAATTATGGAAGTTGTGACTAGTCTTTATAGAGACACAGAAAACTCTAAGTTTGGGGGTGATTATCATTCTCCGTGTTCTTTAACTCTTAGAAATTTCCCTCATGTAGGACTTGACATTTGTGCATCAACCATCTTACAAGATTATCTTCATACACATTTTCCCGAACCTAATGATGTCCATAGATAAGCTCAGTTGTTAGAAACCCATCCTCTGGTTGATGTGGTTAACCCAGGCTATGATACCAAGATTGACTTTGTTTTCCCACCAAAAACTTTTCAACCAATTGTGGGAACATATGATTTTCAGATGTGTCAGTTATTAAGTTTTGAGACTAAACCTAATTACTTTAGGATATTAGGGTCAACACATTTTCTTAAGGAAGACCACCTCTTTCATTGTAGTCAGCTATGTGAGTCAAATCTGATTGACTTAGAGGATCCCCGGTTATTCAGGCTTTTGTTATGCGCTTCTAAGTTCTTACTTGAGTACTTCCAGACTCTTCAGCCTGATCTTCAGAATGCCTTTGAGGAAATCCAACCGATGAAAGCTTTTTATTTAGACCCTTTTATAGAGCCTGAACCTGAACCACAACTAGATATAGTTGTCTTAAGCAAGGGTATGTTCGGTATCTTCTTGGTCTGTTGCAGTTTTCTCTTCTTGTGGGTAATACTTTTTGATCCAGATGACCCACAATTATTTCGGCTACTGCTATATGGTTCTACGAGGTGACTAATTCTTCCAATGTCTGGCTGAAGACTTTAAACTTAGCACTTATTTGGAGGTAACCCATGATCATGCAACATGGTAATATCTTTCCTTGACTCTTTTGTTTCAAGTGGTAAAAGTTTCTCCTTGTTCATGCTTTTAATTTTATCTTTAGAACATTGAGGACAATGTTAGATTTAAGTTTGGGGGTATGGGAGAAACTTTTTAGTTCCAGTATAAATAAACTCCAGAGCCTAGAAATTTATGCCTATTAAGGATAGAACTAACCTATCTAAGAGGATGGAAACATCTTGGTTGTATGAGTTGAGGAACCAATCTGATTAGATGGAAACATGTAAAGAGTCTATTCATAAAAGCACAGAGCTCAGGTGTTAGAATTAAAAAAAAAAACATGGTAGTTTCTCCATATCTCGTTGAATCCTAATCCTTCTGTTTTTATTTTTTAAGTGATTTGAAGGGGCACACGATTCAAGTTGTTACCTTTGCTAGGGTGAAATAGGGTGATTGAGATACCAAAAAAAAAAATAAAATTAAGACCAGACCATCAGACCAACAGGAATAAATTCAATAAAGTCGACCACTGGTGCCCTTGTATATGCCAGTTGTGTTGACCTAAAGTTAGGTTTATCGACGACTGGTCCCCTTGTATATGCCAGTTGTGTTGATATTAGTCAGGCCGGTATCTCAGTCCATTAGGATAGGTCCATCTTGGCAGAGGCCTTCAGACAGATATGGGAAACACCGTTCACTTTAAACCATCTATCTTTTCTCTTTATCCATCTTCTTAATCTTTCCATGTGATTGGTTGACTCCGATTATGATGTACAGAAACTATTGATAGACACATTTTTGTGTTTAAATTGTACTCAATGTCTCTATTGTTAGTGCTCGATTTTTGTACTAATTTTGATACTTTGTGTGTTTGTAGGTGTTTTTGGAGAAATACACTTGTGTGGAAAAAGTTGCTCAAAAAGTGTTATTTGGACTCCCAGAGAAAAGTACTAAATGCACCATCAATTTGGATAAGGGGCACCTCAGTTGGGCACCTGCTATTCGCACCCCCAGTTTGGTTAGGGGGACACCATCTTCAACATTTCAAAAATTCGTTTTGGCGGGAAAATTTTATTCTCAACTGTGTAACTTTCGATCGATTCTTGAAGGAGTTCTGGGTAGACTAAAGGGCTGAAACTTAATGGGTAGACGTGATATGTCATAACAAAAATGGTATGGGTGTTTGTTTCGATCAAATTTGGCTGAAAAATCCGTGAGAAGAAAACAGGGCAGCACGTACACGGAAGAAGATATCCACGGGATTACAGCATGGTTAAACGTGTGTTGATCGTGTTTGGATTGAGCTGGGTCTCTGCAGAAGCGTGGAGAATTTAAATGAGGAAGATTCAGTAGTTGTATACGCGTGGAAGAGCTAAAAGTGGAAGAAAATATTCCCGAGAATATTTTTCATCAATGCCGAGTAATGGAGAATTCGATGAAGTTATTGCGTGATATTTTGAGGCTGTTGGGTTATAAATAGTTTCTAGGATAGCAGAATGAACGGGGGGGATAGTTAGGGAGACTTTAGAAGACAACATAGGCGAGAAATCAAAGTTGCAGAGAACTCCATTGTTGCTGCTGGTGAAGAACACACGAAGAACAACGACCCACAGAGAACCGCCGTTCATGCTACAGTGGAGCGACAGACTTATTTGCACAGTAACAGCGACACTAGGGCAGACTTATCTGCAACAGTAACAGCGACACATAACCGTGGGTCTTAGAGAAACAGTAACACATATAACTGTTACAAACCCGGTTTTCATTATATTTCTCCCTTTTCATCATTTGTAAACCCATCTTTGAGCATAAATGAAATCAACTTTTGAGCGTGTTTCCAACATGATGAGAGGCTAATTTCTCCCACAACCAAGGCAGTGAGGAAGTTATTTACGCATGAATAATTGGTAATCATTTATTTCCTCTAATTTATAATTTATAATTCACTCAATCACTGCTTTTGCAGAGTTTTTAATTGTTTGCAAAAAATTTCTTCATTAGTTGTGATTCAATTAGATAGGTTATGCTTTGTTTAGATAATCTATGCTTAGGGATACAATTAATTTTTGAGAATTTTCCAGATTATTTGTGAATTAAGAAATAAGAGTCTTAAAAGATAATTAGAGTTTTGGATTGTTTACCATAATTTATTCATGTGTAATAGTGAAATCAGTGTCTTGGTTGTTTCCTAATATCTTGAAGTCAATTTTGTAATAAGTCTTCTTTGTTTTTAAATTTTTATTAAGTCTAAAATTTATTGCCTTCACAAGTCTTAAAAAAACCCTTTTATCACTATCTACAACAACTTTGAAAACACATCAAATTTTTGGCGCCGCCGACGGGGACTTGTCTTTAGGCTAGAGTTTTTAGATATTTTTTTTTAGGTTTTTATTTGTTTTTATTTTATTTGTTCTTCTTTACATTTTTGGGTTTTTGTCTTTTCCTTACAGATTTTGGAATTGGGAGCGAAAGAAAATTTTGCCAAAGCTTTGGTGAATACCTAAAGACTTGGAGTAAAAGACAAAGCGAAAGGAGAGAAAGAAGAAATTTTTTTGTTTTTATTAAAAAAAAGAGAGAGAAAAAAAAAGAGACATTTTTTTTTAATTATTATATTTTTTTACACTTTCCTTTTCTTTTGGACTTTGGACTTGGACATTTGGACATTCTTTTATTTTTAAACCCTACGGAAGGGTAGTATTAAATATTAAACTGTTTGCAGAGAAGGACGGTGATTACGATATCCCTTTTCCTTAAGAGATAAAGTCAAGACCTGGCTGAACAACCTACCACCTGAGTCCATTGAAACATGGAAGGAACTTGTTGCTGCTTTCTATATGAAATTCTACTCTAAGCATAAAACTGCAGCTGTTAGGCAGAAAATTAGTGCTAGTGTGCAACAAGAGGGAGAGTCTCTTTATAGGTTTTTAGAGAGATTCAATGATCTCCTATCCCAGTGTCCTCACCATGAATTTGATAAGATGAAACTTGTTGAGATTATTTATAATGGTTTAGACTATTCGACCGAAGCCGTGGTCGAGTCTATGTGCGCTGGTGAGTTCACCAGTAAAAATGTTGATGATGCTTTTACCTTCTTAGGAGCTATTGCTGAAAAATCCCAACAGTGGGAGTCTTGTGTTGAACCCCCTAAAAGACTCTTGGTCAATAGAAGTAGCACCAATGTGGTAGATATAAGCTTCGAGTCAGATGCTAAGTTTGCTGCTTTATATAGAAGGTTAGAAGCTTTGGAATTGAATCAGCCTAATTATAGGTCTCTTGTTGAACCTGATGATAGGATTAGAGCCGCTCAAGTCTCTAGTTGTGACCAATAACTCGTTTTGGGAAGGTCATGTTAGTGAAGAACAAGCCCATGCTGTCTATAACAACGCTAGGTTTGAGAACCGGCAGAAGTTTGACCCATACTCAGAAACCTACAACCCTGGTTGGAGAAACCATCCTAATTTTTCTTGGTCTAAAGGCCAGAATCAAGGCCAGTCTAGTAATTCTCAGCCTCCCCCAGGTTTTGGTTATGTTAAGAACTCTTCAGGTCAACCCCAGTTTCAGAACCCTTCGGATAAAAAGATCACAAGTTTAGAAGACACTCTAGCCTCGTTTATTAAAAACTCTGATAAGATCAACCTAATGGTTGCTCAAGGGATAGAAGAAAGTAAAAATATAGGTTATGCTAACTCCCAAGCTATTTCCGAGTTAAAAAACCAGGTTAGTCAGATAAATGAATCTTTGAGGGAAAAAGGTAAGATTCCTAGTCAAACTCAACCCAATCCTAAAGCAGAGAAATCGTACAATCATGTGAACTCTATTGCAACCCTTAGGAGTGGAAAGAAAGTTGACAATAAGGTTGCCATGCCTGATAGTGAACATGTTGTAGTTCACCCTTCTGAGCCAGAAAATGAGGAGACTGATAGAGTCTCTAAAGAGACCAATGAGGGTCCTGCTGAGCCCGGCTTTGTTCCCAGAGCCCCGTTTCCCCAGATGCTAGTTCCAACTAAGAGCGAGTCGAACTTTAATGATATATTGGAGGTTTTTAAGCAGGTTACTATTAACCTACCATTGTTGGATGCGATTAAGCAGATTCCCGCTTATGCTAAGTTTCTTAAGGACTTGTGTACACGAAAGCATAAGCTTAGTGTCCAAAAGAAAGCCTTCCTAGCTAGTCACGTGAGTTCCATTATTCAGAATACCACTACTCCTAAGTATAAAGACCCAGGGTCCCCTACCATTTCTTGCACAATAGGTAAATACCGTGTTGAGAAAGCTTTGATTGACTTAGGATCCAGTGTGAATTTAGTTCCATACCATGTGTACCTCAAGCTAGGACTTGGTGATATGAAACCTACCCAGATGACACTTCAGTTAGCTGATAGGTCCGTTAAAATTCCTCGTGGTGTGATCGAGGATGTTCTTATTGAGGTCGACAAGTTTATTTATCCAGTGGATTTTGTTATCCTAGATACCCAACCTTTCCATGACCCAGAGAACCAGATACCAGTGATTTTAGGTCGCCCATTTTTAGCAACATCCAATGCGATCATTAATTGTCGAACTGGTATTATGAACTTGTCTTTTGGTAATATGACTATTGAGCTGAACGTCTTTCATATTAGTAAGTTACCCTCTGAACTAGATGACTCGAGCATAGAAGAGGTAAACATGATAGGAACATTAGTTGAGGAGTCATTACCAAACACTTTGTTAGAAGATCCATTAGAGAAATGCCTAGCTCACTTTGGGATTGATTTCAATGATGATAATATGATTAATGAGGTGAATGCTTTGTTAGATTCAACTCATTTGTTAGACATTAGTAACGGATGGAAACCTAAGTTCGAACCACTACCAGTTTCTAAGTTTACCCTCGTTCCTTCGTTAGAAGAGCCTCCTAAGTTGGACCTAAAACCATTGCCAGATACCCTGAAGTATGTGTTTTTAGGCCCGTCTAAGACTTTACCTGTGATTGTTGCTTCCGAATTGGATAGTGATCAGGAAAGTAGGCTAGTGACCGTCCTTCAAAACAACAAGGAAGCTTTAGGGTGGACCATAGCAGACATTAAGGGTATAAGTCCTACTGTGTGTATGCATCAGATCTATTTAGAGGAAGATACCAAACCTTCTAGGGAGATGCAACGAAGACTAAACCCTAATATGAAAGAAGTAGTTCGAACCGAGGTTCTTAAGCTGTTAGATGCAAGCATTATCTACCCCATTTCAGACAGTAAGTGGGTCATCCCCAATCAGGTTGTTCCCAAGAAATTCGGTATTACTGTAGTCCAGAATGATAAGAATGAGTTAATCCCGACCCGAGTGACCACGGGTTGGCGTGTTTGTATTGACTATAGGAAATTGAACAAGGCCACTAGGAAGGACCACTTTCCCCTTCCCTTTATCGACCAAATGCTAGAGAGATTAGCTGGACATAGTCATTACTGTTTTCTAGATAGCTACTCAGGCTACAATCAGATCGTTATTGCCCCAGAAGACCAAGAAAAAACTATTTTTACCTGTCCCTTTGGTACCTTTGCATATAGATGAATGCCTTTCGGGCTATGTAACGCCCCTGTGACTTTTCAGCGTTGCATGATGAGCATATTTTCCGATATGGTAGAAAAGTTTTTAGAGGTCTTTGTGGATGATTTTTCAGTGTTTGGTTCGTCTATCGATGAGTGATTGCATCATTTGTCATTAGTGTTGACTAGGTGTAAGGAAAAGAATCTAGTGCTTAATTGGGAGAAATGTCATTTCATGGTTCGATCAGGAATTGTCTTAGGGCATATCGTATCTTCTAAGGGTATAGAGGTAGATAAAGCCAAAGTTGACCTTATCAAGACTTTACAGGTCCCAAAAACCGTAAGAGATATTAGGTCATTCTTAGGGCATGCAGGTTTTTATCGTCGATTCATTAAGGATTTTAGCTTGATTTCTAGACCTCTTTGCAACTTGCTTGCAAAAGATGTTAAGTTTGTCTTTGATGATGCTTGTTTAGAGGCTTTTGAGAAGCTTAAGACTTTACTCACTACCGCCCCCATAGTCCAGGCACCCAACTGGAACTTACCCTTTGAGATCATGTGTGATGCTTCAGATTATGCTATTGGTGTTGTGCTAGGTCAGCGAGAAAAATTACTTCATGTGATTTACTATGCTAGCAAAACTCTGAATGATGCCCAGTTGAACTATATACTACCGAGAAGGAACTGTTAGCCATTGTGTTTGCCTTAGACAAGTTTAGACCCTATCTCTTAGGTTCTAAGATCGTCATATATACTGATCATGCTGCTTTGAAATATCTTTTGTCTAAGAAGGATACGAAACCTAGATTGATTAGGTGGATACTTTTGTTGCAAGAGTTTTCTCCAGACATTAGAGACAAAAAGGGTGCCGAAAATGTAGTAGCAGACTTGTCTAGGCTAGTTGTTGATTCCCATGATGAATCCTTCCTATAAGGGATAGCTTTCCTGATGAACAACTGTTCTTTGTTACCCAAGCACCTTGGTATGCGAATATAGTGAATTATCTTGTTACTGGTCGAATGCCCCAACATTGGGGTAAACAAGATCGTTCTAGGTTTTTAGCCGAGGTTAAGCACTTCTTTTGGGATGATCCTTATTTGTTTAAGTATTGTCCAGACCAGATTATTAGGAGATGTATACCTGAGAGTGACCAGTCCAGTATTATTTCCTTTTGTCATGATCATGCTTGTGGGGTCACTTTAGTGCTAAGAAGACTGCTGCTAAGATATTGCAGTGTGGATTCTATTGGCCTTCGTTGTTTAAAGACTCCCATAGTTACTGTGTTACTTGTGAGCGTTGCCAGAAATTAGGAACCATTTCCCGTAGGAACATGATGCCCTTGAACCCTATTTTAGTTGTTGAGGTCTTTGATGTGTGGGAATTGACTTTATGGGTCCGTTTCCTAATTCTTTTGGTAACCTATACATCCTTGTCGCCGTAGACTATGTCTCTAAGTGGATTGAGGCGGTTGCGTGTAAAACCAATGACCATAGGGTTGTGATTGAGTTCTTGAAAAATAATATACTTACACGTTTTGGTACACCGCGAGCTATAATTAGTGATGGAGGGTCGCACTTTTGTAATGGACCTTTTAGGCTTCTGATGAAGAAATATGGTATTACACATAAGGTAGCTACCCCGTATCATCCGCAGACTAGTGGTCAGGTAGAGTTTCCAATAGGGAATAAAACGTATATTAGAGAAAACAGTTAATCCTAATCGGAAAGACTGGTCGTCTAGGCTTACTGATGCCTTATGGGCTTACCGTACTGCGTTTAAGACCCCCATTGGAATGTCGCCTTATCGGCTTGTGTATGGCAAGGCATGTCATTTACCTGTTGAGTTAGAACATAGAGCTTATTGGGCTGTTAAGCAACTAAATTTTTCACTTGACAAGGCAGGAGCCCATAGGAAACTCCAGCTCAATGAGTTGGACGAGATTCGTATAGATGCTTACGATAGTGCGAAGGAGTATAAGAACAAAATGAAACTTGTGCATGATAGAAATATTTTACGGAAGTCATTTTCTCCAGGTCAAAAAGTTCTTCTGTATGATACCCGTTTACATCTTTTCCCTGGGAAGTTACGTTCTCGGTGGACGGGTCCTTTTATTGTTCGCACTGTCTTTCCTCATGGAGCTGTTGAAATTGAGACACCGGATGGTAGTAGTTCTTCGAAGGTTAACGGTCAGAGATTGAAACCCTTTTTAGACCCTTTCCTACAGGTGATGTTGAGGAGGTCCCTCTGGAGGACCCTGTTTACCCTTGATTGACCATCGAGGAAGTTGTATGTTGTATATTAGTTTTTGATTTTCTTCACCCAGGTACTCTTTCCAACTTCTCCTCGTGTTATTTTACTTTTGGTATTGCTCTTTCATTAGAAACATTGAGGACAATGTTAGATTTAAGTTTGGGGGTGGGGAAGAACTTTTTAGTTGCACTTTTGAAACTTCTAGCGTCACATGGTATCCGGTTAGCTAAGTTTACATACTGTTTCTCACCGAAAAGATAGAAATTGGAATGCTAGGGATAACAACCTTTTGAGACATTAGAGAAAAAGACATTGAGATCCTTGAAATTCAGGAGAGAACTTGTTCCTTTTAGAGGGTAACCGTGATGGACCTAACCATACATGATGGAAAGGCAAGTAGGTCAGGAAATGCCAGAAAGACAAAGCAACCTCACAATGTAGTCTTAGTTACTGGATTGCGACTCTCTCTCAGTAGAAACTTATCATCATCAACAAGCGGAGCGACATCAAAATCTATGAAGAAAGTTGAAGACGTTTTAGGTTTAGAAGCAACAATAGAAAAGAATAATTCAAAAATCAAAGTTAAGTTATAAGAGAAAATGATATAAGTTGTTAGAATCCATGATACCAAGACATCACAAGTTGCGAAGATCCAAGTTTTGAAAGTCCTTCTCTCATGGCCATGTAAATTGTTGTCTTGTAATTTTGTTTCCAAAAAAAAAAAAAAAAAAAAATCATCGTTACGTTTTGTTCAATAAGGCCAAAGGGAAGTAGAAATTTATAAATCAAGCAAGAAATCGAAGAGAAGAGTTAATTGTCAAGGTTCTATGAGGTTCGATAGTTTATCATCAACAGTTGAAGACCGAAGAAGACGTCGTTTCTACTGAGCACTATGAGAGAGTCGAAGAAAGATACATTTGGTTGCTTTATTAGTCCGCTTTCAATCTGGCACAAGATCTTTCTAGCACTGGTTTAACTCATCACACGAAATTAGTCCAGCTGTATAGCAGATGTCCCTCTCATCTTTATCTCTCTCCTAATCTTATCCAGCTGTAAAGCAGCGGACGCATATTACAATGTTTATCTAGCTGTGTAGCGGATATCTCTTTATCTAGCAGTGTTGCGGATGTGTCTCCCGTTTTCCTCAGTCAGCTTTAGAGCTGGCACCTTTAATTTCTCTGGCATTATAGTTACTTGGAGATAGGTTGAGAATATGTATGTCCTCATAGCTCTTTGGATACTTGTGACCAATTAGAAGTAATGGTTTTGTGGGTACACCTCTGGTAAACCCTCCCGAGATTAACTCGGTTATTTTCTAGATTAATTTTTCTCGAGGACTAGCAAAGAATAAGTTTGGGGGTATTTGATAGACACATTTTTGTGTCTAAATTGTACTCAACGTCTCTATTGTTAGTGCTCGATTTTTGTACTAATTTTGATGCTTTGTGTGTTTGTAGGTGTTTTTGGAGAAATACACATGTGTGGAAAAAGTTGCTCAAAAAGTGCTATTTGGACTCCCATAGAAAAGTACTAAAGGCATCCTCAATTTGGATAAGGGCACCTCAGTTGGGCACCTGCTATTCGCACCCCCAGTTTGGTTAGGGGGACACCATCTTCAACATTTCAAAAATTCATTTTGGCGGGAAAATTTTATTCTCAACTGTGTAACTTTTGATCGATTCTTGAAGGAGTTCTGGGTAGACAAAAGGGCTGAAACTTAATGGGTAGACGTGATATGTCATAACAAAGCTGGTATGGGTGTTTGTTTCGATCAAATTTGGCTGAAAAATATGTGAGAAGAAAACATGGCAGCACGTACACGGAAGAAGATATCCACGGGATTACAGCATGGTTAAACGTGTGTTGATCGTGTTTGGATTGAGCCGGGTCTCTGCAGAAGCGTGGAGAAGTTAAATGAGGAAGATTCAGTAGTTGTATACGCGTGGAAGATCTAAAAGTGGAAGAAAATATTCCCGAGAATATTTTTCATCAATGCCGAGTAATGGAGAATTCGATGAAGTTATTGCGTGATATTTTGAGGCTGTTGGGTTATAAATAGTTTCTAGGATAGCAGAGATGAACGGGGGGGATAGTTAGGGAGACTTTAGAAGACAACAGAGGCGAGAAATCAAAGTTGCAGAGAACTCCATTGTTGTTGCTGGTGAAGAACACACGAAGAACAACGACCCACAGAGAACTGTCGTTCATGCTACAGTGGAGCGGCAGACTTATTTGCACAGTAACAACGACACTAGGGCAGACTTATCTGCAACAGTGACAGCGACACAGAACCGTGGGTCTTAGAGAAAAAGTAACACATATAACTGTTACAAACCCGGTTTTCATTATATTTCTCCCTTTTCATCATTTGTAAACCCATCTTTGAGCATAAATAAAATCAACTTTTGAGCGTGTTTCCAACATGATGAGAGGCTAATTTCTCCCACAACCAAGGCAGTGAGGAAGCTATTTACGCATGAATAATTGGTAATCATTTATTTCCTCTAATTTATAATTTATAATTCACTCAATCACTGCTTTTGCAGAGTTTTTAATTGTTTGCAAAAAATTTCTTCATTAGTTGTGATTCAATTAGATAGGTTATGCTTTATTTAGATAATCTATGCTTAGGGATACAATTAATTTTTGAGAATTTTTCAGATTATTTGTGAATTAAGAAATAAGAGTCTTAAAAGATAATTAGAGTTTTGGATTGTTTACCATAATTTATTCATGTGTAATAGTGAAATCAGTGTCTTGGTTGTTTCCTAATATCTTGAAGTCAATTTTGTAATAAGTTTTCTTTGTTTCTAAATTTTTATTAAGTCTAAAATTTATTGCCTTCACAAGTCTTAAAACAACCCTTTTATCACTATCTACAACAACTTTGAAAACACATCAACTATCTGAGTATAGCTCTGTCACTTTATATGAATATTAGTATGCTTGAGTGCAAACTCGTGTACATCAATTGGAATTTCGCATCACGGTACTTCCTCCTGTAGTCAATAGGTATGCCAACCAAGGAGATTCTTTAGTGCCTTCCAAGGTTCTGCATAGGTATCTAGGGTCTGGAGTAAAGGTTTTTTGGGTACACCTCTGGTAAACCCTCCCGAGATTAACTCGGTTCTATTTTTTTTTGTTTTGCTCGAGGACTAGCAAATAATAAGTTTGTGGGTATTTGATAGACGCATTTATGTGTCTAATTTGTCCTCAATGTTCCGTATTGTTAGTACTCGATTTCGTACTTATTATGGTGTTTTATGTGTTTGAAGGGGAAATAAACATTCTTGGAAAAATCGGCTCGAAAAGTTACTCAGGGCACCCCCGGAGGACATTTGCTATACGGACCCTCACTTTGGATAAGGGGTAACCTAATTACTAAGGGGCACCCCATTTCTAGGAAGCTGCTAATCGCACCCCAGGACCGTATAGGGGGCAACCCTTTTTCTTCATTTCAAATTCATTTTTTGGCGGGAAGAAGAGTTCACTCCTGGCAGTTTTCTCGATCGGATTTTGGATGGGTTAGAGGTAGACTAAATCGCTGAAACTTCATGAGTGGACGTGATATAGCCTAAAAGGCTTGGTATGGGCCTTTGGTTCGATCCAATTTGGCTTGATATTCCGCGAGAAGAAAATCGGCAGCACGTTATTGATGGAGTTATTCACGGGATTTGCATGAGTTGGAGAGAGTTCGCACATGCTAGGAAGATTATAGCAACCATTTCGACCGTGACAGAGACAAATAAGGAGATTTTGCAGTTGTATAACGCGTGCAGGATTAGAAAAGGGAAAGAATATTTTCTCGTGTCTGGCAGAGTTATTGAGAATTATCCTAGAGTTATTACAACGATTCTTAGGCCATGTGAAGTATAAAAAGAGTGTTCGGGGGTAAGAAAAGGAGGATGGAGAGTTAGGTGATAGAATATAGCACCACAGAGTCGAAAAATCAAGCTGCAGAGAAATCTGCAGCAGCAGCAGAAAAATACTGAAGAACACGAAGAATGAACCAACAAAGACAATCGTTTTTCTACAGTGATAACGACTCACAGCCGAGGGTCGTACATCAGAAGCATACTTATTTGCTACAGTATCAGTGACACATATTGTGGGTCGTTCTGGTTTGTAACACATATAACTTTTAGGAACCCGGTTTTCATTATATTTCTCCCTTTTCATCATTTGTAAACCATTTTTGAGCAATAATAATGAATGTCGAGCGTGTTTCCAATAACATGATGAGCTAAACCCTATCACTGGGACAACGGAGGAAGCAACTTTTCATGATTGTGGTAAATGAATTAATTCTTTTATTGACTTTTTGCATAGATTTAATTGCTTTATGATATCTGTTAATTATTTGTTATTTTGTTAGATGCAGCATGCTTAGTTCTAAATACTTTAGATGCGTCATGCTTTTAACTTACAAATAATATTTTACGAAATCTATTTTTTGCAAAGAACTAGAGTCACAACTTCTTTTGTTTGAGCTATATTGTCTAGAGTTAATGACTGAACCATAACAATATGAAAAGTAGTGGAATCCCGCGTCTCAGCGTCTCTTTATCTTGTGACAAATTGTGTATATATATTTTTCCTTATTTTCTTTATTAAGTCTTAAAACAAATTCTCAACAAATCTGAGTGAACGAATCATCTTACTACAACATCATTGAAAAATACCATCACACTACCTTATCAAGTTGCTAAAACACACAGGATTAGATGAGGAAGGAATCCCAGGATTAACTGATGATACTGAAGATGATAAAAAAATATGGAGAAACGAAAACAGGAGAAAAAGAAGAGGATGAGACAAAAAAAGTTAAACGTAGTTCTTTTGTTACTAATAATTATGTCCCCGAAGAAATTTCACAATTTCTTACGTTCACAAAACAATTTGAGAGCTTTCTTAATAGTCCTTATAAAAAGTCTACAACTGTGATTATTAACAGTGATGAGGAGGAAGACAAAGCCGAAGCTGAACTCCACAAAAGGTGGGAGGATGGAAGAAGATTAAAATCTCCTTCTAACCCTTATGGGTCTTTACCAGAATTTAAGCTGAAAGCTGATATATCAAACTTTCATGGTGGATTTCAAATAGAAGAATTGTTAGATTTGTTTTATGAAGTAGAGTCGTTTTTCAACTTCATGGATGTACCTAATTCTTCTAAAGTGAAATTGGTTGCATATAAACTAAAAGGTGGAGCTGCAGCTTGGTGGGATAAACTCTGTGATGATCGAAGTAAGTATCATAAATCACTTATACGTACTTGGAAAAGAATGAAGGACTTATTAAGAGATAAGTTTCTACCTAAAGATTTTATGCAACAACTATTTATCAAACTACAAAACTGCAGACAAGGTTCTAGACTTGTTGAAGAGTATGTGGCTGAATTTTGTAGTTTGGTGGCACGTAATCAGTTGAATGAGTCTGGAGAACTATTGGTAGCACGCTTTATTGAGGGTTTGAATAGGCCTATACAACAAGGAATGACTCAATATGTCTATACTATGGTTGAAGCTATACAACAAGCAATCAAAATAGAGAGGCGTGTACTAAGCACTTCCCGACTAGCATCACCAAAACAGACTCGTTATCAATATTACTCTAAAACTACAAAACCATACAATTCTTTTTATGGTAACCAAGGTGACAACGGATCTAAAGAAATTGTTGATCCTCCAAAGAGAAGTTATAGTCGACCTGTTCAACAACAATCAACACCAAATTTTTCATTCAACCAAACACCTCTTCCTTCTGACAGTGCACCATTAATGAATATTCCTGCTGCTAAATCACCTCAAAGTACAAATCAAAGAGATATTGCTCCAAATACTAGAGGTAAATATCAACAAAAATTTCCTCCTTTACCTAAAACTGCTAATCCTTATGCGAAATTTAGGGGAGAACAGTGTAACAAATGCAATCAATCTGGCCATACTTCTAGTGACCGTCGTAAGTTTCATTCTTATATTCATGAAACTCAAGAAGAAACACAATAAGAAGATATCTTGGAGGATGAAGAACAAAACTATTTGCATGCACATGAAGATTATGATGCAGACTTTCTAGGTGTTTTACGTCCATTACTGATCACAGAACCATGTCTCTCACAAAGACATAGTATTTTCAAGTCTCAATGCATTATAGAGGATAAACTTTGTAGTATGATCATCGACAGTGGAAGTGTAGGATCAGAATCTCGCATCAATAATGCCTTAGCGAAATTATCAGCAACACAACACAACAGCGTCGCAGAACAATTTCAGATATGACATAATAAACGACGTCAACTAAATCATGAGAAAAATGTGACGATCCTGCGAAAATTAGAGAGTTTGCGAGATTAATATTTGTAAGCTCGCGAGAATGTCGCAAGCCATATCCGAAATAAAGGACATATTAGCTGTCATCCACTATGTAATTCCCTATAAATAGTCGCTCAGTTGTAAAGGAAAGAGAGAGATCTTTTCTGATTGAGAAGCAAGTAAATAGGAGAGAGAAAATCTAGAGTAGTGGTTATTCTTGATTCCTTTATCTTTTCTTGTAAGATTGTTCAAAGATTCATCGATAAAATTTAAGATTGTTAATCTAAAATGAGTTGAATGTTAATGAAATCTTGTGAGGGGCGTAGTGTAGGATTTCCTGCAACTACATAATGGCGCTAGAAACAGGGAGGCTGAAGATTGAAAATTGAAGATTGTTGTTGAGATTGTTCAAATCAAGAAAGTGATTAAACAAATCAGTTAACCAGTTAAAATAAAAATGATTAGAGTCAATGAAGATGACAAAAGATTGGAGTGTAATATGATAACAAAAACAATGGTTAATGGATTTCATGAAAACATCAAAGGAAGGATACATAAACGAGATTTTGAAGGAAGGAAGGTTACGGCGGTAGAAAAGACATCATCCTTGAAAGATTGGGAAAAGCAAAAAATCACATTCGTGGCGGCAGAAATACCAAAAGAAAATTTGAACCACACATCTCCATTGGTTATTACAGTGCCTATTACGCGAAAAGAGAATGGGACAACAACAAAATCCACGGAAGAATGGACATTGAACAGAACTTTAGTCGATACAGGAAGTTCAGTGGATATAATATTTTATCATGCGTTCAGGGGAATGGGATTTAAAGATGAAGAAATGTCCAGTTCAACATATCTTGTTCATGTCTTTGGAAAATCCACAACAAAACCTAAAGGAGAAATAGTGGTACGAATTCCACTAGGAGAGATCGAAACACACGTGACACTATGCGTGGTGGATATGGAATCGCCATATAATATGTTGCTAGGAAGACCATGGATACATGCGATAAAAGCTGTAGTATCAACGTTACATCAATGTATTAAATTCCCCACACCAAATGGAATAGGTGAAATCAGAGGAGATGTTGACAATGCGAAATTATATCATCAAATTGAAGTAAAGCATTATGAAGGACGAGCAAAAAGAAACAATTTCGCAGAAAGTTGGCAAAGGAGGCAAAGAAAGAAGAAGAATTTAGAGTGTACACGATAAGGGCAAAAGAAGGCAGGGGAATACCAAGCGAAATTTCGGAAGAAAGAGAAGGACCTGTTAAAACAATAAAAGAACCAACACCAATGGGAGAACCCAAGTCCAGTTACACTGCCGCAGAACCAACAAAAGAAGTAAACATTGGGACTATAGAAGAACCTCTAATATTGAGAATTGGAACCAAGATGGATGTAGAAGAAGAAGAAAGAATTGTTAACTTTTTGCGAGAATATAAAGACATTTTCGCAGGGAGCATGGATGAGATACCGATAATAGATCCATCAATTGCATGTCACAAGCTGGAGATTAACAAGAATGTGAGACCATTTAAACAAAGAATAAGAAAAATCGCAACAGCCTACCATTCTCAAATAGAAGAAGAACTACAGAAAATGCTTGATGCAGGAATTATGAGAGAAGCTAAATACCCAGAGTGGATAGCGAACATGGTCATTGTTCCAAAGAAAAACAAAGGAATAAGGATTTGCATAGATTTCACTGATTTAAACAAAGACTGCCCTAAGGATAGCTTTTCGTTACCAGATATTCCTCAAATGGTGGAATCAGCAGCGGGAAATGATAGGGTATCTTCTTTAGATGGGTACAAAGGATATAACCAAATCCCTCTCGCTGAAGAAGATCAAGAGAAAAATGCTTTTTTTCGCCCCTAGAGGTTTATATTGTTACACGAAAATGCCATTTGGTTTGCGAAATACGGGAGCAACATACCAAAGAATGGTAGAGAAGGCGTTCGCGAAATGGATACACAAAACATTAGAAGTATATGTGGGCGACATGTTAGTAAATATTAAATAAGCCAAAGACCATGTACAGGACCTGAGGGATATTTTTGAACAAATGCGACAGTATGACATTAAACTAAATCCTGAGAAGTGTACCATTGGAGTTGCCTCGGGAAAATTTTTAGGCTACATTGTATCAAAGGAAGGAATACAGGTTGATCCAGAAAAAGTTCAAGCAATTCGTGACATGCCAACACCAGCAACAATAAAAGATGTACAGAAGTTGAATGGACTTTTAGCTTCGCTAGGGAGATTCATTTCGCGATCATCAGACAAATGCAAGTATTTTTTCGATATACTCAAGAAGCGTGTGAAATTCAAATGGACTAATGAATGTGAAAAATCTTTTCAAGGGATCAAAGAACATCTTATGAATACATCTATTTTACAAAAAGCAGAATCAGGAGAAGAGTTGTTAATCTATCTTGCGACTACGTCGCATGCTTTAAGTGCCGTGTTATTGCGAATAGACGCAGGAGTGGAGAAACCCATCTATTACATTAGCAAAACTTTTAATACTTCCGAGAAGAATTACTCAAAGATTGAGAAGCTAATCTTAGCATTAGTTTATGCATCATTTAAGCTCCGCAAATATTTTCAAGCGCACAAAATAAAGGTATTAACAAAAGTACCAATTGAATCAGTGATGAAGAATTCAAAAAGATCAGGAAGAGTGGAGAGATGGAATGCACAAGTAGGCCACTATGATATTAAATATGAAATTTTGTCTTCACCAAAATCACAAGTTGTTGCAGATTGAATTTCCTTTAGAAGAAGATGAAGCGGTAGAAGAAATGATGGATATAGAAGAAGAACACGGAGATCCAAAAGACTTATTAACAGAACCAAATAGATGGGAGATATTGGTAGATGGATCATCAAATGGAGAAGGCAATGGAATTGGAATTATTTTAATTTCGCCATAAGGAGCGAAGATGGCTTTTTCATTCAGATTGGAATTCGCATCCACTAATAACGAAACAGAATATGAAGCTGTGATACATGCCTTAAAGTTCGCAATAGAAATGAAACTAGAAAATGCCAGGATCACTAGTGATTCGCAGCTAGTTATTCGCCAAATAAAGGGAGAATACACTAAAAACGAACCATCCTTGAAGAAATACAAGAAGCTCGTTGAAGAATTGTCAGCGAAAATCCCAAAAATAAAATGGAGGCACATTTCAAGGAAGGATAACAGACTCGCAGACGCTTTTGCTTTCATCTCAAGCATGATGACAGATCCAACTGCGAGATGCATAAAATACAGACACTTCTGTCACCATCAATCAATAAAGAAGAAGAAGAAATGGACGTGAGGATAATAGACGGTGGAGAAGAAGAACACACGAACAATATCGCAGATTGGAGAACAGAACTTCATGCATATTTGGCGAAAGGAGAAACACTAAGAAATAGACTAGAAGCACACAAGTTAAAAAGTCGTGCAACAAATTATGAATTAAGAGATTGGCTGCTATACTGAAAATCCTTTAATGGACCATCACTCAGATGTTTGACACGAGAAGAAGGAGAAAAGGTGCTAAAAATGTTACATAGTGGGGACGCTGGCAATCATAGTGGGGGAAAATCTTTGGCACGTAGAGCAAAAATGCAAGGCCATTACTGGCCATACATGCATGAAGATGCAAAAAAAATATCAAGACGTTGCGAAGATTGTCAGCGGCATGGAAAGAAAATACATGCACCTGGAGCACCCTTGTCATCTTCAACCAGTGTGTGGCCTTTTGGAAAGTGGGGCTTAGATATTGTGGGGCCATTTTTACCAGGATCTGGACAAAGAAGATACTTAATAGTTGCAACAGATTATTTCACAAAATGGACAGAAGTGAAGGCAGTACAACATATTCGCGACAAAGATATCTTTACATTCATATTCGAAAATATCATTTGCAGATTCGGAATTCCTGCGCAGTTGGTATCTGATAATGGGAAACAGTTTGAAGGACAGAACATAGAAATGTTACTTAATGCATTTAAGAGAAAATGTGGAAAGTCTACTCCTTTGTATCCACAAGCTAATGGGCAGGTAGAAGCAACAAACAAAACAATTGCAGATATATTAGAAGAAATTAGAAGGACATCATAGAGCATGGTGCGAACAAGTACATAATGCAGTATGGGCTTATTATACAACTAGAAGAGAAGCTACTGGAATGTCACCTTTTTGTTTAACATTCGGATTTGAAGCGGTGTTACCAACAGAATTTGTTTTCCGACAACAAAGAGAGAAGCTTGGGAGAAAAATCTTAGTGCAGGTTTGATCTTAAGCAAACTTGATGAATTAGAAGAAAAAAGAGAAAGAGTTTTACAACATATGGAGAATTATCAGCGAAGATTAGCCCGAGAATATAATAAACGTGTCAAAGTACGCGAATTCCAACCAGGAGATTTAGTTCTGCGAGAGACATCAATATATCAGCGAGAAAATGGTGGAAAGTTAGCGAAAAAAATGGGATGGACCTTACATCATTAAGGAGATAGTTGGAATAGGAGCTTATAAATTAATGGATCCAGAAGGTAGAGATGTTGGTCATAGACTTGACAGACCATGGAACAGATTGTACTTAAAAAGATATTATCCGTAAGAAGCTTTGAGAAGTTATGGATTCTGAAAGAATAGTTGCGAGATTATTCATATCAAAACAAGATCATGATGTGCGAAGCTTTAGCAGAGATAATCATAGAACAATGACATAAAAGAAAGAGGCGAACCTTTATGGTGTACACCCTAGTTCGCGAATAAAATTTCGCAAGAGGCAAATGTAAGACCTAAAGTACGTCATATAAGGGGGTACCTGTTGCATGGCTCAGGTAAAGGCTACACCGCCACCGGAACTTGAGTCATGGAGATTTGGGGTCAATAAAGCCCATCCGGGAGAGACACCTTGGATTCTCAGCTTAAGCATATGACTTAGGTTGGGCGACTAAGGTAATAAAGACTCTCCCAAGGAGTGCAGAATCTGATCAAGGCGTCGAGGTACACGGTTGAGTCAAGAGTGCCAGGGGCGTCTGGAGCGTACCTTGCCATTCTTGACAAGTCTTGGCTTATACTGCACTCGGCCCGAAGAAAACCCCACTCATGGTGCAGTCTCGTAACCATAAACCATATAGGTAAAAGAGATAAGAGGCTGCGAAAACAACTGGTTGTTGTTAAGACTGGATGGGAGGAGCTAACCTTGTATGGTAGAAGTACGCCTCCTTGAAGGGGCAACCAGGGGGAGATAAGGGCGGCACCCTCCATTAGGGAGCTGATAAGTGTCTTAAGACGCAAATGTCATGAGGCTTTTACTCGTAAGAGTATTAAGGCTTGTCATATTTGTGCAACAATCCTGAAGAGGCAATAATACTAGAGAAAAAGATAAGACGAGATCAATGGGTTTTCGCATGAAAGTGCGAAGACGTCCTGCGATTTCGTCGCAAGACGGTAATGTAATGGGGCTTTATTTTCGCAAAAAAATTTAGGCCTATCATATCGTCGCAACATTCCTGGAGAGGCAATAATACAAAATAAAAAGTTAAGGCAAGATCAATGGGTTTTTGCATGAAAGTGCAAGGACGTCCTGCGATTTTTCGCAATGACAAGAGGTGGCATAATAAGACCTTTAATTAGGAAGGCAAAGTTAAGGCAATGACAATGGACGCTCTTCGCCAATGTTCTCATTATCGCCAATCTCTTCTTCATTTCGATTCTGATCTTCACCAACAATAATCCTTTGAAAGGGACTTCTTTTTCGCTGCCACCTTGATTATCGCCAGCAATTACTTCTTTAGAAGAGATTTCTTTTTCGTTTTCATCTTGATTAGCACCATCAGTTGCTTCCTTAGAAGGGATCTCTTCTCCATCTTCCAGAAGACTATTCTCTCCACCACTTTCATAATCATAATCACTGTCAGCGGGACGAGGAATTTCATCATCATCTACTTCCAAAGGTTCGATTGATGTAGGAGGAAGAGATTTGGACAATAAAATATCATTTACAAGGACTTCAGCCTGTAGATGGACTTGATGAAGAAGTGCTCTCTTATGATTCTTATCTTGAATATCCTTAAAGTAAGCAAGATAATCAAGTCTTCTTTCTGCTCGGTCGCGAGAACCAGTAAGGAAAGAGATGAGTAGTGCATTTTCTTTGCAAATTTTGGCATATTTAGCCTCCAAAACAGAAATGGAGGAATGAAGATTTTTCTCAGACTCTGCGAAAAGTAGAATACGAAATTTCAGTAATATGAAGAACTCAAAAAGATATGACAAAGAAAAGATAGTTAAGGCAGTCAAACTATTATGACTACCTTCCTTTTGTGAAATAAGGTGTTGAATCAAGGTCAGACAACTATTCTCCCAACGGTCCATTGCATCATCAAATTTATCTCCAACTAAACCTTTAAGTCGAGACTGAAGATTTTTCTCTTTAGAAATAAGAAAGGCATTTTTCTTCGCAAGAGAAGAATAAGATTCTTCTAATTTGGAATATTGTTTTTTAAGTTGATTCGCCTTTACACTTGAAGTTATTCTACCTTGAATGAGTGAATTTCTTTCAGCGATAGATGACTCTGTTACTTCTTTAAGTTCATTTCTCAAAGAGCGAAGAGATTGTTCTTGGTCATCACATACTTTCTGAAGGATGCTAAGTTGTTGCGAAGATATCGCCATCTTATTTAAACAAATTCGCTTCTCTTGAGATAGAGTTTTATTCTCATCTGATAAAGATTATATCCCTAGATTAGCTTTAGTTAAAGAATAAGAGAGGCGAGATATTTCATTACTTAAAAAATCTTGCCTCCGAACTAATTGGGTATTTTCATTGGTCAGGTTATTTATATGATCAATAGAGTATGAATAGAGGTTATATAATTGGTTATATTGATCCATCAAAATCTCTTTATCAACACGGGCTTCTTCAACAGCAGATTCAAATTGATATCTCTCTATTATTCGTTTCTGGTTTAAGGCTTAACATGCGAAAGAGGGATTTCAAGGATAATTAAATATGGAAAGGATAAAATCATTAGAAAGTCAAATTGAAGACACAGATAAGGAAATTATACCTCTCAGTTCATCATTCTTCTTGCGAAGATTGTCGCGATCCAGCAAAACATTCTGAAGCTTTTGATTTTCGAGACGAAAAGCATTAAACTCTTTTTCCAAAGTTGTTTGCGAAGCAGCTCTGTCAGAGCCAAAATACTTACTCAGAATTTCGCAAATACCAGACCTGACAGGATCAATGGGAGACTTCTTGCCATCATCCAGGACCTCAGACAAAACTTTGAAAGCAATATTTATTCCTTCCACGGTTTCTTTCGAAAAAAGAAGAGGCTCAGGTAGAGAACTTGCAATGATAGAAGGTTGAGAAACATTATCAATAAGAAGAGAAGAAGTTTCATTCACAGAAGGATTAATAAGGGGGGTTTCAATCATTGAAAGGTCAGTTGAAGAAATGAAATCTGAGGCAGCCTTTTCGCGAATTGGAGATAATGGTTTAACTTGCGAAGATATCGCGGGAGATTTAGAAGAGATAAGTAAGTGGAATGGAACAGAGGTTTCAACGGTTTTAAGGTGGCGTGATTTCTTGAGAGGTTTGTTGGCATCCTTATCACCCTGCGAATCACAATCCAGATAAGAAACGGAGGCAACAATATTGTTATTAGAAAAGAATAATGTTTCTTACTACCTTCTGATTCGCAGACTTTCTTTTGTTTACAACAATCTTATGCTGCGATTTGGGAATATTAGGGTTCTGAACCGTAAATTCCGTGTTAGAGGCGTTTTTGCTGAAATAAAAACAGTATGGGAATCACATAAGCATCATCATCAAATAAAGCAGTAAGCAAGATCAATTTCAGCAAAACCCATAAAAAAGAAAAGAAAACTAACCTCGATGAATCCATGGAAAACACCAGCAGGAAGATTAATTCGTAAAAATTAAAAAGGAAGAAAGTTACGAACAGTGAAGATCTACAGAGGGAACGGTATGGAGATGAAGAAGAAATTAAAAAGATTAAAAAAAGAAGAAAAAGTTGCAATGGTAGAATTTATGCAAGAACAATAGAGTTGCAGATATGAGAGAATAAAAAGAGAAGAGAAAGTAAAAATAAAATGGAAAGAAGAGTAAGAAGAATATATAGAGAAGAAATAAACACCATTAATACGAAAAGACATGAGCGGTTGAAAATCAGCGGTTACAGAAGACGTGTCAAGAAATAGATGGAAGAAAAGATGGTGTGATAAATGCAGAATATGAAGAGATGGACAGTTGCGGCATTTCTCACATCGTTCTCTACTTCGCAGAGAAGATATGAGAAGAGGCAAGATGTAGGATCAGAATCTCGCAGCAATAATTCCTTAGCGAAATTATCAGCAACACAACAGCATCGCAGAACAATTTCAGAAATGACATAATAAACGACGTCAACTAAATCATGAGAAAAATGTGACGGTCCTGCGAAAATTAGAGAGTTTGCGAGATTAACATTTGTAAGGTCGCGAGAATGTCGCAAGCCATATCCGAAAATAAAGGACATATTAGTTGTCATCCACTATGTAATTCCCTATAAATAGTTGCTCAGTTGTAAAGGAAAGAGAGAGATCTTTTCTGATTGAGAAGCAAGTAAATAGGAGAGAGAAAATCTAGAGTAGTGGTTATTCTTGATTCCTTTATCTTTTCTTGTAAGATTGTTCAAATATTCATCGATAAAATTTAAGATTGTTAATCTAAAATGAGTTGAATGTTAATGAAATCTTGTGAGGGGTGTAGTGTAGGATTTCCTGCAACTACAGGAAGTACTGAAAATTATGTAGCTTCACAGTTGGTTGAGAAGTTGGGTTTACCAGTAACTTTTCATCCAAATCCTTACTCTGTTGGACGGATAAACAATTCTTCTACTCAAAAGATAACTCATCAGTGTTTGGTTAAGTTTTCATTCCCTGGATATGAAGATTATGATTTTTGTGACGTGATTAATATGAGTGATGCAAATCTACTTTTGGGAAGGCCATGGCAATATGATATTTGTGTTGTTCATAACTGCTATCAGAATACGTATACTTTCATTCATGATGGTTTTACTAAGGTATTATGGCCTTTACAATCTTGTACCTCAACAAGAGAACACTCTGAACCGGATGCAACTACCCTAGTTGCTTCCATTACTCGGTCTTTATAACAAACTCATACTTTGAGTTCTCATGAGTCTACTAAACCTATGGTGGAGATTCCTTCTAAGGTACAAAATTTATTATCTTCTTTTGGTAGTTTATTTCCTGATGAATTACCTAATACCTTACCTCCATTACGGGATTTGCAACATCAAATAGATTTTATACCGGGAACTTCTCTTCCTAATCAAGCTCACAATAGGTTGAGTCCTAAAGAGCATGAGATTTTACAAGGAAAAGTTGATGATCTGCTACACAAAGGATTGATTAGATTAAGCAAAAGTCATTGTGCTAGTCCAGCATTCTTGGTAGACAAGAAAGATGGGATGGTGGTCATCGTATGTGTATAGATTGAAGAGCATTGAACAGAATAACTATACCATATAGATTTCCAATACCTAGACTAGATGATATGATTGATATGCTTTCTGGTGCTAAAGTATTTACAAAACTTGATCTACGAAGTCATCAAATACAAATTCGTATAGGAGATGAATGGAAGACTGCATTTAAAACTCGTGAAGGATTATATGAATGGCTTGTGATGCCATTTGGACTGTCCAACGCTCCTAGCACGTTTATGCGTCTTATGAATCAAGTATTACAACCTTTTCTGGGAAAATTTGTCATCGTGTACTTTGATGATATTTTGATTTACAGTCGCAATGAAGAAGAACATCTTGAACATTTATCTCAGGTGTTTTCTGCACTACAAGAGAATGTGTTATATGTGAATTTAAAGAAGTGCACCTTGCTTACAAATAAAGTGACATTCTTGGGTTATATAGTTTCAAGTACTGGTATTTTTGTTGATGATTCAAAGGTTAAATCCATTGTTGATTGGCCTACTCCTACTTCTATTCGTGAAGTGCGAAGCTTTCATGGTTTAGCTTCTTTTTATAGGAGATTTGTCAGGAATTTCAGCACTATTGCAGCTGGTCTTACGGATTGTTTGAAGCGTGACACATTTGTGTGGACTGAAGAAGCCGATAAGAGCTTCAATTTACTCAAAGAAAAATTGTGTAGTGCTCCTGTCCTTGTTATGCCAAATTCTGACAAGCCATTTGAAATACATTGTGATGCTTCCATTGTTGGTATAGGAGCTGTACTTTCTCAAGAAGATCATCCAGTTGCTTATTACAGTGAGAAGAATTCTGATACAAGAAAGAAGTGGTCTACATATGAACTGGAATTGATATCACTTGTCCAAGCTTTAAAACAATGGCATCCTTATCTTATTCATAGTGAGTTCATTGTAAATACCGATAATCAAGCTCTTAAGTTTTTGAAGACCTCAGCAAAAGTTAATAGGATGCATGATAGGTGGTTATCAACTATCAATCAGTATACATTCTCTATAAGACATAAGAATGGAAAATTAAATCAGGTAGCTGATGCTTTAAGTAGGAAAACTCATCTTCTTGTCACTCTGAAACATGAGAGTTTGGCTTTTGATTTTCTAAAAGACCTTTATAGTGAAGACAAGGATTTTCAGAACTTATGGGAGAAGTGTAGTTCTTCTACAGGGAGTATTGATGATTTCTTCATTAAAGATGGTTTTCTTTTTAAAGGAAATCGTTTATGTATTCCACATTGTTCTTTACGTCTTCATCTAATCATGGAATTGCATGGCAGTGGTCTTGGTGGACGTTTTGAACGTGATAAAACCATTTCTTTGGTTGAAACACGTTATTTCTGGCCGACATTGAAACGCGATGTTCAAAGGTATGTACAACGGTGCATGGTTTGTCAGCAATCTAAAGGAACTGTTCAAAACACAGGTTTGTATACTCCACTTCCAATTCCAGAGGCTCCTTGGGTTGATATTAGCATGGATTTTGTGCTTGGATTACCACGTACTTATAAAGGGAATGATTCTATTATGGTGGTGCTAGATCATTACTCAAAAATGGCTCACTTCATAGCTTGCAAGAAAACAACAGATGCTTCACATATTGCTTACTTATTTTTCAAGGAAGTAGTACGTCTGCATGAAATTCCCAAAACTATTACATCTGATAGAGACACTAAATTTTTGAGCTATTTTTGGAAATCTTTATGGATGCGTTTGGGAATTAAACTTCAATATAGCACAACTGCTCATCCACAGACAAATGAGCAAACTGAGGTAGTCAATCGTTCTCTAGGTAATCTGATTCGAGCTAAGATAATTGCAGGCAAAGAAAAACAATGGGATACCCTCCTTCCTCATATGGAGTTTTCTTTTAACACTTCAGTTAATCGATCTACAGGTAAGACACCTTTTGAAATTGTTTATTCAAAGGTTCCTAACCATATTTTAGATTTGGTGGTTCTTCCAAAGCTGCAACAGTCGAGTACAAGAGCTGATACTATGCTTGAGAAAGCTTCACAGATTCATCAAGAAGTGAAAACTAAACTTGCAGAATCTAACAACAAGTACAAAGAAGATGCAAATCAACATAGAAGACTTAAGACTTTTGAAGAAGGCGAATTGGTTATGATTCATCTTAGAAAAGAAATATTTCCTAGTGGTACTTATAACAAGACAAAGATGAAGAAATATGGACCATTCAAGATTTTGAAGAAAATCAGTGACAATGCATATGTTGTTGATCTTCCATCAAATTGGAACATCTCTAATATCTTCAATGTTCAAGAAATATTTACTTTTCATGGAGAAGATGAAGTTATTTCTACTCATTAACTCGAGGACGAGTTTCTTTAAAGAACGGGGAACTGATGTAGTACATCCTTTATCCAAGACACCATCATCTATGACTAGTTGATCCCTTTACGACTGAAGCAACCTTTACAAGTTGTTCTCGTTTTTCTGAAGCAACTTTGAAAAGTTGATTCCTTTCTGTAATAAACCTTATTTAGTTTACTTGCTTTACAAGTCTTTTAGCTTTCCTAGTTTAGTTAGCTTTCCTTTTCTTTTCTGTTTTACGGTTCTTGTGAACCTATTTAAAGGCTATGCCTTCTTGTTTAGAGACACACATTATTATTATTATTATTCAATTAAGTTTATTATCTTCATCAACTCTTTCAATTCTCTTATTTTTAATCTTTGATTTCATCTTATTCGTATCTCTTTCGTCTCTTCATATCACTTGCACTCTCCGTATTGCATTCTTCTTAACAAGCTCTACATTATCTGGGAAATTACTTTGGTCAGTACTAGGAACATGAAAATTAAATCAATACATTCAACTAATAAAAGAGGTGCGCAATTGCTTATATAGTGTTGATTCACTCATGAGCCTCTTCAAAAAAAAAGGTTGGAAAGTTCCTTGCACTCAAAAACTTCGGAGATAATCATATCTTTGTCTTCACCAAGGTCATCGAGGAACTCTGCAGCTGCGTTCCTTTCACTTATTGAATCCGCAGGAAGCACGTGGAATCTGAAAAGACCTTGCTTTTTAAGCTCCAACACATCGGACATGATACTCGTTAAAAGAGAATGAACCTTATCAAAATCCTTCTTGTCATCAGGAAGTAGTATGTCCTTTGTGCATTCTTTGCAAAGATTAATTACACCCGCATCTTGGATGGTTAAATACCGGTGCACCTCTTCCTCTTCCTCTACCACCACCTCTACCTCCACCATTCTCCTTAGTCCTGGATTACTGCTGCATAACGAGCGTCCAGGCATGATTAATAACCTTAAGCACATACTTGGAACTAGAATAAATTTCCAGACCAAAAATTTTATATTTCAAAGCCATATTTACACCCAAGGGACACTGCTTTAAGCTGGCTATAAAGATCTGAAATGCGCTCTTGTACGGGAATAATCCTATACCAAACAACAAGCGGAAAGAATTGTTAATCCCTTAAGATCGCCCCGCATCCTGATTTTTCACCACCAAAAGAACCATGGACATGAACATACACCTTACAAGAATTCAAACGGCAAACAATATGTTGGTACTCCAAATCCATGTGCCCCCTAACTCTTTCAAACAATTCTCGACCCACACGAGCTTCTTCTTATTTTTCTTTTCGTCGTCCGTCTGCTTTTGGATGAACTCATCGCTCAGAGAACCTCTTGTTCTTAGTGAGTTTAGTTGATCCTCGAAACTAAATAAAGCATCTCCCGTTGTGATGGATATAAGATCCATGTAGATAGTCCCAAATTAAGAGAAAAAGTTACATGTGACAAAACTAAACCCTGTAGAAATATCTAAAGAAACACAGAAATCAAACAGAAACCACAGTTGAAAATCAAAAGAACGAAATATCAAAATTTAAAATAATTGAAAGCACCAAAAACTGCAATAGAATATGGGGATTTAGAATACGGGGATCTCGATCTCGATTCCCGGAAGATGGACAGAGATAAGAGAGGGTGTGTAATTGGGAAAGTGAAAAATACTATAACCCCCTTTCTATATGGGTTCAACATATAGAAGCCCCACTAAATGGATCCTTCATTTTCAACTCCATACTTTCGGATTTGATATTACTAGGCCCAAAAAATCAAAATTTCTTCAGATCTGGACCATAATTAATTGTTACGAATTTTAATAATGACAACACTACCCTTTTGTATTTATATAAGAGGAATATCACAAGATATTTTCATTTCACTATTCTCTTTATCTCTCCAAACCTTTTTCTCTCCAAAATCTCAGCATGTAATCGATCTCAAAACCTGAACCATCTGCAATCGATTATACCTTAAAACATAAATTGAGATTAACTCAAAGCTAATCGATCCTTCAAACAATCAATCCAGAAGAAAACGAGTTGCGACTTTAAATTTTCATTAAATCTTCAACTGTAATGGGTCACTGAGCCTGCAACGAAGATTAATTGAATAAATACGTCATTAACAAAGAAATCTGAAGATTTCATCAACAAAAACAACATAAAAGATAAGTTTCCTTTTAACTTTTTTTTCATATTTCGGTTCTGAAAATTGATATTAAGATTTTGAAACCCCAAAACTTCGATTTCACTTCGATTTTATTATCTGATTCATAATTAGCCTTCAAATATACTTTCGTCTTCTATTTCTCTTCATTTTGAGTTACAAATTTCGCAAAAATATTAGTGTTCTTCGTGGAGAATCCATTAGATCTTTCAATAATTTTATCCTGATTGAAAATCAGATTCCAGATTCGTAATCCGCATGTGTAAATTTGTATTTTCAATTTGATATTTTCGAAAAGCAGTATTGATTTTTGACTAGATCAGAGTTTGTTGATTTTGTAGATTTTTATGTGTGAGATTTGTGAAGACTAAGAGCAGAAAGGAGGAGGTGTTACTAGGGAGTAAATAGACTGTCTGCTTAGTGTTACTAGGGAGTAAGCAGAAGACAATATGTACAAACGCATTCATTGATGGTAAGTACTCAACACACACCTGAAAATTGTTTTCCTTGTTGTTTGAACTGAGCTTAAGTGTGTGCTTCAAAAATATTAGGAGAGTGCGCAATTTTGATGTGTTAAATGTATACGATATATTTATCAAAACTGAGTAAACTTTGGAATTGCTTTCATATGCTATATTATCTTGGTTGTTTATTGAATGTCTAGTTCTTATTTTATTTTCTTCCAAACTTGAAACTTGTTGTTTGTCCTTTCATTGAAGCTTTAATATAAAGACGGAAAATGTCTCTTCTTGATTATGTTTGTTATTGACTATGCTGAATTTCAGGCAGTGAAACTGATGGTGGTTGCAATTGAAGCTGCAGAATGGACTTGGTGGTGAGATTAAATGTATGTTTAGGTTGCAGTTACAAAGTTCAGGTGCAAGCTAGCAAGGCAGCAGTTTCAGCTACTATTCCAAACATGGAGAACCTCGGTAAGCTATTGCATTCAATGATAATAATTTGATGATTGTTCATTTGCAATTTGATGATTTATGTCACTGTTTTCTGAATTCTGCAGGGTAATGGCTTATGGTTCCAGTTCAAGGACTTAAAAGGTACCGTATTATGGTGGATACAATCTCTTAAAAAGATGTGGCTACAGGTGTCCAAGACAGTAAGAGTTTGAATTGTCTGAAGTTTAGATAATGTGCAATGAGCATTGTTTGATTTTGACTGATGATAAATTTTATGGTGATCTTCTTAAACATAACAGATCAGATCTCTATTTCTTGGAGTTATTTGGTATTTTGGTTATTGATTTCATTTCACTAATGAAAAATTTCGATGCCTTGTGTACAAGTCAAGCGTAGGAGATTCTGATACATTTGGTACCTGGTCTCCGTGCTCGAAAACATGAGCTACCCTGTGGATTCATATGCTTTGAAGTCAGTGTTTGATTTTCCTGAGCCTTTCAAATTCAGGTGGGATGCGTAGTTTGATTGAATTTGTTGGTGCACCCAAAATAGAAGATCTCATGTTGTATTGTTTATTCTTCCGCCAGTAGATATGTCATCCTAAATTCAGTATTTGTTTGGCATATAAAGTAGCTTCCTACGTAACAAATGTGGTAAGAGCATTCATATTCGAGATGACACTGTCACTTGAAATCACATTCAAACTGCACAAAAATGTTTCTTACAGTTATTACATTGATTGATAAACAAATTCCATTGCATGTTTCTGACAAGCAGTTAGGTTAGGGTACCCAGTGAGACTACCGTCTCGGAAAATTTCAAAATTGCGAGTCAGTTGGTCTGTTATACTCGATTACTCATTTATTATTTCTTTTGTATATAAAGGTAGTGCAGTTTATGTTGTCACTACCATTCTTGACTGGCTTCTTGAGTTTTACCATTTAAACTGCATGGAAGTAGCACCAAAGAGAAATTAAGTACTAAGTGGCTCATGAGTTTTCAGCTTCGGTTGTTTGCTTGATCTGAACTAGTAAGCTGTTATAATATTTTATCTTATTCTTTCGGATGGAGGTATTTCAATTCGTTGTAGAGTGAGTGCTTTGCTGGTTGTTACTTCTCTGACATGAACATAGTCATTTCGGCGCCAACTGGAAGCGGCAAAACGGCGTTATTTGAGCTATGCATCTTAAAGCTCCTTTCCAGGTTCCTTTCTCAGAACGGAAGGTTCCTTCATATGAAGGGTACACTGAAAACAGTAAGTTTCCCTACTCCTGTTACTGGTAAAGATAACACGATTTATTCTCTATCATTTATGTCATACGCCTTGCACAAAACAGATCTCTCCATTTACTGATATCCGTGTTAAACTGATAATACATATTCTTCGTGATAGCAATACTTTGGATACTTATGTCCCATATGTTGTAGTAAGACAAACTGATTAATCTCCTTTAACTGATCAGAAAAGTGTTATTTGTTTTCACTTTTTGAGTAGTTTGGGTATTACGGGTGCATGTGTAACTCACAATTACACATGTCATATGCATATGTAACTCCAAGTTACACATGCATATGGCATGTGTAACTCCCAATTACACATGCATTTTGTATGTATATCAGTTGATTACACATTTTGTATGAGTTAGGAGGTATGATTAAGTAAGACTTGAGATGATAGAGAAGAATATGAAGATCAATTGATGTTTTGGAATGGTGTCTCAATCTGTAGGTGTTGATTATTATTAAGACAACAATACTAGTAATACTACCTCTCTGGTGGTGGTGGTGGTGCTGCTGTTGACAACTCTCTCTTATATTGAAGCACAAATTACGACTCCTATCAAAGGTAACTACTTCTGCTTAATTGACACCAACTAATCTTCTTTGCCATGATATACTAATTATGACCATAAAAAATCAAGTTATAGAGGACAGACCAAGCATCGTTTCACAGGGAAGTAAACTATTCCATGTCTCACTTTTACTAGAAGATTGTTTGGAATGTTTAATTTTGTCCTATGAAGTTATGAGTGGTGTTACAAATGCTTGCTAGTAGGAAGTAGCATATACCTTGAAAACATTGATATCTTGTTTTATGCATTCACCCTATTCTGTCATTTTCTGCACATACTATAGCTTGTTACTCATACCTGGATGCAGAATGAGGGCTCTGTCTCAAGATACATTCACTTGCTTTCAAGTTTCTTTATTGTGTTGTGAAGAAACCGGTCTCTTTGCTAAACTGATCACTTTTAAGTTTCAAGATGTTTGATGTTTAATTTTGTTTTTAGGTAATTTTTGCATTCTAAAATTGGTACAACAAATATGAAAGCAAGGTGTTAGGTTCAAGATACTGCAACACAACTATCGGAGGTAAAAACTAAACCCCAAAAACTTTGATTCTCTTAGTTACATTAGGAAAATGCATGTGTAACTCTTAGTTACACTTGGAAAATGCATATGTAACTCTTAGATACACTAGGAAAGTGCATGTGTAACTACCAATTACATTAGGAAGATGTTAATGATTTTGCTAGATTCAGTGTGAACTCTAATGAAACTGCGGTAAAAAAGGAAGAAGAAGTAGAAGTAGAACCAGAACCAGGAGTAGTGGTTGTTTCTGGTGCTGAAAAAGACATGGATGTGTAACTGCTCATTACATATGCATATTGTATGTGTAACTTCTGCGTACACATCTATATGGATGTGTAGCTGATGATTACGCATGACGGATGCATGTGTAACTCCCAGTTACACATGCTAAGATAGGTTATCATGTGTATTTTCTGTGATCTTTGTTCTAGAATTTTGCCTTACAATTGTTCTATAATTTTTTTATTTTTTTTTGCTTTTTGTTCATCCAACCTAATCCATGGATGTTTATTTCATTGCAGATATGCAAGCATTTTGGAGGGAGGAAGACAAGAAGGAAAGGCAAAGATTTAAACTTCATAAAAGCACAAATCAGACGCATGTGTAACTCTCAGTTATACTAGATAGATGCATATGTAACTCTCAATTACACTAGACAGATGCGTGTGTAACTTCTAGTTACACATGCTAAGAAATTATTGTAAATGAATATTAAAGTGATACATGTATTTTTTGTATGCGTTCTTTTTGATGTCTATTTTTTGATGCTTAACTTTTCATTACACATGACATAAGGATGTGTAATTTCTGGATACACATGACGTATGCATGTGTAACTTCTGTTTACACATTCACACTTTATTTTAATAATTTTGGGCCTAGATTAAATAATTTTGGGCGTAAATTTAAATTTTATTCAATTATGGACTTGACAATATATAAAAGGGTATGAATGTCCTTTAACAACTCGGGACCTAAATTTAAATTTCTTTTAATTAAGGGCCTCATATTATGGGTTATCCATGAGTTGGACCTTAGCCTAATTTTCCCATCGCGAAATTACCGGATTTAGATTGAGTTTCGGTTTTACTAGGCTGTACTGCACGTGTCTTTAATATAGTAAACACGAGTATGTAAAAATAACCCACTTTAAGAGTAGGTCATCAAAAAAAAAGGTGTCAGAAAATCTTTGGGTTTATCTTATCTTGGAGTTAAATTCATTGCCCTTTGACTTATTTGGGTAAGCAAGAAGACGAAGAGAAACAGAAAACGTGCATCTTCTTCGACTTCAAACCCTCAAGCCTCTCCTTCTCTTCTTCCCCTTTCACTCAAAACCCCTAAACTTCAAAGATTTCTCGATTAAATTTTTGATTATTCCCCCGTTAAATTGAATTTCTGTTCATTAAAAATTCGAAAGTGTTTTTGAGAAAGAGATGACTGTTTTATTGGATGAATTGATTCGTTCATTAGAGATATGGTTGAAGCTAATCAAAGACAAGAAACCTAATGTTAACCCTAATCTCGATCCTGTATTGCTAGTACCTGGTATTGCTGGTTCTATACTTAATTCTGTTGATGAGAATGGTGCTCAAGAACGTATTTGGGTACGATTTCTAGGTGCTGATCGGGAATTTAGGAACAAGCTTTGGTCGATGTTTAATCCTACTACGGGTAATAATTACTTGTCTACTTTCGTTTTTGATTTCCGGATTTTAATTTAACATGCAAATTTGATAAGGAATTTATATGAGCAGGTGAAACACTGTCGTTGGATCGCAATTCGAAAATTGTTGTGCCAGAAGATCGATATGGGCTGTATGCGATTGATTGCTTGGATCCTGACTTGGTAATCACCTATCCTCATTTTCCTTTAGTTGCTGAGTACAGACTTGGCAATCATGTATGTGCTCCTTAAAAAAAAAAAAAACTGGATTTACATTCCTTCTATAGGAGTCAAGTCAGTCGATTATCTTATTAGTTAATGGGTAAAGAGCTAAGCGTAACAAGTAAAAAAGCTAAAATATACAAAAGAAGACTGGAGACTTGATTCCCACTGGCTAGACTAGAGCCTAGATTGTCCTAAATGTTCTCCTAAATGTTCTGAAAATTGTGTACTGGAATAAATCATGTTAATTGCTATTAGCTTGAGTTGAAATAGTTCTTACTGTCCCCAAGTGCTAAAATTACTTTTTTTTGCTACTCTGTAGAAATGTCACTTAAGGTGGAATGTCCAGTCCCCTGTTTGAGAATTGATATGTTTTGTCTTGTTCAAGAATATTACTGAGCACTTTGTGATTAATGATATGCTGTATAAGCGTATGATTATTAATTGGTTCCTAACTGCATTATGTTTTACCGAAAAGTTAAAAGATTATAGGATGGGTAATTTCCGTTTTGCTGCTACAAAGTACTCCATGGAAATTATCATTTGTTTTTTGTACATGTCTTTCCTTTTGATGGAAGTTCGCCTCATGTATGTCTTTCTTGCAGATTGTTGGACGTGATTTCGTTTGTTATTTCCATGCAATGATTGTGGAAATGCTCAAGTGGGGTTTTGAAGAAGGAAAGACACTGTTTGGGTTTGGCTATGATTTTCGTCAAAGTAATAGGTATGCTTTACTCACTGTTGAGGTGAATACATAACACCCTAACACCTTAGATGATAGGTATGCTTTATTTTTTGTATGAAAATAATACCAGAAGTTCTGCATTTTGGACTGTATATCATTGGGGTCTCACATTGAGATGATCCAAAGGTTGTTCATGGTGTCTGTCATCCTTCCAGAAGTCTCTTCAATTTCTCTCCAAGTCATTGAGCTGATTTGCTTACATTTTTCTATACTGCCTCAGACTTCAGGCAACAATGGATCGCTTTGCTGCTAGATTAGAGTCAGTGTACAGTGCTTCTGGAGGGAAGAAGATAACTATAATAAGTCACTCTATGGGAGGTCTTTTGGTGAAATGTTTCATGAGCCTGCACAGTGATGTAATTTTCCTTCTTGACTCTTCTCTTCAAACAATTTTTATTATTCCAAGATCTTGCTTCTTGGAGCAGGAAGTATTTGAAGGGTGTAGTAGATCCACATTACAACCACCCAGTACCTGGATGAGGCATGTTGTTGTTCTTGGTAACTTAGAAAATATCTGGATTTGCATTTTCCAGTCAGAGATTTAAGTAATAATGACTTTACATGAAAAAGTGTCATGTTTATACCTAACATAGATATTGACACAACTTTTTATATCCATTATTAAGATGTTTTTTTTATTCGTTTGTTTAATGTAGATATTTGAGAAATACGTGAAGAACTGGATAGCAATTGCTGCACCATTTCGTGGTAAGTAATAGTTTACTGTGTGGTATGTTAGTTTTTCACATTGGCAAAGAGCAGTATGCCCAGCATGTCGCTAATTGAAGTTGGATCTTTATTGAGCCACCCGGACTGGCAAAACAAATAAAAAAAACATACCACCACTAGTTAATATGTTCAACTTTAAACTAATCTTTTTTTGTAGATACCTCGTTTTCTTATTAGCAGGAATGCTAGTTATCAAGACCCATCTCTTTTCAGAGTTCTTTTAGTAATGGGTACAGGCTAGTTTGTATGTCGCTTTTATAAAAATGCTCTTAGTTGTGCTTTGACTATTGTCTCAAACTACTGATCTGATTTAACTTCCTATTGTTTCAATTGAAATCATATTTATTGAAGAATAATGTAAGATGTTGTGTATGATTTGTTATGCATGAACCAACAGGTGCACCTGGATATATTACAACCAGCCTACTGAATGGAATGTCCTTTGTCGAGGGATGGGAACAGAATTTTTTTATATCAAAATGGAGCATGCAGCAACTGGTATACTTTCCTAAGTATTTAGTGCTTGCTATATTAATTGAGTATCATCCACTTTCTTCTTCTTTTTTTTTTTTTTTTTTTATGTGTGAGTGCAATTTTATGATGATAGAATATAGATGCATAATTTGCTGGCCAATCATATCTACTGAGAATCTGGCGCTGACTTTCTGATTGTTATTTTCGCTGTGGATACACTTGATTTTGGCAATTCTTTTGTTCTGTTAAAGCCCTTGTGCTTCCTCCGTTATTTTCACTTCTGAGCTTTCTTAGTCAGATTTCTGGTATTGATTGTGTTACCAGTGAATATGGGTTCACTTAGTTTTTTTTAATCTAAATTCTAACTTATGTTTTATAGTCAAGTCTTCTGATTTGAACTTAGGTTAGTCGGACCTGGACAAGTAAGAATCATTTTAACTTCTGAGGCAAAATTGAGAGAATAGCAGATAGTTCAATTGTTCGCTGTTGCTCTAGACTTTTTTTTTTAGATGAATCAAAATCAAAATATTTGAACTCATTTCAACTGTCTACCTAAAGCGCCTTTTGCATGTCGTTTAACAACTTTGGATGGTCTGTAAACTCGCTTATGTATACAAATTATTTTACTCTTTTTTTTGGTTTGTTATTTTGTTATGAGCATCATAGCTAATCATGCAATCTGTCTAATTGCGTGTTCGTCCTTCTTTTTCCCTAAACACTGATAATATGCTTTATATAATCCACATCTTCCTTTCAGTTGATCGAATGCCCAGCTATATATGAATTGATGGCTTGCCCAAATTTTGATTGGCAATGCCATCCTCTTCTGGAGATATGGAAAGAGAAGCATGATAGCAATGGCAGTCCGAAAGTTATGCTGGAGTCATATAAACCAGCAGAAGCCATATCTATAATGAAGGAAGCTCTTTCGAGTAACACGGTAAGCTATTAAAAACAAACCTTATTGGCCTATTCTTATGTGCGAGGATTATGATGCTTCAGTCGCTCAGTCACTGGCAACTTGACCTCAATTATAAATGATGGTGGTTGGAAGTCGTCATATCGTCTGCTATATTTTTGTTTTAATGAATACACATTTTTTGGACCTTATATGGGAATTATTGTTGATAGTTAATACTTATCTTTCCAGGTTAATTATAATGGTGTGGATGTCACAGTGCCGTTCAACTTAGACATCCTAAAATGGGCTAATGAAACTCAGAAGGTCTTGTCATCTGCGAAGGTTCCTATTCAATGTAAATTCTACAACATATATGGGACCAGTAATGATACTCCTCATAGTGTTTGGTAATCAATTTCTCACTATTTGTGTTTGATATATTCTTTATTTGGTATAAGTTGATACTAATCCTTGTACAATAATTCAAGCTGGCATACACAGCCCTAGAATTCAATTTTTTTTTTTTTTTTTTTGAAATGTAATAGAGGAGTACTAGGATACAAGATATGAGGCACGCCTGTTTCTGATGCTGATTTTCTGTTCTGCAGCTATGGGAGCGAGCAAACACCCATTACGGATCTTCATCAGATCCTACCATTAAAGGTAACCTTATCTTTTACTGTCTGACAAGTCGTCCATGATGTTAATGTATTTAGTACGTTATATGCTTTCTTGGTTTTAATTGTAGAACTTGTTGCCTCAGAAGTGTGTATTGACATGTGAAAATCAAACTAATCTATTTAAAGCTTGCAAATTCTTATTTCATCTTGTAGGACATTTGGTCTGATTTGCTTTAAATGTAATATACTCGGTTTTCAATCACAACTATACTAATTGTGCCTTTGTTATGTCCAGGGTAAGTACGTATGTGTTGATGGTGATGGAACAGTTCCTGTGGAATCTGCGAAGGTATGCCATATCTTCATAACCTATCACTTTAAATTAAGAATTAAGAATAATGATCTTAGATAGGTGGAAGTAATTGGTAGGATTGATCAATTGGAGCACTGGAGGACTTGCCTTTTGACGAAGTCAGCAAGAGTGGAATTTCTTTTCTTAGCCGTAACCCAAATAAGATAATGTTTTTGTTGTTTGTGCTTTAAGTTTGGAAGGAAGAGATAAGGTCCTGGAATTCACTTAATTAGACTTGAGATCATAGCCTGACAGTTGCCATCATTTTTGGGTACATACAGTGGTGGATTCATTCTGAAATTATTAGCTCGATGTGTCACTGAATCTAGGCTGCATTCTCTGGGGTCAGGACTCTGGTGCTCGTCTCAAGTAGTAGAATGGGAGCCACTGTCATTATATGTGGGAAGCAAATATCCAATAGAGTACAAATGTTCTTTTCCAGAGAGAGGAATGTCTCTACTGAATGATGAACTTAGGAGAGAATAAAACGAGCATAAATCTACTGAATGCAAATTGGAACTCTTATTTCTTTATTTTGTTTTCCCTTGTTTGTTTTCCTTGCAAATATTTGGAGAGGCAAAAAAGCTGCATCCATCCATATATTTACCATGCTCTGTTCTAGCTATCTAGCTTGTATTTGCTCTAATGCTTGCAAGCTGCAACTGCAAGATTGAGAGCACCGTCGGGTTTTGTTAACTTCTTGGATCTTTGTTTGACGATATTCTTTTCTATGCATCGCAGGCTGATGGCCTTAATGCCGAGGCAAGGGTTGGAGTTCCTGGTGAACACAGGGGGATTATTTGTGATCGGCATGTATTTCGTATACTGAAGCACTGGCTCAAGGCAGGAGATCTTGACCCCTTCTACAATCCCCTGAATGATTATGTGATCCTGCCAACTGCTTTTGAAATTGAGAAGAAACTCCACCTCCAAGAAGATATTAAAAGAGGGGGTGGCCTGCCTAAGGTAGTAGTAACTTCTTTGAAAGAAGAGTGGGGGATAATCCCAAAAGACTACGATAGCATCCAAGATGAGGAAGATATACAAGGAGTCACCACTAGTGAAAATGAAGCACCATTATTGAAAGCGTCCGTATCTGTTTCTCATGTTGGATTGAAGGAGGTGAAACAAAACCACGTTGAACTTAGAGGGGGTGGTGGAGGGGCTTTGAGTGTTGTATGCACATCCACAGCCACGGCCATGGCTAACTAACCAAGTTAGTCCTACTATGATTGGGGCTGTGAAAGAAGGTTACCCATCTTGCCCACACTTCTTCCACATGGCCCGTCCACATGTAAATAAAAAATGAAAGCTGTTTCGAGGCATGCACAATTATTTGCCTAGGTGTTCCGCTGTATGTAAATGACCATGCTACCCTTATATAATTGACTAATCATAATATGATAAATCATTGATCGTCGATTCAAAACACAACTATACAATTTTACTGAATTCAATTTTAATCAAGCAAGGAAATAACAAATCGAAGGGTTGTACTATAAATTTACTTCCAAATTCGCATGTTGGAATCCAATTTTAATCAAGCAAGGAAATCACAAATATTTACTTCCAAATTCGCATGTTGGAATCCAATTTTAATCAAGCAAGGAAATCACAAATCGAAGTGAGCAACGTTGGAGAGTGAAATCCAAATCCTGATTGCTCGAAAATGTATATTAGAAGGTATTTTCGATAAATCCATCTTGTTTTAATTTTGTCTGATCGATAGAATAGGTATCCATGGATAAAATTAGGGTTTTCAGAGTGTGGTTTGGCTCAAAAAGTCCCAAATAGTATCAGACCAACCCACCATCGTACTCATTATTTTGTGTTTCAGATGAACACTTCGGCTGATGTAGAAACGTCAAATTTTCAGCCGAACTCAGTTAATTGTGTAGAAGATCGGTAAATTCGGTCGATTATCTGATAGATAGTCTTCCGCCGAATTTTCTGATTTGGGAAAACTGATGTTCAACCGATTTTGTTATATTGCTAAATTTCAGCCACTAGTGAAAGCGAAGGAGAAATACAAGGCAATCTAAATGGAGATGAAGAAGAAGATGACCGACAACGACCACACCATGAAAAAAAAGTCGTTCAAGGAGATGAATCTAGATGAATTAGATGAAGATGATGAACAAGAAGAACCACCACACCCAGAACCACAAAAACAAGTAAAAGAGAGGAAACTTGTTGTACCACGGAAGACAAAGTTTCATATTCCGGTTGATGATAACATATTATCTCCCCAAAGGAACAACCAGTTACAAGGAGTTGTTTGCAAAAAGAATCTATGAGACTTCGGATCATAGGGTGCAACAAGAAATTTGAGACACCAAAAGGCTGCAACTTTGGATTTCACAGAGGTAGATGAGGATCATGCTATAGTATAAGATTCTGGTTTATGTAAAGCAATTAAGTATGAACAGAAGGAGTGCGAGTAAATAACCGCCTTTGCCTTTGCTGAGAGATTCTGCCCGAAGCTTACACATTTCATCTCCCGTTTGGCGAGATGACAATCACACCTGATGACGTTCAAAGGATTACAAGTCTTGGAGTGCTTGGCGAAAGTGTAGATGTTGAATATTGTGATATGAGTTGGGAGCAACTTTATAAGTTGGCCGAAGAAGTTCTTGGTTGGGATCACGAGACTACCGAGTTTTGTTGCGCTACTAAAAAGGTGGAAAGCGTACATGGGCATAAACTTAGAACATACCAAAGATGTTGAAATCGTTCAAAATAAAGAATTTCAAAGCTACGTTCGAGAAAAATAAGGAGAAAGTAGCTGATGGGAAATTGGTGATGGACGCGCCAAAGTAAACCAGATCGTTGATGCTTATTTGTTGTACACTCTCAGCCAAATTATCTTTCCCGGCCATACTTACAACAAGGTGACTGCTCAATATCTATAATTCTTAAAATATCTACTAAATTTTCGTGAGTACGCTTCGTGAACCGATTGTGTTTCTTTCCTACTCGATTCACTTGCGACAACCTCTAGGATAAACCCTAAAAAAATTGGAGGAAATTTCAGTCTCCTTCAGGTGCTTCTCGATAAACCCATCTAATTGTTGTTGATTAATTTTATTTAAACCCCAACTTTGCATATGTTCTCAAGTTTTAGTGCATCAACAGTTAAATGTTCGGCTCAAATATGTATCTAAGTGATCATCCAAACTGACTAACTTCACTTGTTTTTCCTGGAATTTTTTAGGTTCGGCCGATAATAGTTATTCATTTATGATCCGAACCTGACATGAACTCTACAATTTTTTTGAAAATGTCAGGTTCGGACCATGATATTAATTCATTTATGAGACGAATCCGATATGAATTCAGTATTTGTCTTGAAAATGCCAGGTTCGTCCCATGATATTAATTCATTTATGAGCTGAATCTGACATTCAGTTATACGATGAACTTATGTCTGTACTCATCCTCCCTGCAATAATTTATGACTTTCTTATGTTTTCTAATATAGGTATGGGTATATGATCACTTATCGAGGTTGGAATTGGGCAAATGGGTTGCGAACTGGGTAGATACATTTCCTACTTCAGTGAAATATGAGTTCAAAGACCATAATAAGAGGCATAAGCCTCAATTGTTTGATCAGTTTCAGAAAAAAAAATCAGACTCTTTGGATGGGAAAGACGTTGAATTTGAACCGTATAACAAAGAATAAGAAGAAAATGAAATTGTTCAAGATGAAGATATGCCATTGGGGATGTACTACATACCGTTGTTTTATCCATGAGGGTTTTAATTATCGATCCTCGTAGAGTACTCCGTCAATTCGGATGTATCCAAACAGTACCACTGGACGATAACAAAAAGTTCAAGTTGTTACCAAAGGGTAGTAAAGGAACAAAGAACTTCGCTGGTTCATGGAAGCCCAAATATGACATCGAGCCGACACTTGTTTATTTGAAAACTTGGAAGACAACAAGTTGAGTTGGAATTAGAAAGTTTGCGTCAAGATCCTCGTGAAGTTGTAGAAGAGTACATGGATTGGTATAATAAAATTCTCATCTCCTAGTTATTAATAGAGAAAGTGAAGCTTGTGTCCAAGCTAAAATTGCAAAGGCAAAAGCAAAGGAAGTTGCGGCGAAGAAGAAGTCTGACAACATGAACCATAATGTATCCGAGACAATGACGACCATGGTAAGTGATGTCCTTATTTATTATTTTACAAGTTTTATAAAATATGAAAGTATATAATTTTTTTTAATTTTTGAAATTAGGTGTCTTCAGATAAGGAGTTGTTGAGGAAAATGAAGAGGAAAGTTACTTGCAGACAGCCGACATCAGCGGCCGAGCAACAAAGTTTCTGCAACCAATTAGAGTCGATTGTTAAAATAGCTCAAAGGCATGAGCCTCTTTAGATATCTGTTCGAAAAAAAAAAATTGCTCATGTAGGTTATATATATATATATATACCCACTTTCCATTTTTCATTCACACCTTTTGAAAAATGGTAGTCATGCTACAAACTTTATTCTAGATGAAGATATGTCACTATGCATAAATTATGTAGCATAATATCCAAAAAAAAAAGGTGAAGAACTTCGCCAAAATGAAATAATGCTTCATAATTATTGGGGTAAAATTCATGAAAGCTTCTGCTCCGACACCGTAAACCTTCACAACGGAGATCGTGTCGCGTTGTTTTGTCGATTGCTTGATATAAAAAAACAAGTTCAAGATTTTATTGCTTTAGTTCAAATTATAAGACGATATCCACATAAGGAGTGAAACCATTGCTAAAATTTAGTAGGCTATCATGGGCGATATCGACATAGGAAGATCGATCTCGAGCGGAATGACGACGATGTAAGGAAAAGCATTCTGAATATGGCATTCAATACCACATCCTTAAGGACTTCCTCAAATACCACATGGGATTCTAATAACCCGTATGTGGGGTATTTTTTAATTTTTTAATAACCTGTGGTGTTCATTTTATTTTGTAATGGATAACGGTTTAATGAAGATTAATAAGATTACCAAAGATATCACTAGGTTCGACTCTTAATTTAAAGGGACAACCGAACATGATAACTACTACTGTTATTTTCAATATATGTCATGCTCATCTTCTACGTTAAACCTAAGTCAGTCGAACATGATAGATCATTGCTTGGTCGAACTCACAAGTGTTGCTGTCTTAAGCCTGTTTTAAAATTTAGTTGTCAAAACTATATCTTGATTTCTAGTCTACATTTAGTCAGTCTCGGATTAGGATAGAAGTGTGTACTTGATATTCAAATGTCATTGCGTTCTACCGTTTGAAGGCTAAGATCAACAGGAGATTTGGAGAACTTCAACATCAAATGGTAAGTGAAGACTGAACCACCTATATCTCAAGCTTTCATCAATTCTATCTTTGAGACATTGTCGCATGATTAAATTAGACAGTACATGCATAATAGAAATTTCGAGTTAAGTTTATTTTGAATATCTTCTCTAAATATGACATTAAGCTTAAGAACATTTGTTCATACTTGATGAATTTGGTTTATAAAAATTTATTGTTTATAACCTAATTATGATTCAAGATTTAATCATTAGAAGGTAGCTTGGAACAATGATGTGTGTCGTTGATGTTATTCGGGAATGTTTTGAATTGATTGTTAGAGAGATATAGAACTATTGTTAATCAAGATACATGATAATATGCATACCAGTTTGAAAACGCGGGGGTACCAAAATACACCACCAACGTTTTCTTAGGCAATATGTATGGACAAACTCAATACAACTCTGAGAGTTAAAATCAATCAAGGAATAATATCTAGAGTTATATATCTCCCTCTTGCGATTCGAACGTTTACAGAATCAAATCCGTGAACCTAATCATAAAGAGATTACTTGGACGGTACCAAAGACCAATGTCCAAGAATCAATCAAGTCGTATCCAACAAACTAGGTCGGATGTATCTACTATGATTGATCAATGCACAATATGTGATATTTCAATTATAAAGATAAACAACATAATGCGGAAAAAGAAATAACACAGACGCCAGAAGTTTTATTAACGAGGAAACCACAAATGCAGAAAAACCCCGGGACCTAGTCCAGATTGAACAATTGTATTAAGCCGCTACAAACACTAGCCTACTACCAATTAACTTCAGACTGGAATGTAGTTGATCCCTAAAAGGTATCCCACCGATTAAGGTACAGTCGCGCTCCTTACGCCTCTTGAATCCCAGCAGGACTCCGCACAATTGATTCCCTTAGCTGACGTCACACCAACTAAGAGTTGCTTCAACTCAATTGAAGAATTTGAACCAACCTGCCTCCCACAGATTAATCCTATATATGATTCCTTTTACAATCAAATAGTTTGATCAAAGGCGGTGGAAATCAATAGAAATAGACAAAGTCTAGCTAACCTCAAAATCCGGACTTATGCAACTTGAAGTGCATCCTAGATTATTATTCATGTCATAAATATAAAACCTGTGGAATCAACAAATTTTGAGACGAAGAGAAGTTTAATGATTTGTATCTATCTTGATCAAGTGAGAAACTCAACAATCGATCAAGATCATGATACACGGGTTACCAAAGAAAGATAACTCGACCTAGTTTCACGAATCCCTATGAAGTCTTTGTAGTCGCTAAACCCTAAAAGGGTTAGGTAGAGGAAGACTCTAGATACAACTAAGACACACCAAAAAGTAGTGTCGGGATTCAAATATCCCAGTTGCTTGAAATTCCCCTTTTATAAACATTCAAAGCATAAGTTGATTTAGGTTTAAGCTAAGATAGCTTTGGAACCAAGCAGACAATATCCAACGTTAGATGAATCTTTGAATCTGATTTACATAAAAAAGATATAAACTCTAGTTAGGTAAAACCGTAACTGAACCGTGTATAAATATTATGTTCAACATGGTTAGCCGAAACTAGCCCATTTGAACCTAAAAGCTTAATACTCATTTTCATGAACACATGAGACATTAACTCTGAGTTACAATAATGTGATCAAATAAGTCTAGTGTTTTTAGATAATTAATCAAATTCTAATTATCTCATAGAAATAATTTAACCGCACTTGAAAGTATAATCGACAAGGTTAGTAGGTGTACAAGGTACAAATACCATTGTCGTTCGTGAGTCGATTCAGTCACAATACGTGTACCAGTTTGTAAACATTTAACCAAACAAAGTTCCAGAGTTAATAGAACTATTTAAGCATGCGTATGGGTTTGGAAACCTTAAGACTGTCACCGGTTCCGGAGTTCACAGAACTAATATGCGTACCACAAACCTGTAAGTCGATATATAGCTACTCCGCTACGTTTTTGCCTTCATGTAATACGGGTTCATACTTATAACAATTTTTCCAGTTTTCAAGACTGATAACACTGCAAAAAGAGTGAGGTTATTCCGAGTTCGGACGAAGAAGTTATGGGCAAAACAAGCTTATCCAATACCGACGTCTACAAGAGGGTACACATACAGGTATGTGTACCATGGGAACTCTGAATTTCGTGAACCAAAGGGGTATGCATACCAATATACATACTAAAAAGTTCCCTGAATCTTGTTAAAAGGATGGTACGCATAATGGTACATGTAACATGAAGGCCAAGATTCACGAACTATCTTTAGGTATTTCTCTCGTAACTTAGTATTGGGTTCCTGCCAAATATTTTTCAGATGCATACAAACTATTTTTATAATATGTTTGGTATTATAAAAACACTCTCTAACACTTCTAAGACAACTTTGATAATTAAATCTCTTTTGATCATGACTCATAGTTTAAGTCTTGGGTGTTATTGAACTCGGTTATTGCTTGAATGTTCACGACCTCCTTGGTTTATATGTGAACATATGATGGCACGATTCTTAATGAGTTATATATTTATACATATGTGCATCTTCTTCTTTGTCAACGAAATATTTTTATACGCTTTTGGTAGCCATTTTTGGTGTAAATCCCGGCGGAAAATAATGATCTTTCCTTCTAAGAAGCAGATCAACTTGTATGCTCTTTACAAGTTTGTTTCTTAGATACATGTGTTATTTGCTTTATGTGAATTGAACTAATATCTCATAATTTAAGTCGACTTTCGGATACAAATCAATGTGATTTGTTAATGTCCTACAAAATCCTTTTCTTTTTATAAAGTAAGGTCACTCATGTTGTTCTCTTGGGAATGACATCAAATAGGGGAGAGTTCTTAAATGAACTTGTGCTTAATTGTTATATCTTTGTAGGGTGTGTGGTTGTGGAATTTGAAAGGGGATTCTTGTATCTTAAATCTCCTAGATGAGCACTCAGTATTTTCTTACTATGTGATATCATCTAAATAAAGTTGATATGAGGAGTTGCATTAACTATCTTATAATGTAGAATCTCAAAACTTCCTTAAAACTTGACATATCTTTTGGTTGTATTCATTACGATCCCGCGATTCTCGTACCTTTGTTAATTTTATTGACAAAAAGGGGGAGAATTATTTAGTAGTTTCATACTACATACATATGGTTTACGGATCATTATGTAAGGGGGTGAACCAATAATCTACAGGTTTCACCTATTATGCAAAAGATGTAAGTATTGATTAAAGGGGAGAAACATATCACCGTAGTATTACTTCAGAGTTGGTATATAATTGAACTTTGGAGAAGGTATAATACTAAGTTTCTGTATAACGACGATTGAGAATATTTGTTTTCAAATATTGTTATCGCTATGGAATCGGTTCTTCATCAACTCTTGCGAGGTTCAAGAGACGTAAGGAGCACAATTGCATCTGAATTACTTGGAGGGTTACTTTGGTTTCAACTAAATTCCAGCCTAAAGTATGATAGTAGGCTAATGTCTGTAGAGGCTTAAAACATTTTAGTGCTCAAAACTGGACGAGGTCCCGGAGTTTTTCTGCAGGTAAAATTTTCCTTGTTAAAAAAATTCTCGTGTATGTGCTTTTTACTTTTCGCACCTTTTGATTATTTAAAAGTACTACACAGCTTCATACTCCCATCAAAAGAGAATGTTTGCGATGTACTGGGTACCCTCTCTATTTCAAGTAGAATAAAGAAATTTGAAGTTGTAAAGTTCAAAATGCAAGTTGTAGAAAAAGTCAAAGAAAAAAAAATGAAAACAAGAAAAAGTTATAATGGCTGTATACCTGATCACTCTGCCATCATTGGTTCATTAGGTACCGACTACCGAGCTATCAAATTGTCTCAATATACAGGTCCACTAGTATGCATATAATTATAATACACATTAGCTTGTCCACAGTCACTATCGTGCTTGAATTAGTTGCTGCTTTCACTAGGATCATATTGACCAGCATAACTAGCTTGAGTAGAAGAACTCCCTTTTTCTCTTACTCTTTTTGTCTTTTCTAGCATTATGATTCGAAGTGGTGTTAGAAGAGCCATGCAACATAGATGCTTCTTTCGATGATGTAACAAAACAATTGGTATTGGGCTAATAATCCGAGATTTCGCAGGTAACAGCAAAGGCATCAGAGGAAAGTACTTCAATGGAGGAATAAATGCAGAACAAGCTGAGTGCTTAGCCATAAAAGAGGCACTAAACTGGGCTAACAACTTTCATCTTCATCCTATTTTGCTTGAGTCAGACTGTCAAAATGTTGTTCTCTCTATAAATGATGTTGTCCAGCATGTACATTGGGTTAATCAGGGTCTTGTAAATGAAATAAAGCATCAGCTATCTACCAGGCTGGATATTACTTTAGTTTATGTGTACAGATTAGGCAACAATGTTGGCTCATACAATAGCTAATAGAGCTATAACTTAAGAGATTCTTTTGATATTTTGGATGATATCCCAGCTGATATACATACAACTATAAGGGATGATGTTGACAATCTTAAGTTATGTACTTAATCTTTCTTTAATGAATTTTTGTTTCAAAAAAAATAAAAATAATAGAAATTAGACGACCATCCCAATGTATTACAAAGGCCTTCTTGGAGCTAATTTTTTAGTTTTTTTTAGTTTTTTTCCTTTTTTGAGAAATGTGAATAGTTTCCCCAATTACATATTCAGGATTGATAACTCTGTGAACTGCTACTCTCCAAAGTTTTCCCCAAACTTGAAAATGTGGCCTGCAATTGTATGAACATGACTAGATTTTTCTAAACAATGACACAGGTTGGACAAAACATTTTTTGGTTGTTTCTGGAAATATATAGGAATCCGTTGAATTCTCTGCGAGAAAATATTTTGTAATTAATTAATTTCCTAAAGGAAAAAAAATTCAAAAATACTTTCAGCAAAAAATAAATCTTAGTTAACATCCAACACCATTTTGGGTGTCAATGTTGGGTGCAACCTGCTTTTCATTGTTTTTCTTTATATGCATCTACGGATCAAAAGTAGTCGAGCTCTCAATTTTATCTTCCAAAAGTTAGTATTTTTTTTCTTCTTTTGCTAGGATTACAATGCATCATGGATGTGTCAGTTCATTGTTGGGGGTGGGTGATAGGAAGTTCATCAATATGTGGACTACAATTGGATCCCTAATCTTATTTCTCTCGATGAATTATGTTTCTCTTGATGAATTATGTTCCAATACGAAAAATTTGTTGACACTTGTGTTAAATCTAATTTATGCCAGTTCTAGGATTAGACATTGTTAGAGCACTGCGCGGTCGAACTCGCTATCTCAAGCTTGTTTGTCAAGTTATACTTGATTTTTCTAGTCTACTTATAGTTATGTCTCGAATTATGATATAAGTGTGTAGTTGATCTTTAGACTTCACGATGTTCACCATCTGAAGAAGAAGATCCACTGAAGAGCTTGGAGGAACTTCATTAACAAAAGGCATGTGGAGACTAAAACTTATTTATCACTCAAAAGTCTATTCTATTTTATCTACTAATGAGACTAAGTCGTATAGCTATATAGACTTTTACATTATACACAATTGATATTTCGAGCCGAGTTTATCTCGGTTATATATTTCTCAAAATACGTGTTGGAAGATTTTAGCTTTAGCTTAAACTTCATCATCTACTTGACGAGTTTAGTTGGATACAATTTATTTGTTGGAAACTAAATATTAAGTCAAGATGATCATGTGAAAATTACCTTGAACATCTTACATAACTTGTATGGGACAATCATTTGATGTTAACTTGGGAAGTTTGGTATTGATTAATTAATCACTTGAATATTATTTGAAGCTAGTGGTATGTGTAAGATTACCATGGTTGTCTTCTAAGGATGTTTCAATGATTAAATGAGAGTTTGGAACCACAGCCAATGTCTGGATATATCACAATATGTATACTTTGAATGTGCATTGTGAAGCTCTAGTTCAGGTATAGAACTCTTGTTTGCGAACGGGTTTACCTGTGAAAAGGTCCGGCTAGACAAGGCTAAGTCCGGAACTGTTGTTCGCGTACTCTGTTTGCGAACGACATGACAAGGTTAAAGTTCGGAACTGTGGTTCGCGTACTCTGTTTGCGAACACAATGGTTAGGTTCTAAAATCAGTAAGTATGAAATTCATACTCGTGAACTCAGGTTCGTTTGCAAACTGTGGCATTATGTTCATGGATTGGTTCTTATATAGTACTTTGTACAACTACAAACCAGACCGAGAACATTTGAACAACTCTCTTGAAATACATTTAGATTCATTTGATTATCTAACATGATTGATTGATCATCATATTTGATCAAGAAGTGTTAGATGAATATGGCTAAGTTATAAGTGTTCATGTGGCTAACTTCGATTAACTATTATTGAGCCTACGGTTATACATGTTTAGGTACGGTTCATCAATATCTAAATATAGGTATATTTCATTTATGTGTATCAGGCTAATGCCATCTAACAGTGGAGATTGATTGCTTAATTCCTAAGTATACTTAGCTTGAATCTTAAATCAGAAGTTCATCTAACGGTGAATATCAATTGCTTTGTTACTAAGTTATCTTATCTTTGATGTAAGCAACACTGATTTGAAAGACTATATAAGGGAGAACTCTAGCATCTGGGAAACCTAATCCCGACACTCTCGGGTGTCCTAGTTGCAAACTATAGTCGATTCTCCTTTTTCCTAGGTTTTCCAAAACCATTATTAGGTTAACGACTTGAAGACTTCATTTGGCATTCGTGAAGCCAGATCCAATTATTTTCTCTCTAGTTGCATATTCTGATCTTACTTTTTCTATCATATTTTTATCTTCTCCAAGATTTAATCGAGATTTATCCCCGATAGGTAAGATATAAAAAGTAATCACAACAGTTCTTCGTCTCAAACTCTTGTGATTCCGCAGTAACTTCTTTTGTTAATCAGTTAGGTTATTGTGAGGTGACTAATATTTCTAGGCTGTTCTTCGGGAGTATAAGACCGAATAATTAGTTGAGTTTCATGTTCACCTTGATTTATCTAAAAACGGAAACAAAACCAGAATAAACATATTTGTGGGAGACATATTTGTTTATAAGTCTTCGACTTTGGGTCGTAGAAACTCTTATTTGTGGGTGAGATCATCTAAGGGAATCACGTGCGCAGAGTGCTGCTGGGATTCAAGAGGCGCAAGGAACGCGACTGTACCTTAATCGGTGCGAGACTTGGTTAGGTCTCAACTAGATTCCAGTCTGAAGTTAACTTGTAGTAGTCTAGAGTATGTAACGGCTTAATACAATGTGGTGTTCAAATCTGTACTAGGTCCCGGGGTTTTTCTGCATTTGAGAAAGCCATTGGAATTTTTACTTTACACATCAGAAGGTTTCCTCGTTAACAAAATTTATGGTTTCCGTGTTATTTCTTTTCCGTATTATATTTGTTTATATAATTAAAATATCACAGGTTGTTGGTGTGGTTAGAAAAGACACACAAAAACTTGCAAGTATACAAGGCCAAGTTTTAGTATAGAAGGTAAGAGAGGGATCATTCCACAGGGAGTGGGAGCATACAAGAAATTTTCCTAAGCTAGCAATGGAGACAAGGCACTATGGCAGTGAGCAAGGCAAAGTAATATGGCAATTGCAAAGAACCAAAACAGTTAACAAAGCAAAGATGACAAAACAGCATGGAACCAAGGCTGTGAGCCAAGGGCAGGGATGAGTTTGTGCACTGATTTCAATGCACAACAGGCTTCAAAATACAAGAAATAAACAGCAAGATAGCTAAGAAATTTAGCTGAGCAGGGAGCAAAATAAGACTGAAATTGTAAGTGACTGAAATAAGGTATTGTGGTCTAAGCTAAGGCTTAGAGTCCACCTTTGTGTCCTAGCCAAACAATGTGATCCTAGGTTGAGTTGAATATCCTATGCATACATTAGAATGGGAGGAAAATCAGCTTGCTCACTGATATGCCCCTAGTATTGACTGTCTTTTGACAGCACAGTCAATCACAGGCATACCAGAGCACTGATTTCTTCCCATTGCACAAGCAAAACAGGCATCAAGATAACTATCCTAGCAATACATCATTCAACAGTGCACTAGGCTTCATCTGAGCCCTAACTGAAGAACTAGAACATGTTGACAGTAATTAAAAACATGATGAACATAATTAACATTTGAAATTGAAATTAACTGAATTAAGAACTATAATTGAAATTCACAGAACATGGATAATTGAGGGCACTGGCTAGTCCAGGCCTCTGAGGTGGTGCTCTGGCTAATCCAGGCATGATTCCAACACTCACCCAATATCCCCTTTTATACCCAATTACATAATTAGGGTTTACACCCTTTTCACCCAAAAATTCCCAAAACAGTAGACATTAGGGTTCTACCTAATGTGACAGAAAATCACAGTTAGGTTCAATTACCTACCCTATATCACCCACTTTATCTTCTCCATGCTCTATCTCAACCTAATTAGGATTTATGTAAAAAACCCCAAATTGACAGAACTAGGGTTTGGTAAATTCTTACCCAAATTGATGCGATTACACGCTACTGACTTCGACCCATGCCTCTTATTCTTCTCCTGCGTCTTCTCTTGTTCTTCCCATGCCCTAATTGCTTTTCTAGCTCATCTATTTCATCAACCCCTAACCTAGGGTTCCTGTGAGAGGAAAAGATCGAGGAATTGATGTTATAGAAAGCTAGAGGAGTAGGGGAAGAGTGGTTTTCAGTTGGTAGGAGCCATGATGTCTTTGGTGAGAGTTGTGGTGGTGGCAGAGGCGGACATGGTTGATGGCGGAGCAGGTGGTGAAGGTGAGGCTGTTGCAGACGGAGGTGAGGGAAGTGAAGTCGATAGTTTTAGGGTTAGGGTGTGTTTGGGTTAGGGTATAGGTATCGGGTGCTCGGGTGTTGGGCGGTTGTAGCAAATTGGATGAACAGCGAGGATGAGCCGTGGGATGTGGAGATGATGGATCGATCTAACGACGAGATGGAAGGAAGCGAGGAGCGACCGTTGGATGCGGAAGTACAACGAAACTGACGGCTCAAGATGGAGTTAGGTGCTGTAGTGTTTGACAGGAGCTTCAGATTTCGATGCACGACGATGAAGCGACCGTAGGATGCATCTGTGGATCCAATCTGACGGCTACGAGCTTAGGCAGGCTTTGGGCTTGGTCTTGGACTTAGGTTAGAGTTTGGGCTTAGACAATTCTGAGCCCACTTCTTCTTTAAGAACAAATTCTTCCTTCCAAGCCCACTTCTAACCTTCTGGTCTTGCGCACAACATTCTTCGCGGCTTCCTTGTGTGATTCCTCTTGGCTTCCACCACTTTTCTGCTCTTTTTGCTCCGTAATTCATCCAAGCTTTATTTAGTACCTAAAAATACAAAATTAATTAATAAAAATATTTATTCTTGAAAACAATGAAAATACAGAATATGGGATAAAATGTAGAATTAATGCACAAAAGATGAGTTAATTGCCAACAAAAAGGGATAAAAATATACAATATTTGGCACTCATCAGTTGTGCGTAGTTCAATCACAGTTGATAAATCCGACCTTGTTTGTTGGATAGAACTTGATTGACACTCGGGCATTGGTCTTTGGTACCATCCGAGTTATTCTCATATCAATCAGTCTCACGGATTTCTATCTAGTTGATTTAATGATTGTATTGAGAAAGAGATAAAGCTCTTTGATATCTTTCTTGATTTAGTCTCACTTTTAAGTTGGTTCTCTCGGAATTATATTGGAGTTTAGTCCATACAGATTGTCGAACGAAATATTGGGTGTGGTTGTTATACCTCCGCGTTTTCAATTGTTATCAGAGCAGGCAAACACGATAAACCTGATAAGTTTGTGTTTGTTTGATCCTAAAGTTTGTTCTGATGGGAAATCACTTTGGAAAACTTGTTTTGTTCATCTGTGACACACACTAGAAATCCATAAAGGTTATTCAGAGTTTATTTTCTACCAGACTTCTGGTCTCTCAAGATAATCTCAAATCGACTAAGACATTAAAAACCCTAGTTGATAGAATACAATCTAAATGAAAAGGAAAAGGTTCCTATAAGAAAAGTCGTTGCAGAAAATGTTAGAGCACTGCTCGGTCGAACTCGCATGCGTTGCTATCTCAAGCATGTTTGTCAATGTTAGTGATCAAAACTATAAGCCTTGATTTCTAGCCTATTTATAGATGTCTCGGACTAGGACATAGTTTGTGTAGTTGAGGTTAGACTTCACTGCGCTTATCACTTGAAGGCGAAGAACTACTAAGGAGAGCTTGTAGAACTTCATCGACAAAAGGTATGTGAAGACTCAAACTCATCAATCACTTGGAAAGTCTATTTGTACTCTATCTCCTATATTGAGACATAAGTCGTTTTACGATATAGTTTTCTCTATACACATTTGAGATTTCGAGCTGAGTATATCTCGCTTACATATTTCTCGAAATATGTGTTGGTAAGCTTTCGCTTCGACCAAGTTCATCTTATATCATGAGAAAATTGCCGAGTATCATCTTACATGGTTTGTGTGATACAATTATTTGGTGTAAGACTTGGAATGTTTCGATAAGGATTATTTCAATATCTTGAAAATTGCTTTGATGCTAATAGTGTGTGAAACGGCTGTTGTCATTATAGAAGAATGTTTCAATGATTGAAATAAAAAGTTTAGAATCTTGTAACCATCTTTGGATAAATGCATAGTGTGTTCGCACATTAGTGTATAAGTCCAAAACCGGGAGCCTAAAGTATGCATACTTGTGTGTATACAAAAAGGTTGTAGGAGACTGGGTAAGTATGCGTACCCGTACGCATACTGGCGGAAGTTCACGTCCGTGAATTTATGCTAAGTTTGGAAACCAAAACCAAACTGAGCCGGTTACCTAAAGTACGCGTACCCGTACGCATACTGGCGGAAAGTTCACGTCCGTGAATTTCTGCTGAGTTTGAAAACTAAAACAAACTCAAATCTGGTTACTTAAGTACGCATACTTAAGTGGTTACTTTCTAAGATCGGTTGTACATGAACCTAAAACATTTATCAATAAGGAATGCAATATTTTCAAACCGTGGCTATAATGTTCATGTATTGATTTGAGTTAATCAAACTGATTTTGCTTCAATTGTGTTCTTGTATAAATCCATGAGAATATAGCAATTGAACAACTATTTGACTAGTTTCAGTTAAGTCATTTGAACTAGTTATGGTTAAGATGAATAAGGTTGATATGAGAGTAATCATATGGCTAACCTCGGTTAACTATTTGTGAACCAACATGGTGTACACGTTTAGGTACGGTTACATAAACCTAAATGAGGGTATATTTCATTTGTATGTAACAAGCTAAGTTCGATCTGACGGTTGAGAGATATTAGCTTGGTTGAATCAGGTTTATCATCTAATGGTGATTATTGAATGCATTGTTACCAAGGTAACTTGGATTGCAAACCCTGATTTGAAAACTATATAAAGGAGAACTCTAGCAACTGGGAAACCTATTCCCCACACCTCCTGTGTGTTCCCAGTTTCATAATTAGAGTCGATTCTCCTTTAACCACCTTAGGTTTCTTCTCGAGACCCTGTAGGTTTAACGACTTGAAGACTTCATTGGGATTGTGAAGCCAAACCCAACTTTTCTCTTTGTAGTTGCGTGATTTGATCTTGCTGTTTTGTTCGATTGAGTGCAATTGTTTATATCTCCGATAGGCAAGATATAAAAGTAATCACAAACACCTTCGTCTCATTGTTTGTGATTCCACAATAACTTATTTCGCTAGTCTATTAAGTTTATTGTGAGGTGATTGATAATACTAGGTTGTTCTTCGGGAATATAAGTCTGGTTTATCAATTGCTTCATGTTCACCTTGGTTTATCAAAAGACGGAACAAAAACTCTTGGGTATTTCTGTGGAAGACAGATTTATTCAATCCTATAGACTTTTCTGTGTGAGACAGATTTGTTTATCAAGTCTTCGACTTTGGGTCGTAGCAACTCTTAGTTGTGGGTGAGATCAGCTAAGGGAATCAAGTGCGTAGTATCCTGCTGGGATCAGAGACGTAAGGAGCACAAATGTACCTTGAATCAGTGTGAGATTAATTAGGGTTCAACTACAGTCTAGTCCGAAGTTAATTGGTAGTATGCTAGTGTCTGTAGCGGCTTAATACAGTATGGTGTTCAATCTGGACTAGGTCCTGTGGTTTTTCTGCATTTGCGGTTTCCTCGTTAACAAAATTCTGGTGTCTGTGTTATTTCTTTTCCGCTTTATATTTTGTTATATAATTGAAATATCACAGGTTGTGCATTAAGATCAATCAATTAGAATATCCAACCTTTGGTTGTTGATTTACATTGATTGACACTTGAACATTGGTCTTTGGTACCGTTCAAGTAATTCCTCTTATATTCAATCGGGCTCGCAGATTTCTATTTGCTGATTGAAGATTGAATTAAGAGTTAGAGATATTAAACTCTTTGATATACTTTATTCTAGATTGAGTCTGACTGTCTAGTGGATTCTCTAGAAAGTGGATTGGAGTAAGTCCTCTCAGATTGCCAAACGAATTGTTGGGTGTGGTTGTTAGACCCCCGCATTTTCAGTTGGTATCAGAGCAGGCAAACACGTTAAAGACCTTATAAGTTTGCGTTTGTAGCAATCTGATTTCTGTGGGCTTGTGTATCTCTTAAACCAGCGCATACAGAGATGTCTTCCAAATCTTCTAATTACACCACAAATCTTGGGTTTGCTTCAAAGGATAACTCCTTGGTAGATTCTTCCGAATCCATAGGTAAAAACAAGACTTGTGATAACATGTCAGAATCGGAAATGGAACTCACCAGAATGTTAAAAAATCTACTGAAATCATTGATCGTCAAGCGGCCAAAATCAAGTCTCTTGAGGAAAAAAATGATCAGCTTATTGATGAATTTGATAAATCTCTTGACAGGAAACATGAATTCTATAGCTACGTTGAATCTCTCTCTAACAGTATTGAAAAACTAACTCAAGAAACTACTCTACATCACAAGAAGATTAGTATGCTTGAAAATACTGTCAGAGAAAACTCAGCTAGAGAAGAACGTTTTGTCAAGACTCATTCATTAGAAATTAACATATTTCGTGTTGAAAAAGAGAAACTTGTTGCATCTCTTCAATATGCCTGAGAACAGTGTAACACCTTAAAAAGGAAAAACTATGTTCTGATGAAAAAGTCATCTCCTGCACCTTCTTCTGTTTCTCACAAGGCTTTACCTAATATGAATAGTTCTTCTAGGGAATTACCCATTGTGAATCACTTGCAAAAGTTGCATGTGGCAGAAGAAGTTATGGATCAAGGCAATCATGTCTCTAATCCACGATGTTGTTCTTTCTGTGGGAAAAAGAATCACTATGCTCTTCGTTGTTTTGCCAGAAAGAAATAGATTTCTGTTCTGCATAAATTACTTCTTTCTACTGTCAATGGATTAGATCGTCGGAGGACGTCTAACTTCTTACCTACAGAAAACCAGAACTCTTATAAAAATGATTTCCTTTCAAGAAACCGTCACATGATACATGTTCATATCAATGGTACAAATTCTTGTGCCACTAATGAACACATTCCATGTGTGTATAAAAATGAGTCTGGTAAATCAAAGTTTATGAAATGGATTTCACTAAATCCTGATCCTCTTGAACCAATCTCAAGAGGTCCTAGACTTTGTCCTCAGAGAAATCCTTCTGACGAATATGTTAAACAGGTTATGTCCTACTCATCTGGGATGAAAGTCAACCGAAGAAAGGCAAGGAACACAAAGGTTAAACATTCTGATGTTGTTTACAACTCTTTCCTCAATGATCGTAGTGAGATTATTTCTCACTCTACCACCCGATTCCAGGTATTTTCATCCTTGTATCTAACTTGGGAGATGCAAGGATGATAATTGAGGAATGCTCAAGTATGATTGTACAATATTTTTATTTTTGTGTTCTTTCTGCTGACGGTCCACGAAATTTCGTGTCCTCCTCTAATGAGTCCATAGGGTTTCCATAACAGGAGTTTCCTTCTCCTGTTTATGAACACATATGTATATATTCTATATATTGTGTTTTATCCATCCCTAACAAAAAATTACATCGAGAACTCTATAAAATCTCGAGAGATTGTGCATCTTGACATGGAGGAAGACACTCAAGAACGTGAGTCGATTCAAGAGCTGGTTCTAAATAAGATGCTTGCAAGGAAGGACCACAACTCCTGAATTGATGATTCTGTCAAGGATTTAACTCGTTTTCAGAACGATTCAAAGGTCGAGTTTGCAAATCGTCAACTGCAAATAATCCAACTCTTAGATGGTCAGGCCAAAATCCTTGCAAATCAAAATATTCTGATACGGAATCAGAAGAAGCTCATCATGGACCGTGTCAAAGCTATACAACTTGCTCGATTTGTTGATCGTAAAGTTTGTGTGCTTACTCACGAACATGGAGTTTCTACGGTCAGAAGAGTGAAGGAAAGCAGTGTGACCTTCTATGATGGATTTATTGAAAGGTATGAGATTCTCAAGGAACTTTGATTGTCGAGTAAATCTTCGTTTTTATGTTTTTAGAAGAATAACTAGGGTTTGGAATAGCCATTATTGTGAGTACACATAGCTATGTCCAATGATTTTCATCTTCAATGTTTTTAGATTTACTTATTTAAATTTTAAGTTTTTGGAAGATGATTTTTGCAAATTTAATCTTTATGATTTTATATATTGCAAATTGTTATGGGATATGTTATTTACGTCTGTGAACCTGTGACTATCCCATACTTGTTCAAAAGTTCTCTATTATGTCGGTATGAAAGTATTGATAGAAGAAAGAATGAGCTTTTGAAATTACAAAAGTTAGAGCCTTTTATGTCATTGGTTTGATAGAAGAAAGGATAAAACTTTTGTTTACAAGGATTAAATCTATTGTATGTCATTGTGCAAATAGTGATGGAAAATAGAATGAATCCTTGTCTATTCCGCAGTATTGGTCGATCTCCGATCCACATTTTTGTGCATATACTGTGTTGATCCATAAGTTTTCTTATGTTTGAGCATGACCAATTGAATTGCTCATTCTCTTGTGGTCAATTTAGTTGTTGCTCCGTAAGTTCTCTTATGACGAGCATGACCAATTGAATTGATCACTTTTGTGGTTAATTTAGTTGTGTAATTCCAATTGAATTAATCATGGGTTTTCTTGTGGTTAATTTAGTTGTGCATTTCGATTGAATTAATCATGAATTGTTTTGTGGATAATTCAATTGAATACTTTGGATTCAAATTCATATTTTTATGTGATTTGGTTATGTCCAAAGAAATCCTTCTTTTCTTGTGAAAGTAAGGTCGCCTTTGTTGTTCTTTCGGGATAACATTTTATGGGGGAGAGTTCTTTTTGTACTTGTGCTTAATTTCCAAATCTTTGTAGGGAGTGCGGTTGTGGAATATTATAGGGGTTATCTTGTATCTTTATAAACTCTTTGATGAATGCATTTAGCTTCGGCTTTATGATGGCATCTAAATAAGTTGATATGGTATTCTCTTTTGGTCATGAAGTATCTCTATGTAAATTTCATGAGGATCCCACTAGTTTTCGTACCTTTGCCAATTTATATTGACAAAAAGGGGGAGAATTAATGTGTATTGTGATACTACAAATACATATGGTTTACGGATCATTATGTAAGGGGGAGTGGTTTTCATGTCGAGATGAAGTATTGACTAAGGGGAGTGATAAATATCACCATAGTATTGTTGTCAAAGTTGTGATACAATTGAGCTTTGATGTTGTGTAATAATACTATGACACCGTATAACAATGATTGAGAGCATTTGTTTTCTCACTGTTATCGCTACGGATCTTCAACAACTATGATGTTGAACTTACAACCTTTAGGATCATGGAGTACTTGGAAGTGACGAAGATTTCGAGTCGCGTTGAAGATTCCAAGGAGATCAAGCATTTGGATGAGAAGGTACATTTTTTATTTATTTTGTAATCCACATGTATTGTTAGTTTTGTCGCTAAAATTGACAAAGGGGGAGATTGTAAGAGCACTGCTCGGTCGAACTCGCATGCGTTGCTATCTCAAGCATGTTTGTCAATGTTAGTGATCAAAACTATAAGTATTGATTTCTAGCCTATTTATAGATGTCTCGGACTAGGACATAGTTTGTGTAGTTGAGCTTAGACTTCACGCCGCTTATCACTTGAAGACGAATACTAAGGAGAGCTTGTGGAACTTCATCGACAAAAGGTATGTGAAGACTTAAACTCATCTATCACTTGGAAAATCTATTTCTTTCTTCTCTTTTTTTTTTTGCTGAATCATATATTTATATTGATGAAAAAAGGGAATTACAACTGAGTTTAAAAAAACAAACACAAAACAATGCTAGACTCTAGCATAACCTTGAACAGACTTAAAAGACACTTAAGACAACTAATTAACAAAATCTATAATAAGTAACTCCTGGCATTTATACTCTTTTTTAACCAAAAAGGTTTACCCAAATATATATTTCTTTCTCCTGCCTGTAAAGAAGCTCCCTTTTAGCAGAACAATTTGCAGAGAAGTTGTGGTCAAATCTAATTATTGAAATCATTTTACTTGCATTCCTCCACCTTGTTCTAACAAACTAGGGAATTTGATCCTGTTCAAATTGATCAGACACTGTCTTGGAATCAGATTTTATGATAATCTTTTGCTATTTCCAGTCCACAGCCAATTCAGCTGCATTAACAGCAGCATAAACTTTAGCTATGTAATTTGTTGCAATCCCCAATCCACCAGTAACTGCACCAAGAACCTGAGTAGAATAATCTCTAATGATAATGCCAAAGCCAGCTGCTCCAAGATTTCCAAAGGAGGCTCCATCACAACAAAACATAGTGAAATCAAATTCAGGTTCATTCCACTAACAAGCTATAATGATATCTGGAAAATCTTGGCCCCAACTTGAAGAAAGATATAATCTGGTTATCATACACTTGATTCCATTTGCTATCTTTAATTCTGATACTATATTCAGCTATTGTCTTCAACAATTTGCATTTGAATTTTGAAATATCTGGTTTAATTTCTTCAAAAAATCTCTTATTTTTTTGAAACTACAACTCTTTTAATGTAAAACAAGAATCCATGAGCCATACATGTTGAATCAATGAGCTCTTATTTCTTGCACATCTCCAAACTTCATCAAAAGATTTTGGCAGAGAGAAGTTGAAAATATCACATAACCAATTCCGTATAGCGAAACTGAAGTTGAAAGTCTATTTCTACTCTATCTCCTATATTGATACATAAGTCGTTTTACGATATAGTTTTCTCTATACACATTTGAGATTTCGAGCTGAGTATATCTCGCTTACATATTTCTCGAAATATGTGTTGGTAAGATTTCGCTTCGACCAAGTTCATCTTATATCATGAGAAAATTGCCGAGTAACATCTTACATGGTTTGTGTGATACAATCATTTGGTGTAAGACTTGGAATGTTTCGATAATGATTATTTCAATATCTTGAAAATTGCTTTGATGCTAATAGTGTGTGAAACGGCTATTGTTATAGAAGAATATTTCAATGATTGAAATAAAGAGTTTAGAATCTTGTTACCATATTTGGATATAAGCATACTGTGTTCGCACATTAGTGTATAAGTCCAAAACTCGGAGCCTAAAGTATGCATACTTGTGTGTATACAAAAAGGTGTTAGGAGACTGGGATGGCGGAAGTTCACGTCCGTGAATTTCTGCTGAGTTTGAAAACCAAAATCAAACTCATCCGGTTACCTAAAGTATGCATACCTGTACGCATACTGGCAGAAAGTTCACGTCCGTGAATTTATGCTGAGTTTGAAAACTAAAACAAACTCAAATCTGGTTACTTAAGTACGCATACCCGAAGGCATACTTAAGTGGTTATTTTCTAAGATCGGTTGTACATGAACCTAAAACATTTATCAATAGGAATGCAATCTTTGCAAACCGTGGCTATAATGTTCATGTATTGATTCGAGTGAATCAAACCGATTTTGCTTCAATTGTGTTCTTGTATAAATCCATGAGAATATAGCAATTGAACAACTCTTTAACTAGTTTCATTTGATTCATTTGAACTAGTTATGGTTAAGATGAATCAGGTTGATATGAGAGTAATCATATGGCTAACCTCGGTTAACTATTTGTGAACCAAAATGGTGTGCACGTTTAGGTATGGTTACATAAACCTAAATGAGGGTATATTTAATTTGTGTGTAACAAGATAAGTTCGATCTAACGGTTGAGAGATATTAGATTGGTTGAATCAGGATTTTCATCTAACAATGATTATTGAATGCTTTGTTACCAAGGTAACTTGGATTGCAAACCCTGATTTGAAAACTTTATAAAGGAGAAATCTAGAAACTGGGAAACCTAATCCCTACACCTCCCGTGTGTTACTAGTTGCATAACTAGAGTCGATTCTCCTTTAACCTTAGATTTCTTCTCGAGACCCTGTAGGATAACGACTTGAAGACTTCATTGGGATTGTGAAGCCAGACCCAACTATTTTCTTTGTAGTTGCATGATCTGATCTTGTTGTTTCTAGATTAAGTGCAATTGTAAATTGGCTTGATATTTATATCTCCAATAAGCAAGAAAGAAAAATAATCACAAACACCTTCGTCTCATCGTTTGTGTTTCCATAATAACTTGTTTTGCTAGTCGATTAAGTTTATTGTGAGGTGATTGATAGTACTAGGATGTTCTTCGGGAATATAAGTCTGGTTTATCAATTTGTCCATGTTCACCTTGATTTATCAAAACACAGAACAAAAACTCTTGGGTATTTCGGTGGGAGACAGATTTATTCAATCCTATAGAGTTTTCTGTGTGAGACAGATTTGTTTATCAAGTCTTCGACTTTGGGTCGTAGCAACTCTTAGTTGTGGGTGAGATCAGCTAAGGGAATCAAGTGCGTATTATCCTGCTAGGATCAGAGACGTAAAGATCGCAACTGTACCTTGAATCAGTGTGAGATTTATTAGGGTTCAACTATAGTCCATTCTGAAGTTAATTGGTAGTGGGCTAGTGTCTGTAGCGGCTTAATACAGTGTGGTGTTCAATCTGGACTAGGCCCCGGGGTTTTTCTGCATTTACGGTTTCCTTGTTAACAAAATTCTGGTGTTTGTGTTATTTATTTTTCGCATTATATTTTGTTATATAATTTAAATATCACAAGTTGTGCGTTAAGATCAATCAATTAGAATATCCAACCTTTGGTTGTTGATTTACATTGATTGACACTTGAACATTGGTCTTTGGTATCGTTCAAGTAATTCCTCTTATATTCAATCTGGCTCGTAAATTTCTATTTGATGATTGCAGATTGAAGTACGAGTTAGAGATATTAAACTCTTTCATATACTTTATTATAGATTGAGTCCGACTGTCTAGTTGATTCTCCAGAAAGTGTATTGGAGTAAGTCCACTCAGATTGCCAAATGAATTGTTGGGTGTGGTTGTTAGACCCCCGCATTTTCAGAAAATATGTGGACAAAAGCTCAAGGATATGGAACCTCACTAGACTGCTACTCATTCTGTTTGAGTAATACTATCATAATGGATCTATTGATAAAGATTTGTTTACGGCTTTTGAAGACGTTTTTAAATTCTTAGAACGACTTAATTTGATTAAAGAAAAAGTTTGTCCTGATGTTAGTTCCGATCCCTTCAAGTCATGTATTCATGATGTACATACAGACTGGTCTTGTTAACAACTCTTGTAAAATCTGTAAAAAGATTTCTGCTGAGTTTGTTATAGGTTCCAAATATCGGAAAACTCCATCCCTCAATCGTAATAAGGAGGAATCAATGCGATTAATTAACCATGAGTATCATCACTACTATGATTATACCTCTGGTACAATTCACAAATATCAACCTGAGATGGTCTGTGAGCAGTCTCCCATCTAGCCTCTTGGCAACAAGAATTGGCTTCACCCCATCTGTATATAACTTGAGATGGGGCAAGTAACAGATTGATTAACTTTGTGTTTTTGAGAAAACTGTGTACAGTTTATGAGAAAAGCTTCTTAGCAGAGTATTACTAACAATTAAAGTATTCCAATTTGTTGAGGAAACTCCAATTGTTTAATACTATCCTGTCAGGTTATTTTTGCTCATCTGAGTTTAAATAATGGCATGGAGAATATTGTTCTTCTATATTATTTAGCCCCGTGACTAGGTGTGAATATCAGTATTTCTTGTGCTCTAAATTTTTTCTTAAAATCATTCATTGATCTAAGAATAATTATCATATTGATATACATCTCCCATAGTACGTGTCTCCATTTTTTTTTGAATTTTTTCTTGTTTTTCAAGACTTGTAATTCAGAATGGGACATGGTATCAGTATGGGTTCAATCCCGTTAAGGATCTATAAAAGCTACGGTACGCGTACCCTTCCTTTTCCTTCTTCATATCGTCCGCGAACGTGAGGGTTTGTTTTAAGGGTTTCCATACCAGCACCATGGAAGCTTAATTTTGGTCCAAGGAAGAGCAAAGTGAGCAATCATCTACAAGGGAGTCCATCAAGTAAGATTCTAATCTTGTTTCTTCTTCTCTCAAGATACTATTGCTTAATTATTATGGGAAGATCTAATGGAGATAAGGATAGGCCAAAAAGGTTTTCTAAGGGTGTTGTTGCATCCACTCGCATGAGTACGATTATACCAAATGACCAAGACGCTATTAGAATTGTATTTATCAATGATTCTAGTAATAAGACTTTTGAAAACTTCTAGTGAATTCATCCCAGAGAAGAAATTGTTAAAGGAAAGTGGTCATAATTAAAGAAGATTTAGCTTGTTTTGAAAAGTATAATCTTGGTAACATCTTCAATGGTCTTGGTGAAGGATTTAACACTCTTACAAGGATCTTTTATGCTAACATCCATGATGTTAATCTTGATAAATTGGTATTCAAGACTATGATAAATAGGAAAAAGATTCTTGTTGATTAGAGAGTTGATCTCAAAGATTACTCAAATTTCCTTGGGTAATTTTTGTCTTCCTAGACCAAAGGGAAAAACCATCTTGTGAAACCATCTCTTATGGCCTTTGTCGCAAGAATTTTGATTGGATAGAAAGGGAAATTCCCTACCCAAGATCTTAGTATTGCTTTGAGGATCTTCAGAAAACTTGGCATTTCTAATCTTTGTCCCTCCACGATCAAGAACTCTCGGTGGACTCGTGAATTTGCGGAGTTGGTCTATTTCTTTGAAAAAGGTTCTCAAGGTCTTGATATTTGTGGATTCATTATTCTTCAAATGATCTTGATGACGTCATCCAACAAGAAGTTAGGCTTTCCATGCTTGATTGGACAAATATGTCGCGAACATTCCATTGCTCCCATTGGAAACTATATTGGAACTCCCAAACCGGTTCTTCCAAGTATTATCAAACATATGAAGATGAATTTATACAAAAGACAAATATGTGATACTCTTGACGGTTCTTGTGATCATACCACCTTGGGTATTCTTCAACAAATTCACAAGGGTGTGTGTAAGGTCAATTCCAAGGTAAAGTGAACACCACTGAGAACCCCAGTTCATAATTTATGCCCCTATCAATAGTAGCAGATCTAAGTCCTCTTCTTCCATCTCTCAATTACCTTCTGCTTGTTTTTTACTTCTGAGAGAGAGTCGAGAGATGAGAAAGAAAGGAAGAAGAAATGAAAGGGAGATGCGAATGAGACTATATATTTAACCTAAAATGAAGAGATATGATTATATGACCTATAGATTAACGGCTATGATATATATTCAGAACTAGGGATAAGATTAACCGGGTTTTGGGTACCGGTACCGACGGGAATTGGTTCAGAATTGTTCCCTTACCCACTCCTATACCGGTTCTGGTTTTCGTTCCCATTCTTTGTACCTTATACACCGGTTCCTGTATGGTTCCAAGTCGGGAATTCCTGTTCCGACGGGTTTGTGTTCGATTCAACTAGAATAAGGGTCTGCTGAAGATAAATCTGGTTAGGGTTTGTGTTAATTTGTAGAAACAACAAAGAAATTGAATCTTCTGAGAGGGAATTGATGGCTCAACTAGGGTTTCTAATTTGGTGTTGTAGTTGAAGCTTAATTAGACATGATGGTGTTTGTGTTCGATTGATTCAGATGGGTTATCGATGTTTGAAGCAGAAACTGAAGATGGCGATGTATTGGATGCGAAATAGGATCTGAAGATTACAGGGAATGTTGTGTGAAGATTTGGAGTTGAAGCTGCAGATTGAGGTAACAATGAGCAGTGATGGTGATATTTGGTGTTGGTGGTTGAGATGGTGTTATTGGTGAATACTAGAGGTGTTGGTGATGATGGAAGAGAGGTGGGTGTGCTGATTAAAAGAGGGGTTTGATTCTGATTTCAAGATGGATGATGAATTACAGTTAGGGCTTGAACAAGAAACTATTATGAAGAAATGGAATTTGTTGGTGGTTTGGATGCAGAGATGGAGTTGGTGCCATTAGCCGTGAAGCTAAAGAATGAACTTCAGTACTGCAATGGCTTATGGCTGTGAATAAAATTGGGAAGAGTGTATTACAGGGGATGATGAATGAATGTTATGTCATTAGAGAGAATGAAATTGAAATGGATGTTGTTTCTATGATTTGAAATTTTGTATATGTTCAAAGTTATTATATGAAGGCTAGGTTGCAGGTAAAAAACCCGGTACCGGCCTTGTGCCGGACCGGTATCACCGGGACATGGGAATAGGTACAGGTAGTCAAGAATGGGAACCGACCACTACCAGGTATAGGTACCGGGTTCCTAGAAAACCCGTACCGCACCGGCTCATGTGCATCCCTAGTAAAATGTGTGCAAGAACAGTTATGTGTGATTGCTACAAAATTTCCGGAAATCAAGGAAGAAATGGATAAAGTTCAAGCCTCTTGGATGGATTCTGATGATGATGAAGATGATGCTTAGCTCATTTGTCTCATGTCATCTTAATGTCTAGGAAACTTCTTATGAGAATTTTATTCTTATGATTAAGAAGGATAACTACGGTTTGGTATAACAAATATTATGATTACAGATAGCTATTTCCAACGATTTTCATCTTGCAATGTTTTTACATTTATTTATTTAAATCCTAAGTTATTTGGAAGATGATCTTGCATTATTTAATCTTAACGGTTTTATATATTGCAAATGTCTTATGAGATATATATGCGTTTACGTTCGTGAACTATGTTATTGTCTCATATATGCTCAAAAGTTAAGTCTATTGTGTCTTTATGCAAATATTGATAAAAGATATAACGAACTTTTTGAGAAAATTCCGCAGTATTGATCTTTCCTTGATCCACTATTATGTGGAAGTACTGTATTTACTCGGTAAGTTTTCTTATGTTGAGTAATTTCCGGTTAAATTAATCAGTAAGATCTTCTTATGGTTAATTTATTCGAGTTTACTGGATACAAATCCATGTGATTTGTTAACGCCCAAAGAAATCATTTTTTTCTCGTAAAAGTAAGGTCGCTCATGTTGTTCTCTTGGGATTGACATCAAATGGGGGAGAGTTCTTAAATGAACTTGTGCTTAATTACCATATCTTTGTGGGGAGAGCGGTTGTGGAATTTTAAGGGGTTAATTTGTATCTTAATAAACTACTTGATGAATATACTAAGTTTCGACTATGTGAAATCATCGAAAGAAAGTTGATATGTTTTCTCTTTAGTCATGAATTATCTTTTGAGAATTCATTATGATCCCATAGTTTCGTACCTTTGCCAATTTATATTGACAAAAAGGTGGAGAATTATTTGGTAGTTCACACTACATACATATGGTTTACGGATCATTATGTAAGGGGTGGTGGTTTTCATTCTAAGATGGAAGTATTGACTAAGGGGAGTGATGCATATCACCATAGTATTATTTCAAAGTTATGATACAATTGGACTTTGATTCTATATAATAATACTATGACACTGAATAGCTGAAAATGCGGGGGTCTAACAACCTCACCCAATAATTCGCTTAGCAATCTGTATGGACTAACTCCAATATAATTTTAAGAGAATCAACTATACAGTCATACTCAATCTTAATAAAAAGTATATCAAGGAGTTATATCTCAATTTCTCAGTTCAATACTTAGTCGAGAAAATAGAAATCTGTGAGTCTAATTCAATACAAGAGAAATTAACTTGAACTGTATCAAATACCAATGTTCAAGTATCAATCAATTTCAATCAACAACCAAAGGTGGGATTTACCAATTGATTGATTCAACGGACAACCTGTGATATTTCAATTATACAACAAAATATAATGCGGAAAAGAAATAACACAGACACCAGAAGTTTTGTTAACGAGGAAACCGCAAATGCAGAAAACCCCGGGACCTAGTCCAGATTGAACACACACTATATTAAGACTCTACAGACACTAGCCTACTACAAACTAACTTTGGTCTGGAGTGTAGTTGAACCCCAATCAATCTCACACTGATCCAAGGTACAGTTACGCTCCTTACGTCTCTAATACCAGCAGGATACTACGTACTTGATTCCCTTAGCTGATCTCACCCACAACTAAGAGTTACTACGACCCAAAGTCGAAAAATTTAAGAAACAAATCTGTATCACATAGAAAAGTCTACAGGAATAGATAAATCTGTCTCCCAAAAAAATACCTACGAGTTTCATTCTGTCTTTTGATAAATCAAGGTGAACAGGAACCAATTGATATACCGGACTTATATTCCCGAAGAACAGCTTAGAAATATCAATCACCTCACAATAATCTTAATCGACTAGCGAAACAAGATATTGCGGAATCACAAACGATGAGACGAAGATGTTTGTGACTACTTTTCTATCTTGCATATCGGAGAAATTAAACTCCAGTCAATTTTACAATTGTACTCAATACGATAGAAGCAACAAGATCAGATCACGCAACTACAGAGAAAATAGTTGGGTATGGCTTCAGAATCCCAATGAAGTCTTCAAGTCGTTAACCTATAAGGTATCGATAGAAACCTAAGGTTAAAGGAGAATCGACTCTAGCTTATACAACTAGTATCATACAAGAGGTGTGGGTATTAGGTTCCCCAGTTGCTAGAGTTCTCCTTTATACAGTTTTCAAATCAGGGTTTGCAATCAATGCTACCTTGGTAACAAAGCATTCAATATTCACCGTTAGATGAAAACCTGATTAGATTCAATCTAATATCTTTCAACCGTTAGATCGAATCTTAGCTTGTTATACACAAATGAAATGCACGTTCATTTAGGTTTGTGTAACCGTACCTAAACGTGTACACCTAGTTGGTTCAACAGTATTCAACCAAATGGTTAGCCATATGAGCACTTTCATATCAATCATATTCATCTTTACCATAACTAGTTCAAATGACTCAAAAGAACTAGTTAGAGAGTTGTTCAATTACTTAGATCTTATAGAAGTATACAAGACACAATCGAAGAAAAATCGGTTTTAATTCACTCGAATCGGTTCATAAACATTATAGCCACGGTTTGCAAATTGCATTCCTTATTATATAAATGTTTTTAGTTCATGAACAAACCAATTTTAGAAAGTAACGCACTTAAGTATGTGTACGGGTATGCGTACTTAAGTAACCGGATTTGAGTTTGTTTTGGTTTTCAAACTCACCAGAAATTCACGGCCGTGAACTTCCGCCAGTATGCGTACGGGTACGCATACTTACCAAGTCTCCATCAACCATTTAGTACACACACAGGTATGCATACATTTGGTTCCCTGTTTTGGACTTGTACACTAATGTGCGAACAGACTATATGCTTATATCCAAAGATGGTTACATATTCTAAACTCTCATTTCAATAATTGAAACATTCTTAGAGGATGTTATATAGAGGTTATTCACATTCCATTTTTCATCAAAGCGATTTTCAAGAGATTGAAACAATCAACATGACTTTCGACACTTGTAAAGAGGAACTTGGCCAAAGCGAAATCTTACCAACACATATTTCGAGAAATAGATAAGCGAGATAAACTCGGCTCGAAATAGCAAATGTGTATAATCGAAGTCTATATAGCAATACGGCTTTTGTCTCAAGATAAGAGATATAATAGATAGACTTTTGAGTGATAAATAAGCTCAAGTATCCACATACCTTTTAGTCGATGAAGTTCCACCAGTTCCTCGAGTAGCTCTTCGCCTTTGAATGATGAACATCGTGGAGTCTAGAGCTCAACTACACTTTCTATCCTAGTCCGAGACTTAGCTATAAGTACACTAGAAATCAAGACTTACAGTTTTGGAAACTAAACTTGACGAACAAGCTTGAGATAGCAACTCTTGTGAGTTCAACCGAGCAGTGCTCTAACAATCTTCCCCTTTGTCAATTTTTGTGACAAACCTATCAATACATATGGAATACAAAATACATAAACTTTGCAGCTTCTCTTCCACATGCATGATCTCCTTGGTTCTTCAACATTAGTCGAAATCTTCGTCACTTCCAAGTATTCCAATGATTCCAAAGATATTCAATGCATCATCATCGTTGTTGAAGATCCGTAGCCATAACAATGAGAAAACAAAATCTCTCAATCATTGTTACACAGTGTCATAGTATCATTACACAACATCAAAGTTCAATTGTATCACAACTTCGACAACAATACTATGGTGATATGTATTACTCCCCCTTAGTCAATACTCCATCTCATATGGAAACCACTCCCCTTACATAATGATCCGAAAACCATATGTATTTGTAATGTGAACTACACATTAATTCTCCCCCTTTTTGTCAATAAAATTGGCAAAGGTACAAAAACTAGTGGGATCCTAATGAAATTTCCATAAAGACATTTCATGACCAAAAGAAAGCACATATCAACTTTTAGATGCAATCATATATCCAAAACTAAATGCATTCATCAAGGAGTTTATAAAGATACAAGATAACCCCTACAATATTCCACATCCACACTCCCCACAAAGATTTGTCAATTAAGCACAAGTTTAATTAAGAACTCTCCCCCATAAAATGTCATTCTCTAAAGAACAACAAAGGCGACCTTGCTTTTACAAGAAAATAAGGATTTCTTTGGACATAACCAAATCACATGAAAACATGAATTTGTATCCAAAAATCTCAGTTGAATCAACCACAAAAATGATTAACTCAATTAGTCATGCTCGACATAGGAGAACTTACGGAGCAACACAGTATGTGCACAAAAATGTGGATCGGAGATCGACCAATAGTGCGGACGGAATACACAAGGATTCATTCTATTTTCCATCACTATTTGCACAATGACATACAATAGACATAATCCTTATAAACAAAAGTTTTATCATTTCTTCCATCAAATAATGACATAAAAGGCTTTAACTTTTGTAAGTCAAAAGTTCATTCTATCTTTTATCAATACTTTCATACCGACATAATAGAGATAACTTTTGAACAAGTATGGGACAGTCACAGGTTCACGGACTTAAACAACATATCCCATAACAATTTGCAATATATAAAATTATAAAGATTAAAATTGCAAAAATCATCTTCCAAACAAACTTAGAACTTAAATAAATAAATCTAAAAACATGAAGATGAAAACGTTGGACATAGCTATGTGTACTCACAATAATGGCTATTCCAAACCCTAGTAACCCTTCTTAAAAACACAAGAATAAATTCTCATTAAGAAGTTTCCTAGACATAAGACAAACTCGTAATGTACATACATGATGATTTGTCCTTAGAGGGTAGAATCAATCTTTTTCGCACGGATTCACACCAAGAATACATACCAAAGGCGTATAAAAATATTTTCTTAACAAAGAAGAACATACAAAGTCATTAACGACCATGCACCATAGTTCACAAAGGATGGTTGTGAACATTCAAGAATCCCATAACAATGCGTACTACTGCCCATTCTTGAACTTCCTTCTTTGTGATTCACCAACAATGTTCTTGTAAAAGCTACAAATTAGCTTAGAAGAGTAGTACTCCAAGAATCCAAGTGCCCAAGTCCAAGAGAAGTGGAACAAGTGCGACAAAAAGGAGCAAAACACTCAAAAACAAGACACAGGACAAATACCAATATTAACTCATCCAAATTCAAGGTTTCTCATCTCCATTTTTAAGAGAATTCAAATAGGAAGATAATGCAAAAAGAGTGAGGTCATTCCGAGTTTGTATGAAGAAGATACGGCCAAAACAAGTTTACTGAATATCAACGTCTACAGGCAAGTATGCATATGGGTTTGCAAACGAATTTTCATGACCTGGGGCAGTATGCAAACGGGTATGCATACTAAAATCCCTGGATTTTGATTTTAAATGATGATATGCGTACTTGGTATGTGTACCATGAAGTCCAAACATCCCGAACTATTATTTTCAAACCTAAACATATAAGAATCTTAAACACAGATCAAGTTAGGTAGAATTGAACGATAAGCAAGGAACATGAATCACTGTAAGTACTCTAAGAAAATAAAAACACAAATATTTCTCAAGTTTATAGACATAACTTTTTAGAAGAATCCAATCGAATTCTACAGCCTTACCGAACATAATCTGTGTGCCCCAATTATTGTGCTTCCCTCACCGTATACATAGCATGGCATTCCTTGGTGAGGATGCAATTACAACACACTCAAGTTGTGTTGAGGTGAACAATGTCTTGCTCACCACAAGTGACTTTTCGATTATCATGAAAGAGATCGCTTTTATAACCTTTCACATCTAAATCCATCTTTCCAAAGAACTTATTAAGTTCCAACATCATGGATACTGCTTTTTCCATAGTCATGGAATTTTCTGGGAGATCATTCTTTTTCACACCCAAAACATCTTTGACTTTCTTTGGTATCCACTTCTGAGTGTGTTTAGGAAAAACTAGAACCTTCTTCCCATTATTCTCTTCTAGAATTCTCGGAAAAGAATTTGATTGACTATTCTTTTGCAAGTTAGTCTTTCTCCAATTGGGAGCATCGGATCTTGTCGTTGTCTTTACGAAGTTATCCTTTTGATAACCATTACGATTATGAAAAGGATTAGTATGACGTTTATAGGCAAATCTAGATTTATCACAACACTGATTCCTTTGCCTAAAGGTTGGACAGTTACAACCTGTAATGTTAAGGGTATTAGTCTTAACATATGATCTTGGTTTCACAACTTCTTGTAATTCCTTATACGGAAACGACATCTCCTTTCCAGGTGACCTTTATTTCCGCACTAGTGGAAAACATAAGGAATGTTCTTACCTCGATCCCTGTGTGCTGACTTTGGAGGTTGACATACTTTGCTCTTTTGAACCTTAACTGCCGGTGAAGGTGATAGACACATTTTTGTGTCTAATTTGTCCTCAATGTCCGTATTGTTGGAACTCTATTTTTGTACTAATATTGTGTTTTTATGTATTTTTAGGAAATAAACATTTTTGAAAATTCGGCTCGAAAAGTTGATTTTGGCACCCGGAGGACAAGTGTTATTCGAACTCTCGCTTTTGGATAAGGGGTAACCTAATTACTAAGGGGCACCCCCAGGTCACCCCCAAGGCAGCTGCTATTCGCACCCCTACTCTGGATAGGGGGATACCAGTTTCTTCCCCATTTGAAACGATTTTGGCGGGAAATTTCTAAACAGTTCTGGCAGAATTTCGATCGTCAAAATGAAGGGGTTATGGGTCGATTCAATGGCTGAAATTTGGTATAGAGATGTGATATAGGTTAAGGAACATAGTATGGGTGACATGATCGATCAAATTTTGCTGGAATTTTCGGTATGATTCACACACCCAAAACAGAGCACGTGTACTGTAACACGAGCAAAATTGAAGTTCTTGTGTGCATGGGGGAGTTCTGCTGGCGTTGGAAGAGTGTTGAGACGTGAATAAGTCGAATTGGAACGTGCTGGACCAGAGAAAACACGTGAAAATCTAAAACAGGAAAGAAAATATCCGAAAATATTTTCTTTCACTGCCGAGGATTTGTGGAGTTATGGAGGAGATACGATGCATGCTTCGGGTTTAAATAGAGTCCTTGGAGGTCAGAGAAAGGTTGTCGAGAGTCTGGGGGCTGAGGAGAGCCAGAGAAGAAGAAATTCGAGTTTTCCCAAACTCGGTTTCTGCTGCTGCTGCTGCTGATGACATGAAGAACACGAAGAACGGACCTGCAACAGTCGTTTTTCTACAGTAGTAATGACTAACACCTGTGGGTCGTAATCAGGCAGTCTTATTTTCCACAGTGTTTGCGACAGAGCTGCAGCAATCTTATTTTCTCACTGAGGGTCGTACTTCTCTGGTTTTATTGTATTTCTCATATTCTCATCACTTGTAAACCATTTTTGAGCCATAATAAATTATTTTGAGAGCATTTTTACTATGATGAGTTAAACCCCAACACTGGGACGACGGAGGAGGCCGAGCTTCATATATGGGTAATTTTATTAATTCTTTTTAAGACTTTTGCATTAAAAATTAATTGAAATATGATTTGATTAAATTGGGTGTTATTTGATTAGATGGGTCATGCTTAGCTTAGGTGATTTGATGTTCCATGCTTAACATTTACAATCAATGTTTTGAGAATCTACTTTGGCAAAATAAGAGTCCATATATGTTTTGAGCGATTATTGTTGAGAATAAATCATTGAGCCCTATGTTATGAAGATTGGCCGAATCATTAGTCCCAGTACCTCTCTACCACTTTGTTAATATTTTTGTATATAATTTTATCAAATCTTTAAATTTAATCTTCACAAGTCCGAGAGTTTGAACCTCATTACTACAACAACCCACAAAAAAATCATTAATCATTTTGGCGCCGCCGACGCGGATTTGTGCTTAGGTAGAATTTTTAGGTTTTTATTATTATTTTTTTTACTATTATTTGTTCCTTTTTACGTTTATTTTTGTGTCTTTGATTTACAGGTTCAAAGTGGAATACTAAGGACTTGGGAACAAAAAGCTTAAATCTAAAAGCTAAAAGAGAAGAAAAAAAAGAGACATATTTTTTTTTAGGATTTAATTTTTTTTTTTATTATCATTGTTTTTTTTTTGTATATAGCTTTTATTTATTTTTTTAGAATTTGTAAATAGGCTTTATTTTTCATAAGTTTTGTAATTTTTGGACTTTTTATTTGGACTTTATTCTGGACAATTGGACTTTATTCTTTTTTTTAACCCTACGGAAGGGTATTATTAAAAAAAAAATATATATAAACTGTGTGCAGGGAAGGACGACGATTACAATATCGTCTCGGCCCCTCTGGTTCGTACATGACATAGGAGTCGTGGCCCGAGTCGACTTCAACGGTTCATCCCCCGTCTGGTACGGGAGGTAAGTCCATTCAAACACTCGCGAATCTCCTGTAAGCGAGTTACTGTATTCCTTAAGGTGATTCATTGATTGAGGACGAATTTGGACTGTTTTTAAATTCCTAGTAAAGGGCAAGGCCTGGCCAATACAAGATAAGGGTTCGGATTTCATCACCTCTCCCTTCTTGCCCGCCTTAGGAAAACGAAACCTAACGCGTACCCAAGCTTAAAACTTGACTAGAACGAGACTGATAGGGTAACGCGCTTATTAGGAAAAAATTTCGAAGGATATTGGTTACTTTCTTAAGCACACCTCGAAGTTCATGATGGTTTATGTGAGTTGAATGCGTGACTGCGCCGCCTTGTGATAGCGGTGAGGCCTTGGGTATCAAAGCTCCACTGAGCTTCCCTCGCCTCAATTCAACTTACTTTGACTCGGATTGATTCCATATGGGTTTGCTCAAATTGCAACGAATTCCCTTTCGAAAGATAGAAGCTGGTCTAGAAACAATCTAAGTGGAGCCATCATGATTTTTGTTTGCTAGATTTTATAGGTTTGATTTGGTCGAGTCATCCTTGTTTGTGATTGTGTAGAATTCCCTTGCAATTAAGAATGTCGAACTGGTATGATAGAAGCCAATACAATGATTATCGACCTGATTTTGAATATGGACATCATCCTTTTTATGACCATGTTGGGAATAGTGGTCGGGAACGCCATCCTTTGGAAGGATATGGGTTATACCCTGGTGAGCCCAATTACTATCCACACATGCATCAGTCTTACGAGCAAGAAGATTATAGTACTAGTTCTTCGTCTCTAGAGGATACAATCAAACTATTGAAAAGTAGTCCTTTTTATGATCCCTCTGTTCCTATTCCTCCTTTAGAAGAGTCCCTCAGGAAGTTAGCTGAGTCGACGCGTAAGTTAGCTGAGATGAATAGTATAATTATAGACGAAAGAACTACAATAATGAGTGAACCTTCTTTAGAAGACCATCTCAAGCGGATATCTGTGACGAACGAAAGAATTGCTCGAAATTACTTGAATTGCCAATATAGTGTATCCAATAATACCCTTGAGAATAAAGATAGTTATTTACATAATCAAGATAACAAGGTTAGAATTGGTAGCACTACTTTTTTTGATGAGGTTCGATCTTTTTCATGTTATGATGATGAGGATAGTAGTAATGAAGAAATTTATAGGCATAGTAATGAGGAATCTGTTACTCCCAATGAGATTTATAATGATAATATTATTTCTAGTTCAAATCCAAATAATTTTAATAATTATTCACCTATTCAAAAGGACGAGGATTTGACTAGAGATACAACCGTTTTAGACGAGGATTACGAAGCCGATAATGGTTTAGAGGAACGAGTTTATTCTGAGAATATTGTTTTAGAGTCTAGCGATTTAGAAATATTAGTCTTAGACGAAGAATATGAACTCGTAGAGATTTTAAATATGAGTGAGGATGCATCACCTGAGTATAATTTACAAGAAGCAATTGACCATTTTCAGGATTCTGATGATCTAGAAATTAGGGAAATTGTAGCTAGTCTATCTAGAGACACCCAAAATTCTAAGTTTGGGGGTGGTTATCATCCATGTGCTTTCACTCTTAGAAAGGTCCCTCACTTGGGACTTGACATATGTGCCTCAACCATTTTACAAGATTACCTTCATACTCGTTTTCCCAAACTTAATGATGTCCAGGAAGAAGTTCAGTCGTTAGAAACCCATCCTCTGGTTGATGTGGTTTGCCCAGGCTATGATCCCCAGATTGACTTTGTTTTCCACCAAATAGTTTTCTTCCAACTGTGGGAACGTTTATATTACAAATGTGTCGAATATTAAGTTGTGAGACTAAACCTAAATGCTTTAGGAAATTAGAATCGACACATTTTCTTAAGAATGACCACTACTCTCATTTTGGTCAATTATGTAAGTCAAATCTTATTGACTTAGAGGATCCTCAGTTATTTAGGTTATTATTGTGCGCTACTAAGATCATATTTGAGTTTTTCCAGACTCTATGACCTAATGATTCGGATCTCACCTATGAAGAAACGCAACCAATGAAAATTTTCTATTTAGACCCTTTCATAGAACCTGAACCTGGACCACAATTAGATATAAATTTCTTAATCAGGAAACTAAGTAAGGGCATGCTAGTCTTGTTCACTTTCTTGGTTCATTGTAGTTTCCTTTGGTCAGCTCTATTTAGTTTTGAAGACCCACAGTTATTTCGACTGTTATTTTATGGTTCGAGAATCCTTTCCTAAGTCTGGCTGAAGACTTTAAACTTAGCACTTCTTGGGAGGTATCCCATGCTCATGCAACACGGTAATATCTTTCCTTAGCTCTTCCGCTTCAAATGGTAACAGTTTCTCCTTGTTCATGCTTTTAGTTTCATCTTTAGAACATTGAGGACAATGTTAGATTTAAGTTTGGGGGTATGGGAGAAACTTTTTAGTTGCAATAAATAAACTTCAGAGCCTAGAAATTTATGCGTATTAAGGTTTTCACTAACCAATCTAAGTGGATGGGAACATCTTGGTTATAGGAATTGAGGAACCAATCTGATTAGATGGAAACATCGAAAGAGTCTATTCATAAAAGCACAGAGCTCAGGTGTTAGAAATAACATGATAGTTGCACCATATCTCGTTGAGTCCTTTTCATTTGTTTTTTATTTTTTCATTTTAAACTATGTTTCTCTAAGTGATTAGGTGGGGCACACGATTCAAGTTGTTACCACTGCTAGGGTGAATTAGAGTGACTGAGTTACTAAAAAAAAAATGACCGGACCAGTTAGACCAATCGGAATAAGTATTAACACTTGGATAGCAATATGCGTGTGTTCTCCCTGTTTCCGTCGCCTAAGCAAGCGTGGAATGCAGGACCCGTGGGAACTATCGTGTAATCTGCTGACAAGAAGCATGCACTTGGATCAAAAAGATCTATTCATGCCGTTAAGTTAAAAAAAAATGGTTATTGTTCGTGTAGTCAACTGCTGGTTCCCTTGTATTTGCCAGTTTGTTGATCTAGATTTAAGTTATTAACCACTGGTTCCCTTGTATATGCCAGTTATGCTGATATTAGTCAGACCGGTATATCAGTCCATTAGGATAGGTTCATTCTGGCAGTGGCCTTCAGACAGATATGTGAAACATCGATCATTTGGTTAACATCAAAACCATCTACATTTTTCTATTTCCATCTCCTTTTTCTATCCATATGATTAGTTTGACTCCGAATATGATGTCCATAGTGCAACTATCTTAGTAGAGCTCTGTCACTTTATATGAATTTTAGTATGCTTGAGTACAAACTCGTGTACATCAATTGGAATTTCGCATCAGGGTACTTCCTCCTATAGTCAATAAGTATGCCAACCAAGGAGATTCTTTAGTGCCTTCCAAGGTTCTGCATAGATAAGCTAGGGTCTGGAGTAATGGTTTTGTGGGCACACCTCTGGTAAACCCTCCCGAGATTAACTCGGTTTTATTTATTTATTTATTTTTATTAGTTTTGCTCGAGGACTAGCAAATAATAAGTTTGGGAGTATTTGATAGACACATTTTTGTGTCTAATTTGTCTTCAATGTCCGTATTGTTGGAACTCTATTTTTGTACTAATATTGTGTTTTTATGTATTTTTAGGAAATAGACATTTTTGGAAAATTCGGCTCGAAAAGTTGATTTTGGCACCCGGAGGACAAGTGTTATTCGGACTATCGCTTTTGGATAAGAGGTAACCTAATTACTAAGGGGCACCCCCAGGTCACCCCCAAGGAAGCTGCTATTCGCACCCCTACTCTGGATAGGAGGATACCAGTTTCTTCCCCATTTGAAACGATTTTGGCGGGAAATTTCTAAACAGTTCTGGCAGAATTTCGATCGTCAAAATGAAGGGGTTATGGGTCGATTCAATGGCTGAAATTTCTAAACAGCTGCAGATGCTCGGATGAAGAAAAAAATACTCGGAGAATATTTTTTATTTACTGTCGAATAATAGAGAATTTGTGGTATTTAACTCGATATTCGAGGGGGATGTTGAATATAAATAGGCTGTTGGGATATCATAGAAGGGACGGGGAGATTGGGAGAAGTTTAGAGCACCACAGAGTCAAAAAAATCGAATTTGCAGAGAGACCACCTGCTGCTGCTGCTGCCATTGAAGAACACTGAAGAACACGAAGAACAGACTCGCCACAACAGTCGTTTTTAAACAGTGTCAGCGACTCATACTGTGGGTCGCATATCAGAGACAGACTTAAAAAACGCAACAGTACAGTAACGGCTCTTTGTAACGGCTTTTGCAATAGTTATAAGCATTGCAAACCCGATTTTTATTATAATTCTCCCTTATTCATCATTTGTAACCCTTTGAGCATAAATGAAATCAAATTTTGAGCGTGTTTCCAACATGATGAGCGGCTAATTCTCTCGTAACCAAGGCAATGGATGAAGCTATTCACACATGAACAATAGGTAGCTATTTCATTTTCTCTAATATTTAATTATAATTCACTCAATCACTGCTTTTGCAGAGTTCTTAAAAGTTTACATAATTTTCTTCATTAGTTGTGATTCAATTAGATAGGTTATGCTTTGGTTAGATAATCTATGCTTAAGGGATACAATTAATTTTTGAGAATATGTTTGATTATTTGTGGATTAAGAAATGAAGGATTAAAAAGAAAATTAGAGTTATGAAATATTTGACATCATTCATGTGTAATAGTGGATTCTAGTGTCTTGGTTATTTTCCAATCACTTGAAATCAATTTTGAGTCAAGTTTTCTATATTTTTAAGTTCTATTAAGTCTAGAATTCATTGCCTTCACAAGCCTCAACGAACTCTTTACTACAAATTTATTCAAAATATCATCAACAAACTCCAATATACTTTTAAGAGAATCAACTAGACAGTCAGACTCAATCTTAATAAAAAGTATATCAAGGAGTTATATCTCAATTTCTCAATTAAATACTTAATCGAGCAAATAGAAATCTGCAAGTCTAATTGAATACAAGAGAAATTAACTTGAACGGTACCAAAGACCAATGTTCAAGTATCAGTCAATTTCAATCAACAACCAAAGGTTGGATTTACCAATTGATTGATTCAACGCACAGCCTGTGATATTTCAATTATATAACAAAATATAATGCGGAAAAGAAATAACACAGATACCAGAAGTTTTGTTAACGAGGAAACCGCAAATGCAGAAAAATCCCGGGACCTAGTCCAGATTCAACACACACTGTATTAAGCCTCTACAGACACTAGCCTACTACAAACTAACTTCGGTATGGACTGTAGTTGAACCCCAATCAATATCACACTAATCCAAGGTACATTTTCACTCCTTACGTCTCTGATCCCAGCAGGATACTACGCACTTGATTCCCTTAGCTGATCTCGCCCACAACTAAGAGTTGTTACGACCCAAAGTCGAAGATTTTAATAAACAAATTTGTATCACACAGAAAAGTTTACAAGAATAAATAAATCTGTCTCCTATAGAAATACCTACGAGTTTTATTCCGTCTTTTGATAAATCAAGGTGAACATGAACCAATTGATATATCGGACTTATATTACCGAAGAACAGCCTAGAAATATCAATCACCTCACAATAATCTTAATCGACTAGCGAAACAAGATATTGCGGAATCACAAACGATGAGACAAAGATGTTTGTGACTACTTTTCTATCTTGCATATCGGAGAAATTAATCTCGAGTCAATTTTACAATTGTACTCCATACGATAGAAACAACAAGATCATATCACGCAACTACAGAGAAAATAGTTGTGTATGGCTTCACAATCCCAATAGGGTCTCGATAGAAACCTAAGGTTAAAATAGAATCGACTCTAGCTTATACAACTAGTATCACACAGGAGGTGTGGGGATTAGGTTCCCCAGTTGCTAGAGTTCTCCTTTATATAGTCTTCAAAACAGGGTTTGCAATCAATACTACCTTGGTAACAAAGCATTCAATATTCACTGTTAGATGAAAACCTGATTAGGTTCAAGCTAATATCTTTCAACCATTATATCGAATCTTAGATTGTTACACACAAATGAAATGCACGTTCATTTAGGTTTGTGTAATCGTACCTAAACGTGTATACCTAGTTGGTTCAACAGTAGTTAACCAAATGGTTAGCCATATGAGCACTTTCATGTCAACCATATTCATCTTTACCATAACTAGTTCAAATGACTCAAAAGAACTAGTTAGAGAGTTGTTCAATTGCTTAGATCTTATAGAAGTATACAAGACACAATAGAAGCAAAATCGGTTTTGATTCACTCGAATCGATTCATGAACATTATAACCACGGTTTGCAAATTGCATTCCTTATTATATATATATTTTTAGTTCATGAACAAACCAATTTTAGAAAGTAACACAGTTAAGTATGCGTGTGGGTATGCATACTTAAGTAACCAGATTTGAATTTGTTTTGGTTTTCAAACTCAACAGAAATTCACGGACGTGAACTTTCCGATAGTATGCGTACGAGTGCGCATACTTTGGTAACCAGATTGAGTTGGTTTTGAATTCCAAACTCAACAGAAATTCACGGAAGTGAACTTTCCGATAGTATGCGTACGAGTACGCATACTTTGGTAACCAGAATGTTTCAATGATTGAAATGAGAGTTTAGATTACATAACCGTTGGTAGGATACAAGCATTGTTGTGGAAACACATATATGTATAAGTACTTATTCCTTGAACCAAAGTTTGCGAAATTTGTTGATCAAGCGAAATGGAATGTGGCGTGAGCCAAGTCCGCGAACTGGCGGAAGTTCTCGACCCGATAATTTCTGCTGGAGTTCGTGAACTCCTTCCGTGAGCTTAAGTCCGCGAACCCAGTCCGCGAACTTGAGTAGGTTATATCTAAAATCGGTTGTTCTTGAACTCATGTTTATATAAACTAAGGAATGCTTTTGCAAACCGTATCTATAAAGTTCATGAACTGATTCGAGTGAATCAAACCGTTTTCGCTTCGATTGTGTCTTGTGTAGTTACAAAAGATCTAAGCAATTGAACAACTCTCTAAATAGTTCATATGAGTCATTTGGACTAGTTATGTTGAAGAAAAATATGGTGGATATGAAAGTGATCATATGGATAACCATTTGGTTAACTATTGTTGAACCAACAAATGTTAATGTTTGGGAACGGTTACATAAACCAAAAATTGAACATTTCATTTGTGTGTAACAAGATAAGTTTTCGATCCAACGGTTGAGAAATATTAGCTTGAATCTAATCAGGTTTTCATCTAACGGTGAATATTGAATGCTTTGTTACCAAGCTAACATTGATTGCAAACCCTGATTTGAGAGACTATATAAGGGAGAACTCTAGAAACTGGGAAACCTAATCTCCACACCTCACGTGTGATACTAGTTGTGCTAAGCTAGAGTCAATTCTCCTTTAACCTTTGGTTTCTTCTTCTAAACCAGGTTAACGACTTAAAGACTTCATTGGGATTGTGAAGCCAGACCAACACTATATTTCTTGTAGTTGTGTGATCTGATCTTGCTGTTTCTATGTTACGAGTACAATTGTAATAATTGGCTTGAGATTTTATATCTCTGATAGGCAAGATAGAAAAGTAATCACAACTTCGTCTCATCGTTTGTGATTCCACAATATCTTTTTACGCTGCGTCGATTAAGATTATTGTTAGGTGATTGATAATACTAGGATGTTCTTCGGGAATATAAGTCTGATTTATCAATTGGTTCTTGTTCACCTTGATTTATCAAAAGACGGAACAAAACTCGTAGGTATATTTGTGGGAGACGGATTTATCTATTACCGTAGACTTTTCTGTGTGATACAAATTTGTTTATTAAAGCCTTCGACTTTGGGTCGTAGCAACTCTTAGTTGTGGGTGAGATCAGCTAAGGGAATCAAGTACGTATCATCCTGCTGGAATCATAGGCGTAGGAGCATAACTGTACCTTGGATCAGTGTGAGATTTATTGGGGTTCAACTACAGTCTAGACCGAAGTTAGTTTGTAGTAGGCTAGTGTCTGTAGCGGCTTAATACAGTGTGTCTTCAATCCGGATTAGGTCCCGGGGTTTTTCTGCATTTGTGGTTTCCTCGTTAACAAAATTCTGGTGTCTGTGTTATTTCTATTCCACATTATATTTGTTTATATAATTAAAATATCACAGGTTGTGCGTTGTTCAATCAATTAGAATATCTGACCTTTTGGTCGTTGATTTAAATTGATTGACACTTGGATATTGGTCTTTGGTACCATCCAAGTTATCTCTCTAGTATTTGATAAAGACTCGCAGATTTCTATTTGCTTGAGTATATATCAAATCGAGAGATTGAGATATAAACTCTTTGATATACTTTTATCTAGATTGAGTCTGACTGTCTAGTTGATTCTCTAGAAAGTATATTGGAGTTTGTCCATACAGATTTCTAAGCGAAATATTGGGTGTGGTTGTTGTACCCCCGCTTTTTCAATTGGTATCAGAGCAGGCAAACACGTTTAAGACCTTACAAGTCTGTGTTTGTAGCGATCTGACTCTATGGACAGATGTTCTATCTCTATTAACGTACCACCAGTCTTCGATGGCTCTAATTACTTATGGTGAAAAATTTCTATGCGAGCTTTTCTTCAAGCGCGTGATTTTCAATCATGGGTATATGTTGTTAATGGCTATAATGCTCCCGTCGTGGCAGTTGGAGATGTAAACGTTCCCAATCCTATTGGTGAATACACCCCTGCCGAGATAAATGCTGCAAAGCAAAATTCCGACGGTTTGAATGCCATTATACATGCCATTACCCCAAATCTTCAGCACCATGTGTCAAATTGCACTAAGTCGCAAGAAGCTTGGGATATCTTAGACCAGTGAAAAGGAATCTAGGCTTCAAAACCTTAATTCCGACTGGGAAAACCTTTGTATGGCAGATGAAGAAACATTTGATGTGTTTAATCACAAAGTGTCTGAAATTGTTAATGCATCTTTTGCATTGGGTAAGACTATTCCTGAAAAGGACATTGTGATGAAAATTCTCAGATCGCTGCCATCCAGATACGATTCTAAGAAGCATGCCATCGTTGAGGGAAATAACCTTGATAATCTCTCCAGATATATGCTGGTTGGGAAGCTTAAGATCTTTGATCACGAACATTCATCCAAAACTAAGGATGTTGCGTTCAAAGCACAAAAGAACACTAAATTACTCGATAAGAGTAAAAAAGTGTATATCTCTGAAGATGATCAATCTGAGACAGATTTATCAGATGAAGATCTTGATAAGTCAGTCTCGATGATCACAAGACAGTTTAGGGATCTTCTGTTGAAGAGAAGTAAACGGTTCTCCAGAGATAAGCCTAAAGCATCAGTTAAACCTCATAATCGTATTCCTCCTAAAAACAGAAAACAAATGAAACTGATGATGAGGATATGCCTCAGTGCTTTAAGTGTAAGGGATTTGGTCATTTTTCAAACGAGTGCCCAAATCGTAGAAAATACACTGGGAACAAAGGTGTTGCTGCAACTCTTGATGAAATGTCTGACAACTATGGTTCTAATGAAGACGAGAAATTAAGTGTTGCGCTTCTTGGTGAAAATATTGATTTTGATAATCGTAGCAATACATATATCAATCTTGATATTCTTTCAGAAGATAATCCAACTAATCTGGAAGAAAAAATTGACCCATTTCTTGGAAACTCTGTTTGTAATGTTTCAGGTTCCACCATGTGTCTAGCTGCGTGCACATCTCAGAAGCCTAACTTTTATCCTAGTTTGACGTGCTCGTAAGGTTCATGAACTTTCAAGGTGTTACAAGTACAAACACCAATTAAGGCACGTCAACAAACTTCAACGAAGAGGAAATCAATTAGCAATTAAGCTTAAACTTGCTCAGAATACCGCTGAGGTATGTAGGATGCTATCTTCGTCTAAGAAATTAGTTTCCAAGGATAAACCAAGACCATTAGAAAAGAGAGTATGGTCGAATCATTTTGATAGACAGAAATCTGTGGATTCCTCTCAAGAGGAAAATGGTAGACAAATTGTTGTTCACCGCAATGCAATTTGATTGTGTTGTTTTGAAAATATTGTCTCATGTTCCTGATCAAAAGAGACAATGATCACTAGTCCATAAAGGACTATTAATCACGCTTTTAAATGACATACTAAATACGTGAATAAAATTTTACAAACAAATACCGTCATATAGCATGAAAATAGTGGGGCCCATCATTTAACACAAAAAAAACCGTCATTCTAAAATGTGATAATTTGCTGTGTGATTTACCGATGAACTTGTAAATCACGGATAAAATCCGTTAAACGTTTTAAGTTTTTCTACACCCCCGCTAGTCTGCCTGCACAAAAATGGCTAGCTAGTGTCGTGCTCATTACCGAGTAAAAAACAAAATAGTGTCGTGCGCATTAACTTTCCCTTCCTTTACACCACTTCACTATCTCACCGATAGATTGGATAGGAAATGATCAATTTTCAGCCGCCATATGTCGTAACCCTAGAAATATCTAATATGAATACCCTCATTCATTGGCACCTCCTTATATCTTTCTGTCTCGCATCTCTTTCTCTGATTCCCTTTATCCTTCCCTCCCGTATTGATGTAATTCTCTTCGTCATCTCAAGTTGTTGGAATATCTCTTCTCTGGATGTAACAAACAACATCCCTAAATCTGAATATAATTCTTGTCAATAACTTTACATTTCCGATTATATCTTTAGCCCTAACAGATATTTAATCTTTGTTTGTTTGTTTTTTGGGTCGTTTAGGTTGAGGATAATATCTCCAACATGAAACATCCCCAAGAAGGTTCAATTCCATTGGTGTTAGTTTTAATGATTCTCATGAATATATTCTGTTTTAATTTTGATCAATTTGTTCTTTTGTAGAAATAAAACTTAGGGCTTTTCATGAGTAATCACCAACAATAGCAGATTCGAGGAACTTAGTGGTGCAATCCTTACAGGTATCGATTCTTTAGTTTCTATGGTGAGTTTACTGATTTGATTTTGTTTTAGTTTTGATCGATTTGTTCTTTCAAAGAAATCAAATTTGGGGGTTTTCATGATAAATGGGACCCTTGGTTTTTCGATTGAGGTTTTTTAATTTAGGGATTTTCATAATATAATGAAACCCTAGGTTTTGTGTTCTTTAGGTTCTGAATAGGGATAACAAAGGCCCTCTTGTTGATGAGAGTGTGTATGGAGGTGGTGATTCTGTTTTATAAGAATAAGATGTCAGGATGTGAAGGCTACTGGAGCTAAAACGAAGTAGCAGAGTTGATGTTAAGGTCTACAGACTCTAACTTCTCTAAGGTTTACTAATTACCTTAGAAAATTGGTCATCAATTTTGCGTAATACATATAACTGATTTAGTATTTGTGATTTGGCTGCTTTCCTATCTGCCAAAACTTCTTTTTAACGTTTTGATATATTAGTGTTATTGATCGTATTTTTCAATGATGTTGTAATAAGATGATTCGTTCACTCAGATTTGTTGAGAATTTGTTTTAAGACTTAATAAAGAAAATAAGGAAAATATATATACACAATTTGTCGTAAGATGAAGAGACGCTGAGACGCGGGATTCCACCAGTTCTCACATTCATGCGATTCAACTATTAATTCCAGACAATTAAAGCTCATAAAATAACAAACATCGACTCTAAATCTTTGCCAAGGTAGATTTTATAAAGAATTATATGTAAATCACAAGCATGATGCATCTAAAGTACCTAAGACTAAGCATGCGACATCTAACGAAATCACAAATAATCAAGAAAAATCGTAAATCAATTATAATAGTGCAAATAGTCATAAAGGAATTAAATAGAATTACCACATGGGTGAAAAACAGTTTCCTCCGTCGTCCCAGTGATGGTTTCTATCTCCTCATGGTGATAACACGCTCAAAGGAATCTTTCATTGCTCAAAAAGGTGTTTGCAAGGAGAAAAGGTACAAAGCAGTGTGTTTGTAACAGTTATAATTGTTACAGAACCCACTATTACAGAGAAACACTTAACAGATTGTTGCGAATTCGAAATAGTTGTTACAAAAACTGTTACAAAGATATTGAATTTGAAACTATAGGTAACGGTTTTCTGCGACTGCTTTTAACTGTTGTTTCGTGTTCTTCTTCTTCTTCAATGGCAGCAGAAGAGACAAGCTCTGCAACTCCCAATCCTCAGCCTCTGTTCGAACCCCTCACACTCCATCCCCTTTGTAGCCTTCCCAGAATCCAATTTATACACCTCCAGAACCTTCAATCTTCACAATAACTCCTCAAGATATTTCCGTTCATGATTTATATCCTCGGGAATATTTTCTTTCCTTTCACGCATCTTCAATAGCTCAGCATACTCTAAAATCGTGTTAAACAACTCCCAGAATGAGTCAAACACATTGTAGCCTCCTGCAACTCCCGAAATATGGCACAAATATCCCGAGTATCTCTCTTGTTTGTAGTCTGCTCTGTTTTTCTTCAAACTCCACGTAGCCTCCTGTTTCTTCGAATTTAGGAAACTTACCATCCCTGTTTAGTCGTAACAGGGTGGTATCAATCCAAAACAAGCTACAAATCCGACTAAAATACGTTGTCATTCAATGCAGAAGATCTCGAATTATTTTCTTCCCTGTTTTCTTCAACTGGAGTTATCCAACCAAACTTAGTCGAACCAAACACCCATATGAAGCATGTTAAGACCAAAGAAGCCTGCCCAATGAATTTCAGCGATTTAATCTCGCTAAAACCCCTCCAAACTAAAAGCCCTAGTTCTATCAGTTCAAAAACACGTTTCCTGCCCAATTTTCTGAGTTCAAACGAAGAGGATGAAGGTGCTCCCTAACCAGCTGCTTGGGTACCTTTAGCAAATGGGTGTCCCTTATCAACTGGTGTACCCCTTATCCAATGTGGGAGTCCGCTTAGCAAATGTCCTCTGGGGTGCCTTTAACACTTTTTCGAGCCGAAAATGTTTATTCCCAAAAATACCTACAAATACACAAAACACCATAATAAGTACAAAATCGAGTACCAACATAGAGAAAATTGAGGACAACTTAGATACAAAAATGTGTCTATCAGTTATAGAAATGATGCTTCTCCTTAGTTAGACAAGCACTCGATCTCTGTCACCCCTTTAGATGGACCAGAATAAACATTATTTTGATTTTAGGAGTACTAAAAGTAAATCAACTGATTTTCACATTTTCTGCATATATTTATCTGTCTCCCTCTGACATGATTTCGTCATAGTTGAATTTATCTTGAGTCGATGAATCGGATATTCAATTGGTTGGTCAAATTGAGGATTATTTCCCATTCTTGAAAGGATCGACTTAGTCAATTTATTGTTTTCTCGTATTGTTATGACATAATGAATGATTGAATGAAAATTGTTTTCCCATGCTTGTGGTTCTCTACTTGAAACTTTAGCTCTTACGAAAAATAAGAATGAAGTTTGCTTTAATTTTCACTTACAGGGAACTGCTAAAAGGCTTGTGAAAGCTGTGCTGCAGGTAGCAGCAAACAAGAGGGCGAATTAAGATAGTCGGATGTCATTTTCCTTGATACAAACCTCGTGAGCAGGGCCAGCTTGATAAAGGGTCTACTATATTCGTTATAGGGGTGGGGTTACTATACTTCAAACACTCTTGCTCCTTGTGCCATGCGTTGAACTGTGATATCTAAATGGAAGGATGGGCACTTGGATTTCTAAGGGACGGAAATAAGGAAAATGAAGCCTACTGGGAATATAGATAGAGAGCTTCAGGGTCATAAAGCTCGAATTACATGAGAACAGTTTCTTACAACTTATTCAATTTTCTTTTCTTGCTTCTTTTTGAGGTCCTTTATCCTTTGTAGATTATTTTTAAATTTGTATTCAGAGATTATTTTATTGGACGTTAGTTTGGGTGACAAATAACAACCGATTTTAGGATTTTATTTGAAATAAATTTTGCTTTCACTTCCCGATTCAGTTAAAAAAAGAAATTTAGATTGACCAAATCTGAAATTCAGATTAATAAAATATGAATACCTAAGCCTGAATCAATAGCCATTGAATATTCTCATTTGAATTAGTATTTATTTTTATTTTTTATTAAAATACTATTTTTATGACATACATTAACCGTTATTGTATTTAATATACAATAACTGTGATACTAAATAACAGATTCTATTCGTGATTTAAAGTCACAAATTTTATTTGTCATACTTAATGACGTTTGTTATTCGTCATTTATAAAGAATCACACTAAATATATAATGGTTCGAATAACAGATAAAAACCGTGATAAATCATGATTTATAACAGACTTCAGTCATCATATATAGCCCCTTCTGAACTAGTGGATTTTGTACCTCTCAGGCTTTAGGAAAAGTTTTCTTTCTTTTCTTTTTTTAGTTTTTTTGTTCTTTCCTGTCTATCAACAAAGGAGGGTTATTATCGATAATTCTACTCTTTATAGGGTTGTGAGTTGGACGTGTACGAACCTGTTTACATGTTTCGAAACCCTACATTCCTTTTTCCTTCCTCAAAACCTCTTTTTATCTCAAGACTACTTGTTGAGTTCAATTTGTGATTTCCTCTCACAAACCCATACGTTATGGATACTCCAAGCATGATGTCTTCTGATGGAAAAGATAATATGATTGTTAAGCCATCAATCAGGAAGGAAAAATAAAAATCTCCGTTATCTCCTACCTTGAAAAGAAAAAGAAGGCATGTGAGGAAGCCAAGAGTTGTTCCTTCAAACTCTCAGAAGTTTTCTGGTATTCTTGAAGAGTTGAAGTAGATGCGAAAGGAGATTCAACAAATAAAGGCTTTTGTGTATAAGACTCATGAGATTCAGAAGGCCCTAGTTCGACAACATCATCCGAGAAGATTTATTGATATAAACTCCTACCTTAATGAACCTTATATCCCAATGGTTGTTGACGGCAAGGAGTTTGGGGACGATAAAGAATTCTTCAAAGGTCTTATTTCCTAGTAAATCTTCTATTTATTTGTTTTGTTTAGAAGAATAACTAGAGTTTGGAATAGCCATTATTGTGATTTCACATAGCTATGTCCAACGTTTTTCATCTTCATGTTTTTAAATTTATTGGTTTAAATTCTAAATTTGTTTGGAAGATAATTTTTGCAGTATTAATCTTTATAGTTTTATATATTGCAATATTATTATGGGATTTGTGTGTTTACGTCCGTGAACTTGACTATCCCATATCTTGTCAAAAGCAAAGTCTTTCGTATGTCGATATTCATATGTTGATAAAAGAATGAATGGACTTTTGACAAATACAAAAGTTAAGCCTATATTGTCAACTATTGATGGAAGATAGGTTAAAATCTTTTGTTTTCAAGGATTATGTCTATTGAATGTCTTTATGCGAATGGTGATGGAAAATAGAATGAATCCTTGTGTATTCCGCAGTAATTTATCTTCCCTGATCCATATTTTATGTATTACTGCGAGGCTCCTTAAAGTGTCTTATGTTGAGCATTAAACAACCAAGTTGATTATTTTTCATTAGCTATGTTGTCGTTCTGTGAGGTACTTTATGTCGAGCATTTTCAACTAAATTAATCATCTCGTTTGGTTATTTAGTTGTTGCTCCGTAAGTTTTCTTATGTCGAGCATGACCAATTAAATTGATTACTTTTGTGATTAGTTTGGTTGTGTATTTCGATTAGATTAATTATGGGTTCTCTTGTGATTAATCTAATTGTATATTTTTGAGTCTCCATAAGTCCGCTTGTGTTTGAGCATTTTTCGATTAAATTAATCATGGGTTCTCTTGTGGTTAGTTTAATTGAATATTTTGGATTCAAATTCATACTTTTATGTGATTTGTTATGTCCAAATAAATCATTCTTTTCTTTCGAAATTAAGGTCGCTCTTGCTGTTCTTTCGGGAATGACATTTAATGGGGGAGAGTTCTTTTGAACTTGCGCTTAATTGCCAAATCTTTGTGGGGAGTGCGGTTGTGGAATATTATAGGGGTTATCTTGTATCTCTACAAACTCCTTGATGAATGCATTTAGCTTCGGCTTTATGATTGCATCTAAATAAGATGATATAATTTTGCTTCCTTTTGGTTATGAAATGTCTCTTTCGGAAATTTCATTAAGATCCCGTTCTTGTACCTTTGCCAATTTTACTGACAAAAAGGGGGAGAATTAATATGTAGCTCACATTACAAATACATATGGTTTTTCGGATCATTATGTAAGGGGGAGAAAGTTTCCAAGTGAGATGGAGTATTGACTAATGGGGAGTGATACATATCACCATAGTATTGTTGTTGAAGTTGTGATACAATTGAACTTTGACGCCGCGTAATGATACTATGACACTGTATAACAATGATTGAGAACTATTGTTTTCTTGTTGTTATAGCTACAGATTTTCAACAACGATGATGCTAAAATTGCAACCTTTGGGATCATTTGAGTACTTGGAAGTGACGAAGATTTCGAGTAATGTTGAAGATTAGGCATGTGGAATAGGAGCTACAAAATTTAATTTGTTTATTTTTTGTATTCCATATGTACTAATATTTTTGCCACTAAAATTGACAAAGGGGGAGATTGTTAGAGCATTTCTCGGTCGAACTCGCATGCGTTGCTATCTCAAGCATGTTTGTCAATGTTAGTGATCAAAACTATAAGTCTTGATTTCTAGCCTATATAGCTAAAGGTCTCGTACTAGGATAGAAAGTGTAGTTGAGCTCAAGACTCCATGGCAATCATCATACAAGACGAAAGACTACTCAAGGAACTGGTGGAACTTCATCGACTAAAAGGTATGTGGAGACTTAAACTTATCTGTCACTCAAAAGTATATTTACTCTATCTCCTATTCTTGAGACAAAAGTCGTGTTGATATATAGACTTTCATTATACATATTTGCTATTTCGAGCGGAGTTTAAATCGCCTATCAATTTCTCAAAATATGTGTTGGTAAGCTTTTTCTTTAGCCAAATTCATCTTTACCTAGTGACGAAAGTCATGTTATGTTTCAATCACTTTGGGAATTGCTCCGACGAAAAATGGTATGTGAATAACGACTATATAACGTCCCCTGAGAATGTTTCAATGATTGAAATGAGAGTTTAAATTACATAACCATTGGTAGGATATAAGCATTGTTGTGTAAACACATATATGTATAAGTCCTTATTCCTTGAACCAAAGTTTACGAACTTTGTTGATCAAGGGAAACGGAATGTGGCGTGAGCCAAGTCCGCGAACTGGCGGAAGTCTCGACCTGAGAATTTCTGCTGGAGTTTGTGAACTCCTTCCGTGAGCTTAAGTTTGCGAACCCAGACCGCGAACTTGAGTAGGTTATATCTAAAATCGATTGTTCTTGAACTCATGTTTATATAAACTAAGGAATGCTTTTGCAAACCGTGGTTATAAAGTTCATGAACCGATTCGAGTGAATCAAACCGTTTTCGCTTCTATTTTGTCTTGTGTAGTTACATAAGATCTAAGCAATTGAACAACTCTCTAACTAGTTCATTTGAGTCATTTGTACTAGTTATGGTGAAGAAGAATATGGCGGATATGAAAGTGATCATATGATTAACCATTTGATTAACTATTGTTGAACCAACAAATGTTAATGTTTGGGAACGGTTACATAAACCCAAAATTGAACATTTCATTTGTGTGTAACAAGCTAAGTTTTCGATCCAACAGTTGAGAAATATTAGCTTGAATCTAATCAGGTTTTCATCTAACGGTGAATATCGAATGCTTTGTTACCAAGCTAACATTGATTGCAAACCTTGATTTGAAACAATATATAAGGGAGAACTCTAGCAACTGGGAAACCTAATCCCTACACCTCATGTGTGATACTAGTTGTGCTAAGCTAGAGTCAATTCTCCTTTAACCTTTGGTTTCTTCTTCTAAACCAGGTTGACGACTTAACGACTTCATTGGGATTGTGAAGCCATGTCGATACTACTTTTCTTGTAGTTGTGTGATCTAATATTGTTGCTTCTATCGTTACGAGTACAATTGTAATAATTGGCTTGAGATTTTATATCTCTGATAGGCAAGATAGAAAAGTAATCACAAACACTTCGCCTCATCGTTTGTGATTTCACAATATCTTTTTTCGCTGCGTCGATTAAGATTATTGTGAGGTGATTGATAATACTAGGCCGTTCTTTGTGAATATAAGTCCGGTTTATCAATTGGTTCCTGTTCACCTTGATTTATCAAAAGACGGAACAAAACTCGTAGGTATATTCGTGGGAAACGAATTTATCTATTACCGTAGACTTTTTTGTGTGATACAGATTTGTTTATTAAAGTCTTTAATTTTGGGTCGTAGCAACTCTTAGTTGTGGGTGAGATCAGCTAAGGGAATCAAGTACGTAGCATCCTGCTGGAATCAGAGGCGTAGGAGCATAACTGTACCTTGGATCAGTGTGAGATTGATTGGGTTTCAACTACAGTCCAGACCGAAGTTAGTTTGGAGTAGGCTAGTGTCTGTAGCGGCTTAATACAGTGTGTCTTCAATCCGGACTAGGTCCCGGGGTTTTTCTACATTTGCGGTTTCCTCGTTAGCAAAATTCTGGTGTCTGTGTTATTTCTATTCCACATTATATTTGTTTATATAATTGAAATATCACAGGTTGTGCGTTGTTCAATCAATTAGAATATCCGACCTTTTGGTTGTTGATTTAAATTGATTGACACTTGGATATTGGTCTTTGGTACCATCCAAGTTATCTCTCTAGTATTTGATAAAGACTCGCAGATTTCTATTTGCTTGAGTATATATCAAATCGAGAGATTGAGATATAAATTCTTTGATATACTTTTATCTAGATTGAGTCTGACTGTCTAGTTGATTATCTAGAAAACATATTGGAGTTTGTCCATACAGATTTCTAAGCGAAATATTGGGTGTGGTTGTTGTACCCCCTCTTTTTCAGTCGGTACTTCCACTCAACCTACTCAACAGACTCAAGCTACTGAAGAAAATGAAGATGATAATATGGATGAAGATTTGGAAAATATGGCAAGGTTTGATAGCACTTCATCTACTCATAATTCTGAAACCTCGGACATATCAAAGAGAAGACGCTATTTCGAACAAACAGATGACGTTAGAAGTGGAAGGAGAGATCAAGCAAAGAAAAGGGCTCGTGAGGCTAAAGCATCGCAGAAATCAGATGAAAAAAAATGGATAAACTCTTCGAACTTCTTGAAAACGCACAAGCACAAAGAGTGGCCAAGTATGAAACATAGGAAGAGTATTTGAAGAAGAACATGGAAAACTCTTCAATCTTACGCAACAAAGAGAATCGGACATGAAAATACTACGACAACCCTTGGATGAATTACACGAATGAGAGAAACCCGTCTACAAAATATGGAAGAACGAGATTTTGATCCGTCATGGATTGCCACTTATCCCCTAAATTAAAGTGATATATTAGTAATAATTTAAGTTATTTAGAAGTAGGATTTCAATTTCAATGTACTTTTTTTATGTTTTAAATTATTTAGAAGTAGGATTTCAATCTCAATATACATTTTTTTTTATGTTTTAAGTTATTTTAATTTTAATGTATTTTTTTTAATTTCTTCAAAAAACATTGTAACCTTGTTTTGCAATGCAATTAAAAATTTCCCTTTACTTTGGTAAATTCTAAAATTTGAAACAAACAACCATTGGAACAAATTGGCAAATATATATAAAATGAAATTCTGGAAAAAATAGCCGTTGGAGGAAAAAAAGAATCAAGCGCTGAACGGTGCAGCGTCGAGAGGAGCGCTGAATTGTTCAGCGTTGATACCCTGGAATATTCGCATAACGATGAACCGTTCAGCGTTTGGACCACTTTTTAACAGTTCAGCGTCTCAATCTCGCTGCTAGTTGAACTTGCGAGCAAATATTAGGAGAGAGAAATATCCAGAAGTAGTGTTAACTTTTTTCCCACACTTTTTTCTTGATTTGGAACACTTTTTGGCCAATCTAGCAGTTCAATCTAGCCCATAGAATTAGTCTAATGACCGACACACCTTAGCTCTTAAACGGACGTCCGGCTCGTTTTCTGAACATTTTTCTCAACTCACCTTAGCTCGGCGCGTAAATTCTTCCCCTCTTGTTTTCTAAACATTTTTTACATATCTTTAACAAGAACAACAGTCTATCTCGTAGTCATGGACGACGAGCATCTCCAACCCCAAAAACTCTAAAATTCTAATCTGATCAATATCGATTTCTTTGGATTGTAAAGAGAAAAACCCTAATTAATTAGTGATGGATCCAGAACAAACCTTCATACGTGTTCAAGAACGATTCTCACAGATGCTAACACCAAGAATACGAGCTACTCTTGAATATTTCTATTTGATTGTTGCTGTTTTTCTTTTCTGTCTGTTGGTTGTCATGCACGCCAATTATGTCCAACAGGTACAATTTTAATCTCTATTTCTCAAAAAAAAAAATTATTTATTTTTTACTTTTAGGTTATTGCACTGAATGAATCATGTAATTTGGGCATCGCCATTAGTAAGTAAACTTTTCTTCCATCTTCTTTGATGATTATGAGAAACTTTGCACCTTTGAGTCACAAATACTGCGCCACTACTATGCCAGACATTCAATTTTGATATTTTGGAATGATTTTTAGATTCTGAATGCTTGATTTTGTATTTGTGTTTATAGCCTGGCTGTTCAAGTGAGCTTTCTCTTGTTGAAACATCAGATGCACAACTTGTTCACATCAAGGTATGCTTTCTATGCTACTTTCTAGTGTTGTTTTACCTACGAAATTCTTCCATGGCTAGTATTGGATATGTGAAGTAGCTTATGTAGAAGCTTTGATCAGATCAGGTTTAGGAATTGTTTTAGAGAAACTAACTTCTCCGCTGATATTTTAGCTAATAAAGGTTCTGTTTGGAAAGAAGAGAACTATTAGTGTCTAGAGGTAAACCTAGTGCGTAACACTGCTTATTTAGACTTGTTAAATAGATTTTTGGTTTTTTAGCTTATCTTCGGGAATGTTGAAGATGGGTTAGTTGTTCTGGTACATTTCTCCGGTGTTTAATGATTTTTCTTTTTGTAATTTTGTGGAAAATATTGTTATTTTGCCTTCTAGTACTGAACCAGTTGTATATATTTCCACATTTTCGTGCTTAATCATATACTTCTGTTTACAATTGCTTCTATGTAAATGCATAGGCCTTGGAAGATTCCCACTTTTGGTGTTTGCATCTTTGTTATGCCTCCAATTTAAATCTGAAATTTTCATATTGACCCTGAAGCACCCCAGAACTCTATGTAGAAATGTAGGCGACTCCGGCAGGTTACAAGTAAAACTGACACATAAGACTTAGTCATGTCTTTCTCAAAATGATAGTAACACATAGAAGCTGTTGGTTATCTCCCCTTCAAACCACTGATACTTAAATCATCATGGTGCTATTTACCCAAGTCACGGGCTTTAATTTACACAGTGGATTTTTTTATGGAGTTATGATATTATTTCTTCGTTGAGAAGAGCTTCTTTCCCATATATGTATGTTGAGTAACTTTTGGAACGCAACACAACACAAGTGTAAAGGTGGAAATATATCAAGATCATCACGGTTGCTGCCTTGCTGGTGATCCTAAGGAGTAAATGATTGATTACTACGAGTAGAAATAGAATAAACCACTAGTTCCGAGTAGAAATGTCTCTCTGTGTTTTTTGTGTTAATATATCGTTTCAGTTGTCTATGCAATGCTGCTGCGTGTAATTCTAATTCATAAAACAGGTAAATAACTTAGTTGAAGTCCACCTTCATAGGACACATGCTGTCTAAGAAATTATTTTTCTGTGAATCTCCAGTGTCTATTCTTGTACTTTAATCATATGATTTTCTAGCCAAATTATCATAGAAATGATTAGAATACTTCCAAATTTTTCCTCTTCTCTTACAGATAACCAGCATTGGGCTACTGGGTGCATCTGAATCGAATGAATTTGAAGAATTAGATCCTCAACTCCCAACAGAAAACTTGGAAGTTCCAAACGTAAATGGAGATGGATTAATGTCTTTGGGTGCAAAGTTTTGGTCTCATTGGATAGGGTCAGGAGCTAGGAGAAGTAGATTAGTGTTAAAATCTTGGAAGACAGACAGCGAATATGTAGCATCTCAAGGTGATAGCTCAGTTGACTCTGGCAGCAGATCTAAGACAGATGTTGATGAGATGGATATAAAGGTTGATTCTGAAGATCCAGACCACAGTATGCCTGTGTCTGCCATGGAGTCCTTTAAATCTGTAATAATGCGCCTCTGTGGGAAATGGCATAGGCGTTTCTCTTCCTTGTGGGTAAATGTAAAACATCTCCTGTGGAGCATCAGCCAGTTAAGGGTAACTAAAAACACAATACTTCTTTTTAGTTTGCATGTTGCACTATTCTGCTACTTGCTAAACAGCTCCCTATTTATTATCTTGAGCTGTCGATTGCTTAGCATGTTAGCTCTACATCTGTTTTTGAAAATCCAAAGTTGGTTTGCAGGTGTTCATTTGATATTTTTTTTTAAAGAAACTGAAATGCAGGATATAAAGTTGTCTAGGACACAAAGTTCTACTTCAGGGAGACTTAGCACGTTGAACAAAATTTGAATCACTTTTACCGCTTAGTGCATTCCTTTCATGTAGCTAAGCTCAGGAGATTTGCGGTGAGAACAACAAAATTCTTTCTTCTAATTAAAGTCTTGGGTGCAGAATATTGCAGGAACAAACATGCCTGTAGATGTCCCCAAGTGGTTGCATATGTTTCACTTGGATAAGATTAACTCATTTGCAGGTAATCTCCGTCCCTTTTAGGTTATTAACTATCAAAATGTATTTTTAATATTCTTTTGTTTTATTTGCATATTATAATTAGTTAATTACTTATTCAGACAGTTGCACTTGCGAGTTATACCCTACTTGACTAGAAGTGATTATTATTGGATGTCTTACGTTGAACCTACAACGCGCCTGAATTGCTGGGACTTCTTTAGTTGTTGACCGAACTTCTAAAGTTGGGTTGAATCCAGATGATTTGACTTCATAGATGAATTTAGTGGTCGAAGTTTAGCAATTCACTGGGAATTACATTTTCTCTGCTCTGAAGTTTTCTTTAGCGATTTTCTTCAACTGTTAAAAAGATCTATTGGTGGCCAAAAAATAGACCCAAACATATCGTTCGGATCGCAGAAAATAACCATCTCCCTTAAATCGCTGGACTGTTTTTGAGTTCTTTTGGCTCCTTTCATTAATCAATTTTGTCTTCATTTTTTGATATTTGTAAAAAAACTATTTAAAAAAAGGGAAATAACAAGTTGACGGTCAGGATACCCAACTTTCTATTTTTGCATTGCTTTGTGAGCTTTCTTTTTTTCCTTGGCTGTAACTTCATGTTCTATGTGATGTGTTATATATTTTTTGTTTTCACTATTTCTCAATTCTAGTAACTGGGTCACATTTTGGCCTCCAATCTACCGTTTAGGTTTGTAAGTGTTTACAGTTAACTTCTCTGATTTTGATGCTATCCATCTAAGAATCCAATATATATATATTTCGCAATTGGCTGTAAGGGCATAATAACTAATAAAAGACTCTCTGGTCTTGCCGCTTATATCTTGGTTAGTTTTCATCTTAATTGTCTTTTCTCTATCCTGGATGGCTGAGTTGCACACTTCTGCTGCTTTTCACAGTTCAATGGCTTGAGAAGAGAGGGAGATCTTTTGAGCCTACTTATTTGTATACTGTGGAGAAGGTAATCACCTCATACTTTTACTAGGAAAAATATAAAAATGATATGTTGTACACGTTTCCACCTTGTCACCATTACTACATATTTAGCTTTGTTTTGCAGGGTTATTTCTTGCTGTCTGAAGATGCTAAATCTCGAAGCAACATACGCACTGTTAACATTAGCATTTCTGCTCGACATTCTTGCCTTGGAAACAGGTTCCTAATTCATATCTCTTTAAATTACCATAGTTTGTCCGACTTGTGTGATCTTTATTTCTATAGCAGTATAGTGATCATTTCAAGTTACTTCAAGGGGAAGTCCATGCATTGACTAAGTATATGAAAAAAAATTGACCAAGCTTGATAGCTTTGGAGTCCATTTTAGTTTTCGACTAAAACTGTAATTTTTGTTTTATTTTTTATCTTTATAGTTATTATACAATTTAAGGTGTCTCTGCCCGTGAACCTAGTCAATGATACCCATATAGAGCGAGAAAAACGATATAATTAGTTAACCAAAAAAAAAAAAGAACTCTACCAAATACGTTGGGACCTCACCTGAAACAGGGGAATCACCAAACTTATATTGTTTTGTTGTGATATAACTCTATCATAGTCTGATTAAAACCTTCTATGTCTAACTTTAATAGTGTGGCACCACATATCTAGCTTAGAATCTGAATTCATACCTTCAACCATTGTTACATCATGTCGAGTTTGGAGAAATGTACCGAGTGTCATTAATAATTTAAAGTTATCGAAGAAATTACAAGAAAATGAGAAACAGTTAAAACTATTGAGACAACCTCAAGAAGCGAGGTATCAAGCTGAACGGTGGCACAAAACATGGCATTCAGAATAAAATCGTATTTTTGGATTGAAACTTCACTTTGAATCTACCTTTACTCTGTTGATGATTTACTTTTGAAAATTTTGGCACATTATAATATTTTGATGTGTTGTGGTAATGCTTGTTGTTACTATTTTGAAAACAGCTTCTGTGCGTCTCATCTCCATTGTTGGAACTCTTTTTATCTTACAGGTCCAATAACTTCTCATAAAAAGACCCGTTGGATATATTATATATAAATTTTGATAAATAATTAATTGAGTTCTTCTGAGCAAGGAAGTATAAAATCCTCACAGAATATTCATAAAGTATTTACTTTTACAGGTGGCAGCAACTTATCATCAACAGATTTGTCGGATATGAGACAATTTTGATGAATAGTTTGTTGAGCTCTCCTGGTCAAGGTAATAACATTTACTTCCAGACTGAAATCCTTTGGCAATGGTATGAGTTATTCTTTTTTTTTTTGGGACAAATAATTTATTCTTTTTAATTAGGATGTTTTTCATATCCTATTAATATCTTCTTGATAAAATGTGAAAGCTATCGCCTATCTGAACTTGTTGGAGCGAAGGTGATCGCAAACTTCAATCTAATTCTAGAACCCAAAATCTAGTCAGTTTTTTATGGTTCTATCATGCTATGAACAGCCTAAGTAGCAAAGTTAGTTTGATATAATGAATTATCTACAGATAATTAACCCTTTATCCAAAAAGTTATATTTCGATCTCCTCGCGACCACGTCCGTTGGCTTCCCTTTAAATATTTCTCCTCAAAATGTTGACGTAATTTCAAGCACTTCACTATGGAGATATGAGTAATATGTATGTGAACTCTTTTCATGAAGTAAGTAGCAAAACTCACATACAAAGGCATGAGTTTATATACCATGTTGCTATAGTTCTGGAGTTTGTGTCTAAGAATATCACATTTGATAAAGGTGTAGGAGTGCAGGTAATCTACAAATATTAGTTTTACATTAAGATGGGACTTGATTGTAATTGTTGCCTCTCCCTACACATGAATAATCACCTAACGAAACTAAGCAAATTAGAAGAAGAGAAAAAAGAGAAGAAAAAGTCATCATCACTCGGGTACTTTATGATTGTCAAAGAATCGATTCCTACTATGATTAATGATGCATTTCGTGCTTTATTGTTTTCTGCATCATTACATATATGAGTTAATACTTAAATGTATACGAAGAAGTAAGAAATTATATTTTAAAAAGGAAAAATTCACCTTGATGTATATAAGTCATAATGGGTTTTCCCAGTAACAGTTCTGTTGATGTTATGTTTCTTGAAACAATTAGGAACTGGATGTTGTTATCTTGGCTGGTTTGTTCATCAAAGCCATATTTTTGTTCTTTTGATGCTGTATTGCACAGTTCTATAATTGTTCAAGTTTTAGTTGAAATTACTTCGTGATAAAGCGCCTAATTGCTCCAAGGTTCGTTCCTTAACAAATTAATAGCATATTGAGCAGTTAAACCTCGATTTGTTTGCAAATATATCAGTTTGCATTATTATTTTTCATATAGGGTTTTCTCAATGTACCATGTGCATTTCCCATTTGGTTTGGGAAAATCCAGTTAAATAAATAACAAGTGCATTGTTTCCATGAGAAGTCTCTGTATTTTGCATCTTTAGATATGTATGCACACATATATCTGTGTGTGTTTGCGCGTGAGAGTGTCAGTGTGTGTGTATATGTGTGTACGTGTTTGTATATTACATATAGAAAGAGCCCCCTCTACTGCAGTTTGTCTGTGAGGATATAACCCATCTCGAAGATGTCGTTCTTCACCATAATCCAATTAATCATAGAGCAAGCCCCTTCTTTCAATAGTTCGAAATTAATAATGGTCATGAGATGTCGTCTTCTGATGGTAATATTTAGCAAATGGATGATACAGAATGGATATAATTTATGCGTCCCTTGGGATCGTTTACATGGCTACCCCAACTAGATGTCATATAACCTTGTATGCATAAACATGTTTGGTTTCACCTGTACCTCTTGTAGTGCGTTTGGTGATTATAATATAATGAACGGATTCTGCTCTGGTTTGTTCATATGGGGATAGGTACGGCCAGTCATGCAATGGCTTGATCTGTGCAGCCAAAGGGGATGAAATTTTCGTATTTTGCGTACCTTTGTTTGTTTGGTGAGACATCTTAGAAGACTCAAATTGATAGTTAAATATTAGTACTTGTTCTTTAAGATTAGAACCCACCTTATCTTGCCTTCTGAGTCGGGAAGACCCTAGTTTTCTTTGGTGCACTGTATATCCTGTTAAGATCTTTGTTCCTATGTTTTTGTTTTGTGCTACAGTAGTATGATATTGTTGTATCCTTTTTCTGGCTGCAATTTTGTATTCTTACGAATGCCATCAATAAGGAGACATAAGACCTGGTCATAATTATTTTCCTTCGAGGATTATGTCGATAAAGTTTATTATGCATGCAATTATCTTGGCTGCTCATTGCTTGATGCATTTGGTATTCCATGCAGGTTATCTGTACAACTATCAGACGAAGGAATTCTATGATCTTAGTTATGCACGCGAAGTAACCGAAGGTTCTACCAAATTCGGAGGTTTGTCTTCTGAATTCATTTCATGCTATACTAAGAAACTCATATATTCTTGTTAAGTTTTCTTTGCAATTCCATGGGTTAGTGCGTGAAGGGAAGTCCAGTAGGCTAGGTTTTAAAATAGAAAGTTCAAGATTTTTCATTTTTGCTCGTCGTACGTGTTGAACACAGACACGAAACTTATACCAAAAAGCTCTCATGCTAATATAGAATCATTAAAACGCAAAATACAGAATCCCTCAACTCCATGTCAGTATGCAATGCATGTCAACACCTTGTCCCATGTGAAGATCTTCTTCCAGTCCTAATTAATTAGACTTTTTAGCTCTGTATCTGGATAAAATTATATACTGTTAATTTTTTTTATTTTTTTTTGCGGGGAATACATAAAATATGCCTGAAACAAATGTAAAGCATCTTCCATCATTTAAAATATTTCTCAACATTCTTGCTCGTGGATTGTTTGGGAGTAAATCAACTTTGTAAAGTAAAAAATTAGTGTAAAAGCATAAATGTCAACTGTAAAGCATGCAAGACATGATAGTAATAAAAATATCACACTACTACACAAGGTATGGAGAGTAGCAATTTTTCCATTTTAAATCATTCAAAATAAATCCCTCCAATGTACTAACATACTTAAAGCCGTTAACAAAATTCAGAAGTGTGCAAAGGATGGAGGTTTTTTCCTCATGTTAGTGGCACTGTAATGTAATATATAAATGATATAGTTACATGGGGATTTTACCTTTGTTGTCTCTTCTCCATCCAGACTATCTCGTAACTAAGTGTGGTGTGCTCATTATGTCGCTCTTTGTCTTCTTCACAACGACGATGTCAGTGTCATTCACGCTGAGGGAAACCCAGACTCGGATGCTGAAGTTTACAGGTACAGCTGCACTCTGTCTTTACTTATACATGTATCTGCTTATTTGATCCTTGGAGAACTTTTTTTTTCTTCCTGTCCTATTGAGTCTGGTCTCAATATGGAGTATACTAGAAATTTTGAATTGCATATTTGACTCCTGACTTCCTTCGTCATTTAAATTTACCACAGTGCAGCTTCAACACCATGCCCGACATCAACTCCCCACTTTCCAGTTGATCTTTGTGCATGTAATTGAGTCGTTGGTCTTTGTTCCGGTAAATATATGTTTATTATCTTGTTATTCTGCTTATGTTAACGTGATCACCAGTGTTGATAGTATTTTTGATATGTAGAGCCCATATTTTCCTGTACTTCTTCTCCTCTTATTTAAAAATTGATTCTGCAGATTATGATCGGCATCCTCTTTTTTCTGTTCGAGTTTTACGATGATCAACTCCTGGCTTTCATGGTCTTAATTCTTGTCTGGTTATGTGAATTATTTACACTGATCAGGTATCCCTCTCTCTCTCTCACACACACACACTCACACACGCACAAACACATAGATGAGATACTTTACCAGCAAACTTAAGTCGGATAGAGATACTTTACCAGCAAACTTAAGTCGGATACTCCCATTGTAGCATTTAGCCATTTTAATTGGGAACTTTTCCTTTTCTTTTTTTGCTGTTCACCAAAGGGTGTAACTTGTCAAGTATAGGACGACCACTACGCTGATTAATATTGAGTCTGCGTCTGGGCTAGCATTATTAACTCTTTCTGTGAAACCTTTTTACAACCGTATATTTTCAAATTCACATACATCGTTTTACTTTTGCAGTGTTCGCACACCCATATCGATGAAGTTCTTCCCGCGTTTCTTCTTGCTCTACTTCCTAGTGTTTCACATTTATTTCTTTTCTTATACATATGGTATGCTTCTCCCGTTCCTCATCAGTAAATAGTTCGTTTACATATACTAAATTTAATTGTTTGAGGTTAATTTCATTGCCCACGAGTAATAGATCGTTATGTTTTCTTAGGTTTTTCATACTTGGCCTTCGCAACAACTGCAGTGTTCATGCAGCACCTTATATTGTACTTCTGGAACCGCTTTGAGGTAAACTTGACTAAAATGCATAACCTGAAATTATGTAGTGTCGAATTGGAAGTAGCCTAAATGCCTAATTGCTTGATTTATGCTCCTGGTGCCTGATTGCCTTATACCTTCATCATTATCTTTCCATTATTAGGTCCCTGCTCTGCAAAGATTTATACAGAACAGACAAACTCATTTCCAGCAGCAACCAAACATACAGATTACCTCATCGACAATCCTTGCTTCAACGCTTCACATAGCGAGGTTAAACATGAGGAACCCAGTTCCAGTCCCACTTCATGTCAACAATCAGCATTCTACTGAGCATGGGCAGAGACCTGATTCTACTGCAGTTCCTACTCCTGTAACTGCCCCTGCTGGGATCCCACCAAATGATACTGGTACTAGTGCATCAGAATCCTTTCACGGACTTAATGAAAGACCCAACAATTCACAGTTGCAGTCACAGGAACGACCACCTCCAACTTCAGGAGCTGCTAATACTAGCTCGTTGAATCCAATCAGTTCTCTGTTGTTGGGTATCTTGGGAGGTGCTTCTTCAGAAAGCTTGAGCTCGTTCCGATCTCTTTTCAGAGATGTAAGAGATAATCAAGGCCAAGTGTACCCAGATTCTCCTAGGCAACAAGAGATTAACAACTCATCCGCACCTGCAAGACAGAATTCTTCCACAGGAACCACAGTAGATCTATGATGGGGCACGAATCATTGCAGTGGAAGAAAATTGGCGTTGCATTCTCTTTGATTCATTATGCACATTCACCGGTGTTCTATACTGCAGAAATTTCTGACGATGACGAAAATGTAATTTTCCGAGTGTAGTGTATGAACTTTATTTAATTCCCAAATTTGGGTGCAGCAAAAATTACACAACACATGTCAAGATACATTTGTATGTAAATAACTTAGTAAATGAAAACCTTCTGAGAAACCCTTAGCCTCAATTTTTCAAATCCTATAAGCATAAACATCAAAGTCACCTTTATGGTTTTTGTTATTCATATTGCTGCAGCTGTTGTTACCTCCACTGGCGATTGCATATAATGGAGGAGTAAGACAACTTCAAGAAAGAAAATCAGGTTCGTATTATTTTATTATGATAATACTACATGAAAATAGTTGAAGTGGAGCCCAAACAACACACATGGATACCCTAAGGAGAAGACGATGTGAAATGCGACTGATCTAATCAAGAAATGTATGCTAGAAGTTCCTCATGACGCTCAAATTCAGCCATTTCATTCTTACCGAGGATAACTGTTGCTTCAATTCCATCTCCTGAACTAGTATCCTTCAACCAAACAAGATTCTTCAGAGGTGCAGCACAAGCACCTACCCATGTTGGCTTTCCCCAACCAAAGTCTGCTTCATATATTGCGAATCTACACCAACTACTGAAGTTTAGCTTCACTGTTTGACCGCTAAAACTATTTTCTCCGTCCGTCTCCACGGCACTTAAGCCGGTACCAGAACTTCGCAGTTTTCTTACATAGTCGCTGTCGATTTTCTTAAAGGAATCCTTAATTTTTCCCAGCAAATCATGATCTTGTGTGTCAATGCACTCATTATTCATGACGATGCATTTTGCACGCGACATAGTATACATATTCCCAAAAGAGTTAGTTGGCAACGGCGGAACCATCCTGGTCCTCATATTTACTGCATGTGCCGCCTCATAAACCCTTACAGCAGCAGATCCCTTGTTTTTGGCTTGATCTATATCTATGGAACACCTCCATATAAGAGCCGACAGGGCCTCAATACGAGTTGGCTGGCACTGTTCTACAGCATCACTGGTTTCTTCAAGGATTATGCTTTTTACCTTGAGTTCAGCTATTTTGGAAGCCCCAAACACGAAGCTCTTAGCCACTAATACTTCATCTCGCACAAGTAAGGTTGGGGGTGTAGAACCCGGTAAGTCGTTCCCTGCAAAAAGAGATTGCAGTTCAAAAGTTGGACCTTTTATTTGCTGACAATGATTATTAGTAGAAATACCACGCGCAACAGCAGCCCAATCGTTGATGAAAGCCATGATTGAAGACCCATCGGCGAGCTTGTGAGAGATGCACAGACCAATCACTTTGCCGCCACAATTGTCAAAACCATTTACTTGGACGGACAGGGGCCTATTCATAGATGATATGTCAGGGGGATATGGATCACATGGAAGTAATTCTCGCACTCGGGCATAGACATCAGGGTATTGGATAAGCTGAGAGAGTTGGCAATTGCTTACTTTGGTTTCGAAGTAGTCAACGCCATCATCGTTGCAGTCTACGTACCTATTATCAACAACCTTACCAGCCAACGGATAGAATTTGGTTAAGGTTTCAGATAATGATTTCTTTATTACTCTACGACGCTCATCTATTTGACTGCTCTCCCTTTTGCTGTTGTCGTTGCAGTAGTAAAGAAGGAGAGGAACATAAAATGAAGGAGCAAGCTGATCAAGAAATGATAATTTGAAGTACTTGAGGTGAGATGGAGTTGGGCATGAAGGTTTGATGTTTTCTTTTAAAACTAATTCAACTTTCATGATACCATTCATCATTAAAATGACCTTCAACAACAATCAGCTTAGTTCTGGAGAGTCATATGTGCAGTATATGGTTTACGACTTCAAGATAAATAGCAGACTCATGTACCAGAGGGGCAGAGAGCATATTCCTCTGGTAAAACCAATACTAATTTAATTGAGAAAAAGTTAATGTCACAATTAGGTACGATGTGGAAAAAAACTGTAATTTACAGTATATTATTCTAGCATGATCCTTCAAGGAATGGAAAAGACAAGAACTTTCATGAGTAAAATATTTTGGATAATAATGACATTGAATGAACCATTGGCCAATCTTGCCAAGTGCTGGCAGAGGCAAAAAAGAGAAGAAGAAAACTTTGTCATACAGTGGAATCGTGTTATCTCACCAGTCACCACAGCCAAAGAGAGAGGACTAATATCACGAACTTGAACAATTATATTTCTGACTGTTCCCTTGAATGCGTAAAAAGAAAATAGAAATATTAGCATTTCTTGCAGTTCTACCAAAAGAAAGGATACTAAAGTTCATATAAAGAAAGGATGAAGACTACCAAGCTGAACTCCCCAGATTATTAATTGGCATCATAATCAGGGGAATATAAAAAGACATCAAAAATTCTTCTCTCCCGATGCCGAAGTTTCTAGGATTGCAGTTTTATAAACACAGTACGTCTGAAATCAGCTCTACAAAATTATTCTTCGATGTTGAGTTAGGGGGTGAGAAGTCGCTCAACTTACGGGAAATTTGTGCTCACGACATTTTTAGTTCCCTATAAGCGTGCGTATGAGATCATACATCATGCCTGCACAAAACCCTTTAAAACTTACGCAAGTCACAGAAGTCCAGCACTTCACTCCATCACTGCGACACCCCCGATCGCTTTGAGTTTCTCTATAATACTGTCAGCCTCCTCCTTAGTAACTCCTTGCTTCATTATGACAGGCGCCTTCTCCACTAGTTCCTTAGCCTCCTTTAATCCTAGACTAGTAAATGCTCTAACCTCTTTGATAACCTTGATCTTTGAGGCCGCATCAAATTTCTCAAGCTTAACATCGAATGCTGTTTTCTCTGCCTTCTTCTCTTCTACCTTCGCAGAACCAGCAGAAGCCCCTCCTTGAGAACCAAGGTCCGTACATTCTGAGTCAATTCGTTGCATTTTAGGATGATGTAGCTTGTTTCTTAGAGTGGGACCAACCTGTGCGAGTTCTTCAGGAGGCAAGGCAGCCATACGTTCAGCAAGCTGAATGATCTTGTCAGATGGTGGGGGTCTAGGGCCATATGGATCATAGGAAGTTGGGTATCTATAAAGCTTTGGCGGATCCTTTGGATCTCTGGGAACGTACTTATGGATGAAACGACATTGTGGCAGACCAACTTTTTCCAGGAGAGTGGGAGGGATACGAGTAGTTCGGAGAAATGGAATGAGCTTCATGGTAATAAATAAGGGGAAATCAACTTTCATGAGATGAAGGCAGCTATTCTCACTCCCTTTCCCCGCAAATACAATAGGCTATATATGTAACACCTTTTGCCTACAAATTCAGAGAAACCAGGACATGTCATGCAATTGTATACAAAAATATCCTCTAACCTTTTTACATTTTAAAGGTAAATATATTTAATACCCCTGAAATAAGAGCCTGATTGGTTTAGATTTTGAAAATTGTTTCTCAATTCTGTTTTCTAACATTCTTGAAAACAGCATTTTTCTGTTGTTCTCATTTTCTTTCAGACTCAAAAACAGGTTTGGTGTGCATTTTTTTTTTTTTTGAAATCAAGAGCCAAAAAATAAATGGTAATTACCAATGAGGAAAAGTAAAGGCTAAACTCAGAAACAAGTTTAGAAATGCACACACAATTAGAATTTGTAATGAATGCTATATCCATAACATTGCATATGATGATAAGGTAAGTCAAGCAGTGAATCACTATGGTAAAATAAATAGCGTCCAAGGTACTGCTATTTACCTGTAAGCTCTATACCTCTTTTACGCACTAAACTCCGTACTCCTGTTCCTGAAGAAAATCAAAAAAGCTCATCAAAAAAATGGCTAAATACCAGATCAAACAGTGAAAATTTCATTCACAGCTTCAGACAATGTATAATTTGCCAACATTTGATGATCTGGTAATAGTTGTCATAGTCAAGTTATATGCCGAAGTTTGAAACAAAATCAAGTGAACAGTGGCGGAACTAGGAACCTAGTGAAGGGGAGGCTTGGATGTTTTTTTAGCCCTGGCTTAAGCCTAATTTTAGGACATAGTTACTAAGCCCAATGAAAATAGGTAGTAAAGAAAGATGGTTTTGCAATTTTGGGGGTGGCTTGAGCCAGGTAAAGTCTGCTCTTAGATCCGCCCCTGCAAGTGAACAGTATGAGAAATATTGTTTCTTCTTTTTTCAACAAACTTAAAGAGGCAGAAATTCGTTTGGATGGTGTATGGAGTAACTCATCCGACTCCTCCGGCACATCTCAAGTCCTTAACACAATGTCAAAAATATTCAAACTCCTGTGCAGGTGCCTTAAAGGTAAAGCTAGCTAGCTGAAATGTGGCATCCAAAATCATAACATACTTATTCAAAGATAGAACTGAAATGTGGCATACAACCAATAACACTATATACTGATGATGAACTGACCTGCACTTGCAATAACGTGATTTTCTTTGAACCGAAGAGACGACTGAACCAAATGAATGCATATAAACAATTGAAACAGAAATAAGTAAATCAGATACAATTAGAGTAGTCCACCAAAATGTAGTCCATAAAACCAATAAGAAATTATACCGAAAAAACACTGAATTCTTCCTCCAAATTTACTTTTTACTAATTCTGATAATGGTTAGGATCACATATACATTGTTTCAAGAGCACATAAGCATCCAATCTAAACAACCAGATCGAATTAAACCAAAGGGTATTCCATGGATGGTTGGATCAACTCCTTGGTTTATATACAAAAAATAAAAAGTAGAATTTTACATAAAAATTGCAATTTATCAACACCCGTGACCAAACAAAATCACTGACGAACAAGAGCCATAATCATCTTCCATAACATTTCAACGAGGAAGAGGATCCAATGAAACATAAATAGACAGAGACGGAGAGAAAGAGGACATTACCTGTGAAGATGGATTATTTCTGCTGACATGAAAAGAAAACCCAAGAAAAGGTTTGATCTTTAAGTGAGTTCTACTACTATTATATTGAGGTTCTTGGGTAGGAAATGAAGGAAATTCTAAGAGAGATTTTAACAAACATAAGAAGGGCATCCAAATATCTAACTAAATCCCTAACAAGAAACTTTAGTTTGATAATCACTAATCATATCTTTAGTTTGATAATCACTAATCATAACTTTGAGATATATTGCAATTAACATACTCCAATCAGCAATTTGAATCAAAGACGACGAATTTACTGGTAGGAAAGTTGTGTACCTCTAAATGAATTTAGTGGAGGAAATGCTCAGAAACTCCTTTGGCGGTTGTGGAATGAACGGTGCAGCCGCTCGTGCTGGTGCTGTTGAGAGATTGAAATTTAAGACTGTCCCCAGAGTAGATCCTGCATCTAAATGATTCGCAGTCCAAGTGAAAGAACTGTTTTTTTTTCTTTAATTGCTAAAAAAACGTCTTTTTGGTGTTTAAAACCCTAAAAACCCAAGGCGAGTTTTTAAACGTGAAACGCTAGAGTTATTCTCGGGATTGGTGTCGATGCTGAAATATAGAATGTAGCGTAAGGGTGTGGCACAGGCGTGGTTAAAGGAATTTTTCGGGCTAGAGCAGTTACTATGGACTCCACCCAAAAAGACGTACAAATAAACATGAAAAATGGATGTCCAAACCAACAAACCAACAAATGTGTTGGTTTGTTCATTGAGTTGGATGATCAAGCGCGCTTGATGTAGAACCGGGCGAGCGTGGGAAGACCAGGAGTTGGAAGGAAAATCGCGGGCGTTGAAAGAAAAATGCTGACGTGTATTCCTCCCTCGCCCGGTACAATTTCAGATTCCCAACAATTACTTTACTACTTTTTTATTCCCTTTATCCCTTTTATATCTTAGTTTATCCTAATTTATTTCACCAAATATATTATTTTATATTTTATCTTTATCCTACAAAATATGTTATATTAAAAAGAAATATTGGTGGGACCCTCGAAAACCAAATCTGTTAATTTTGCTCTACTTTTCCATAGTGGAAAGCACAATTTGTTCATCCACGTGGCTCAACAAAAAAAAAGATTTTTGTTCATTGCCATAGGAATTGCTCTTGTGGAATGTAGACTTAAGTTAGGAAAGTTATATGACGGTGTCTTTTGGAGTATTTCCCAAGTTTTAGGTTTCCTAATCCTAGAGGATTCTCACGGTGTGCTACCCTATATAAGGAGGTGTAAAAACAGAAAAGAGCATAAGCTTGTGTAGGTTTTGTGAGAGAGGAGGTAATCTTTCGGTGCGACGGTTAAAGGCGGCGTAACGAAAAGGCACCTCGAGGCTCCGGTTATAACGGAGAACGGGCGCTCCGTACTTGATTCGGATTGAAGTTGGTGCAGCTTGAACCTCCCAGTCAGTCTTGCTTTTTGTGTGAGTTTGTTGATTTCTTGATTATTTGTGTGATTTTTTTGCCGATTTTACTTTTTGTGGAGTTTGTTGATTTTCTCCCTTATTATTTGTGTGAATTTTTTTTCTTTTTTTTTTTTTATTTAAATAACTTTTCATATAAGAAGAGCTTTATCACCTATAAGTCCAGGTCTTTAGGCATTTGTTTTTTTTCTAGTTTTTGTATTTATATTGGTACCTTGATTTCTGAGTTATCTATTTGTCAGAATAGAGATTTAGTAGATTGATCACCTCGTACCATACTATTTTTAACAACAATGATGCCTAGATTTCATCCTGGAGATTTGGTTGAAGTAAGTAGTAAACAAAAGCGGTTATTAGGCTCATATTCTGAAGCAACAATAATTAAACAAACCGAGAAGATTGAATTTTTGGTTGAATTCAAAAATTTATATGAAAACAATGAGAAGCACTTGTTGAGGGAAATCGTTCATGCTGCTAAAATTAGGCCAATTCCACCAGAAATTAAGGCTTCATATTTTAATATTTACGACCAAGTCGATGTTAACGATAAAGACGGATGGCTGGTTGGCAGAATTACTAAAAGAGATCCAATTCGAATCAAACATACCGGTGAAGATTGTTCAATATACTATGTTTACTTTTCTTCCACTGGAGAAGAAATTGCATACCGAAAGTCGAAGTTGGGGGTTCATCAAGAATGGGTAAATGGAAAGTGGGTTCGTACTACAAAATTTTGTAGAAGGAATTATACTTACGGTTAAACTTGACCTGAGTCGTGAATATCAAGATTTTAGAGGTACTTTTGTCGTCTCACTCGTATTTCCAAGATTTTAGACGAATATTGGATTTTTAATTACTAGTTTAGGTATTTTAGTACTAAGAATGATAAGGTTAAGAAGATTTGGATTCTCAACTTTGTCGGCTACTGTCATCTACCACTATAGCCCCGTCTTTCATAAAAGCACACTTTGTAACAATTTTCTTTCACAAAAGCACTTTGTAACAAACTTGCGGAAAAAAGAAAATTGTCGGCAGTAGCCAAGAACGGTAGCCTCAGGTAAGATTGCTTCTTTTTCTTTCTTTCACAAAAGTACTTTGTAATAATTTTTCGTTCATAAAAGCACTGTTACAAATTTGCAATAATTTTTTGAAAAAAAAGTTGTTGGAAATAACGAAGAACGGTTTGGGGGCTCATGTAAGGACCCTCAAGCTTGTCAACGCTATTAGACCGGTCAAGAGTCGATCTAGAGATGATCAAGAGACTAATTATCCGCCAATGACTCGATTAGTTAACATAGCTTCTAATTAATAGTTTAGATATTAAACTAGTATCATTGATTAGGTCTCGAAAAGTTATGCGAAATGGACTACTCGAACGCATCATTCTGATACCAGACGAAGAAGATATCATCAGATTAGTTGAAGCGCGAAAATCACCAAAACCGAATCGAAGAGAAAATCATTTCTCACTTTCTTCTTCTCTCTTCTTCTTTCTTCTTCCCGTCTGTTCTTCCTTTTCTCTTTTATGTTAAATTCGAATTCAGAGTTTTATGTTTGTTTGTATGAGCGATTCATCGAGAGCTTGGTTAATTATTTGTTTGACGAAGGTGGTGGTGTTTATGAAGCCGATTGATTCCTAGAAGAAGATAAAAAGAGGGAAAGTGAAATTAGGGTTTGTGATTTTGATTTTGGTTCTGAAGATGAAGATAAGATATAGATCTATAGCTAGATAAAGAATCACGGGTTGGTGTTTAATTGAAGTTTTGAAGTGGATTTAATAATGAATCGAAGAATTAGGGTTTCTGAGATATGTTGAAGTTATGATGGGTGATGATTAAGGAGAAACTAAAGGATGGGTATTGAAGGTTATGATGTGAACATGAAAGTTATAATATCAATTTGAAGATTTGACTCAAAGAAGAATAATAATTGAGAAATCAGTAGTTAGGGTTTGAAGTTGTGAAATTAGAAGTTCATTTGAGGATGATGATTAGAAACAGTTGATGAGGCTAGAGTTCAACTCTGTTAATAAGATAGTGATAGGGATGAAGATTGATTCGGTTGATGACATGTTGCTGAATTGAGTCAAGGTGAAGAGGAGTTTGATTTCAATTGCTTCAACAAGGTTAAGTTGAGGTAATTGTTCTTCTTAAATTGAACTTGCAGAGTTTTGTTCTCTTTTGCTGGTTTTTATGATTGTTGATGAAGTTGAGAATTGAAATGGGTATGAGATAAATATGTGGTTGAGATTATGGTATGAGTTAGAATGATGCAGGGAATGGTTGAAGTCCTTTAGATGAATATTGTTTAGGTTGTAGCAAAGAAGTTAGGTTGAGGTATGTTGTGCTATCATGATGAATGAGATGAATTTGTGTTGATTGGGATATGAAGTAGATGTTATTTAAACTGAATTACAAGGTTTAATATGAGTTTGATTTGGATTGCAATGCTGGAAGTGTGGTGAATGAATAATCTAATTTACAAGTAGTTATGGGATTATGTTAAGTGACAGATGCAACTAATGGAACTGGGTTACTGAACTAGAAACAATTGCAGGAGTTAGGTACAGTTTGAATTGCAGCAGTAGTTAATAGAGTTTGTTGGTTAAAGTGTTGTTATGGCAGAGGCCTTAGTGAAAGCCTGCATTTGTAGAAATGATGTAGATAGGGTGTTGTTGAGTTGATTGTGTGTCTGTGAAACTGTAGAATAAGTTAGCAGTCTTGATAAGTTTTTGTTCAGTCTGAACTTAGACTGATGTATTATTGTTTGTGTTAGAGCACTGCTCGGTCGAACTCACATGCGTTGTTATCTCAAGCATGTTTGTCAATGTTAGTGATCAAAACTATAAGTCTTGATTTCTAGTCTACTATAGCTAAGTCTCGGGCTAGGATAGAAAGTGTATTTGAGCTCAAGAACTCCATGGCGATCATCATACAAGACGAAGAACTACTCAAGGAACTGGTGGAACTTCATCGACTAAAAGGTATGTGGAGACTTGAACTTATCTATCACTCAAAAGTCTATCTACTCTATCTCCTATATTGAGACAAAATTCGTTCTTCTATGTAGACTTTGATTATACACATTTGCTATTTTGAGCCGAGTTTATCTCGCTTATTTATTTCTTGAAATATGTGTTGGTAAGCTTTCGCTTTGGCCAAGTTCATCTTTACCTAGTGAAGAAAGTCATGTTATGTTTCAATTACTTGAAAATGGCTTTGACGAAAAATGTTTGTGAATAACAACTATATAACGTCCTCTAAGAATGTTTCAATGATTGAAATGAGAGTTTAAATTATATAACCATTGTTGGATATAAGCATTGTGTGGAGACACATACATGTATAAGTCCTTATTCCTTGAACCAAAGTATGCGTACTTTTCTGCTTAGGAAAATCGGAACAGAGTCCGCGTACTGTCGGAGGTTCTCTTCCCGAGAAAATCTGCTGGAGTTTGTAAACTTTTACAAACTTATTTCGGGTACTTAAGTCCGCGTACCTAGTCCGCGTACTTAGGTTGGTTATTTTCTAAAAAACGATTATTCTTGAACTTATACTTATACTAACTAAGGAATGCAAATTTGCAAACCGTGGCTATAAAGTTCATGAATCGATTCAAGTGAATCAAATCATTTTTGCTTTGACTGTGTGTTGTATACTTCTATAAGATCGAACAATTGAACAACTCTCTAACTAGTTCATTTGAGTCATTTGAACTAGTTATGGTAAAGAAGAATATGGTTGATATTAAAGTGATCATATGGCTAACCATTTGGTTAACTATTGTTGAACCAACGAATGTACATGTTTGGGCATGGTTACACAAACCTAAAACGTGCATTTCATTTGTGTGTAACAAGCTAAGTTGTCGAGCTGATTATTGTGAGGTGATTAATAATACTAGGTTGTTCTTCGGGAATATAAGTTAGGGTTATCAATTGGTTCATGTTCACCTTGATTTATCAAAATACGGAACAAAACTCGTAGGTATTTCTGTGGGAGACAGATTTATCTATTACCGTAGACTTTTCTGTGTGATACAAATTTGTTTATTAAAGTCTTCGACTTTGGGTCGTAACAGCTCTTAGTTGTGGGTGAGATCATCTAAGGGAATCAAGTGCGTAGTTTCCTGCTGGGATCAGAGACGTAAGGAGCGCAAATGTACCTTGGATCAATGTGAGATTGATTGGGGTTCAACTACAGTCCAGACCGAAGTTAGTTTGTAGTAGGCTAGTGTCTGTAGCGGCTTAATACAGTGTGTGTTCAATCTGGACTAGGTCCCGGGGTTTTTCTGCATTTGCGGTTTCCTCGTTAATAAAACTTCTGGTGTCTGTGTTATTTCTTTTCCGCATTATATATTGTTATATAATTGAAATATCACAGGTTGTGCGTTTGAAGCAATCAATTGGGAAATCCAACCTTTGGTTTTTGATTGAAATTGATTGATCCTTGAACATTGGTCTTTGGTACCGTTCAAGTGATTTCTCTTGTATTCAATTAGACTCGCAGATTTCTATTTGCTTGAGTAAGAATCGAATCATGAAAGAAAGATATCTCTTTGATATACTTTATTAAGATTGAGTCTAGTTGATTTTCTTGAAAGTATATTGGAGTTAGTCCATACAGATTGCTAATCGAAATATTGGGTGTGGTTGTTGTACCCCCCGCTTTTTAAGTTTGTGTTTGCATCATGATTGTGTATTGTGTCTTGTGTTTGTGTATCAGTGTCCTTGGCCTGTGCAGTGGCTCAGGCCAGAATCCTTTCTGTCCAGTCAGATGTCTGACTTACCTGACTCAACTATCTGACTGAGTTGACTCATTAACCAGACTTGACTCAGTGAACCTTGACCGATTTGACCATTTGACCAGGACCGTGACCTTGATATTGGATGTTGACTGTTAATTGACCCTATTGACCGTTGCGACTGCCAGTTGACTCAGATGGACCAGACCTTTTATTAACGGGCCAGTTTCATGGGCCAGACTGGAGTAAGCCCGCGGGTCATGTGCTTGGGGTTAGGGGCATTTTTCTTAATTAGATGTTTTGGACCCTTGTGGTTCGAATTAGCCTTCGGTTTCTTCTTCAAAGTTGTAGATCTTCTTAAGGCTTATCTAATAAACTATATAATCAACCTAATTGAATTAGTAAACCTGTATGTGTGCTAAAGATTGATAATGAAAAGGTGTAGAACCATAAATGGGATTAAAGCCATTACTTAGCCTATAACTAGAAAAGTGTATGAGATTATGTTATAAGCCTTGTATGAGCCTTTTGGATAATCTCTTAGAGTGCTTGTGTGATTAACAGTTAGTCTTTATTAACAACGATCGATCCAAAGGATGAACCAGTAGATTGTGGATCTCGAGGTAGGTGAGGCTTGTCATCAAAAGAGGTGGGACTCGATAACGAACTCTCTTGTATTCATTATTGTTTTACAAATCTATCTTTTGTGAAATTCATGCATATCTTTGTTACTATATGATATGTGTATGCATGTATTATATGTGTGTAATAAAAACTAGTTTCCTTTTCCATTCTGGGATGGGATTGGATCTTTGGAAACAACTAATATATGTGTTTTGGGGGTATTTACTTGTTTTCAAAATGTGATTCTTTCCATTGACTGGAAAGTGGTTACAATCTTTATTTATTATTAGCATGAAAGGGAGAAGGTTTCGTTTTGATTGGTATGAGATGTGGGCCCCCAAATTTATATCTAAAATTTAAGCAAATCTATAGGTGCAGTATAGCATGCAATATTATATAGGCTGGTACATGCGCACTATATTCCCTATTTCTGTACGGGAAACTCATGTCTCACACATGGATGTTTACTGTTCTTTTAAATTACTTTGAAAAGCTATTATATTATGTTTTGGTATTTGGAGTGAATGATGAATCTTATATTTGATTGTTGGATTTGATATCCGAGAGGTATATGGATCTCCGTGATTAAGTTCTTATGTCGGATATAATAGTGTCACCATTAGATCTCTTTGGATATTTGTTATGTAGAGTGCGCGTACATTGAGGTATTTGTAAGGACCAAATCTTATCCGACCACGAGGCCGAAAACCTCAGGGCTCTTTAATGATCATTGAAGAATTCACAAGAGTCACCCTTGATACTCCAAAGGAATACTGAAAAAGAGGGGGTCTAACAACCACACCCAATATTTCGCTTAGCAATCTGCATAGACTAACTCCAATATACTTTCAAGAGAATCAACTAGACAGTCAGACTCAATCTTAAGAAAAGTATATCAAAGAGTCGTATCTCAATTTCTCAATTCAATTTGCAATCAAACAAATAGTATTTTGCGAGCCCGATTGAATATAAGAAATAACTAGGACGATATCAAAAACCAATATCCAAGTGTCAATCAATTTAATCAACAACCAAAGGTTATATTCACAATAGATTGAACTTACGCACAGCCTGTGATATTTCAATTATATAAACAAATATAATGCGGAAAAGAAATAACACAGACACCAGAAGTTTTGTTAACGAGGAAACTGAAAATGCAGAAAAACCCCGGGACCTAGTCCAGATTTGAACACCACACTGTATTAAGACGCTATAGACACTAGCTCACTCCAAGTTAACTTCGGACTGGAATGTAGTTGAGTCCTAACCAATCTCACACTGATCAAGGTGTAGATGCACTCCTTACGTCTCTGAATCCCAGCAGGACTCTACGCACTTGATTCCCTTAGATTATCCCACCCACAACTAAGAGTTGCTACAATCCAAAGCCGAAGACTTGATAAACCAATCTGTCTCACGTAGAAAAGTCTATTGAATAGATAAATATGTCTCCCACAGATAAACCTACGAGTTTTGTTCTGTCTTTCGATAAATCAAGGTGAACAAGAACCAATTTATATACCGGACTTATATTCCCGAAGAATAGCCTAAAAATATCAATCACCTCACAGTAATCATAATCGTATGGTAGTGAAACAAGATATTGTGGAATCACAAACGATGAGACGAAGATGTTTGTAACTACTTTTTATCTTGCCTGTCGAAGATTAAATCTCGAGCAAATCTTAGAGAAGATAGTAATCAATCACGATAGAAAACAACAAGATCAGAACACGCAACTACGGTGAAAATAGTTGGGTCTGGCTTCACAATCCCAATGAAGTCTTTAAGTCGTTAACCTACAGGGTTTTGGAAAAACCTAAGGTTAAAGGAGAATCGACTCTAGCAGTCTTCAAATCAGGGTTTGCAATCAATGTTACCTTGGTAACAAAGCATTCAATATTCACCATTAGATGAAAACCTGAGTAGACTCAAGCTAATATCTTTCAACCATTAGATCGAACTTAGCTTATTACACACAAATGAAAAGTGACTTCATTTAAATACGAGTAACCGTACTAAACGTGTTCACCTTTGTTGGCTCAACAATAGTTAACCGAAGTTGGCCATATGAACACTTTCATATCAACCTTATTCATCTTAACCATAACTAGTTCAAATGACTCAAATGAAACTAGTTCTAGAGTTGTTCAATTGTTTATATTCTCATAGAAGTATACAAGACACAATTGAAGCAAAATCGATTTTGATTCACTCGAATCAAGTCATGAACATTATATACAAGGTTTGCAAAAGATTGCATTCCTTATTATATAAAATTATTAGTTCATGAACAAACTTATTTTAGAATATAACCTACTCAAGTATGCAAACGGGTACGCATACCTAGGTGGACAGACTAAGTTTGGGTTCGCCGGTATGCAAACGGGTACGCGTACCACCAAACTCAGTCTAGTCCTGAAACTTGAACCTCACTCAGTATGCGTACCGGTACGCGTACTGAGTTCCCGGACCTTGACAAAACCAATCAGTACGCATACGGGTACGTATACCATGGTTCCCGGACTTGGATTACACATATGAAAGTACCTATACTGTGCTTATATCCAATTGTTATAAACTCTTATTTCAACCATTGAAACATTCTCGGAAGACGACAATAGCTGTCTCACACAAACTAAAGTTTCAAAGCAATTTTCAAGGGATCGATTGATCAATACGAAATATTCCGAGTCTACATCAAATGACTGTCTCACACACATCATGTAAGATGTTACCAGGTGATTTTCACATGATCATATTTTGACTTTCGTCAAGAATATAAGATGAACTTGGTTAAAGCGAAAGCTTACCAACACATATTTCGAGAAATATGTAAGCGAGTTCAACTCAGCTCGAAATATCAAATGTGTATGATTGAAGTCTATATAGCTATACGACTTTTGTCTCAAATAATACATAAAGTAGATAGACTTTTGAGTGATAGATGAGTTCAAGTCTCCACATACCTTTTGTTGATGAAGTTCCACAAGCTCCCCTTAGTAGTTCTTCGTCTTCAATCGATGAATGTCGTGAAGTCTAATGCTCAACTACACTTTCTATCCTAATCCGAGACTTAGCTATAAGTATACTAGAAATCAAAACTTATAGTTTTGGAAACTAAACTTGACAACAAGCTTGAGATAGCAATGCTTGCGAGTTCGACCGAGCAGTGCTCTAACAAATACGTCGATCAACTATTATTTCTGTTTTAAATGTGTGCCGGATGATTGGTTGGTAGAACATTATATTTCAGTACAACTATTACTTTCAATATGATTTATCTGTTTTTCCATGTTTTATCGGTTTTTAACAAAACCTGCATTATCTTCAAATCATGTTAGTGATTACTTGAAAGTTAGTTGTTATTTCTACTGGGCACCCCCTTTAGCGATGATGTGCTCACCCAATTCCCACTTTCAGTTTCAGAGACATATTAAGATGTGCACGTGGCAATGGTCGTTCAAGTTTTGGAGGCTCCGAGGAGTTGAGTCCGATTAGTTGGTTAGCTTCTGCTATGTTTATTTTGTGTTTATAATCTATTTGCAAACCGACTCACTATTGAATATGTATCATTTAAGAGGAGTTCATGTAATATATTTCGGAATCGGTTTAGATTTGGTCTGATATTATGTTTAAAACTTCTAATTTAATTCTTAATTAGACGATTTATATCCTTAGTGCCTCAGATTGTAGTATGATCTCTTGGATTAGTAAGCTGCTAGCTTTTGGGGCGCTACAGCTCAAGTTCTGAAAAAATGAGATTTTAATTGAATTCAAAAATTCGAGAAACGTTTGTTGAGAGAAATCGTGCATTCACCTTTGAGTTAGAATTCAAAGAAAACTTATCTAACTGCGCTAGGACTAGTAGTTATCCTAATAACCTATCTAGATTCATATACATCTCATGTAACCAACTACATATGTGTTTGTCCTATCCCCCTTTGGTTGAGATTTGTAATTATCCCGAATAAACATCGAGGATTCATGTCTATCTCGTCCTCTTTTTGTTATGCATGTCCACCAAAGATTCATGTATATCTTATTCTCTTTCTGTTAGAATATGTAATTATCTTTAATAACTATCATAATCATGTTAGATTTGTAGTTATCTTAAGTAACTATTAAGATTTGTATTTATCTAAACAATTACACTTCTCATCCTTATAAACAATCCTTGTCAAAATCCTAGAACTTTGCTTGTGAGGAGAGATGAAAGAAAAAGTCCGAATATGCATTCGAACCCTTTTCTGACTTCATCTAATGAATCAGTCACCAATCTTCCGGAAAAAATTTCAAACCAAATGAAAATCTTTTGATCTTTCTAAGATCAAACTTGAAAAACTAGAAAGAATCAAAATTGAAGAGAATAATAAGGGAGTCTAAAGTTCTTGGTGATTATGTCATAGAAAATGGGAGTATGGATAAAAGGAATAATGCTTATAATCAAGGTTGTGAAATCGTGAATCGCGGAGCGAATCATTTTTTCAATTTTGAGAATTGAATCGTATATTAAATCGTGAATCAAAGATTCATGGTTGATTATTAAATCGTTACATCATGCCTATAAATATCATTGAACTAAATAAAACATGCTTAGTTTTAATCTTTAATGCATGAGGAGTATACATAAAAATATATGTTGAGTATTAACAACAACCTGAAAAAGCGGGGGTCTAACAACACCACCCAATATTTCACTTAGCAATTTGTATGGACAAACTCCAATATACTTTTTATGAGAATCAACTAGACAGTTAGACTCAATCAATAAAAAGATATATCAAAGAGTTTATATCTCAATCTATCGATTTGATCTTTACTCAAGCAAATGGAAATCTGCGAATCTTTATCAAAGAGAGATAACTTGGATGGTACCAAAGACCAATGTCCAAGGATCAATCAATATCAATCAACAACCAAAAGTCGGATTTCCAATTGATGATCTTTAACGCACAACCTGTATTATTTCAAATTATATAAAAAATATAAAGCGAAAAATAAATAACACAGACACAAGAAATTTTGTTAACGAGGAAACGGCAAATGCATAAAAACCCCGGGACCTAGTCCAGATTGAATACACAGTGTATTAAGCCGCTACAGACACTAGCCTACTCCAAGCTAACTTCGGACTGGACTATAGTTGAACCCCTATCAATCTCCCACTAATACAAGGTATAGTTGTACTCCTACGCCTCTGATCCCAGCAGGATACTGTGCACTTGATTCCCTTAGCTGATCTCACCCACAACCAAGAGTTGTTGTAACCCAAAATCACAGACTTGATAATAAACAGATCTGTCTCACACAGAAAAGTCTATCAAAGGATAAATATGTCTACCACAGATAAACCCTAGGTTTTGTTCCGTCTTAAGATATAAAATCAAGGTGAACATGAACCAATTGATAATCCGGTCTTATATTCCCGAAGAACAGCCTAGATTAATCAATCACCTCTCTACAATCCTTCCTGACTACACAAGCGGATTATCGAGGAATCACAAATAGTAAGACGAAGATGTTTGTGACTTCTTTATCTTGCTTATCGGAGAACTCTCACGATCTCAAGCTAATCAATCGATTGTACTCGTACGATAGAAGATGCAAGATCAGATCACACAACTACGATAAAGTAGTATCGGTCTGGCTTCACAATCCCAATGAAGTCTTTAAGTCGTTAACCTGATTTTAGAGAAGAAAATCAAAGGTTAATGGAGATCGACTCTAGCGACCACACTAGTAGCACACAGACATGTGCGGATTAGGTTTGCTCAATGCTAGATGTCTCTTTTATATAGCATTCAAATCAGGGTTTTGCCTTAGTTACAAAGCAATCCTTATTCACCGTTAGATGAAAACCTGATTTAGATTCAAGCTAATATTTCTCAACCGTTAGATCGAAAACTTAGCTTGTCACACACACTTGAGTAAACGTTTACTTTGTTCGTGAAAACCATGCCCAAACGTGTACGTTCATGTTGGTTCAACATAGTAACCCAAAATATCAACCATATGAGCATTTCATATCAACCTTGTTCTTCTTCACCATAACTAGTTCAATTGACTTAAATGAACTAGTTAAAGAGTTGTTCAATTGCTATGAGATCTTATGTAACTACACAAGACACAATTGAAACAAAGATGATTCGATTCGATTGAATCGGCTCATGAACATTATATCCACGGTTTGCATAAAGCATTCCTTAGTAATTTAATGTTTCATGTTCAGTGCACATCTTTAGATCATAACCTCTTAAGTTCACAAACAAGTTCGCGGACTTAAGTTAATCGGTTGAGTTTTCCAAACTCAGCAGAAATTCTCGGAAAGAGAACTTCCTCCAGTTCGCGGACTGGGTTCGCGGACTGAGTTCGCGGACTAAGCACACAAATGAGTTTTGGAAAATCCAGCAGAAATTCTCGGTCGAGAACTTCCGGAAGTTCGCGTACTTGGCAAGCCAATTCCACAATCCTCCCGATTTCTCTTGATCAACAAAGTTCGAAAACTTCGGTTCAAGGAATACATGGTTATGTAAATCTAAACTCTCATTTCAATCATTGAGACATTCTCAGAGGACGCTATGTAGCCGTTATTCACAGAATGATTCACGTCAGAGCAATTCTCAAAGTGATTGAAACTGTCATGACTTTCGTCACTAGGTGAAGATAAACTTGATCAAAGCGAAACGCTTTACCAACACACGATTTCGAGATAAAAGATAAGCAATGAATGCTCAGCTCGAAATGTCAAGTGTGTATGATCTAGTATATATAACATACGACTTTTTTCTCATAAGAAGTAGGAGATAGAATAGATAGACTTTTGAGTGATAGATAAGTTCAAGTCTCCACATACCTTTTTGTTGATGAAGTTCCACGGTTTCTTGTATAGATCTTCGTCGTTGTATGATGAATCGCCATGAAGTCCTTGAGCTTAACTACACTTTTCATATCCTAGTCCGAGACTTAGCTATGTAGGCTAGAAATCAAGACTCATAGTTTTAATCACTAACGTTGACAAACATGCTTGAGATAGCAACGCATGCGAGGTTGACCGAGCTATGCTCTAACAATCTCCCCCTTTGTCAATTTTAGTGACAAAACTATTAATACATATGGAATATAAAAAAGATAAACTTTAGTGGCTCCTATTCCATAGTCTAATCTTCAACGTTCCCTGAAATCTTTGTTTTTCCAAGTACTTCAATGATCCCAAAGGTTGAAAGTTTAACATCACCGTTGTTGAAGATCCGTAGCTATAACAATGAGAGAAATCGAGATTCTCGATCATTAGTATCAGTATCATAGTACTATTATGTAACATCAAAGTCCAATTGTATCACGACTTCAACAATAATACTATGGTGATATGCATCACTCCCCCTTAGTCAATACTCCATCTCGATCATGGAAACCACTCCCCCTTACACAATGATCCGAAAACCATATGTATTTGTAGTGTGAACTACAATATTTCTCCCTCTTTTTGACAATAAAATTGGCAAAGGTACAAGAACGGGATCATAATGAAATTTCCACAAGAGACATTTCATAGACTAAAAGAAAAAATACATGCCAACTTAATTTAGATGCAATCATAAAGCCGAAGCTAAATGCATTCATCAAGGAGTTTTAAGATACAAGATAACCCCTGTAAAATTCCACAACCGCACTCCCCGCAAGATATTAACATCTAAGCACAAGTTCAAAAGAACTCTCCCCAATTTGATGTCATTCCCGAAAGAACAACAAGAGCGGCCTTAATTTCGAAAGAAAAGAAGGATTTTTTAATTGGACACCAAAAACCATAGGAATGATTTTCTATATCCAAAGCTCAACCAAATTAATCACAAGTAAACCCATGATTAATTCAATTGGAATACGCAACTAACTCAAGCCACAAAAGTGATCAATTTAATTGATTGTGCTCAACATAAGAAAACTCACGGAGCTACGACTAAGATAACCACACGGAGATGACTACATTAATCGTTCAAATACTCAACATAAGGAAAACCTTACGGAATATACGACTACATCAACCAATAGAACATGATTAGTATAGCCGTTCATATACTCAACACAAAAACTTGTGGAATATATGAAAAACTCAACTAGATTAATTACAAGAGAACCTATAATTAATCTAATTGGAATACACAACCAAACTAATCACCGAAGCAATCAATTTAATTGTCAAAAGATTTTGCTCGACAAAAGAAGACTTTCGGAGCAAACAACTAAATAACCAATCAAGATGATTAATTTAGTTCAAGAATGCTCAACGTATAGCATCTCATGGAACAACCAACAAGGCCAATATTAATAGACATAGTTGTAAGGTGCTCAACATAAGATACACAATGAAGCCTTCACGGTAAAACGTAACAAAATGGATCAATGAAGATTAATACCGTGGATAACATACAAGTATCTATTCTATTTTCCATCATAACGATATAATAGACTTTATCCTTGTTAAACAAAAGATTTCATCCTATTTTCCATCAAATAAATGACTGCATAGGCATAACTTTTGTAATTGTCAAAAGTACATTCGTCCTTTCATCAATACGAATATCAATTTATGAACGACTTTACTTTTGACAACATATGGGACCTTCAAGTTCACGGATGCAAACAATACATATCCCATAAACAATTACAATATCACAAGATCATAAAGATTAATACTGCAATAACAATCTTTTCCCTTAGAAGGTATAATCAATCTTTTTCGCACGGATTTATACCAAGAGTGGTTACCAAAAGCGTATAAAAAGATTTCCTTAACAAAGAAGAACATACAAAGTCATTGACGACTATGCACCATAGTTCACATGAGATGATTGTTACTCTCAAGAATACATAGCAATGTGAACTACTACCCATTCTCAAACTTCCTTCTTTGTGATTCACCAACATCACTCTTGTAACAGCCACAAAATAGCTTAGAATAGGATTTCTCCAAGAATCCCAGTGCCCAAGTCCAATAGAACAAGTGCAAAGAAACGGAGCAAACACTAAAAAACAAGAGACAGGACAAAGACCAATATTAACTCATCCAAATTCAACAATTCTCATCTCCATTTTGGGGAATATCTTAAGATTTTAATAGAGAAGCAAGTACAACCACAATTACTTCCTCGTAGTAATGAATTTCATACTAAGGGTATCAAAGGCTCCTCCAAGGATAAAACCTCAAGGGTGGTAGTTGTCACCATTAATGGCAATATAAAGTGGTTAAATCTCATATTCTAGAATTTTGAACACGTTTCTGAAATTGAATGTTGCAAATTAGGATAAGGTTACCTTCACTCTAAGTAACTATAATTATGGATGGCAACATGGAAACCAGAATGGATAATTGAAGGGACCAAAATTCATATCAGAAGATGGGTTGTCACGACTGAGTGTACTCCCTTTCCGTCAAAGAAAACATAACGTGAAACAAAATCAAGGGACTTCCATTGACATATTGGTCTAGATCAAAATTTTCGACTCAATAGGGAGAAACTTAGTGGCTTGCTGATGTAACACTGATGGATCTTTTGATAACACATCCATGAACAATGGTGCAGAGTATGTGATGTGGGATTTCATTAACAAAGCCTCCTTTCGTGCATCAATCATATTTGATGTTGAATCTGCTGCCGAAGCTGAAGTTAGAGCTATGTGGGTTGTTTTAAAGAAAGTTTTTGAGCAAAAGCTTACTCATTGAAAACGACGCGAAGGTTTTGGTCGACCAATTTCCTATTAGGAATTTCGATAGAGATCAAAGAACAAATTTATTTTTCTCTTCATGCCTGGTGGCATATATTTTTATTTTTAACCTCGGTTATGCAATTATATAACCCATGCACTAACTCAATGGGCTAAAGTTAACGCTATATTATGTTCTGGTCTGTACCTCCAATTTGGATTAGCCAATTGTTGAGGAGCGATTTAACCTTTTTGAAGGCGTTTGACTTAAAAAAACAAAAAGAATTAGTTATTCAAGTAAACAAAGATTTCTAAGATATTATCTTGATATGTAACGTAAACTAAAATGTATCTTTAGGGGTGACGGAAGTGGCCCCCCCAAAAAATAATGTGGAAAAGCTTATCTAGGGTAGCCTAATTGCCAACAAATTTTAGATTAGTCAATGACAAAAATTCTAATTAGCCCATTAGTATGACATATTCACATGACTTCTTACTATTTTCATTATTATGTTGTGTTATTTTCTTCTTTAGAAATTTTGCGTCATCTTCTGTTTCGGTTAATGCTTAAAAATTAGAACCAACGATGGAATTACCCCCCACTCCACCACAATTTGATCTATTTAGCTCGTGTTGTTTCAGATATTTACTAAAACTTAGCCCACGCGTAAACTAAAAAATTAGCCCAAATATCAAATTTTATCAACATAATGTTTTTTTTCGACAAAAATTTGATGTTTAAATTGTTCTGATGTATTAGTTCATGCTTTGATGATCAGATTTGAAAACCATACACATAGAAATAACATTCAAAAAATTCGGCCGCAATTTTATATAATAATACTAATTTTTATTATACATGTTTCTGTGTAATTTAAAATCTTATCACTGAGCTGAACCTTAATATACATAAAATGACAAGCAGCACGCAGTGTGTTTTTCATTGTACATAATCTTGAGGCATTTAGATTGCTACAATCTGGGTGCATGGAAAAAAAATAATAAGCCCACCCGTGCACAAATTCCTGGTTCCGTCGCTGATCTTCAATTGCTTTATTGTGATTTTCAATATAAGACTACTGATCGATGTCAAATTATAAGCAAAACTCAGCAGCAAAAATTATATTGTTGTTTTTCTGGTATCTGTAGCTTTTGTCGGGCTCCAGTTTAGATTGGGGATTTTACTAGTCTTGGGATAGTATTTTTTAGTGAGTTTCGGGAAATTGAGAAGCTACCTACCTCCATTGTAAACCACCTCCACAGCTCCTTGTGGAACGATATTAAGTTATTAATCAAGTACCATGTAAATTCTCAAACTTTTAAGGTATATAATGAGATGAAAATGGAAGAAATACCAGGAACTTTGCTACAAGCAGTATAATTCCAATGGCTTGTGTTAGAGCATGGCTCGGTTGAACCCACCAAGCGATGTATGTCAAGTTTGGTTGTCATATTTTAGTGAATCAAAAATCATGTTAAGAGTCGCTTGATTATGTACTAGAGTTAAACTTCGTATAGGTAAGCTTGAAAGTATTAGGATATGAGACATTACAAGTATTGCGAAGACATGAAGATGTGAAGAAGCAAGGAGCTACAATGACAACAATCATCCTTCCACTTGAGGTTAGTGATATTTGACTTGAACTGTTTCATTCCCTAACGTATCTTTCAAGTCGTGCATATTAAAAACATAACTGCGAAGCATATTTAACTCTAGATAGACATAGTATTAAGGAATACAATACGAGGTTTATTGCTTAACCATTAAACTTTGTAAATAAGACATCGCCATAATCATTTGAATGCTATTGTGATTATGTATGGGTATGAGGTGAGGATTGCATCCTAGGGAACAATGTTTACATGTGTTCTAAGGAAGTAAGTTCATAAACTTGTTTTTGTGAACTGAAAAAGAAATTGCCAGGTGTTATTGGTTTTGTTATTCATTGCATATCTTATGAACAACAAATATGTGTGATAAAGTAGAACCGCCCACAACTTGTTGTGTTTTTGGTAGAACTATTCACAAAGGCCTGACTTTTGTATTGGTGTAACTTTTATTAGTAAAACCAATCTTAAGTAATCACCTTGGTATGATCGGATTATGTCTGCCTTGGGGAAAGTGAACCGATCCTTGTAAGGGAAAGGGGAACTGATCCTAGTATGAGAAAGGGGGAACCGATCCTTGTAAGGGGTGCAGTACATCAAGGGGAACCGATCCTTGTATGGGGTCCAACAAGGTTTACAGCAGAAAGGGGAACCGATCCTATGAACATGTGCAACACATATAAGTTAGATACCATATATATGTGGGGAACCGATCCTAGTACCTAGTCAACCGAATCTTTTGGGAAGCTAGTGTGACTATGCGTAGTACTCACATGGAGGTAGAACCGAAACTTGTTTTGGTAGAACCGTAAATCCATGATTGTGATTGAATGTTGGTTTGATCAATCACATAGTACTTGAAAGTTAGATGAACCAATTCTAAACTTGTTTGGAAGTGTGGCAAATCGGTTTCAAGGTTGTAAGTGTGAAAGAGAACTTACAAAGTTAAGATGTCGACAAACTTTGAGCATGTGCTGAGAATGTTTATTTCTATAATTGTTAAAAGATATTCCTTAACGGCTAAGGGAAGAGAATCCCAGGATCGAAACACAAATAAGTTAAGAATCTTTTAATTAAGGTTATTAATTTCATTTGTATGGAAATTACAGAATTAGTAATGTGCATTTACTAATTATATTTTCCAAGAGATTTCGATTGTTATTTTTGGACAGAGCATTTGCAGGAATTATGAAAACCGAATCTGAGCATTTATGAATATCTTGAGAATATTTTCGGTTTTGGAAATTCCTTGGTGTCCAAACTTCCTTGTCTATAAATACACGAAGTTTGCCTTTCTAGAAAACTAATCCTTCGTAACAACAGACTTCCTCTTTTGTCTTTGTTACTGGTATAGCCACCTATTGGAGAGGAGAGTAATCTAATTAGGTGAAATCTCTTATGGCCGCTCGTTTTAAAGTCTTCTTTGGGATTGAGAAGCTCTACCGCGACCCGCTGGAGGGAAACTAGATAATTCCGGTTTATCTTTGTTTTCGATTGATTTGGTTGACTAACGGTGGTTGAAATCTGATTGCACCTAGTTTTTTTATTCTTGAGAATCTTCTCTTCTGATATAAGATTCACTCAAACTAGTTCAGAGTTTCGACAGGGATCTTTAGACTGTTGTTAGTTCTACAGACGATCTTATGATAATCCATTGTTAACAGACTCCGTTCTGTGCGTGATTCATCACAAGAGATTCAAGTGATTGTGTGCAGGTTTTTATTGAAGATTTAAGAAGATTTGAAGATAAAGAAGATATTGAAGATCTGACTTGGGTTTTATAGTCTTTGGTGTGCACAATATTTGTTTCGGTAAAAGAGAATCCAATTAATAATCGGTTTATCCTTGTGGTAGATTGGATTGATTAATTGAGTAGATCGGCATCAACACGGTTCTTCGGATTAAAGGTGTTGTTGGCTTAATCTTAAACGATTACCTTAGGGTGATTAAACATAAGATAGATCTAGACCCGACGAAGGAGTTTGTGTTAAGATAAACGGAAGAGACTTTGTCCGACTCACATCACTTGGTTGAATAGAGTTGATACCAAACAGATTTCTTGTTCCTTTACTGTTTAGAATACGAACCAAAGGGATTGTTCCAAGTACGTGACTTATTCATAGGTCGGAGGCGTGGGAATACAGACGGAACTAAGTGAACTATTGAGTTAGTTACTTGGTCTCAACTATACGAAGTTAGGTGTAATTTTGTGTAGCGGCTTAATCCTGAGAGTATTCAATTCTGGACTAGGTCCCGGGATTTTTCTGCATTTGCGGTTTCTTCGTTAACAAAATCTTGTTGTATCATTTACTTTTATTTTCCGCATTATAATTGTTTTATTATAATTAAAGTAAATTACACAAACGTTAATTCCTATTTAATTGATAAGCAATCCTATTGTGTTTGGTTAAGTCCGAACCTTTGTATCAAGTAAACATACTTCGTTGTTGTATTGTCTCGATCTCGTATCCATAGACGATCACACGAAGTGTGAACCGATTAGTTGTATTGTCTCGACTCAGTCCATAGACAATCACTTTCGGAGAAAGAACTTATAGGTAGGAAATGTTTTAGCTTGAGGTATATTTGGGCACCCTCGCCTTTTCAATTGGTATCAGAGAAGGCAAACACGAAAAGTTCTAACAATATGTGTTTGATGCGATCCAACCTATATAAGATATGGTCCAAGGAAAAGTTAAGCGAGAGCGAAGACTTAAGAAAGGCTCATTTAACGTATCGCAAGACGTTGAAAATTTTGACTTTAAGAAATGCTTAAAAGGATTTTCTTCATCAAGTTCTACTTACTCTTCTGAGAATAAGTTTGAATGTTCTCTAGATGAGACTAAGTTAAGCCCTGTACTCGAAATCAATGATTCAGACTTTGAAAAATGTCTTTTTGATAACAAGATATCTTTGAGTTCTATACTGGAGATTTCTGATGAAAGATCAAGTGTAAAAACATCTGAACTAAAGGAATTGAGCAACCAATTTGTTATTTGTTATAATGATCTTCTTTCAACACTTGAAAGAGAACGAGAGTTAACTTTAAAGTTTGAAAATCTCAATGAAGAGCATAACTTGCTGAAAGAAGAATACTCACAACAAATGTTTATTTACAAGAAGGTATTTGAGGAAAATCAGGATGTTTTTAAAGCATTTAAAATTGAAAGTGAAAGGGTGAATCGAAATCACAAGAAGTGTATGGAGGATACTTCTCAACAAATACAAGGTCTTGAAGAAAAACTTGTTGAATCTGATGCAAGGATTAACTCTCAACAAAAGAGTTTCGAAGAGAAAGAAGGTGTATATCTCTCACGAGAAAAATTCCTTGAGGCTGATCTAGCTAGTACTCTTGATAAAGTCAAGATGTTGGAAGAAGAAAATTTGGACCTTAAAAAGTTTAATTCTAGCTCAAACAATTTAACCTCAATGTTAGAAGCAAGTAGAAAACATCGTGAAACACGAGGATTGGGCTATAAGGGAATAGATGCTTCAAATATTAGCAAAGAGGTAAAATTTGTTAAAGCTACAAATTCTTCTCAATCAGAGGCTTCCACTGATGACAAACATGCTCATATTTCTTGTAAAGAAGAGAAGTCTGTCAAGAAGGCAACAACGTTGAACAAGGATAAGAAGAAGAAGAATAAGAAGAAGAAAACTCGTCAAGCTCCAATGCAAGAGGATCCACAAAAAGGTAACACTAAAACTCATACTTCGTATATTTATACTAAGCATTGTTATTATTGTGGTAATAAAGGACACTTGCAATGGGGATGCAAAGTTCGTAAGATGCAAGATGCACTTTCTTGTGTATCAAACGGATTGGCTAAGTTTTCTCCTCATAAGAAATCAGATCGGTATTGTCCTAAGTTTAGGCAAAAGAATTATTATAATGATAGTTCAAATTTTGCATATCACTCGATAAGGTCATTTCATAAAGGACCCAATTATAGAATGAGAGATGACTTTTTAAATGCAAAAACAAGATCTGATGTTCCAAATTGGAGAAAGGATGTTTCGCAAAATATTCAAAAGGACAATGATCCTAATGGTATTGTAAAGGAGAAAGATGCTCCTGCGAAACCAAACTCTAAATGGGTACCTAAGTCCTCCATAGCCAAGAAGGGACCAAAAGTTAGTCACAAGAATGACTCTCAGCTGTTAATTGTTGGTGACAATAATTACAAGAGTCTTCTTGAAAGGCTAAAGAAAGACATTATGTCTGAAACCTCTTGTACTAGTAAAGGTTGTGATAGTGACACTCTACATCACAAGTCAAAGAAGAAAAACAAGAGATGGAACAAGAGAAAATAAACCAAGTAAGAGGTCAAGAATGATGATTCCGTCTTAGTCACTCGTGACGAACAAGAAAAGGATCAACTCAACACAACCTAGTTGTGTTAGGATGTGCATGCTCACCATTAATGCTCAATATTTTTAAAAGGTGAGGAAGCACATGAAAAACTAAGCACATGATCTCTCGGTTATTATATGACTAATTAACATCTTTAGGAGATTTCTTTTCTTCTATACTCATACTCTCTCTATCTCTATTTGAGGTTTTCAGTAATTTTGAGTTTATGATGTTGATATCTACTGATCATATATGTGTAGCTCTTGTTTTTATGGTTAAAACTAGCCAAAAATCACTGAATTCGGATATCGTATGCAAAAGTTATGTCGAAAACAGTTTAGTATTGTGATCTGTCACAAGTAACACATGGGAACCGATCCTAGTATCCCCTAGGGAACCGATCCTAGTGAGAGGTCCCCTTAGGAAGAAGTGTAAAAACTGTTTTGCACATAATTTCTTCGTCCGAACTCGGAATGACCTCATTCTTTTTGCGTTGTTTTGATAATTCAATTTCCTAAAAGATTGAGGTAATTGCAATAATTGTTTTATGTTGAATATTTATGGTGTATTGCAAATTGGTTTATGGGATGTTTGATTTCGGTTTTACTACCTTAATATTCGATCTCATATATTGTGAACCCTCATAGTTTGGGTGACTTTTTGATTTAGCGGGATTAAGTTCTAACCCTAGTAGGTAGGCTTTATCAAAGGATTATGAGGGGCTCTGATAGAAACAATATGTGAAAAAGTCACAATATATTGAATCGGTTTTGGTTTAGCATAAAAGCATATGTGTTTCGACGGTTTTCAACTTTTGCTTGCAATAGTTAAAACCGGTTTTCAATCTTTCTATGGTAAAGGTTGAGGTATGTTGTTATTCTTTTGTTCACGCATAAGAATGACAACGTGGTAATATTTCGATATCAATTCTCCCTGGACGAAGATGCAATCATATTGGAGAAGTGGATGCGAAATTGAGGTAACAATCTTGTTAGTTAATTGTTTTCCTGTTTAAGAAAAGCCTGAGTTTAGATTATATATTTTGTTGCTTTTGCTTAGCGAAAATTGGGTTCAATTGATATTTATTCCATGATGTGTGTGTGGATGTGTGTGTCAATTGGTTCCTGTTAAGAAAAACTATTGTTATCTTGCTTTATTGTGTGATATCAATCGTTTAGACTTACAAAATTTCGGTACAATTGATATGTGTGTGATTCAATTGGTTCCGGTTAAGAAAAACTATTGTTATCTTACTTTTGTATGGTATCAATCGTTTAGGCTTACCAAATTACGGTGCAATTGTGGTGCTTATAATGTCTATTATTGTTTCAATTGCTTCCGATTGAGGTGAATAATTATGCAAGTTTATTTATTTTGGTTTGTATGAATTATTTATGGCTTAACGAAATAATATGTGTACGGGATGAGTTGTTTAATCCAATTCGATCCCGGATAAGAAACTAAGTTAATTCTGATCTTAGTTTGTCTTATCAAAGTGAGGTTTCGGTTATTCAAGTCTAATTGAATGCTAAACAAAGAAATGCTAGTTAACTAACCTAGTATTTGGTTTGTTTAAAATTGAAAGGTCTAAGTTTATGGATAATTAGAACCTGATGAGAAAAATGGAGTTTATTCTTTATTTTGGTCTTATCGAATTAAGCGGTTGTTTTTGAACAATCGGTTTAGCAAAGGAACTAATGTGATTAGTTGTTTTTGGTTTGCTAAACTAAATGGAAAAAAGTTGTTTCGGGCAATTGTTTCCTTGGTAACATATCAAAATAAGACTACTTGTAGTTTCGGTTTTGATATTGGTTATCAGAACATGATGTGTGGAACCCTCGTGCCTAACTCTACAGGTTTGCAAGTATATTCTGAGATTTGTAAGATTCTTTTCGTGTTGTCCTTTATTTTTTCGTTTCTTTGTCATTTTTGTGACAAAAATGGGGAGAAATATATGGAGTAAACAAGTGATACTGGCATTGATTTTATATTAATTGGTATCACTAAGGAAAAAAACATTGGTACTTGAGTGTTTTATCTAACGAAAGAGTGAAAGCACAGACTAAGGGGGAGTAACATGTCATATAGATTGGTATAACAAAGACGTAAGGTTTAACAAAGCTAATACTCTTTTTCTTTGTTATTATAATGTCAACAACGATATTTTCAAGGATTGAATGTAAGCAGTTTCACTGTGCTGTTGAACGGGAATCAAGCGGATTGTAATGAATTGTTGTAATTTGTTTATCCATATGATGTAAGAGTTTTGTCACTAAAATTGACAAAGGGGGAGACTGTTAGATCATGGCTCGGTTGAACCCACCAAGCGGTGGTATGTCAAGTTTGGTTGTCATACTTTAGTGAATCAAAATTCATATTAAGAGTCGCTTGATTATGTACTAGAGTTAAACTTCGTATAGGTTAGCTTGAAAGTATTAGGATATGAGACATTACAAGTATTGCGAAGACTTGAAGATGTGAAGAAGCAAGGAGCTACAACGACAACAATCATCCTTCCACTTGAGGTTAGTGATATTTGACTTGAACTGTTTCATTCCCTAACGTATCTTTCAATTCGTGCATATTGAAAACATAACTGCGAAACATATTTGAACTTTAGATAGACATAGTATTAAGGAATACATACGAGGTTTATTGCTTAACCATTAAACTTTGTAGATAAGACATCGCCATAATCATTAGAATGCTATTGTGATTATGTATGGGTATGAGGTGAGGATTTCATCCTAGGGAACAATGTTTACATGTGTTCTAAGGAAGTAAGTTCATAAACTTGTTTTGTGAACCGAAAAAGAAATTGCAAGGTGTTATTGGTTTTGTTATTCATTGCATATCTTATGAACAACCAATTTGTGTGATGAAGTAGAACCGCTCACAACTTATTGTGTTTTTGGTAGAACTATTCACAAAGGCCCGACTTTTGTATTGGTAGAACTTTTATTAGTAAAACCAATCTTAAGTAATCACCTTGGTATGATCGGATTATGTCTGCCTTGGGAAAGGGAACCGATCCCTGTAAGGGAAAGGGAACCGATTCTTATAAGGGAAAGAGGAACCGATCCTAATATGGGAAAGGGGGAACCGATCCTTGTAAGGGGTGCAGTACATCAAGGGGAACCGATCCTTGTATGGGGTGCAACAAGGTTTACAGCAGAAAGGGGAACCGATCCTATGAACATGTGCAACACATATAAGTTAGATACCATATATATATGGGGAACCGATCCTAGTACCTAGTCAACCGAATCTTTTGGGAAGCTAGTGTGACTATGTGTAGTACTCACATGGAGGTAGAACCGAAACTTGTTTTGGTATAACCGTAAACCCATGATTATGATTGAATGTTGGTTTGATCAATCACATAGTACTTGAAAGTCAGATGAACCAATTCTAAACTTGTTTGGAAGTGTGGCAAATCGGTTTCAAGGTTGTAAGTGTGAAAGAGAAATTACAAAGTTAAGATGTCGACAAACTTTGAACACGTGCAGAGAATGTTTATTTCTATAATTGTTCAAAGATATTCCTTAACGTCTAAGGGAAGAGAAACCCAGGATCAAAACACAAATAAGTTAAGAATCTTTTAATTAAGGTTATTAATTTCATTTGTATGGAAATTACAGAATTAGTAATGTGCATTTACTAATTATATTTTCCAAGAGATTTCGATTGTTATTTTTGGACAGAGCATTTGTAGGAATTATGAAAACCGAATCTGTAAATTTATAAATATCTTGAGAATATTTTCGGTTTTGGAAATTTCTTGGTGTCCAAACTTCCTTATCTATAAATACACGAAGTTTGTCTTTCTAGCAAACTAATCCTTCGTAACAATAGACTTCCTCTTATGTCTTTGTTACTGGTGTAGCCGCCTATCAGAGAGCAGAGTAATCTAATTAGGTGAAATCTCTTACGGACGCTCGTTTTAAAGTATTCTTTGGGATTGAGAAGCTCTAGTGCGACCAGTTGGTGGGAATTTAGATAATTGCGGTTTATCTTTGTTTTCGATTGATTTGGTTGACTAACGGTGGTTGAAATCTGATTGCACCTAGTTTTTTTATTCTTGAGAATATTCTCTTCTGATATAAGATTCACTCAAACTAGTTCAGAGTTTCGACAGGGATCTTTAGACTGTTGTTAGTTCTACAGACGATCTTATGATAATCCATTGATAACAAACTCCGTTCTGTGCGTGATTCATCACAAGAGATTCAAGTGATTGTGTGTAGGTTTTTATTGAAGATTTAAGAAGATTTGAAGACAAAGAAGATACTGAAGATCTGACTTGGGTTATATAATCTTTGGTGTGCACAATACTTGTTTCGGTAAAAGAGGATCCAATTAATAATCGGTTTATCCTTGTGGTAGATTGGATTGATTAATTGAGTAGATCGGCATCAACATGGTTCTTCGGATTAAAGGTGTTGTTGTCTAAATCTTAAACGATTACCTTAGGGTGATTAAACATAAGATAGATCTAGACCCGACGAAGGAGTTTATGTTAAGATAAATGGAAGAGCCTTTGTCCGAGTCATATCAGTTGGTTGAATATAGTTGATACCAAACAGATTTCTTGTTCCTTTACTGTTTGGAATATGAACCAAAGGGATTGTTCCAAGTACGTGACTTATTCATAGGTCGGAGGCATGGGAATACAGACGGAACTAAGTGAACTATAGGGTTAGTTACTTGGTCCAACTATACGAAGTTAGGTGTAATTTTGTGTAGCGGCTTAATCCTGAGAGTATTCAATTCTGGACTAGGTCCCGGGATTTTTCTGCATTTGCGGTTTCCTCGTTAACAAAATCTTGTTGTGTCATTTACTTTTATTTTCCGCATTATAATTATTTTATTATAATTAAAGTAAATTATACAAATGTTAATTCCTATTTACTTGATAAGCAATCCTATTGTGTTTGGTTAAGTCCGAACCTTTGTATCAAGTAAACATACTTCGTTGTTGTACTGTCTCGATCCATAGACGATCAGATGAAGTGTGAACCGATTAGTTGTATTGTCTCGACTCAGTCCATAAACAATCGTTTTCGGAGAAAGGACTTATAGGTAGGAAAAGTTTTAGCTTGAGGTATATTTGGGTACCCTCGCCTTTTCAGCTTGTGTTATATAACTCAAAGCTAGTGGTGTTTGGTGGAATGGTAAGGAAGGGATTGAAGCGAAATGATGTTATCTACACAAATCTTATCATGGGTCTTTGCGAGAATGTTTGAAGTTGTTGTTAAGGACTTTTTCCTTCTTATGAACTGGCTTCTGTGAAGTGCGAAAATAAAAGAAGACTAGCAGTCACTAATCAGCATTCCACTGAGCATTGGTATAGACCTCATTCTCCTGAAGTTCTCACTCATGTAACTATCCGTGTTGGTCTCACACTGAATAATACCGTTGATGAAGGACCCTAACAATGCACAGTTGCAGTGCCAGGAACCAGAACCTAACCTCAGGAGTTGATATCAATACTAGCTCGTCGAATCCAAAATCAGTTCTCCGGAAGGTGCTTCTTCAGAAAGCTTGATCTCCTTCCATTCCCTTTCTAGAGGTATAAGAGACAATCAAAGCCAAGTTTACTCAGACTCCTCGACAAGTTCTGTTTGCAAACAATAATTAGAATGAAGCTCCAAAATTTGCAGGGTATGCTACAAGGACTGAGCAAACACGCAGGTCTAATAGTTTTAGGTACATAAACTAGGGATGAGAGTGATAGAAGATTGATATGAGATAACTACTCTTCACTGCAGCCGCACTGGGCTCAGTTTATTTTCTATTTATTTTCTTAATGAAAGTGACGATAGATACAACTCAGTTGCTTTTAAGGAAACATATATCAAAACCCTAAAGCGTTCTCGCTGTTACAGCCCTACACGTGGGCTTATCCAAACCGTTTCATGCTAATCATTAACTTAACTTTAAACGTAATAAATTATCATGCAAAACCTAATTAACATGCCGAAAGTAATTATGATGAGGCACTCGATCTGATGGCTAAAGGTTGTCCAGGTATATGACAATACCCTCTTCTTCAGGCCATCCTTGCCCTCAAGGATGAAATTTTGGAAAGTGAGCGCGAACGTGAGCCTTATCTTCCCATGTTGCATTGTCTGTTGAAGAGTGTGACCATTGGATGAGCAGCTGTGGTACCTCATGGCCATGCCTGGTGATCAGGCGCGAGTCTAGAACATCCACAGGAGTGAGTAAAATTTCACCTTCAGAACCAACATGTGAGAGAGTTGGTGAGACGTGAAAGACAGGGTGTATACGGCATTGAGAAGGCAAGTCGAGCTTGTAGGCTACCTCTCCAATTCTTTCCAAGATGAGGTATGAGCAAAAATACCTGGCAGAGAGTCTGAAATTTCTTCTAACCTGTAGTGAGGACCGCCTGTATGGTTGGAGCTTGAGATATACCCAGTCCCCTACTTCGAAAAAAACTTTCAGTTCTCTTCTTGTCAGCAAACCACTTCATCTCTCCTGAGCTGTTGTTAGTGCTTCCTTCAAGATGTCTAGCATATCATCTCTTTGATTTAAGCATGTTTTCATTGCTTGCACATATTTAGTGACTTCAGATGGGAAGGCAAGGTGTGGAGAAGTGTAGCCATTCAGTGCCTTGAATGGAGTCAACTTCAGGCTTGTATGGTGATTGGTATTATATCACCATTCAGCAAGTGGCAACCAGGAAGACCAGTTTCTTGGTTTATGCCCAATCATACATCTAAGATAGGCCTCTGCACATGAGTTGACCCTTTCAGTTTGGCCATCTGTTTGAGGGTGGTAGGCTGTATTGAGATGAAGTGTAGTGCCCATTGCTTTGAAGAGCTCCTGCCAAAAGTTGCTGGTAAAAACTTTATCCCTATCTGAAATAATTGTGGCAGGAAGACCATGAAGCTTGAACACATGAGCAGTGAATGCTTGAGCTACAGTAGAGGCAGTGAATGGATGGTTCATACTGATAAATGAGCATACTTTTTGAGTCTATCGGCCACCACAAATATGACATCTTTCTTGTTGGATTTTGGAAAACCCTCAATGAAGTCCATTGTGATATGTTGCCAAGGCTGAGAAGGAATGGGTAGAGGTTGCAGTAAGCTAGCTGGATGATAAGTTCCACCTTATTCCTTTGACAAATGTCACAGTGGCTGACAAAAAACAGCACATCTTTCTTGAGTCCAGGCAAATAAAAGTATGCCTTTGCTCTGACATAAGTGCCTTGGATGCCAGAGTGGCCTCCTAGAGCAGAAGAATGAACTGAGTGAAGCACTTAATCTCTCAAAGTATTGCCACTGCCAATGTAAAGCCTGCCTTTGTATCTTAGAATGCTTTCATGCAAAGTGTAATTTGGACAAGCAGCAGCATTGACCAAGAGTTTGGGGAGGAGTTGAGTAGCTACTGGATCATCAATATAGATTTGGAGTACATCAATAGACCAAGTTGGTGTTGATAGGGCTAGTGCACTGCAACTGCTAGATGAATCAGGTGGCAGTCTAGGAAGTGCATCAGCAGCTGTGTTGTCCTTTCCTTGCTTGTAGTGGATGGTGTAATCAAAGCCAAGTAGCTTCATTAACCATTTTTGTTGAAGAACAGTTGTCGGCTTTTGATCCATAAAATATTTAATGCTCTGCTGGTCTGTGTGGATGATGAACTTATGTACCAATAGATAATGTCTCCATTTAGTGACTGCCCTGACTACAACCAATAATTCTTTCTCATAAGTAGAGAGTGCCATGTTTTTGGGACCCAAGGGCTTGCTGAAACAAGCAATGATCCTACCATCCTGCATAAGTAGTGCACCAATACCAGTAGAGCAAGCATCAGCTTCCACCACAAAAGTCTTTGAAAAATCAGGTAAAGCCAAGACTGGAGTGGAGCACATTGCAGCTTTGAGGGCTTCAAAGGCTTCTAGAGATGTCTCTGACCAAGCGAAGGCATTTTTCCTGAGCAAGTCAGTGAGTGGTTTGCTGATAATCCCATAACCTCTTACAAACTTCCTATAATATCCAGTAAGCCCCAAGAATCCTCTGAGCTGCTTGATATTAGTTGGAACTGGCCAGTTTGTCACGGCTTCAATTTTGGATGGATCAGCTGCTACACCTTCAGTTGTAATAATGTGACCCAAGTACTCTAGATAAGATTGAGCAAAACAACATTTGGAGTACTTGGCATATAGTTGATGTTGTCTAAGAAGTGAAACCACTATAGATAAGTGTTGCACATGCTCCTCAAGTGTGGCACTGTATACTAAAATGTCATCAAAGAAGACTAGGACAAACTTCCTTAAATAATTAGCAAAAATAGAGTTCATTAGTGCCTGAAAGGTTGCAGGGGCATTGGTTAAGCCAAATGGCATTACCTTGAACTCATAATGCCCTTGATGTGTTCTAAATGCAGTTTTTGGAATATCATGGGTATATAATTTGATTTGATGATACCCTGATCTCAAATCTATCTTGGTAAAAAAAATTGAACCATGTAGCTCATTTAATAACTCATCAATCACAGGTATGGGAAACTTATCCTTGATAGTTAAGTCATTTAGTTTCCTATAATCAACACAAAAGCGCCAAGAATTGTCTTTCTTTTTCACAAGTAGGATAGGGGAAGCAAATGGGTTATTGCTGAGTTGAATGATACATGTATCCAGCATTTCCTGAACTAATGCCTCCACTACAGATTTATGAATGTAAGGGAATTTATATGGCCTCAAATTTACTGGTTGAGCATTTGGTTTGAGGGGGATTTTATGGTCTAAAGCTTTGGATAGGGATAATGAGGAACGTGTTGAGAAGACATCTTGATATTCAGTTAATAAGTTTTCAATAGGTGGTGGAATAGGGTTGGCCAATGGTTGGACTGAGATAGAAAAAAGTTGGCCAATCAAACCATGAGTTTTTTTTCTGGAAAAAAAATTAACAGCCCTACCAGTCATCATCTTAAGAGAGGGTTTAGATGATATACCTTGTAATGTTATCTGTTCACCGTGGTGAAGGAAGGAAATGCACAATTTTGCTAGATTGAATACCACATCACCTTTAGTTCTCAACCAGTCTGCCCCGAGGACTATATCACAACCTCCTAAGGGAAGTAGGTGTAAGTTTCCTTCAAATTGGTGGTCTTGCATTTGCCAACTGAGTTGGTGACACGTGCCAGAACTAGTGGTCTTCTCTCCATTAGCTACTGTAACAAGCATGTTGGTTGTAGGTTGAACTGCACAACGGAGTCTTCTAGCCACTTCAGTATCCAAAAAACTATGGGTACTCCCTGTGTCCACTAGGATAGTGATAGGGTGCTGCTTGAGTAACCCTTCAATGCGTATAGTATCACCACTAACATGTCCAGTGAGGGCATGTAAGGAAATTTCCATTTCAATGGCTTGCATTTATAGGTTATGGTGTTCTTAATTTAATCATACTTATTTTAAGTTAAGTGATTCTAATCTAAAACTAATCATTCCATCAATCATAGTAATAATGGATTACTTTTTTCAAATTTACGTGGGAATTCGGTGATGAAATGAAAAGAAAAATCAGAACTTTGCTTACATTGTCAGTTTTCTTTATTGATTAAACTTCACTCTAAAGCAATAGTAATAATCTAAGTTAATAACTATTATCATAAGTTTTGGTATTACTATGTTCTTCTTCTCTGGTTTTCACTGCCCAAATGGAGATCACAAGTATATTCTTTCTTTACATTCTTCTTCTTTCATGGGTTTCTCTCACCATTACAGGTATGATCAATGTCTTTTAAGCAAAACCCATATCGGATCTGTAAAATTTAAACAAAACCCAAGTTGGTTTTCTGATTTTTTAATTGAAATCTTGTTGGGATATTTTAATTTCAGGTAATGGACCAGCTCCGGCACCGGAATCTGGTGATAGTGTTGCTTTGTCTCCGGAGTATGACACAATGTCGGAACCACCGGTATTGTCTCCGGCACTTGGAATAAATGGAGCTCCTTCGCCGGGTTTGGGAGAGGAAAGTTCTGGTGATTTGTCTTCTCCGCCGCCAGTGAAGTCTGATCCGTGGACGGTGAAGTGGTGTGCTGGTGAGAGATGAGTTTGTGGACCGTCAGAACTATTTGAACCTCTTGGGGCAGAAAGAGAATTATACTTGGGAATGGTAAATGTCTCTCAATTTTTACCTTGAAATTTCATTTAGTTTGAATCTTAATTGATTCATTTTCTTTTGTTGTTGTTGTTGTTTGCAATGTGTAGTGTTAAAAGAGAAACAACTGAAGCATGTTTAGAATCGATAAAGAAAGGTGAAGCGGATTTGATAAACTTAGAAGCAGGATTAGCTTACATTGCCTTTCTCAATTACTCAATGAAAGCAATTGCAAATGAAGTGTACTGCAATGGTTCTGCATTTATAGGTTCCTCAGAAGTAGAGGGTTCTTCTTCTTCCATAACTACCATATATAGGTTTTGGGATTTGGACTTATGACCAGTCACATATTTCTCATCACAGTTATAGCAAAGTTGCTCCTTTGATTCATTTGTTCCTGAGTGAGCCTTCTGATGGGTGGAACATACACAGATCTAGCTGGTGGGTTTGGAGGAGTAGGTGTAATTGGTGGTCTAGATTGTGAAAGTACAGGTAATAAAGGTGGTGGTGTTTTAGGAGGTGGGTTTGAATTTCTGGGGAAATAAGATGATGTTGTTGGTGGTTTAAACATAGGGTTTTTGGTGGAGGGTTGTTGAGAAGAGAGTGCATTTTCCTGTAATCTAGCTAAGTAGAAAGCTAGTGACAGTGTGGTGGGTTTATGCATTTGAACAAAACTTTTAATCTCCTCCTTAAGACCACTAATAAAGCTCATGACAAAATATTCCTCAGAGAGGGAAGGATTTTTGTTAATCATCAAACTTTTCAATAACTCAAATTGTTCAAAATATTCATCTACTGTGGTTATTTGTGTAAGTTTGTTAAAGCAACCCACATAGTTATCATTAGCCAGATCCTCAAATCTACCACAAAGACTCTCTACAAAATAAGGCCAAAGGATAAATGGCTTACCAGCAGAATAGTCAAAAAACCAAGAGTCTGCTTTACCTTCAAGAGACATAGAAGCAAAACCCACTTTCTGAGATTCTTCAATAAACCGGATCTGGAAGTATCTTTCACATTTTCGAATCCAGCTTCAGGGGTTATCACCGCTGAACTTTGGTAGATCTACTTTGGGTGGTTTAAGATGGGATGTAGAAGCAGTATCTCCTGAAGAAGAAGGATGAGATGGATGGAAGGATCCAGAGAATGGTGGTGGGGTGATGTGAGAAGAGTGTTGTTGAGGGTCATGTTTTTCAGCCAAAATACCAATAAGTTTATCTAACTTTGTTTGTCTGGCTGTAGTTACAGAAGTAAGATTTTGAAGACTGATACAGATATTATCTAACTTCTCACCATGTGAAGTAGCATCAGCAGTACGACTAGCAGAGTCACGATTGTGGTTCTCATTCAAAGCCCTCAATAATTCGTTCAGTTCTTTAGTGTGACTATCGACATCTTTAATCGTAGGACCGCCTGTCATGATGAAGATGAAGGACACTGGCTGATACCAATTGTAATAGTTTCAGGTACATAAACTAGGGATCAGATTGTTAGAAGATTGATATGAGATAACTACTCTTCACTGCAGCCGCACTGGGCTCAGTTTCTTTTCTATTTCTTTTCTTAATGAAAGTGACGATACAACTCGGTTGCTTTTAAGGCAACAGATATCAAAACCCTAAAGCGTGCTCGTTGTTACAACCCTACACGTGGGGTTATCCAAACCGTTTCATGCTAATCATTAACTTAACTTTAAACGTAATAAATTATCATGCAAAACCTAATTAACGTGTCTGAAAGTAATTATGCTGAGGCACTCGATCTGATGGCTAAAGGCTGTCCAGGTATATGACAGCAGGCTTGGTGAGCAGCATCCATTGCGTCAACTGCTCCTGGCCTATGCGGGACTGTCAGAACTGAGAAATTATTTTCAGCTGGTGGGAGCGGAGTCTCTATATTACCATGCTCAGCATCCAACTTTTACGAAACTATAGCCAGAGAATGAAAACTAATCCACAAACTTCTAAATGAAAACTATATTTATATCATCCAGACTGTTTCCTTTGTGAATGCATAAACATTTTCTTTCAAGAAGAAAGCAATAATTTCATCTTACACGAAAAATTCTTTTCTTCAAAGGAAATGTATCAGACTTCCACCTACAGAGATTTCAACTGGGTTGATACTTTTCCTAGAACATGTCCTGATATAAGTTGAAAGGTTTAAATTCAATGTACAACTCTAACAGCCATGTAGAAAGTAATGGAGATGTGCCCTTACCTCCATACAAGAGGACTTTATCTTCAAAATCACCATCGCCACAATGGGAATGCTTGTGTCCATAAGCTAGTTCACTACTTGATGCATTGATTCACTGTGTGTATTCTTCATAGTAGTTATCACTAATAACAGAGACAAATCTTTCAAGCCACGGAAGCTGACGGAGATCCTTAATGGTATCAACATAGGAGTCTGAACATCGTGGTGGAGATCGGTATGGCTGATGATCACTTAGACTAAAACCTCCAGCAAGAAACCTCTGGATCAGTGCCAATTGAGACCGTTCCTGATCAGAGTAGGCATCGTTCGTAACACTGGGAAGAGAATCAAAAGAAGAATCCCATCCCCACTGTTCCAAATGATGCTGGTCAGAGTGGGTGGTGGTGGTGACATGGGGATGCTGGGTGTTGTGAATCTCAAAACTCTCGTCATCCCAAAAGGCACATTGACAGCTCTGCAACCCATCTCTGTACTCAGCACCACATGAATAACAGAACTCATGCCCACACCTGCAAGGAAGAAATTCTTGTTCAGTATGAAGTTTCAACACGAGCAATTATGGAAACTCAATATCTTTCATACTTGTCAATTGTATGTTAATGACTTCCAATTGATAAAATGTTACTACTAAGCTAAAAGATGTTGTAACACGGTCACCGGTCTCAACACCCAACAGAAGAGATTCATATTCAAGTGGGTTACTGTACCCAGTCTCTAAACTAACTGTTTAAGCTAACTGCTTAAGTTGCTTCGATATGCCTATATAACACACTGCAAAGCTCTATCAATAGGAAAACACAGACAAACACTAGTTTCTCACAATTATGAACTCAAATGCAGCCATCGCGAGAAGGAGCATTCAGATCAAATGCATTCTCATACATGGCGGTTGTTGAGCAAACACAGTAAGAATCACATACGACATATTTGGGTCTATTTATGTTACGCTGAGGATCCCATTCCAGTATGCTCTAGCAAAATTCACAATACAAAGAACTTCAAGAAAATGTCACAATACAAAGAACTTCAAGAAAACATGAGGCACTAAAAAACATAAGGAAAGATCTCAAAAAGCTCCAAGATGCTTTAAGAAGCCAAACAGAAGGACAAATAGATAAAAATGCTTGACTTGCATGTACTCCTACTTTTATGACACTTCAATTATAATGATTTAAAAGTACTGCACGTACCCCTTTTGCACCCATGTCACTGACGGCCATAACAATATTATGCCAACAAAAACAGTTGAACAATGACTTTTTCTGAGTATTCCTGATTCGCCTTTATAATTTGCATAATAGGAAAAACATCACAGCATCCAAAACGAGAACAAAAGCACTATAACAGTTAATGTTTCTGATTATGGGTTATACTCTAACACCAACCGCAGTTAAAGTACATAGAGATGTATTATGGCATATTATCTAACTATGATCAAACAAAAAGGTGAAGAATAATCATTAAATATCCAACGGGGTAGAAACACATGAACATAAAAGTACGGCTATGCAAAAGCTGACAGTGATAAGTCCTATATGTATGCTATCCCAGAAACTTGATTTTTGCAATGATATTGTTCCTAAAGATGTTTATTGTCATAGCCTAACACTAGAGGAGGGTAGGTAGAAAATGCTTCCTCGTCGAAGTGAATTTCGAATTTCTTGCTATCCTACCTATTGTAGAGGGAAGAGATCGCATCCTAACCTGTAATGATAGAGCTATGTGAATGGTGACTCATACATTCCTTTTGCTCTGTTCAATAAGATACACTATCGCTGAGTTGCTTTTGTGATGATTGTCTACAGACTTAAATTTTGTAAAGGATAAACTATGTTAACTGTTGCACTAGGCGATATATCCGTGCATCACTCTTACATACTTTTGTGAAGGCACATTAATCCTATGTCATCACCACCACTTACGTTGAGAGTTATACTACCAAAAGAATACCCACCAGAAGCTGTTTTTTTAAAAAAAAAAAAAAATCAGCATATACATATAAACAATAAATAATTCTTGTTGAGAGCCAGGGTTCGATATATAAATTTTAAATGACGTCATTTCCAGCATGATATATAGGATTGATCTTCTTACCAGCAGGTCATATGGTAGCAACCTTGTGTGAGCTCAATCATCCTGCGACATTGTTGACAACGTCTCCAGTTGTTATTTTGTGCTAGGCGATGCAGAGTGAGATCCCCAGCATCCCTTTCTTCTACAGGTAGACTTTGGAACTCTTCACAGCTCATTGAAGAATGCCATGGCACTCCACAATCGACACAGATATATCTCTTGCAGTCAGGACACTCTGTACAGCTGATACTAGCGTGACTTGATGAACTGCTTGCTCTTGTCGATGAGAGACACTCAAGAGGATTAAGCAGCACCGAACAGTTTGGAAAAGGGCAGTACATTTTGTCCGAGTAAAGAATATTGGCTTCTATAAGAGCTCTTTCTAATGACTCGTAGCAAATGACTGGAAGAAAGGATTTGCACTCACTGGCTGAAATGTAATGCTTACATCTCAACTGAGGACATCTTATGGGTACTTGAGACGCTTGTAGTTTTCCCTCCACGTATTTTCTCATACATTGAGAACAAAATTTATGTGAGCATTTCATTGTAATCATCATAGATGGTGGCTTTTCTTCACAACAGATAGGACAATCTTCGGTTAATCCATCTTCACTAGCAGAGGAGGAGACAATTCCAATTGCTACCTGCGCTATCTGCAGCGGCCTCTCGAGCTCAAAAGCAGTCCCAAGTTTCAGAGAGAAAAATTCCAAATTTTCGCAAAGTTCTAAAATCCTATCCTTGAGCGCGGTCAGAAGTGGATTCTCAAGTCTTTCCTCGCGAACAATCTGTCAAAATGAGCTTTAATGTTAGACAAGAAACACAATGTCAGAAAGCTAATAAATCTGAGGATAATTTTGGCTGCACCCTATAATGTCAAATGCTGATCAAGTAACTCGGTTTCACTGATGAACACAGACGAAGACTATCCTGTATAAAATGGTAAAGTGCAAAATAAGGAAGAATAACCCACTTGATTGTAAAGAATCTCGGAATCTGTAAAAGCAGCAACACGACGAATCTTGTTCTGCAATGCCTCCACCAGACCATCCATCAAAGCCAAATAGTGAGCCACTGGTTCGTCTACATAAAAATCGAGCTTTTTCTGAACTCGAATAACAGAAAAATGAGGAGATCTTTCCATTACAACACCAATTCCTGAAAACCCAGACCCCAAATCACCTGCCTCAGAGATAGAGACCCCTTTGAAGTACATTTTCAAAGAAAATTCATCATCATCTTTCAAACCCTCACTGTCTAATACCACAGATTCTTTCTCCTCCTCCTCCTCCTCCTCCTCCTTAGTTGTCCATTCTTCTTCTTCTTCTTCTTCCTCTGCACAACAGCTACAGAATTCTTCTTCATCTTCATAGTCTTCCTCCAATCTCTCTTCATTCACAATCTCTACTTCAGACCCAAATCCAAACCCACTTGGATCCTCCATTATATTACACTAATCCAACCTTTTTTTTGTCACAACCCAATTAGTTTCTTCTCCATCAAAATGAGATTGAACGAATCATTTCTCACTAATCGATCCTAAAAAAAAGCCCTGCTTTTCTGACACCCAATTAGACCAAAATTAACAACAAATTATCAAAAAAAAAAATAACCATTTCAAAAGAAATGAAAAAAATGAAAGACTCGCCAAAGAATTGATAATTGGGGACAGATCGATAAACGTCCTTCAAATGAAATTAAGGGTTCTTCTTTTCCTTCTTCTGGTTTTCATTTCATTGATTCTTGTCGCTGTTGATGAAATGGATAAACCCTAAGAAAGAGAAAGGAGTTTATTTGCTATAATAATAAAAGAAGCTTCTTCATCTTCATTAATGATTTAGAGAGAGGGAGAGGAAGAGGAAGATAGAAAGGAGAGTGTGTTGTTTAGTGACTCTGTGGAGTAAAGAGAAAGGAAGAATTAAGTTCTTACTTGCACTGCTGGCATTCTTTCTTTCTTAATTTAATTATTTATTTATTTTGTTTTTCTCTTAAACAATAATAACCAATAATAATTGTTAGTTGGAGACTTGGAGTAATCCATAATCAATTATTTAAATGATAAGATTAAAAAAGATTCCTCATTAGTTTGTTGTCAGTCAGGTTTTTATTATTAAAAAAAAAAAATTGATTTGTTGTCAGTGTTCGTATGAAGACCTTGACCAAAAACAATGTTCCATTCCCGGCTGAGTTTGGCCGCCAAACCTCCCTATGGTCTTACTAATTGAGCTAGTCTGATTCTGAGTTTGATCGGCTTAGAGCATCCACGGTGGGCGAGTATAACCAAAAATTTGGGATGAGATCGTAACACAGTGGGACGGAGTAAAGATCAAATCCCAACCAAAAATCAAATTCCAGACCAAATATGGTCGCGACCAAATCCCAAATTCTAATATAGTCGGGCGTAAATTTAAAGTACGCTTGTTGCTGGGCGTAAATTTAAAGTACGCTTGTTAACGGGCGGAGATTTAAATTACGCCCGATGAAATTTTAATTAAATAAAAAAAAAAAGAATGAGGTAGACTTTTAAAGTCCGCCTGATGAAATTTTAATGGGGCGGACTTTTAAAGTCCGCCTGATGAAATTTACAAAAAATTGGGCGGACTTTTAAAGTCCGCATGATGAAATTTTACAAAAAAAAAATGGGGCGGACTTTTAAAGTCCGCCTGATGAAATTTTAATCATGTACCGTTGCGTCACAACACGGACTAAACCCAAATTTTGGTTTTTTTTTTATCTTTGATCTTTGGTTTTGATCGCACCACTGCAGTTGCTCTTAGGCATGGCCAATATAGTATTTTTGTTTTCATTTTCTCTGGTTCTATATAAGGGCATATTCTTTTTAATCCTTCCTAATTTGGGCCTATGCCTTTTTTATATATAACCTATCACGAAAAGAGAAAAAGGTAAAAATGGAAAATAGAAAATCCTTTTTGCCCAATATTTTACATAATGCCCAATCTATTCCTAAATCCTAATTAATTAATGTTAATTTGGTTAATTAAAAGATGTTTAGTTTTGTTAGTCTAAAAATTAACTAATCTTAATTCATCATCGAAAACATGAAGAATTTTTTTCTTTTTTTTGAAAAAAACAACTCAGAATCGGTGGATGTTTATGCGATGTTTATGCACTCGCAGACCAATTCTGGTTGGTGCTTTAATTCGCAAAGAACACCCATAATCGTACACATTCCGTACTACATAGCCCGATTACAAGAATTTGTAAGCACGATGCACGCACATAGAGCGGCTCCTAACACTGCACTAGAAGAATCAGTCCATACAAATGCTCATAAAAAACCGATTCAAGGTTAAAATTATACAAAAAGGTTGCACATCTTCCCATTAAGAATCAGTTTTGTGAACATTTACATGAACTGATTATGGGGCTAGCAATTAACAAATCAAAGATTATATAACCGGTTTATGTGAACACTCACATACCACATAATCTGATTCTAGAGAAAAAACATACAAAAATTGGGTATTTTTTCATAACAGAATCAGGTGATATCCATATAGACGACTTAACTTAAAAAACCTACAGAAGAAAATGATTCTTTCAGCATCTACCGATTAAAATGAATTTCCACATCTATCTCTTTGTGTTGATGTTGAAGAACATCAAACACAATTAGTTGTCCTCTATGTCCATGTTGGTCGATTCTCTAGTTAGCCACCTTTTGATCTACATATTCCAATCCATACTCGAGTTATGGATCATATTGAGAGTTTAGTACGAAATCATGATCATTTTGTATGATCCATACATGACTAAGATCATATTAATTAACTGACTTGGTATATCCACAAAAACATGGATAATCGACGAAAGTTTATCTGCATATCCGTCGATTATGCATAAAAAAACCAACTACAAAAATGAATATTTGTTGAAAGTTAAAATCGACAAATATAAATCTTCATATTTGTCGATTACGTGTTAATGTTCTTCGACCACGAAGAACTTTAAGAACAATCAGTCGTAATGTATGCCTACATTGGCCAATTTTTCTTGGACCAAAAAAATTTAAAGAAAATTAAAAAAATAAAAATTATTATTTTTTTAAATAAACAAATTTTTCAATTTTTTTTTATATATTTTGAGAAAACGGAAATAAATTGCTTGAGGAACTAATGCATTTACTATCGGTTCAAAGAGATAAAACTAAAATCTACACTTATTGGTATATAAGTTAGGACATGTTTGAGAGAAAAGGAGGCTTGCATTCCTAAATGGGCACAAACCTTACCTAGGGTTCAAGCCTATTCCTCAACGTCTCAAACACACTTACGACTAGTAGATTGGCCTAAAATACACATGTCTATCCAAAAATATGGATAACTCCCTTAAGTTCCACGCTCAACAAGGAGACCCAAAGATAAGAATTTGGCCTCCATATGACATGTGGGACCGGAGAAAAAGATATAGAGTTGTTATAGCGTTACTCGGTTGAACTCACCAAGTGTTGGTATGTCAAAGTTGGTTTTCATATTTTAATATGAGAACTCAAAGTCGCTTGATTAGAAAACTAGAGTCAACTTCGTTAGGTTAGACTAGGAAGTCTAGAAATGTTGAGACATACAAGTGTTACTCTGAAGACCTGGAGATTTTGAAAACGTATCAACATCAACGAACACATCATCCTTCTACTTGAGGTTAGTAATACAAGACTTGGCTTGTTTCCATTTCTATCTACGTTATTTCCGAGTCGTTTAAGATCGAAAACATAACATGCGAAGTTATATATATGAAACTCTAGTATTAGAGACTTGATCATCTTATTATGATCAAATGTCGAGGAAAGAATATACAAGGTGTTTCACAACTTATGTATATTGAATTACAAAGTATAATGTTTATCTTTTGAACTTCGTAATTGCGACATATAGGAATAATTTTTGTAACTTGTTACTAGATTGTGTAATGAACTTTGGAAAGATTTCATGCTTAAAAAACTATGTTTGATTACATGAGTTGAAAGAAATCAATAGATTGGTGGTCCGGTTCCTATTGGATATCTTTAGCAGGACCAATCCATATGCTTTGGGGATTTCTAGCAGGACCGATCCCTATTGAAGATCTCTAACAGAACCGATCCCCATGGAAAAACCTATTTTTGATCTCACTTAAACTTTAGGGTTTATGTGATTTTGGAAGTTGTTGCAAAATAGGAAATATTATGAGTAATTTGAACATGTGTATTATTCATATATTTTATTGTTCAAAGGTATTCCTTGATACTCAATATGAGATCCCAAACCAAAACGTTTGATAATCTTTTTGTTAAAATTTTAGAATATATATGTCTTGTTTTTCCAGAAAGCAAAACATATCTCTGGAAGATATATTACTTAAGTATCTTGTATGCTAGCTAATATTGAGTTGTCATCCAAGAGGGATTTCGGTATTACAGTTGGATATTGGTTGGTATTAGAGAAAATCGAAAATGGGTGTTTATCGCATATCTTGAATATATTTTCGGTTATGGAAATTTATTGGTGTCTAAACTACCTTGGTTTATAAATAGTGAAGTTTTTTCACCTTAAAAATTTATCCTGAGGCAGGCTGAAACCTTCATTTTCTAGTCATTGTTGTACACGACTAATAGTATTACTCGTAATACTATGTTGGAGAGGAGGGTAACCTAATTAGACGAAATCTCTTACGTCCGCTGGTATAAAGACTTATATGGGATCAAGAAGCGTCTAGATAGTACCGTTGGTGAGAAACTAAAACTTGTATTGTTATTTTAGTTTTTGATTATTAATTAATTGACTAACGATTGTTAAACCTTTATTGCACCTGGTTTGATTATTTGAGAGCTTTCTCCTCTAACATAAGGTCACTCAAACTAGATCAAGGGATTAACGGTAGTTCATATATGTTTTTAGATATGACAGTGACTTGTGATCATCCATTGTTAATAGACTTCGTTTTTTGTTTGATCGATCATAAGTCGGAATCAAGTTTGTTTGTGCAAGTACTTTGAATACATCAAAGATTTTGAAGACAAGAAGATTTCTTATTGGATTATAATCTTTATGATATACTTCGTGCACACACTTGATCGGCTGGGATCCGACTAACCGTTGTTTATCTTTTGATAAACACCATATTTGCTAGTCGTAATAGATCATCATACTATCACTTGGCAGTATTCTTCAGTATACGAATCTGATAGTTTGTATACCTAGATCCGGTTATCTTGATAATCTAAATCTGGGCGGATCTTACCCAGCGAAGGAGTTTATTAGATTAAACGGAAGAGCCTTCGTTGAACTCAACTATAATCTCTAATTTACTTCTAAGATTGAAAGAGTGGCTACCGAAAAGATTAGTCCTTTACAGTTTCGGAAGACGATCCAAATGACTTAAATTCTTAAAGTCTTCAGAGCGAATGAAAAAACTTAAGATAGTGGGCTTTTGATGTATTTTCAAATGGTCGTTGTAGTGATAGTGGTAAAAAGATTCGTTTCAGATTTATGAAGGAAATAATTTTTAGATTTAATAAAAATAAAGCAAATTAATTTTTCAAAGAGTGATGTCAAGATTTTAAATGGACTAAGGCTCCGGATTCACTATTACTTCAAGTTGATTGGTTACAAAAATATTTCATAATTATTATCTAGCTCTTTTTCCATTAAATCACTTATTAATCTATAAGGTGTCCAAATATTAAATTGTAATCCTTAAGCATGATTTATCAAAGAATTAATTCTAAGCATAAAACATCAAACTGATTCACAACTAATTAGGAAAACCATTTTTATCTCTTTTTTTTATTGATCCAAGTGAATTAAATAAAATAAATAATTAAGAAATTATTAAAAGAATTTACCAATCAAACATGAATAAATAGCTCCTCTGTCTCCTCAGTCACCAGGTATTTTAGCCGCTCATCATGTTGGAAAACCTCTCAAAATATTTCATTGATGCTCAAAAGTGTTTTACAATGAAGAGAAAGACAAGAAAATGATATAAAACAGGATTCTGCGACTCACAGAAGGTGTCCAGAATCAACGATAGAGATAAAGTGTTGTTGTCGTTGAAAAACTATGACCCACGAACGACAGTCGTTGTCTTTGTTGGTAAACGACTGCCTTTGGTAGTCTGTTCTTCCTCTTCTTCTTCCTCCTTGAGCAGCAGCAGCATCAAAACCAGAATCTCTGCAACTTCAATTTTCTTGCTCTGTAGTGCTCTAAAACTATCCCAATTCTCTCTAAACTTGCTAGCCTCTCCTTCTCGACATTAGGGACCTATTTATACAGGTCACTCAAATCCTCGTAATAATTCCAAGAATATCCGGCCATTAAAGAAAATATTCCGAAATATTTTTTCTTTAATTCTCTGATTTGTTACGGATTGTTCCTTGTTTTATCTTTTCTCACGCGTCATCCTTGAGCTGTAGGGATTGTTTCCAGCCAATAGCATCAACCCATGCACGTCTCTTCCATCCAAGAATTCCAAGAATAGAATATTTTTCCTATTTTAGAATATCTTCCCTGATTTGATTCCCACCGGTTATCTAACCAATTTTGACCGAATCCAACACCCATACCAGCTCTATCTAGGCCCTAGGAACAAACCCATTTAATTTGGGCCATTGAATCTCACTGGAACACCTTCAAATCCTCAACCCTAGTCACGACAGTTCAAGAACAATTTTTCCCGCCAATTTTTGGTTTTTGAATTTGGGAAGAAGATGTCCTCCCCCTAACCAGAACTGGGGTGCGAATAGCAGCTGCCTTGGGGGTGACCTGGGGGTGCCCCTTAGTAATTAGGTTACCCCTTATCCAAAAGCGAGAGTCCGAATAACACTTTTCCTCCGGGGGTGCCAAAATCAACTTTTCGAGCCGAATTTTCCAAAAATGTTTATTTCCTAAAAATACATAAAAACACAATATTAGTACAAAAATAGAGTTCCAACAATACGGACATTGAGTACAAATTAGACACAAAAATGTGTCTATCAAATACCCCCAAACTTATTATTTGCTTGTCCTCGAGAAAATCTAATCTAGAAAGTAAAATGACTACACTTAGCACGTGCAGCAAGCCGTTAAACCACTAGGTGGCCCTAGTGGCGGACTGTTGTCTCCGGAGGGTTTACCAGAGGTGTACCCACAAAACCTTTACTCCAGACCCTAGCTATCTACAACGAACCTTGGAAGGCACTAAAGAATCTCCTTGGTTGGCTTACAATCACTGACTACAGGAGGAGTACCCTGATGCGAAATTCCAATTGTTGTACACGAGTTTACACTCAAGCATACTAAAATTCATATAAAGTGACAGAGCTCTACTCAGATAGTTGCACTATGGACATCATATTCGGAGTCAAACTAATCATATGGATAGAAAAAGGAGATGGAAATAGAAAAATGTAGATGGTTTTGATGTTAACCAAATGATCGATGTTTCACATATCTGTCTGAAGGCCACTGCCAGAATGAACCTATCCTAATGGACTGAGATACCGGTATGACTAATATCAACACGACTGGCATATACAAAGGAACCAATGGTCAATAACTTAAATCTGGATCAACAAACTGGCAAATACAAGGGAACCAACAGTTGACTACACAGAACAATAACCATATATATATATATTTTTTTAACTTAACGGCATGAATAGATATTTTTGATCCAAGCGCATGCTTCTTGTCAGTAGATTACACGATAGTTCCCACGGGTCCTGCATTCCACGCTTGCTTAACAACTTGAATCGTGTGCCCCACCTAATCACTTAGAGAAACATAGTTTAAAATGAAAAAAATAAAATAAAAATAGAAGTGAAAAGGACTCAACGAAATATGGTGAAACTATCATGTTATTTCTAACACCTGAGCTTTGTGCTTTTATGAATAGACTCTTTAGATGTTTCCATCTATTCAGATTGGTTCCTCAACTCCTACAACCAAGATGCTTCCATCCACTTAGATTAGTTAGTTCCATCCTGAATACGCATAAATTTCTAGGCTCTGGAGTTTATTTATTGCAACTAAAAGCTAACAAAAAGTTTCTTCCCCACCCCCAAACTTAAATCTAACATTGTCCTCAATGTTTCTAATTAAAGAGCAGTACCAAAAGTAAAATAACACGAGGAGAAGTTGGAAAGATAGTACCTGGGTGAAGAAAATCAAAAACTAATATACAACATACAACTGCCTCGATGGTCAATCAAGGGTAAACAGGGTCCTACAGAGGTACCTCCTCAACATCACCTGTAGGAAAGGGCTCTAAAAAGGGTTTCAATCTCTGACCGTTAACCTTCGAAGAACTACTACCATCCGGTGTCTCGATCTCAACAGCTCCATGAGGAAAAACAGTGCGAACAATAAAAGATAACCGTTACAAGAAGAGAAAATAGTGAAACATGAAATCTGCAACAGCACATGCGCGTTGCAGACCGACTGTTTCAAATCTCAACAGTTATGATGAAGATAACCGTTACAAATATGAAGATAAATGTTGCAAACCAGTTGAAGAAACTGTGACAAGCATTTGAAGAAACCGTTACGACGGATGAAGAAACCGTCGTTGTTTCCCTGTTCTTCACTAGCAGCAGCAACAGAGTTCTGAAAACTCTTGATTCACGCTTCCTGGGCTCTCCTCTCGACCCCAAACTCTCCCCTCCCCTTCTATGTGATCGTAGGAACCTATTTACACATCATTGCGACATTGAATCTCCCAAAATCTATTTATTTAATCCCATTATTTCTTTTATTCTCGAAAATATATTGTTTCCAAAAGTCGTTTTCCTACGCATCTGCAGCTGTATTTCTTTCCTTCTATACCTTCTTCACGCTCCAGAATATCGATCAACTCTTCCAAACACGTGCAGTACACGTTTAAATTCCTCACAACTCGTGCAAGATCATGTTTTTCCTCCAACTCCCTGTTTGGATTAAACCAAGTTATCCAGCCAAATTTGATCGAAACAAACACCCATACTAGCTCTGTTAGGACATATCACAACTACCCATGAAGTTTCAGCGATTGAATCATACAAAAACTCCTCCAAACATTCGATCGAAATTCTTCCAGTGAAGTGAAATGTTTTCCCTCCAAAATTGGTTTTGAATTTGAGAAGAAGATGTCCTCCCCCTAATCTTGTACGGGTTTCCCTTTAGCACTTGCCTTATGGGGTGCAAATAGTAATTTTTGGGCGTAAATAGTATTTTTTCTGGGGTTTCTCCGCACATTTTTGGGGTGCTTCCGGTGCATTTCTGGGGTGCCTTTAGTACTTTATCCTGGGGTGTAAAACACCACTTTTCGAGCCAATTTTTACTGCAAGAGCTTATTTCTCTATAAATACCTACAAAGACATAAAATAATAAAATAAATACAAAATCGAGCACTAACAATACATACAATTGAGACATATTAGACACATAAATGCGTCTATCAACACCCCCAAACTTATTATTTGCTAGTCCTCGAGCAAATCAAAACTACAAAATAAAAATGACTACACTTAGCATGTGCAACAAGTCGTTAAACCGCTAGGTGGCCCTAGCGGCGGAGTGTTGTCTCCGGAGGGTTTACCAGAGGTGTACCCACAAAACCTTTACTCCATACCCTAGCTATCTACGCAGAACCTTGGAAGGAACTAAATAATCTCCTTGGTTGGCATACTTATTGACTACAGGAGGAAGTACCCTGATGCGAAATTCCAATTGTTGTACACGAGTTTGCACTCAAGCATACTAAAATTCATATGAAGTGATAGAGCTCTACTCAGATAGTCGCACTATGGACATCAATATCCGGAGTCAAAACTAATCACATGGATAGATCAAGAAGATGGATATAGAAAAACATAGATGGTTTTGATGTTTACTAGGTGAACGGTGTTTCTCATATCTATCTGAAGGCCTCCGCCAAAATGAACCTATCCTAATGGACTGAGATACCGGTCTGACTAATATCAGCACACTAGCATATACAAGGGTACTAGTGGTCGATAATCCTAACTCTAGGTCAACACAACTGGCATATACAAGGGTTCCAGTGGTCGACTTTATTGAATTTATTCCTTTTGGTCAAATGGTCTGGTTTTTTTTTTTTTTTTTTTTTGTATCTCAATCACTCTAATTCACCCTATCATTGGTAACAACTTGAATCGTGAGCCCCACCTAATCACTTAGAGAAACATAGTTTAAAAACAAAACAAAATAAAAACAGAAGTGAAAAGGACTCAACGAGATATGGTGAAACTATCATGTTTTTTCTAACACCTGAGCTCTGTGCTTTTATGAATAGACTCTTTATATGTTGCCATCTAGTCAGATTGGTTCCTCAACTCCTATAACCAAAATGCTTCCATCCACTTAGATTGGTTAGTGACATCCTTAATAGGCATAAATTTCTAGGCTCTGGAGTTTATTTATTGCAAATAAAAGCTAACAAAAAGTTTCTTCCCTACCCCCAAACTTAAATCTAACATTTTCCTCAATGTTTCTAATGAAAGAGCAATACCAAACAGTAAAGTAACATGAGGAATTAGTAAAGAGAGAAGTCGGAAAGATAGTACCTGGGTGAAGAGAGAAATAAAAAACTAATATACAACAACATACAATCGCCTCGATGGTCAATCAAGGGTAAACATGGTCCTCCATAGGGACCTCCTCAATATCATCTGTAGGAAAGGGCTCTAAAAAGGGTTTCAATCTCTGACCGTTAACCTTTGAAGAACTACAACCATCCGGTGTCTCGATCTCAACAACTCCATGAGGAAAGACAGTGCGAACAATAAAAGGACCCGTCTACCGAGAACGTAACTTCCCAGGGAAAAGATGCAAGTGGGTATCATACAGAAGAACTTTTTGACCTGGAGAAAATGACTTTCGTAAAAATTTTCTATCATGCACAAGTTTCATTTTGTTCTTATACTCCTTCGCACTATCATAAGCATCTATACGAATCTCGTCCAACTCATTGAGCTGGAGTTTCCTATGGGCTCATGCCTCATCAAGTGAAAAATTTAGCTGCTTAACAGCCCAATAAGCTCTATGTTCTAGCTCAACAGGTAAGTGACATGCCTTGCCATAAACAAGCCGATAAGGCGACATTCCAATAGGGGTCTTAAACGCAGTACGGTAAGCCCATAAGGCATCAATAAGCCTAGACGACCAGTCTTTCCGATTAGGATTAACTGTTTTCTCTAATATACGTTTTATCTACCTATTGGAAACCTCTACCTGACCACTAGTCTGTGGATGATACGGGGTAGCTACCTTATGTGTAATACCATATTTCTTCATCAGAAGCCTAAAAGGCCCATTACAAAAGTGCGACCCTCCATCACTAATTATAGCTCGCGGTGTACCAAAACGTGTAAGTATATTATTTTTCAAGAACTCAGTCACAACCCTATGGTCATTGGTTTTACATGCAACCGCCTCAATCCACTTGGAGACATAGTCTACGGCGACAAGGATGTATAGGTTACCAAAAGAATTAGGAAACGGACCCATAAAGTCAATACCCCACACATCAAAGACCTCAACAATTAAAATAGGGTTCAAGGGCATCATGTTCCTACGGGAAATGGTTCCTAATTTCTTGCATCGTTCACAAGTAACGCAGTAACTGTGAGAGTCTTTAAACAACAAAGGCCAATAGAATCCACACTACAATATCTTAGCAGCAGTTTTCTTAGCACTAAAGTGACCCCCACAAGCATGATCATGACAAAAGGAAATAATACTGGACTGTTCACTCTCAGGTATACATCTCCTAATAATCTGGTCTGGACAATACTTAAACAAATAAGGATCATCCCAAAAGAAGTACTTAACCTCATCTAAAAATCTAGAACGATCTTGTTTACCCCAATGTTGGGGCATTCGACTAGTAACAAGATAGTTCACTATATTCGCATACCAAGGTAATTGGGTAACAAAGAACAATTGTTCATCAGGAAAGCTATCCCTTATAGGAAGGGAATCATCTGGGGAACTAACAACTAGCCTAGACAAGTGATCTGCTGCAACATTTTCGGCACCCTTTTTGTCTCTAATGTCTGGAGAAAACTCTTGAAACAACAGAATCCACCTAATCAATCTAGGTTTAGTATCCTTCTTAGACAAAAGATATTTTAAAGCAGCATGATCAGTATATATGATGATCTTAGAACCTAAGAGATAGGGTCTAAACTTGTCTAAGGCAAACACAATGGCTAATAGCTCCTTCTCGGTAGTGGTATAGTTCAACTGGGCATCATTCAGAGTTTTGCTAGCATAGTAAATCACATGAAGTAACTTATTTTCTCGCTGACCTAGCACAACACCAATAGCATAATCTGAAGCATCACACATGATCTCAAAGGGTAGGTTCCAGTTGGGTGCCTGGACTATGGGGGCGGTAGTGAGTAATGACTTAAGCTTCTCGAAAGCCTCTAAACAAGCATCATCAAAGACAAACTTAACATCTTTTGTAAGCAAATTGCAAAGAGGTCTAGACATCAAGCTAAAATCCTTAATGAAACGACGATAAAAACCAGCATGCCCTAAGAATGACCTAATATCTCTTACGGTTTTTGGGACCTGTAAAGTTTTAATAAGGTCAACTTTGGATCTATCTACCTCTATACCCTTTGAAGATACAATATGCCCTAGAACAATTCCTGAACGAACCATAAAGTGACATTTCTCCCAATTAAGCACTAAATTCTTTTCCTTACACCTAGTCAAAACTAATGACAAATGATGCAAGCACTCATCGAAAAACGAACCAAACACTGAAAAATCATCCATAAAGACCTCTAAGAACCGTTCTACCATGTCAAAAAAAAAAATGCTCATCATGCAACGCTGAAAAGTCGCAGGGGAATTACATAGCCCGAAAGGCATGCGTCTATACACAAAGGTACCAAAGGGACAGGTAAAAGTGGTTTTCTCCTGGTCTTCTGGGGCAATAACGATCTGATTATATCCAGAGTAGCCATCTAAAAAGCAGTAGTGACTATGTCCAGCTAATCTCTCTAGCATCTGGTCGATGAAGGGAAGGGGAAAGTGGTCCTTCCTAGTGACCTTGTTCAATTTTTTATAGTCAATACAAACACGCCAAACCGTGGTCACTCGGGTCGGGATTAACTCATTGTTATCATTCTGGACTACAGTAATACCAGATTTCTTGGGAACAACCTGAACGGGGCTGACACACTTACTGTCTGAGATAGGGTAGCTTAAGAACCTCAGTTCGAACTACTTCTTTCATATTGAGGTTTAGTCGACGTTGCATCTCCCTAGAAGGTTTGGTGTCTTCCTCTAAATAGATCTGATGCATACAAATAGTAGGACTTATACCCTTAATGTCTGCTATGGTCCGCCCTAAAGCTTCCTTGTTGTTTTGAAGGACGGTTACTAGCCTACTTTCCTGATCTCTATCCAAGTCGGAAGAAACAATCACAGGTAAAGTCTCAGACAGGCCTAAAAATACATACTTCAGGGTATCTGGCAATGGTTTTTGGTCCAACTTAGGAGGCTCTTCTAAAGAAGGAACTAGGGTAGACTTAGAAATTGGTAGTGGTTCGAACTTAGGTTTCCATCCATTACTAGTATCTAACAAAGGGGTTGAATCTAACAAAGCATTCACCTCATTAATCACCTTATCATCATCAAAATCAATCCCAAAGTGAGTTAGGCATTTCTCTAATGGATCTTCTAACAAAGTGTTTGGTAATGACTCCTCGACTAATGTTCCTATCATGTTCACCTCTTCTATATTCGAGTCATTTAGTTCAGAGGGTAGCTTAATAATATTAAAAATGTTCAGTTCAATAGTCATATTACCAAAAGACAAATTCATAATACCATGTCGACAGTTAATGATCGCATTGGATGTAGCTAAAAACGGGCGACCTAAAATCACTGGTATTTGGTTCTCTGGGTCAGGGACAGGTTGGGTATCTAGAATAACAAAATCCACTGGATAAATAAACTTGTCGACCTCAATAAGAACGTCCTCGATCACACCACGAGGAATTTTAACGGACCTATCAGCTAACTGAAGTGTCATCTGGGTAGGTTTCATCTCACGAAGTCCTAGCTTAAGGTACACATGGTATGGCAGTAAGTTCACACTGGCTCCTAAGTCAAGCAATGCTTTCTCAACATGGTACTTACATATTGTACAAGCAATGGTAGGGGACCCTGGGTCTTTATACTTAGGAGCAGTGGTATTCTGAATAATAGAACTCACATGACTAGCTATGAAGGATTTCTTCTGGACACTGAGCTTACGCTTTCGCGTACACAAGTCCTTGAGGAACTTGGAATAAGAGGGAATCTGCCTAATTGCATCTAATAATGGAAGGTTGATATTAACCTGCTTAAAAACCTCCAATATATCATTAAAGTTGGACTCCCTCTTAGTCGGAAATAGAAGCTGGGGGAACGGGGCTCTGGGAACAAAGCCGGGCTCATCAGGACCCTCATTGGTCTCTTTGGAGACTCTATCAGTCTCCTCATTTTTTGGCTCATAAGGGTGACTACAGCATGTTCACTTTCAGGTATGTCGACCTTATTATCAACTTTCCTTCCACTCCTAAGGGTCGTAACAGAGTTAACATGACTGTACGATTTCTCTCCTCTAGGGTAAGGATCAGTATGACTAGGGAACCTTCCTTACTCTCTCTCATTAATATACTTAGCTATTTGGCCGACTTGAAGTTCTAATTTAGCAAAAAACTGGGCACTATTCTTAAAATTCTGTTTGGTTCCCTCTTGAAAATTACCCTGGCTTTTTACTAACATTTCCTGGCTTTGTGATAGCATTTCCTAGATCTTCCTTAATATACTAAGGGTTTCCTCTAATCTAGTTATTCTATTCTCAGATGGGTTCTGGGTCTGTCCTGAAGGGTTCTTAGTATAACCAAAACCTGGGTGAGGCTGAGAATTACTAGACTGGCCTTGATTCTGGCCCTTAGACCAAGAGAAATTAGGATAGTTTCTCCAACCAGGGTTGTAGGTCTCTGAGTAGGGGTCAAACTTCTGACGGTTCTCAAACCTAGCATTGTTATAGACAGCATGAGCTTGCTCTTCACTAACCTGACCTTCCCAAAATAAGTTATCGGGCTCTATTCCACAACTAGAGATTTGAGAGGCTCTATTAGGTTCAATAAGGGACTTATTTTTAGGTTGAACCATTTCTAACGCTTCTAACCTTCTAGATAAAGCAACAAACTTGGCATCTGATGCAAAACTTGTATCTACCATATTGGTGCTACTTCTATTGACCAAGAGTCTTTTAGGAGGTTCCACACAAGACTCCCACTGTTGGGATTTTTCAGCGATAGATCCTAAGAAGGTAAAAGCATCATCAACATTTTTACTAGTGAACTCACCAGCGCACATAGACTCGACCATGGCTTTGGTCGAATAGTCTAAACCATTATAAATAATCTCTACAAGTTTCATCTTATCAAATCCATGGTGAGGACACTGGGATAGGAGATCATTGAATCTCTCTAAAAACCTATAAAGAGACTCTCCCTCTTGTTGCACACTAGTACTAATGTTCTTCCCAACAGCTGCAGTTTTATGCTTAGGGTAGAACTTCATATAGAAGGCAGCGATAAGTTCCTGCCATGTTTCTATGGATTCAGATGGTAGGTTGTTCAACGAGGTCTTGGCTTTATCTCTCAAGGAAAAGGGAAACATCTTAAGTTTCAAGACTTCATCTTAAGTTTCAAAACTTCATCAGTAAGGTCTTTTATTCTAATTGTCCCACAAATTTCCTCAAAGTCCCTAATATGGAAATAAGGGTTCTCATCATCTTTTCCTAAGAATATAGGGATCATCTGAAGAATACTAGGTTTTATCTCGAAATTATCCGTAGTGGCTGGAAATTTAATGCACGAAGCTCGGTTGGACCTAGTTGGGAACATGTAATCTTTCAAAGTTGCCATCGGTGGCACAGCAGAAATACTAGGGGTACTTTCCTCACGAAGAGACAGATTCTCAAAACTGAAGTTTCCAAAAACGGGGCTCTCAAAAGAAGAGTCTTCGAGCTCCCTACTTCCACAAGAAGATCTTTTAGGCTCGTCACTAATCAAACGGCCAAAATTATCTCTTTTCCAAGCACGCTATGTAAAGGACTCGAGCGCTCTTGGCATACACAAACAAAAACCCTTAGGAAGGGAGGTTCTAAGCAAACACACAGCAGGCCGACTCCACCAAATCAAACCTAAAAAATTCTAGCAAACAAAAAGCATGATGGCTCCACTTAGATTGTTTCTAGACCAGCTTCTAATCCTTCGAAAAGGAATTCGTTATAACCTGAGCAAATTCTCTGGAATCAGTACGAGTCAAAGTGAGTTGAATAGAGGCGAGGGAAGCTCAGTGGAGCTTTGATACCCAAGGCCTCACCGGTATTCAAGGCGGCGCAGTCACGCATTCAACTCACAGAAACAATCCTGAACTTCGAAGTATGCTCAAAAGAGTAACCAATATTTTTCGAATGACTGTCCAATTAAGCTCGTTACCTTATAGATCTCGTTCTAGTCAAAATTTTAGGCTTAGGTTTGCATTAGGTTTCGTTTTCCTAAGGCGGGCAAGAAGGGAGCGATGATGAAATCCGAACCCTTATCTTGTATTGGCCAGGCCTTGCCCTTTACTAGGAATTTAAAAACAGTCCAAATTCGTCCTCAATCAATGAATCACCTTAAGGAATACAGTAACTCGCTTACAGGAGATTCGCGAGTGTTTCGATGGACTTACCTCCCGTACCAGAAGGGGGATGAACCGTTGAAGTCGACTCGGGCCACGACTCCTATGTCATGTACGAACCCGAGGGGCCGAGACGATATCGTAATCGTCGTCCTTCCCTGCACACAGTTTGTATTTAAGGTACCCTTCCGTAGGGTAAAAATAACTTAAAAATGTCCAACGTCACAGTCCAAGTCCAAAGTCCAAAGTAAAGTGCAAAAATATTACAAAAATTTCCTAATACAATTCTAAAAAAAATTAAAAATTAAAAAAAATAATAATAAAACTAAATCCTAAAAAATTATTTGTCTTCTTTTTTTTCTTTTCTTTTAGCTTTGAGCTTTGTTCCAAGTCCTTAGTGTCCAATCTTCAAACCTGCAAATCAAAGACACAAACAAAGAAACGTAAAGAGGAACAAATGAAAATAATAAAAAATAATAAAAACCTAAAAATTCTACCTAAGCACAAATCCGCGTCGGCGGCGCCAAAAATTTGATGTATTTTCAAATGGTCGTTGTAGTGATAGTGGTAAAAAGATTCATTTCAGATTTATGAAGGAAATAATTTTTAGATTTAATAAAAATAAAGCAAATTAATTTTTCAAAGAGTGATGTCAAGATTTAAAATGGACTAAGGCTCCCGATTCACTATTACTTCAAGTTGATTGGTTACAAAAATATTTCATAATTATTATCTAGCTCTTTTTCCATTAAATCACTTACTAATCTATAAGGTGTCCAAATATTAAATTGTAATCCTTAAGCATGATTTATCAAAGAATTAATTCTAAGCATAAAACATCAAACTGATTCACAACTAATTAGTAAAACCATTTTTATCTGTTTTTTTTATTGATCCAAGTGAATTAAATAAAATAAATAATTAAGAAATTATAAAAAGAATTTACCAATCAAACATGAATAAATAGCTCCTCCGTCGCCTCAGTCACCAGGTATTTTAGCCGCTCATCATGTTGGAAAACCTCTCAAAATATTTCATTGATGCTCAAAAGTGTTTTACAATGAAGAGAAAGACAAGAAAATGATATAAAACAGGATTCTGCGACCTACAGAAGGCGTCCAGAATCAACGATAGAGATAAAGTGATGTTGTCGTTGAAAAACTATGACCCACGAACGACAGTCGTTGTCTTTGTTGGTAAACGACTGCCTTTGGTAGTCTGTTCTTCCTCTTCTTCTTCCTCCTCGTGCAGCAGCAGCAGCAGAACCAGAATCTCTGCAACTTCAATTTTCTTGCTCTGTAGTGCTCTAAACCTCTCCCAATTCTCTCTAAACTTGCTAGCCTCTCCTTCTCGACATTAGGGACCTATTTATACACAACAGGTCACTCAAATCCTCGTAATAATTCCAAGAATATCCGGCCATTAAAGAAAATATTCCGAAATATTTTTTCTTTAATTCTCTGATTTGTTACGGATTGTTCCTTGTTTTATCTCTTCTCACGCGTCATCCTTGAGCTGTAGGGATTGTTTCCAGCCAATAGCATCAACCCATGCACGTCTCTTCCATCCAAGAATTCCAAGAATAGAATATTTTTCCTATTTTAGAATATCTTCCCTGATTTGATTCCCACCGGTTATCTAACCAATTTTGACCGAATCCAACACCCATACCAGCTCTATCTAGGCCCTAGGAACAAACCCATTTAATTTGGGCCATTGAATCTCACTGGAACACCTTCAAATCCTCAACCCTAGTCACGGCAGTTCAAGAACAATTTTTCCCGCCAATTTTTGGTTTTTGAATTTGGGAAGAAGATGTCCTCCCCCTAACCAGAACTGGGGTGCGAATAGCACCTGCCTTGGGGGTGACCTGGGGGTGCCCCTTAGTAATTAGGTTACCCCTTATCCAAAAGCGAGAGTCCGAATAACACTTTTCCTCCGGGGGTGCCAAAATCAACTTTTCGAGCCGAATTTTCCAAAAATGTTTATTTCCTAAAAATACATAAAAACACAATATTAGTACAAAAATAGAGTTCCAACAATACGGACATTGAGGACAAATTAGACACAAAAATGTGTCTATCAGCTTTATCTTAGGATTTGCGTGCATTGTCCAGATTGGTTGTAGGCGAAGGAAACTAGGTAACTAGGGGTAGTTTACTTGGTCTCAGCTATACGAAGTTGGTAGTAGTATTTGTATAGTGGCTTAATTCTGAGAGTATTCAAAACTGGACTAGGTCCGGAGGTTTTTCTCCATTTACAGATTCCTCGTTAACAAAATCTTATTGTGTCTTTACTTCTACTTTCTGCAATTATAATTATTGTTGTAGTTTTAAAAACAAATAAATAAATATGTTGTACGTTAATCCAAACACTTAGGTTGATACTTATAGTTAAGGTTCGGTTTAAGATTTATATTATATACCAATTGTATACTTTGTTGTCATCATCTTCTTGACTGTCTCCGTCTATATTAAATAACACAAGGTATCAAACTTATATAGAAGATTGTGGTGTACTTGGTACGCTCATATTTCAAGAGTCTAATCTCAGCTCATCTCACACTCTACACACGATTTCTGAGGTGTTTCATACCTTTTCACGTCATTCTAGTCATGCTCACAAATCAAGAGAATACTTCTTTATCTTGGCCAACTCGGCTATAAAGAATATTTATCTCTCTCAACAAATCATCGCTGGCTCAGCCACACAAAAATCATGAGGGGTTATCAATTGAGGTTTTGGTCTGGTGATCTTCGACACGTATGGGAAGTAACCTGATTATTTCTTACTACAAAAGAGAGTAAAAATGGTGGAATAAAGAAATAAGTTAAGCCTTGTTTATCTCTATCTATTCCTCAAGAGACGGGAAAAGTTCTCCACACGGCAAGTTATCCATATCTTCACCGACCTGATATTAGAGAGTTAATCTATAAATAGTCTTTTATTTATCAAAGCTAATAGATAGACTTTCTCATAAGCTCTCAGAGCAATTCTTCTTCAAACATTATAATTCTCTGATCTCTTTCTTCATTTGCTTCCCTAAAACCGACCGTAAGTCTCATTCCTTGTGGTTAAAGCATCATTTAGACGACCATTGTGCGCGGTTTAGGCAAAAACTGTACGTGCTCAACCTCCCGTAGCTCACTTTTAAAATCCTAAAATTCTACTTTTATCCTCTCACTGATTTTAGGTAACTACATTTTGGCAACCACAGTGGGAGGTTGTTCACTCAGTTACATATCTCAATCACGGTCACCATTAGGAAGAAAATTTATTCCAATAATCCATAACAAAAACAATCCCATAAGTCTAGATCTAAAGTTTACGTCAAAGGAAGGGTTTCATTGATTTGCAGAATACTTCCAGAATATTAAAGACGAAATCCAAGAGGGGCCACCTAGTCAACATAAGGTTTGGTCACAGACGCACCCAAAATGGTGAATCCTCATCAGTGTCGCCTTCGTAAAGCCGTTAGTTTAGTGTCCGAGCTCACTCTAATATTTTCCTTTCGTGCAAAAATTCCCAGTGTGCCCCTTACTTTATAATCCATTATTATATCTCGAAAATGATAGCCGAGGACCTAGGCGAACTCCCGGTGACTCAATAGAATCTTGCAATAACTCGGATTGACATCCTAACTTATCTGAAGACACTTTTAGAATGAATAGTGGGATAGTTCAAGCAAATATAGATCGAGTACATGTTTTCTGAAGAACGAGTACTAAAACTGCTGAGAATATCACATACGGGTTCCACTATGCAATTGGCATCACTGGAGAAGATGGAGCTCATGACGAACACGACAAAACAAAGGATCAACCGCCCAACCATCTAACCGGTCTCATCACTCTCAAGGACCAGAGGACACTTTAAACTTGAAAAATTCTAACGAATATTTGCTCCAGAATTTGTTTAGGTCAAGGACCCCTCAACCCGAACACATGAGACTCATGAAATTTATTACACTTCACTATTTCACTCATAACTCTTCATTATTTATCCGATTGACCTCGTTATTTTTCCATTGGGTTCGACTCTTCATCGTCGACAATATGAATTTAACAAACACTTGGAACACCTCAAATGAATTCGTGACTCAATCAAAAACATTGCAGGGTTACCCACCATTATAGACCATCACATCCAGTCAGGATAAGATTGCCACTCTTCTTGAAGGAGCTAAAGCCCTAAAGGGTTACAACCAGAATAAGAAAAGGATAAGACAAGATTAGATACCAAAAAAATCTCAACCAAAGATCATCCGTATATGAAGAATCAAAGCTTCTAATAGATATGTTACCTCGACACACGTTCTACCATAAAGATGATGAACTATCCCTAGTAATTGTACGACCAAGTTTCGATGAGCCTCTATCTCAGCTACAACGAATTGAGATTTCTCGAGTTCTTAAATAAATTGTTAGGAAAATCTGAAGTACATCATCAACAGATTCCATCGTGTATAGATTTTCTGGACAATCATATCTCTAAAATCAATCATTGACCTGGTTGTACATTTCATTGCGTATCTTATGGTACTATCTCATGGAGTCTAGTAGATAGAGAAATTACGGCTAAGCTTAAATGGGGTGGATTTCTGAAAATCAATGTCCTCAATAATAATTTGGATATTTTTCAACTAAATAATGATAAGGAATGGAAAGTTGCTGGAGGCATATCAAGTGGAGCTTTAAAGACACAAGAATGAAAGTAAAGAGATGGATTAAAAATGATGTTACAATAAATGCTAGATATCTCTCTCTTTCGCTCAAAACTGGATAAGGATTAAAGGCTTACCGGTTCAGTTATAGTCTAAAGAACAATTTGATAAAATAGGTTCTTAAATGGGTGGATTAGCAAAGGTACATCATTCAACAATGCATTGAAATCTGGCATGCTGACGTCTGAGAGTTAAATGTATTGCACAAGACATCCAGACAGCATTACAAACAGAGTTGAACGAAATCACATGGGTGCTAGCATTATAGTGGGACTTTGCATACAAGCTGGAGAAAATATCAACCGTAAAATCTTACCGGCAAACCCCGGTACAACTGGAGAAAAGTCAGGATTCGATGAAGTTTCAAAATTCAAATTCAAATTCTCGTTTTGGATATTATGACACTGGTACAAATAGTGACTCAGGAGAGAGGAAAAATACACGGAGAAGAGTAAGAAACATGAAGATGGGACAGCAGGTCACTACTAATTTCAGAAGAAAGTCTTTGAAAGTCGAAACTGTCTATTCAGGGTCAAGCAGGTAACGGCCAAAAAAAAATGGAAGTTCAAAAACCGAAACCCGTTCAAGATTTCTTCAGCCAATATTTCACCAGGAAAAAATTGAAATAGTTAATTAACAATAGAATATCCGCATCCTTCTCTTAGTCAGATGGTGAATAATCAACTTTTAAACGAAGAACAATCTCAAGCAAGAGAGTTGGTGGAGGAAACATTTCTGATAAATTTGAACAATAAAATTATGAAAATCAACTCAATCCACAATATAGTAGATTGAATTATGGAAGCAACACTAAATGTATGATCAAATTTTGGTGGTCAAGAAGATCAAATAAGAGAATTATTTAAAAAGTTGTGGCCGAGCATGCTGATTTGAATAATGAAATAACCAAGAAGTACTGGACTACCCCAAAGGAAATCATTATTGCAATTAAAATCAAAACTCTTCAACAGATGGAGTGGGAGAGGTTAAATTTTTTTGAAGATGTTGTTTATCTGGATTCCGATGGTCTCAATGGATATTAAAATATTAGCGTGGAATATGAGAGGGCTGACAGCAGCGGATAAAATGGATTCTCAATATAGTAGATTGAATTATGGAAGCAACAATTAGTAGATTGAATTATGGAAGCAACACTAAATGTATGAGCAAATTTTGGTGGTCAAGAGGATCAGATAAGAGAATTGTTCAAAAAGTTGTGGCCGAGCATGCTGATTTGAATAATGAAATAACTAAGAAGTAATGAACTACCCCAAAGGAAACCATTATTGCAATTAAAGATACAAATCAAAACTCTTCAGCAGATGGAGTGGGAGAGGTTGAATTTTTTTGAAGATGTTGTTTATCTGGATTCCGATGGTCTCAATGGATATTAAAATATCAGCATGGAATATGAGAGGGCTGACAACAATGGATAAAATGGATTCTCAAGAAGATTTAATCAAGAAAACAAATCAAGCAGTGTGTTTGATCCAAGAGGCACATATGATGAAAATGACTAATTGGTGGGTCAAACAACTATGTTGGAAATGAACAACATCAATTGAGAAACATTCAATCTCAAGGTCTCTCTGGAGGTTTGCCAACAATCCGGGATGATACTATTATTGATTTCTTAGATGAATTAGTAGGACATAATACTTGAAAAAGCAGGGGTCTAACAACCACACCCAATATTTCATTCGAAAATCTGTATGGACTAACTCCAATATAATTCCAAGAGAATCAACTAGACAGTCAGACTCAATCAAGGAAAAAAATCCAAGAGTTATATCTCAGTTTCTCAATATAATCTGCAACCACACAGATATAAATCTGTGAGCCTGATTGATATTAGAAATAACTTGAACGGTATCAAAAGCCAATGTGTCAATCAATTTAAATCAGCAACCATAGGTCGGATTTACCAATTGATTGAACTACGCACAATCAATTATATAAAAAAAAAATAATGCGGAAAAGAAATAACACAGACACCAGAAGTTTTGTTAACGAGGAAACCGCAGATGCAGAAAAACCCCGGGACCTAGTCTAGTTTTGAGCACCACGCTGTATTAAGCCGCTACAGACACTAGCCTACTACATGTTAACACCGGTTAAGGTACAGTCGCGTTCCTTACGCCTCTGAATCCCAGCAGGACTCTACGCACTTGATTCCCTTAGCTGATCTCACCCACAACTAAGAGTTGCTACGACTCAAAGTCGAAGATTTGATAAACAAATCTGTCTCCCACAGAAAAATCTATTTTGATAGATAAATCTTTCTCCCACGAAAATGCCTACCAAGTTTTTGTTCTGTATTCTGATAAATCAAGGTGAACAAGAACCAATTGATATTCCGTTCTTATATTCCCGAAGAACAGCCTAAAAATATCAATCACCTCACAATAACTTAACTATACGGTAGTAGAACAAGTTATTGTGGAATCACAAAGAATGAGAAGAAGAGCTTTGTGATTACTTTTTATATCTTACCTATCGGAGATAAATCTCGAGCCAATCTTAGAGAATATAGTATTCAATACGATTGAAAAGGTAAGATCAAAATACGCAAATATAGGGAAAATAGTTGGATCTGGGTTCATAATTCCAATGAAGTCTTTAAGTCGTTAACCTATAATGGTTTTAGGAAAAACCTAGGTTAAAAGAGAATCGACTCTAGTACGCAACTAGTATCACACATGAGGTGTGGGGATTACTGAAAATGCGAGGGTCTAACAACCACACCCAACAACTCGTTTGACAATCTGAGAGGACTTACTCAATTACACTTTCTAGAGAATCAACTAGACTGTGAGACTCAATCTAGAATAAAATATATCGAAGAGTTTAATATCTCTAACTCTTAATTCAATCCACAATCAGCAAATAGAAATCTGCGAGCCCGATTGAATATAAGAGGAATTACTTGAACGGTACCAAAGACCAATGTTCAAGTGTCAATCAATGTAAATAAACAACCAAAGGTTGGATATTCTAGTTGATTGATCTTAACACACAACCTGTGATATTTCAATTATATAACAAAATATAATGCGGAAAAGAAACAACACAGACACCAGAATTTTGTTAACGAGAAAACCGCAAATACAGAAAAACCCCGGGACCTAGTCCAGGTTGAACACCATATTGTATTAACCCGCTACAGACACTAGCCTACTACCAATTAACTTCATACTGGACTGTAGTTGAACCCTAATCAATCTCACACTGATTCAAGGTACAGTTCCGCTCCTTACTTTTCTGATCCCAGCAGGATACTACACACTTGATTCGCTTATCTGATCACACCTACAACTAAGAGTTGCTACGACCCAAAGTCGGAGAATTCATAAACAAATATGTCTCACATAGAAAAGTCTATAGGATTGAATAAATATGTCTCCCACAGAAATACCCAAGAGTTTTTGTTCCGTCTTTTGATTAATCAAGGTGAACATGAACCAATTGATAAACCGGACTTTTATTCCCGAAGAACTGCCTATTATTAATAATCACCTCACAATAAACTTAATCGACTAGCGAAACAAGTTATTGTGGAATCACAAACGATGGGACGAAGGTGTTTATGATTACTTTTATATCTTTCTTATCAGAGATACAAATTTCAAGCCAATTTTATAATTGCACTCAATCACGATAGAAACAGCAAGAGAAGATCACGTAACTACAAAAAGAATAGTTGGGCCTGGCTTCACAATCCTAATGAAGTCTTCAAGTCGTTACCCTACAGGGTCTCGAGAAGAAACCTAAGGTTAAAGGAGAATCGACTCTAGTTATGCAACTAGTAGCACACATGAGGTGTGGGGATTAGGTTTCCCAGTTGCTAGATTTCTCCTGTATATAGTTTTCAAATCAGGGTTTGCAATCCATGTTACCTTGGTAACAAAGCATTCAATATTCACTGTTAGATGAAAAACCTGATTCAATCAAGATAATATCTTTCAACCGTTAGACCGAACTTATCTTGTTACACACAAATGAAATGTACCCTCATTTAGGTTTATGTAACCGTACCCAAACGTGTACACCATGTTGGTTCACAAATATTAACCGAGGTTAGCCATATGATTACTTTCATATCAACCATATTCATCTTAGCCATAACTAGTTCAAATGACTCAAATGAAACTAGTTAAAGAGTTGTTCAATTGCTATATTCTCACGGATTTATACAAGAACACAATTGAAGCAAAATCGGTTTGATTCACTTGAATCGATACATGAACATTCTAGCCATGGTTTGCAAAGATTGCATTCCTTATTGATAAATGTTTTTGGTTCATGTACAACCGATTTTAGAAAGTAACCTACTTAAGTATGCGTACGGGTATGCGTACTTAATTAACCGGATTTGAGTTTGTTTTAGTTTTCAAACTCAGCAGAAATTCACGGACGTGAACTTTCCGCCAGTATGCGTACGGGTACGCGTACTTTAGGTAACCGAATGAGTTTGGTTTTGGTTTTCAAACTCAGCAGAAATTCACGGACGTGAACTTCCGCCAGTATATGTATGGGTACGCATACTTACCCAGTCTCCTACAACCTTTTTGTATATACTTTAGGCTTCCGGTTTTGGACTTATACACTAATGTGCAAACACACTATGCTTATATCCAAAGATGGTTACAAGATTCTAAACTCTTTATTTCAATCATTGAAACATTCTTCTATAATGACAATAGTTGTTTTCACACACTATCAGCATCAATGCAATTTTCAAAATATGGAAATAATCATTATCGAAACATTCCAAGTCTTACACCAAATGATTGTGTCACACAAACCATGTAAGATGTTACGCGACAATTTTATCATAATATAAGATGAACTTGGTCGAAGCGAAAGCTTACCAACACATATTTCGAGAAATATGTAAGTGAGATATACTCAGCTCGAAATCTCAAATGTGTATAGAGAAAACTATATCGTAACACGACTTATGTCTCAATATAGGAGATAGAGTAGAAATAGAATCTCCAAGTGATAGTTGAGTTTAAGTCTCCACATACCTTTTGTCGATTAAGTTCCACAAGCTCTCCTTAGTAGTTCTTCGTCTTCAAGTGATAAACGCCGTGAAGTCTAAGCTCAACTACACAAACTATGTCCTAGTCCGAGACATCTATAAATAGGCTATAAATCAAGACTTATAGTTTTGATCACTAACATTGACAAACATGCTTGAGATTGAAACGCATGCGAGTTCGATTGAGTAGTGCTCTAACAATCTCCCCCTTTATCAATTTTAGTAACAAAACTATCAATATATATGGATTACAAAATAAATAAAAATTGTAGCTTCTCATCCAAATGCTTGATCTCCTTGGCATCTTAAACGTGACTCGAAATCTTCATCACTTCCAAGTACTCTATGATTCTAAAGGTTGTAAGTTCATCATCATAGTTGTTAAAGATCCGTAGCGATAACAATGAGAAAACAAATGCTCTCAATCATTGTTATACAGTGACATAGTATTATTACACAGCATCAAAGTTCAATTGTATCACAACTTTGACAACAATACTATGGTGATATGTATCACTCCCCCTTAGTCAATATTTCATCTCGACATGAAAACCACTCCCCCTTACATAATGATCCATAAACCATATGTATTTGTAGTATCACACTACACAACTTTGACAACAATACTATGGTGATATGTATCACTCCCCCTAAGTCAATACTTCATATCGACATGAAAACCACTCCCCCTTACATAATGATCCGTAAACCATATGTATTTGTAGTATCACACTACACATTATATCTCCCCTTTTTTGTCAATATAAATTGACAAAGGTACGAAAAAACTAGTGGGATCCTCATGAAATTTTCATAGATATTTTTCATGACCAAAAGAGAATACCATATCAACTTATTTAGATGGCATCATAAATCCGAAGCTAAATGCATTCATCAAGGAGTTTATAAAGATACCAGATAACCCCTAATATATTCCACATCCGCACTCCCCACAAAGATTTGGCAATTAAGCACAAGTTTAAAAAAAACTCTCCCCCATAAAATGTTATTCCCGAAAGAACAACAAAGGCGACCTTACTTTCACAAGAAAAGAAGGATTTCTTTGGACATAACTAAATCACATGAAAACATGAATTTGAATCCAAAGTATTCAACTAAATTATCCACAAAAGAATTCATCATTAATCCAATCGAAGTGCACAACTAAATTAACCACAAGAAAACCCCATGATTAATTCAATCGGAATTTCACAACTTAATTAACCACATAAGTGATCAATTCAATTGGACATGCTCGTCATAAAATAACTTACGGAGCAACAACTAAACTGACCACAAGAGAATGATCAATTCAATTGGTCATGCTCAAACATAAGAAAACTTATGGAGCAACACAGTACATGCACAAAAATGTGGATCAGAGATCGACCAATACTACGGAATAGACAAGGATTCATTCTATTTTCCATCACTATTTGCACAATGTCATACAATAGACTTAATCCTTGTAAACAAAAGTTTTATCCTTTCTTCCATCAAAACAATGACATAAAAGGATTTAACTTTTATAAAGTCAAAAGTTCATTCTATCTTCCATCAATACTTTCATACCGACATAATAGAGATAACTTTTGAACAAGTATGGGATAGTCAAAGGTTCACGGACGTAAACAACATATCCCATAACACTTTGCAATATATAAAATCATAAAGATTAAAATTGCAAAAATCATCTTCCAAATAACTTAGAATTTAAATAAATAAATAAATCTAAAAACATTGAAGATGAAAATCGTTAGATAAAGCTATGTGTACTCACAATAATGGATATTTCAAACCCTAGTTATTCTTCTAAATACATAAAAAAATTTTTACTAGACATTGAGCCTCATACCTTTCAATGAATCCATCATAGAAGGTGTCACTGATTTCCTTCACTCTTATGACCGTAGAAACTCCATGTTCGTGAGTAAGCACACAAACTTTACGATCAACAACCCGAGCAAGTTGTCTAGCTTTGACACAGTCCATGATGACCTTCTTCTGATTTCATATCGGAATACTTGGATTTGCAAGGATTTTGGCCTGACCATCTAAGAGTTGGTTTATTTTCAGTTGAAGATTTGCAAACTCGCCCTTTGAATCGTTCTGAAAACAAGTTAAATCCTTGACAGGATCATCAATCCAGGAGTTGTGCTCCTTACTTGCAAGCATCTTCTTCAGAACCAGCTCTTGAAACGAATTGCGTTCTTGAGTGTCTTCCTCCATGTCAAGATGCACAATCTCTTGAGATTTTGCAGAGTTCTCCATATAATTTTTGTTAGGGATGGAGAAAACACAATATATAGAATATATATACATATGTGTTTGTAAGCAGGAGAAGGAAACTCCTGTTATAGAAACCCTATGAACTCACTAGAGGAGGACACTAATATTAGTGGACCGGTCAGCAGAAAGAACACAAAAATAAAAAATATTGTACAACCATACTTGAGCATTCCTCGATTATCATTGGTACCTATGATCTCTGTACCTTGGTAGTTATTACTATAAAGGCGGAATTCAGAATAATAATAGACGAGAAACTTATAAAACATAACACAACTAGTAATTTCGAAGAAAATATCTTCTCTAGATTATGAACAAGAAAACGATTACAATTCTCTCTTTGTTACGCTCACAATCTTCTCTAAATAGTAAATAACCTTAAACTGTTTTGCTAAGCTTGCTTTTACAATAATTAATTGCCTCACAAACTTATCTCTAGGGATGTGTCTCACAAGCCTCCTTTATTTGATCTAGGTGAGTCTATATCACAAACCACACTCTAGATGTCTTAGCTATGAGCTAAACATCTCTATTTATAGGTTTAACGGTTTCCCAAACCTTCTAGGAATCTAATTCCTTATCTAGGAATAATTCCTTTTCTAGATATTTCCTTATCTAGGAATAATATCTTGTCTTAGGAATATTTCCTTATCTAGGAGTAATTCATTTTCTAGAAAGAATTCCTTGTCTAGGTATATTTCCTTATCTAGGAATATTACCTTATCTAGGAAATATTCCTTTTCTAGGTATATTTCCTTATCTAGGAGTATTACCTTGTCTAAGAATATTTCCTTATCTAAGAATACTGCCTAAAAATCACTATTACTTCCCAAAGTAGAAATCTATCCTCAATCCGGCTTGAGGATCACTAGTTCCCATAGAGAGAAAGATACACATGTATCATGCGCCTCCACTCAAGAACTTGAATTCCTGTGAAAGTTATATTTGGAAGTTAGGGAACCCGAGAGTTCCTTTCACCCTGCTGAACCATCTCTCCTTGCTGGAAACTTGACCTTGACGTCTAATTTTAAAAACACACATAACTCCTCTTCTTGTCTTAGTCAATCTTCACTCCATAACGCAATCTTGTTCGAGTGGTTCTTCTTCTTCTTCCTCATTCTTTTCTTCAAAAACACCAGATGAAAACATAGTCTTTTTCTTCGTCTTCGGCTTAGGTGTATAAGACTTCATGCTTGTTTGTAGCGCATCCACATTCTCTTTCGTAGTTAATGGTTCACTTTGCTTAGTATTATCAACTGACTTTCCCATCTTTGGTTCTCTTGTTCTTTAAACATTTTCTTGCTTCTCGAGTAACTCACCAAGCTGTTTGTAGAGAGATCTATTAAAGACCATATTCCCTAAAAGAAACGAACCTTGCTCTGATACCAACTTGATACGTATGATCTCTGTACCTTGGTAACTATTACTATAAAAGCGGAATTCAAAACAATAATAGACGAGAAACTTAGAAAACAGAACACAAGTAGTAATTTCGAAGAAAATATCTTCTCTAGATTATGAACACGAAAACGATTACAATTCTCTCTTTGTTACGCTCACAATCTTCTCTAAACAGTGAATAACCTTAAACTGTTTTGCTAAGCTTGCTTTTACAATAATTAATTTCCTCACAAACTTATCTCTAGGGATTTGTCTCACAAACCTCCTTTCTTTGATCTAGGTGAGTCTGTATCACAAACCACACTCTAGATGTCTTAGCTATGAGCTAAACATCTCTATTTATAGGTTTAACGGTTTCCCAAACCTTCTAGGAATCTAATTCCTTATCTAGGAATGATTCCTTTTCTAGGTATTTCCTTATCTAGGAATAATATTTTGTCTTAGGAATATTTCCTTATCTAGGAATAATTCCTTTTCTAGAAAGAATTCCTTGTCTAGGTATATTTCCTTATCTAGGAATATTACCTCATCTAGGAAATATTCATTTTCTAGGTATATTTCCTTATCTAGGAGTATTACCTTGTCTAAGAATATTTCCTTATCTAAGAATACTACCTAAAAAACAGTATTCCTTCATAAAGTAGAAATCTATCCTCAATCCGGCTTGAGGATCACTAGTTCCCAGAGAGAGAAAGATACACATGTATCAATCATCCTTGCAGCTCCCAAGCTAGATATAAGGATGAAAATACCTGGAATCAGGTGGTAGAGTGAGAAATAATCTCACTACAATCATTGAGGAAAGAGTTGTAAACAACATTAGAATGTTTGACCTTTGTGTTCCTTGCCTTTCTTCGGTTGACTTTCATCCCAAACGAGTAGGACACAACCTATTTAACATATCCGTCAGAAGGATCTCTCTGAGGACAAAATCTAGGACCTCTTGATATTGGTTCAAGAGGATCAGGATTTAGAGAAATCCATTTGATAGTCTTTGATTTACCAGACTTATTTTTATACACACAGGGAATGTGTCTATTAGTGGAACAAGAATTTATACCATTGAGATGAACATGTATCCTGTGACGATTTCCCGAAAGGAAATCATTTTTATAAGAGTTCTGGTTTTCTGTAGGTAAGAACCTCTCTGTAGATGTCCTCCGACGATCTACTCCATTGACAGTAGAAAGAAGTAATTTATGCAAAACATAAATTTGTTTTTTTCTGGAAAAACAATGAAGAGCATAGTGTTTCTTTTTACCACAGAAGGAACATCATCGTGTATTAGAGACATGATTTCCTTGACCAGAAACTTCTCCCTGCACATGCAACTTTTGCAAGTGCTTCACCATAGGTAATTCCTTGGAGGAATTTTTCTTTACGCTAGGTAAAACCTTGTGAGTGTCAGGAGAAGGTGTGGAGGATGACTTAATAATCAATACAGAGTTTTCCTTTTTCAAGGTGCTACACTGTTCTCGGGCAAGTTGACGAGATGCAACCAGTTTTTCTTTTTCAACACGATAGTTGTTTATTTCTGATGAATGAGCCTTGACCAAACGCTTTTCTCTAATTGAGTCTTCTCTAACAGTATCTTCAAGAGTACTAATCTTTTCACGCTGTAGAGTAGTTTCTTGAACCAGTTGTTCGATGTCGTTAGAGAGATATTCAATGAAGATGTAGAGTTCACATTCCCTTTCAAGAGATTTCTCAAATTCATCCATAAGCTGATCATTATTTTCTTCAAGAATCTTAATTTTAGAAGCTTGAGATCAGCACAGTTTTTTAATGATCTAGTGAGTTCCATTTCAGATTCTGACATTAAATAACATAACTTGTTTTTCCCTCGGGATTCGGAAGAATCTACTAAGGAGCTATCCTTTGAGGCAAATCCAAGTTTTTTGTAATCAAAATCTTTGGAAGACATATCAATATGCGTTATCTTGTGAGATACTTCTTAGTTCCTCAGAACACAGAGCGCTACAAACACAGACTTGTAAGGTCTTTCATGTGTTTGCCTGCTCTGATACCAATTGAAAATGTGGGGGTCTAACAACCACACCAAACAATTCGTTTGGAAATCTGAGAGGACTTACTCCAATACACTTTCTAGAGAATCAACTAAACAGTCAGACTCAATCTAGAATAAAGTATATCAAAGAGTTTAATATCTCTAACTCCTAATTCAATCCGCAAGCAGCAAATAGAAATCTGCGAGACCGATTGAATATAAGAGGAATTACTTGAACGGTACCAAAGACCAATTTTCAAGCTTCAATCAATGTAAATCAACAACCAAAGGTTGGATATTCTAATTAATTGATCTTAACGCACAACCTGTGATGTTTAAATTATATAACAAAATACAAGGCGGAAAAGAAATAACAGAGACACCAGAATTTTGTTAACGAGCAAACCGCAAATGCAGAAAAACCCCGGGACCTAATCCACATTGAACATCATATTGTATTAAGCCGCTACAAACACTAGCCTACTAACAATTAACTTCGGACTGGACTGTAGTTGAACCCTAATCAATCTCACACCGATTCAAGGTACAGTTCCGCTCCTTACGTCTCTGATCCCAGCAGGATACTACGCACTTGATTCCCTTAGATGATCTCACCCACAACCAATAGTAGCTACGACCCAAAGTCAAAGACTTGCTAAACAAATCTGTCTCACACAGAAAAGTCTATAGGATTGAATAAATATGTCTCACACATAAATACCCAAGAGTTTTTGTTCCGTCTTTTGATAAATCAAGGTGAACAGGAACCAATTGATAAACCAGACTTATATTCCCGAAGAAAAACCTAGAATTATCAATCACCTCACAATAAACTTAATCGACTAGCGAAACAAGTTATTGTGGAATCACAAACGATGAGACGAAGGTGTTTGTGATTACTTTTCTATCTTGCCTATCAGAGATATAAATTTCAAGCCAATTTTACAATTGCACTTAATCACGATAGAAACAGCAAGATCAGATCACGCAACTACAAAGAGAATAGTTGGGTCTGGCTTCACAATCCCAATGAAGTCTTCAAGTCGTTAACCTACAGGGTCTCGAGAAGAAACCTAAGGTTAAAGGAGAATCGACTCTAGTTATTCAACTAGTAGCACACAATAGGTGTGGGGATTAGGTTTCCCAGTTGCTAAAGTTCTCCTTTATAGTTTACATATCAGGGTTTGTAATCCAAGTTACCTTGGTAACAAAGCATTCAATATTCACCGTTAGATGAAAAACCTGATTCAACCAAGCTAATATCTTTCAACTGTTAGATCGAACTTAGCTTGTTACACACAAATGAAATGTACCCTCATTTAGGTTTATGTAACCGTACCCAAACGTGTACACCATATTGGTTCACAAATAGTTAACCGAGGTTAACCATATCATTACTCTCATATCAACCTTATTCATCTTAACCATATAACTAGTTCACATGACTGAAATGAAACTAGTTAAAGAGTTGTTCAATTGCTATATTCTCATGGATTTATACAAGAACACAATTGAAGCAAAATCGGCTTGATTCACTTGAATGTGTATACATGAACATTATAGCCACGGTTTGCAAAGATTGCATTCCTTATTGATAAATGTTTTAGGTTCATGTACAACTGCTTTTAGAAAGTAACCTACTTAAGTATGCGTACGGGTATGCGTACTTAAGTAACCGGATTTGAGTTTATTTTAGTTTTCAAACTCGGCAGAAATTCACGGACGTGAACTTTCGGCCCGTATGCGTACGGGTACGCGTACTTTAGGTAACCGAATGAGTTTGGTTTTGGTTTTTAAAATCAACAGAAATTCACGGACGTGAACTTACGCCAGTATACATACGTGTACGCATAGTTACCCAGTCTCCTACAACCTTTTTGTATACACACAAGTATGCATACTTTAGGCTCCCGGTTTTGGACTTATACACTAATGTGCGAACACACTATGCTTATATCCAAAGATGGTTACAAGATTCTAAACTCTTTATTTCAATCATTGAAACATTCTTCTATAATGACAATAGCCGTTTTCACACACTATTAGCATCAAAGCAATTTTCAAGATATTGAAATAATCATTATCGAAACATTCCAAGTCTTACACCAAATGATTGTATCACACAAACCATGTAACATGTTACTCGGAAATTTTCTCATGATATAAGATGAACTTGGTCGAAGCGAAAGCTTACCAACACATATTTCGAGAAATATGTAAGCGAGATATACTCATCTCGAAATCTCAAATATGTATAGAGAAAACTATATCTTAACACGACTTATATCTCAATATAGGAGATAGAGTAGAAATAGACTTTCTAAGTGATAGATGAGTTTAAGTCTCCACATACCTTTTGTCGATGAAGTTCCACAAGCTCTCCTTAGTAGTTCTTCGTCTTCAAGTGATAAACGTCATGAAGTCTAAGCTCAACTTCACAAAGTATGCCCTAGTCTGAGACATCTATAAATAGGCTAGAAATCACTAACATTGACAAATATGCTTGAGATAGCAACGCATGCGAGTTCGACCGAGCAGTGCTCTAACAATGTCCCTCTTTGTCAATTTTAGTGACAAATATATCAATACATATGGATTACAAATTAAATAAAAATTTGTAGCTTCTCATCCAAATACTTGATCTCCTTGGCATCTTCAACACGACTCGAAAACTTCGTCATTTCCAAGTACTCCATGATCATAAACGTGTTCAACTCAACATCATAGTTGTGGAGGATCCGTAGCGATAGTAATGAGTAAACAAATGCTCTCAATCATTGTTATACAGTGCCATAGTATTATTACACAACATCAAAGTTAAATTGTATCACAACTTTGACAACAATACTATGGTGATATGTATCACTCCCCCTTAGTAAATACTTCATCTCAACATGAAAACCACTCCGCCTTACATAATGATCCGTAAACCATATGTATTTGTAGTTTGAAACTACACATTAATGCTCCCTCTTTTTGTCAATATAAATTGGCAAAGGTACACAAACTAGTGGGATCCTCATGAAATTTTCATAGAGATACTTCATGACCAAAAGAGAATGGCATACCAACTAATTTAGATGGAATCATAAAGCCGAAGCTAAATGCATTCATCAAGGAGTTAATAAAGATATAAGATAACCCCTATAATATTCCACAGCCGCACTCTCCACAAAGATTTAGCAATTAAGCACAAGTTCAAAAAGAACTCTCCCCCATAAAATGCCATTCCCGAAAGAACAACAAAGGCGACCTTGCTTTTACAAGAAAAGAAGTATTTCTTTGGACATAACCAAATAACATGAAAACATGAATGTGTATCCAAAAATTTCAATTGAAATAACCACAAGAGAACCCATGGTTAGTTCAATTGGAATACACAACTAAATTAACCACAAGAAGGTGATCAATTCAATTGGCCATGCTCGACATAAGAGAACTTACGAAGCAACACAGTATGTGCACAAAAATGTGGATTGAAGATCGACCAATACTGCGGAATACACAAGGATTCATTCTATTTTCCATCACTATTTTCACAATGACATACAATAGACATAATCCTTATAAACAAAACTTTTATCCTTTCTTCCATTAAATAATGACATAAAAGGCTTTAACTTTTGTAAGTCAAAAGTTCATTCTATATTTTATCAATACTTTCATACCGACATGTAGATGGGAAAAAACGATTTGCTGGTTTTTAAGGAATTGAGGAGACGACCGTACGGAAGAGACTCCTCGAACCGAGCGAAATGTTAAACCTCACACAGATGCACCGCTGCAAAGGGGGTGCTTTAGATTCGAGAGATCAATCTGTAGTACTTCGGCCTAAATCAAGACAATGACCGTTCCAGAGTAAATTCGGTCACAAGAGAGGATGGGTTGATCTGTAGAAGAGAAGCTGAGAAATGTGTGGAATCAATGGTAATCAAAGATTGTGGGTGTGTGAATTCTGAATACGATAAGCTCTGAGTGATTGAAATTGCTCAATTGAGAGTAGTTGCTCAATTGATGAGTTGATGATCTCGTGTTGTCAGTTTGACGTGAGATTGATGATACTGATGATGCTGATGATTCAATCATGATTCAGAGACTTATTTATATTGCTGGAATTTTAGACACCATGACCCCATGAAGTGTGACAGTTGATGAAATCAAGGAGTGGGGAAGTGGAGATCGTGTTTGAAACCAGTTTCTCAATGTGTGGAGACTTGGTCGATTTTCCACACACTACCTCGTGAATTCCTTCAACTGATTGCACGACTTGGTCACATTCCATCGTGTGTTTGAACGCACGTGCCGTAGACCGCAAGACCAGAGTGATATCCCCCCAAACTGACACGATTGACGTCTCGTGGTATGTTAGTCAATTGATGACTTCGTGGTTTGATGGGACGATGAGTCCATGTAGTTGCTGAGTTGAACATGATGTTCTGAAACTCATGAATTGAACATGTCATGAGACAGAGGTATAGTTCTTACGATGATGTGAGCAAGTATTGCTCATTCGATGAATCGTTGAATATTGATTGTTGAACCAATATTCCTTGGTTTGAGAAAATATTTATCATCTGAGCAAGTGTTGCTCATGTGATGAATTGTTGAATATTTGATCGTCTGAGCATGTGTTGCTCATCTGATGGATTATTGGCAGTGTACCGAAAATATTAATTAGAACACTGGTCGTTGAACCGAGCATAATTAATAAAATTAATGACCATGAGGCCGTCGTAAAATTATTAAAGGTTGGAATCTGGAATGATGATCTTTGAATTCAGAAACCTTAATTTGATCAATTGATGATCAATTCATGGTTCGTCACAAGTTTAACCATGGGATGAGGAAGGGAGCGACTACATGGGACCGTGGATCAACCATGTAGTGTCCATATGCTCATGTGAGCAAACAAAAAGAACTCCTGAAGAGTTGACGATTTGTTGATGAAAAAATGATTAAATGCTGGTTTAATCATTTATTGGAAAATGCTCGTCTGAGCCTTAGGTGAGAAAACCTAATTAATTATGACGAGGCGAGGGACCGACCATGGAGTCATGAAACCGTCCGTGGGTTGTCATGTGATCGCCTTACGATCACTTCATGAAAATCCAAAGTGTTTGGAAGAGTTTTGGACCTAATACGAGCAATTGTGCAAATTAGGTCAAAACTGTGAAAATTGATGGGATCGGATTCCGTGAGCCAAAGAGCCAATCTTGGTCGGTCAAGATAGCGTTCTCGTGTCCCCAAGGCGTCCGCGTCTCAGTCCTGAGAATTTTGATATTTTCTGGCATGCAATTGAGCATCCATTCGAGAAAATATGCCAAAATTAGGATTTCGACGAAACTGAGGAAAACACCATGAGATGATGAAAAATAATTATAAAATAAGGAAAAAGGAGGCGTGGGACCGCCGTGGTCAAGGCATGGTCGGCCGGTCGTGACCACGGTCCCGTGGTGCCTTTTCCTTAATTTTATAATATTTTGATGATTTTATGAAAAGTTCATGAATTTTGAGAAATTTGATGAATTTAGGGAGTTTCCATGAATCGAAGGAGTTTTCATGAGTTCAAGGAAGCAAAAAATATTAAAATAATAAAAACAAGGGCGTGTGGGACCGTGGAAGGCATGTCGGCCGGCCAAGGCCTGGTCCCACAAGTTTTCATAATTTTTTTATTTATTATTATTTGATGATTTGTGCAAAATTACCATGAAATCAAGGAGTTTTTTCATGAAATTAGAGAAATAATAATAATAATAATAATAATAATAATAAAATAATAAGGAATCGTGGGGTGTGGGGCCGGTTGGGACCAAGGCATGGACGGTTGGCCAACGGTCATGCCCCACACTCCTTTCCTTAATTTTATATTATTTTTATGGATTTATGGAATTACCATGAAACCGAGGAGTTTCCTCGAGACGAAGGAGATTTGATAAAATGAGAGAATTTTCATCAAATCATGGAAAATAATAAAAATGCATTAAAAATATAAAACTGGCGTGGGATTGACCACGACACGGTCGGTCGGTCGTGTGTCCGTGCTCCCAGCACCCTGGTCAATATTTTTAATTATTTATTATTTTCTTCTCTATTTTGCATAGGTTCATCGTTTTGTTGTATTTTTGAAATACTCGTTCGTGCGGTGACTGTTAGTGTATCGTCGTTGAATACACCTTCACCATTTGAATCGGGGCTTACTTAGAGGTATCTCATACGCCTAGTTGTTGATTATTTATTACTAATTATGGAATTCGGTGGAGAATAATTCACAAAACTGAGTAATAAGATGTTTATTATTAATTCATAAGATCAGCTGAGGATTCAACTACGAATTCAGAATAATAAAGTGAGCATTACCATTCCATGGGATCGTAGATTCGACCATAGAATCAGAGTAATTAAGATGTATCTATTACCATTTATGAGACCAGTTGTGGATTCAATCATGAAATCGGAGTAATGAGATAATATAGTTATTGATATTCTATGAGATCAAGCCGTGGATTCGATCATAGAATCAGAATAATTGTTTATTACCATTCCATGAGACCAGTCGTGGATTCGACCATGGAATAGGAGAAATTGTTATTTCCATTCCATGGGACCAGTCGTGGATTCGACCATGGAATAAGAGCAATAATAGATTATTCTGGGAATTCAGTAGTGAATGTCACGACAGAATTAATCTTAATTATAAATAATTAACTTTTAGGCTCTATACTAGCAGAGCAAGCTATCTAGGAGCATTAATTATCCCGATATGAGCTTGTCGGTAAGTCATATCCTTTATATAGTCAGGGTAAACTCGTTGTTTGCTCTTGAAGACGTTATCGCTCTATACTAGCAGAGCAAGCTGTCGAGGAGCCGTCCATCTTGTGATACTATATAGAAATAATCACTGAAAGTATTCAGTATTCATGAGATATGTCGTTGTCCAGTCGTGAGACTACATATCTACATGTACTCTGAGAGAAAGTACTCTCCGTTGAGAATTCGATGAGAGACCCGTGTCTCGATACTCACGTCTGATTGCTGAATCAGAGCTTCGTATAATTATGAGTTTACGATTTTAGCCTTTGTCGAAAATCCACCATCTACATTAAGTCCCCTGCTTACTGAGGAAAGCTTTGTTCCTCAGTCAGCATTAAATGGTGATTTTCCGGCCATAAATAATAATACCAGTAATTGAACTTAGTTGTAAGTTGAGACGTTACCGGATTTAGGGAGCATGAGAAAACCACGACTTGATGAAGGCTTCAATGTCATGATTGGAGCGTCGTTTGATGAGCATAAATTGGTGTTGAACTGTTGGTTTGGACGACGAGTCCGTGGTCGGTTAGGATTCGCGGGTCGGGCCCAATAAGGAAATCCTTAGAAAATTAGGTTTTGGAAATAAAACTGATATAAAAGGGATTAATCTCTTTTTTTATTTTATTTTCCTCACACACGACCAGAACCTTCATCACCTTCACGCCAGGGAAGGAGGGTTTTTCCGCCGGAGCCGCCAGCCGCCACCGATCGCCGGCGCCGTCCGACCGTCGTCCGACCAAATCGACCAGGTGCAATATTTTTTTATTTTTTTTTTGTTTGCTGATGTTGTGACCTTCATGAGTTTTTCATGTTTTGATCATGATGAAGTTATATACATGTGTGTATATTAGTGCGAGTTTTATGAAAAACCCTCGTTTTTGAAAACGTATGTTCGTTCGATCTTAGTTTTGTAAACTAACTATAATCCCTGATTTAGGAGAGATTTTTTTTTATCATATGAACCTAGGTTCAGTGGTAAAACTTAGTTTATGAGATTTCCTGTGTACCAAGGTTCTATCATAAAAGAAGTGAATTTTCATGAAATCGGTATAATCCTTCGTTTTAAAGACAAATAACGATGACACGAAGGAAAATATGTACGATGAACTTGTGTCCAGTGATAAAATTTTCTTATGAGCTTTCATGTAAATACAAAACTTTATCATATGTATGAGATGTGAGCTTTCACAATATTTTTTGAAATAAACCTTCGTTTTAAAGACAAATAATGACGATACGAAGGAAAATATTTTTTCTTTCATATGTAGATGGGGAGAGTTTACCATTACCTTGGAAGACGTGGCGGCTCTGATGCATCTCCCAATCACGGGCAATCTTCCTGGGGATCTTTCAGATGAGGAGACCCCCGTTTCTCATGTCTTGACAGCTGCAATGGAGAAAGTGAATAAGACTGGTAGTAAAGGATGCTATGCTTGTTGGTTGACACACTGGTGGCCCAGAGACGAGGTTTCTGATAAACCCATCGACGGTATGTTACCCATTGCTGCTTTCTTATGTTTATGGTTGTCCAGAGACGTTTTTGAAGACAGTGGAAACTTGTTGAAGCCTTTTGTGATCCCCTTTGCTATTAAGATGGCTCAAGGTGAGCAAATTCCGATAGGTAGTTTATTCTTAGGCTCCTTGTATTACAACCTGGACTCCTTGATTATAGACTCCAGTGTGTCGAACGGCTCTATGAAGATTGAGTGTTATGCCAACACGATGTTTCTTCAAGCTTTGATGTGGGAGCATTTTAAGAATTATGCACCTACTCCACGTAATGTTCTGCAAGGACCGAATACTGATGCGCGCCATACTTTCCATGAGAAATATAATGCTAGGATTATGCGTTGGTCCACAAAGCAGCTTCGTTCTAAAATATGCTTCATTGATGTGTTAGATGAAAAATCTGAGTTCAATTTTCGCCCGTGGGTGTCAGTCCCTGATTATGTTTCTCAGCCGATGACTTTCAATACTGGAGAGAAAACACGATTTTGACGTCTGGTGCGCATCTGAGTGATGGCGAAAGATCTTTCATGTTGAGTTGCACCCCTGGTCATTTGCTATCAGCTACGTTTGGAGAGCTTTCAGTGGAGGAGTATAACATTGATAGAGCAGCTCGACAAATGGGTATGGATCATTGTGTTCCAACCATACAGAGAAGGAAGCCATCAGTTGAGCAACTCAGGACTCATTTGGATCATACTCACGTGGATGGGAGTAGCTACTGGTTTTCTGGTTCTGATAGATTTGCCTATGTAACCCCAGGTTATGTAGAATTCTGGGATCAGCAACTTGGGCGTTTGCGTTGGCTTTGTAAGATTTCCCAGACCTCCATTCAAGGATCTTCCTTCGGCTGAGATGGTTTACAGTCGACCAAGATTGAAGTATCTTTCTGGTGATAAACGAAAGTCGTCTCCAGGATGCTCTCAGGTAAGTTTCTTCATATAATCTTCACGAAATTATAAGAAATGCATTCTGATTACATTACTGGATTTCACCACAGGATGGTCGTAATATACGACCTCGATCGGTGTATATTTCTCAGAGACTGAGGCGGTTATTCATGGCGGAGAAAGCAAGCATAAAGGTTATAAGCTGTTACCCAATACCGTAAAGTCTCCAGTTGGTGCTTTGGTGAGTTCCCAATATTTCTCACCGTGACTTTCATTGCTATTAACATTAGAATCATGAAGCCAATGTTGTTAATTTTGTTGCAGAATTTTACTCCATCGAGTCTTGAAGGTCTTCAATTTTCTGCTACTGAACAAGCAATCGCTGATTTGAGTGACGAAGAAACTGTAAGTATTTCTTCACATGTTCAAATGTGGTGCTTCATAGATGAAAATATTGATTGTAAAGGACGTGTACAGGGGGATGTCGTCATAGAAATGGAGAATTCTGGAACTCAATCATCCTCTGGGAATGGGAATGGAGGTAATTCCCAAGATTCGGATCCGGATGGAAGTGATGTTCCTCTTGTCGTTGATATGGACAATTCCAAACCCTTGGACACTTTGGAGAATCCTCAAGTAAGTATTCATCTTGTATATTCTTCATAGAAGTATAAAAGTGCTGACTTGTGAATGAATTAATGAGAACCCATGTGAATATATGAAAACTTAGTCGAACTTCGTCGTCAGAAAATTCAGAACCCAGCTTTTAGTAAAAACGCTGTAGAATCTTTGTCCGGAGTCAGATTTTGATGATCTGCATGTGCAAATTCAAGCCCGGAAAATTTTCAAGCTTTAACAATGAAGATTTTTAAGTTTTGAGCACGTTCAGAGCCTGAAAAAGGCGAAATAGTAAACTTCCAGGAGACTTCCAGAACTTTTTCATATTGCGCGTCACTTGATATTTTGGCCACATATACTCGCTCGTTCATCGTATTGTAATTAAATTTTGACATGTCATAAAGGACATCCATACGAAGAGAATGGCATATGACCCATTTTTCATATTCCTTGTAGATTGCTCCCAGTTCGTCTCTTAGTACAGGGCAGAGTTCAGTTTCTTCAGACGGACTCATCGTAAAATGTGTTTTCATGACTTTCATGTTATTCGCTCGTGCCTTGAATGTAGTATGATGAACTTTGATGATATTTCCTTGCTAGTATACTGTGTTTCATAATATCCTTTGGTTTCGTGACTCTAACCTCATGTAATCTTCGTATTAGGTGATAAATACCGAAGTTGAGGATACTGGAGCCAATGATGACAACTCTAACCCTTCCGAAGTTATTGATGAAGAGAAAGTCATCCCTGCACTTCGAGGCCATGAGAAGGTCGCTGCTGATGTTATGGAAAACCAGATGGTTGTTTCCGCAGTGATAGAAAAAACCGAGATAGCAGCGGAGAATACCGAAGGAACTGTTGCTTTGGTCGTGGAAGCCTCTCCAGTGATTGAGAACCGTATAATAGTGTATGAATATCCAACCGTAGGGGTTGCTTTCGATCCTCCCTTTAACACTTCACTCCCGTATCATGAACTGGTCGGTGGATTCAGCGTTCCCATTGGATATGCACGCTTGTACGAGACGATATGGAAGAAGTTTGGCCACATGACCGTTGACAGGAACCCTGGGCGTGCTTATGATTTAACCATGCAAGTAGGCATTATCTTACGTGTCGTGAGTGATATGCATACGAGACCCAGGAATACCATGACTCCAAATATACTCTTTGATTGGGAGTTTAACTTGGAGAATTCAGAAATACTTGGGCTCAACGTGAAATGGCTTCGTAAGCAAATAAACGTTATCAAGGATTCATGTGAGAAGAACATACCCTTTCCCAATGATGCTGTGAAGGAGAAGGAGGAAAAGATTGCCAAGCTGACCGAGGAGTTGAAAAAGGAGAGGGAGGCTTTGCAAATCTTGAAGGATGCTGATGAGCGAAAGCCTTTTCTTGCCGATCTCTTGAACTTCTGAACTTCTGAGAGATGTGAGGTTTATACTTGGGTTTTGATATTTAGATGGTTTTGGATTGACTGATGGTTAAGGATTTTCTTGTAGATTTGATAGAGATTTTCTTTTACGAAATATGAACTGAATTTTGATAAATTGCTGAATTCAAATACTAATTGCAAGTATTGCAAATGTTTTGGAGGAATTGAAATACAAATGAAAGAAAATCCTAAATGTTAAATCCCAACGCCATGAGTGCTTCAAACGCCCAATACCTTAAATGTCCAATAATTTCATATAAACGCCTTGAGCCAATTTTCGTGAATTACTGGTAGGGTTCTGCCATATGTGTTGGTCAATTTGTAGTATCCTCCGGCCACGGACTCGGCGACCATGAATGGTCCTTCCCAATTAGAGTTCCTTGTAGAATGAAGACCGTGCTGAACTTCTTTGAGAACCAGGTCCCCTTCATGAAACTTGTTAGGCTTGGTCGATCGTGCCTTGAATATCTTCCGTTGATTCGGAATTCCCTGTTTGATGGAATTCCACGATTGTGGCCCATAAGGACACTCGCGCGGAAGAGAGTATCCAGCATAGTGTTGATCATGCTTAGCTAAGTCTTCAGCAATAAACCTCTCGATGGAGTGACCGATTTGAAGAAGTTCTGAACCCAACCATTGAGTGTAATATTGCTGAGGTGAAGTTACCCACTCGTAGCTTTTGATGACTGCTAAATTGTTCATGGGGAGAAGTCCCTGGACCATAGTAGCGTATTTGAACATTTGTAATATTGGAGCAAGAGGAGGAATAATACTTTCCTGAGCTCGGAACCTTCTGACAAAGGTGTGCGTATTTTCTCCAAGTTCTTGCGTAAGCCCCATCAGAGTTTTTATTTCTTCCAGATGCTCAAACGGTGGTGTTTCCTCTGCTTCGTCTTCCTACTCGGAATCCTTGTCGATGGTAGGATGTGTTGAAGGCATCGTCATCCTTCTGGCATGAATCCAAGTTCTTCCAAGAACTATGTCGTACCCAGGGTCTTCCCGGATTATGAAAAACTTGGCCTCAGAGGAGATCAATCTTTCCGTAACTTTGAGAGTGATGAAGCCATATGCGTCTTTGGAGATTCCTTCGTGGTCCCTAATTTCTATGGGAGCGTGGGTGGCTTCCTGTCGAATAATACCGGCAACTCTGAGAGTTTTCAAAGGGATGATGTTGACAGCGGTACCAACATCGACGAACGCCCTTTTGAACTCATTTCCTTTAATGTGCATTGTGGTGAGAAGTCCCTAGTCATATATTTCTTTATCGGTGGCTGAAGATTCGGTGGCGGTTTCTTGGATCAGCAGACGTTTTCCGGACACGATGTGGTTCAGTGCAGCAAACATGTCTTTCCTTTGAGCTTTCGAAAGATATAACAAATCGCAGACATGTTCGATCATATATTGAACCGCTTCCTTGACATGAGGTTCAGAGATGGTAAAAGTTCTGACTGGGAGGGGGTTTTTGTGTACTCCCTCAGTCCCTAGGTTGAGCTCTCCTGATTCGACCTTTTCCTTGAATATGCGCTTCAAAATTTTGCAATCACTTGTGGGATGGCTGACGTATCTATGGAAACGGCAATACCGAGGATTTTCCATGGCCTCTTCAGTTGGTTCCTTCTTGACATAAGGAAATTTAATTGCACCATCTTGAATCCAGGCATCGAGTAGTTCATTAACTTCTTCCATTGAATAGGGAAAATCAGGTGCTTCTGGATCTTCCGTATGCTGAGGAGGGATTTTAGAATTCTCCTTCTTGTGTGCCTTTGAAGGGGTGGAGGAAGTATGCTTGTGTTGTGGTTCTGATTTTCGCTTACTCCCTTCCGCGACAGCATTTGTTGAAGGTTGTAGGTTGTACTGCTTGTTGATCAAACGCCTGCTTCATCGAGTGTCTTTTGAATCCCCAGTCTTTGTAGACTTTTCTCTTTCCAAAAGAGCGGGTGCAGTGGTTGCCGACCTCTTCGCAGCTTCGTGAAGCTCTGAGAAAGTCTGGAATCGAAGGTTCTCTAGCAAGGCCCTGTAGACCGGGAGCATGCCATTGATGCACAAGTCCACCAGTTGTTTCTCCGTGATGTTTGGGTCATGACAATCCAGAGCTTGGACTCTGAACCTTTTCACATAATCATTGGGATTTTCACCGACACTATGAAACATCCTTCCAAGGTCGGAGAGGGTGACTTGTTCTGACACGAAGAAGTATTTCATGTAAAATGCATTAACCATTTCTCCCCAATTGTTGATAGTCCCTGGTGCGATGTTGTTATACCAGGTGTATGCTCATCCTTTCAGAGATTTTGAGAATTCCTTGAGACAAACGATATGATTATGTTCATGTTCTCCCAGGGCTTCGAGAAAACGAGAGACATGTTCCCGAGCATTGCCAGTTCCATCATACAAGGTGAAGGTTGGAGAAACGTAACCTTTGGGGAGTGGAATCCTCTGCGTAGCGGCAGGATAAGGAGGTTGGTGAAGATGGTCATGCGATGTCTTGTCTTTTCCACGGTTCTCCAAGAGGTGCTCCAGATCCTCGCGAGTAATGAAGTTCGATGATCTCTTCGCTGATGAGTTATCTGTAGCAGTTTTGCGGACTTCGTCGTCTTCCACTGTATGGATTGGAATTACTTCAGGTTTGTCGTCTGAGGATTTCTCCTCCTCCTTTCCCTTCTCATTAGTTTTCTCTGACATCTTGTCAGTAAGAGTTTTGAGATAATTACAAAGCTCCTTCTGTGTAGCAGCCATGTCAGTATGATTGTTTGCAAGAGCCTCTTGGGCTTCGATAAGATCAGCAATGTTAGGTGGTGGATCTCCTCTGAATTCTTCAGGGTGTCGTCCGGACAGTGGATGACCTTCGACGTGAGGATGCGTAATGTTACCCCCATTAGTGTTGGAGGTCGGAATTGTCTCCGGGATATTCTGATTGTTGTTGTTGCTAGTGCTAGCACGGTTTGTATTAGAATTCGTAACTGAACCCGACCTGAGATCAACCATCTTATGAAATTGTGAGATTGCAACCGAGAGAATGATCTCTCACTGTGGTCGCCAATCTGTAGATGGGGAAAAACGATTTTCTGGTTTTTAAGGAATTGAGGAGACGACCGTACGGAGGAGACTCCTCGAACCGAGCGAAATGTTAAACCTCACACAGATGCACCGCTGCAAAGGGGGTGCTTTAGATTCGAGAGATCAATCTGTAGTACTCCGGCCTAAATCAAAACAATGACCATTCCAGAGTAAATTCGGTCACAAGAGAGGATGGTTTGATCTGTAGGAGGAAAGCTGAGAAATGTGTGGAATCAATGGTAATCAAAGATTGTGGGTGTGTGAATTCTGAATACGATAAGCTCTGAGTGATTGAAATTACTCAATTGAGAGTAGTTGCTCAATTGATGAGTTGCTGATCTCGTGTTGTCAGTTTGACGTGAGATTGATGATACTGATGATGTTGATGATTCAATCATTCTTCAGAGACTTATTTATATTGCTGGAATTTTAGACACCATGACCCCATGAAGTGTGACAGTTGATGGAATCAAGGAGTGGGGAAGTGGAGATCGTGTTTGAAACTAGTTGCTCAACGTGTGGAGACTTGGTCGATTTTCCACCCACTATCTCATGAATTCCTTCAACTGATTGCACGACTTGCTCATATTCCATCGTGTGTTTTGAACACACGTGCCGTAGACCGCCAGACCAAAACCCTAAGTGATATCCCCCCAAAATGACACGATTGACGTCTTGTGGTATGTCAGTCAATTGATGACTTCGTGGTTTGATGGGACGATGATTCCATGTAGTTGCTGAGTTGAACATGATGTTCTGAAACTCATGAATTGAACATGTCATGAGACAGAGGTATAGTTCTTACGATGAAGTGAGCAAGTATTGTTCATTCGATGAATCGTTGAATATTGATTGTTGAACCAATATTCCTTGGTTTGAGAAAATATTTATCATCTGAGCAACTGTTGCTCATGTGATGAATTGTTGAATATTTGATCGTCTGAGCATGTGTTGCTCATCTGATGGATTATTGGCAGCGCACCCAAAATATTAATTAGAATACTGGTCGTTGAACCGAGTATAATTAATAAAATTAATGACCATGAGGCCGTCGTAAAATTATTAAGGTTGGAATCTGGAATGATGATCCTTGGATTCAGAAACCCTAATTTGATCAATTGATGATCAATTCATGGTTCGTCATAAGCTTAACCATGGGATGAAGAAGGGAGCGACTACATGGGAACGTGGATCAACCATGTAGTTTCCATATGCTCACGTGAGCAAATACAAAGAACTCCTGAAGAGTTGACGATTTGTTGATGAAAGAATGATTAAATGCTGGTTTAATCATTTATTCGAAAATGCTCGTCTGAGCCTTAGGTGAGAAAACCTAATTAATTATGACGAGGCGAGGGACCGACCATGGAGTCATGAAACCGGCCCTAGGTTGTCATGTGACCGCCTGACGATCACTTCATGAAAATCCAAAGTGTTTGGAAGAATATTGGACCTAATACGAGCAATTGTGCAAATTAGGTCAAAACTGTGAAAATTGATGGGACCGGCTTCCATGAGTCAAAGAGCCAATCTTGGTCGGTCAAGATAGCGTGCTCCTATCCCCAAGGCGTCCGCGTCTCAGTCCTGAGAATGTTGATATTTTTTGGAGTGCAATTGAGCATCCATTCGAGAAAATATGCCAAAATTAAGGTTTCGACGAAACTGAGGAAAACACAATGAGATGATGAAAAATAATTATAAAATAAGGAATGAGGAGGCGTGGGACCGCCGTGGTCAAGGAATGGTCGGACGGTCGTGACCACGGTCCCGTGGTGCCTTTTCCTTAATTTTATAATATTTTGATGATTTTATGAAAAATTCATGAATTTTGAGAAATTTGATGAATTTAGGGAGTTTCCATGAATTGAAGGAGTTTTCATGAGTTCAAGGAAGCAAAAAATATTAAAATAATAAAAACAAGGGCGTGTGGGACCATGGAAGGCATGGTCGGTCGGCTTGGTCCCGGTCCCACGAGTTTTCATAATTTTTTTAATAATTTTTAGGTATTTTTGATGATTTGAGGGAATTTTTCCTAATTTGAGAGAAATACCATGAAATCAAGGAATTTGATGAATTCAAGGAAAACTAATAATAAAATAATAAAACAAAGGGGCGTGTGGGACCGGATAGGGCATGGCCGTCCGGCCAAGGCCCGGTCCCACAAGTTTTCATAATTTATTTTATTTTATTATTATTTGATGATTTGTGCAAAATTACCATGAAATCAAGGAGTTTTTTCATGAAATTAGAGAAATAATAATAATAAAATAATAAGGAACCGTGGGGTGTGGGGACGGTTGGGACCAAGGCATGGCCGGTTGGCCAACGGTCGCGCCCCACACTCCTTTCCTTAATTTTATATTATTTTTATGGATTTATGGAAGTACCATGAAACCGAGGAGTTTCCTCGAGACGAAGGAGATTTGATAAAATGAGAGAATTTTCATCAAATCATGGAAAATAATAAAAATGCATTAAAAATATAAAACTGGCGTGGGATTGACCACGACACGGTCGGTCGGTCGTGTGTCCGTGCTCCCAGCACCCTGGTCAATATTTTTAATTATTTATTATTTTCTTCTCTATTTTACATAGGTTCATCGTTTTGTTGTATTTTTGAAATACTCGTTCGTACGGTGACTGTTAGTGTATCGTCGTTGAATACACCTTCACCATTTGAATCGGGGCTTACTTAGAGGTATCTCATTCGCCCAGTTGTTGATTATTTATTACTAATTGTGGAATTCGGTAGAGAATAATTCACAAAACTGAGTAATAAGATGTTTATTATTAATTCATAAGATCAGCTGAGGATTCAACTACGAATTCAGAATAGTAAAGTGAGCATTACCATTCCATGGGATCGTAGATTCGACCATAGAATCAGAGTAATTAAGATGTATCTATTACCATTTATGAGACCAGTTGTGGATTCAATCATGAAATTGGAGTAATGAGATAATATAGTTATTGATATTCTATGAGATCAAGCCGTGGATTCGATCATAGAATCAGAATAATTGTTTATTGCCATTCCATGGGACCAGTCGTGGATTCGACCATGGAATAGGAGCAATTGTTATTGTCATTCCATGGGACCAGTCGTGGATTCGACCATGGAATAGGAGCAATAATAGATTATTCTGGGAATTCGGTAGTGAATGTCACGGCAGAATTAATCTTAATTAGGAATAATTAACTTTGTGGCTCTATACTAGCAGAGCAAGCTGTCTAGGAGCATTAATTATCCCGATATGAGCTTGTCGGTAAGTCATATCCTTTATATAGTCAGGGTAAACTCGTTGTTTGTTCCTGAAGACGTTATCGCTCTATACTAGCAGAGCAAGCTGTCTTAGAGCCGTCCATCTTGTGATACTATATAGAAATAATCACTGAAAGTATTCAGTATTCATGAGATATGCCATTGTCCAGTCGTGAGACTACATATCTACATGTACTCTGAGAGAAAGTACTCTCCGTTGAGAATTCGATGAGAGACCCGTGTCTCGATACTCACGTCTGATTGCTGAATCAGAGCTTCGAATAATTATGAGTTTACGATTTTAGCCTTTGTCGAAAATCCACCATCTACACGACATAATAGAGATAACTTTTGAACAAGTATGGGACAGTCACAGGTTCACGGACGTAAACAATATATCCCATAACAATTTGCAATGTATAAAATCATAAAGATTAAAATTGAAAAAATCATCTTCGAAAAACTTAGAATTTAAATAAATAAATATAAAAACATGAATATGAAAACGTTGGACATAGCTATGTGTACTCACAATAATGTCTATTCCAAACCCTAGTAATCCTTCTTAAAAACACAAGAATAAATTCTCATTAAGAAGTTCCCTAGACATAAGACAAACTCGTAATGCACATACAAGATGATTTGTCCTTAGAGGGTAGAGTCAATCTTTTTCGCACAGATTTACACCAAGAATAGCTACCAAAGGCGTATAAAAAGATTTTCTTAACAAAGAAGACCATACAAAGTCATTAACGACCATGCACCATAGTTCACAAAGGATGGTTGTGAACATTCAAGAATCCCATAGCAAATGCGTACTACGGCTCATTCTTGAACTTCCTTCTTTGTGATTCACCAATAATATTCTTGTAACAGATACAAATTATCTTAGAAGAGTATTACTCCAAGAATCCAAGTGCCCAAGTCCAAGAGAAGTGGAAAAAGTGCGACGAAATGGAGCAAAACACTCAAAAACAAGAGACAGGACAAATACCAATCTTAACTCCTACCAATTTTAGGTTTCTCATCTCCATTTTTAAGAGAACTCAAGAGAAAGAGAATGCAAAAAGAATTAGGTCATTCCGAGTTTGGACGAAGAAGATACGTCCACAACAAGTTTACCGAATATCGACGTCTACAGGCAAGTATGCATACGGGTTTGCAAACGAATTTTCATGACCTGGGGCAGCATGCAAACGGGTATGCGTACTAAAATCCCTGGTTTTGATTTTAAATGATGGTATGCATACTTTTTATGTGTACCATGAAGTCCAAACATCCCGAACTACTATTTTCAAACCTAAACATATAAGAACCTTAAACACAGATCAAGTTAGGTAGAAATGAACGATAAGCAAGGTAGATGGATCATTTTAAGTACTCTAAGCAAATAAAAACACAAATATTGCTCAAGTTTATAGACATACATTTTTTAGAAGAATCCAATCGAATTCTACAGCCTTATCGAACATAATCTGTGTGCCCCAATTCTCGTGCTTCCCTCACCGTATACATAACAGGGCATTCCTTGGTGAGGATGCACTTACAAAAAAATCAAGTTGTGTTAAGGTGAACAATGTCTTGCTCACCATGGAACCACGAAAGAATTTCTTTCCAACAACTTTTGCATTCAACAAAGTTGAGAAACATCCAAGAATCTGTTGTTACAAGTTTTGCAAAAGACTTTAGAGAGATACACAAAAGTTTGAATCCCTGGTGTCTCATTTTAAAACTTAATAAAAACCGTGTCTGCAGATAATGTTTAGTACTACGCAGGGAAACTCTTTTGGTGTAAGGAGACATCCTGACATGTTTACAACAGTAAACAAAACAATTATCATGACATAGTGTATCAGGAATTGACCAATGAACCGTTTCATGCTTTGAGGTGATACCGTCATATGACTGAGATTTAAACTCCTCTTGTAATGCGTTTAGTTTACTATAACCAAGTGTATTACACAGTGGAGTAGCATTGCTCTAACTAATTAGTAAATCAATATCAACCTCGACATGAGTATTATTTATCATAACTTGATTTAGCTTGTCAAGAGATTCTTGTTCTTTCTGGAGGTATAAATCAACATCAAGAGATAAGCTTTCAAGTTTATTTTCAAGCCCTGAAAACACTTCAAGAGATTTTAAACCTGGTGGAGGTTTAGATAGAATTTCTTCTACAGATTTTATTTAATCAGTCATGGAAGAGAACTCCTTAATCCCTGGATCCGGTAGTTCATTTATTGAGATATCACTTTTGTCCATATCAGATCGCTACAAGCACAAACTTATAAGGTCTTTAATGTGTTTGCCTGCTCTGATACCAATTGAAAATGCGGGGGTCTAACAACCACACCCAACAATTTATTTGGCAATCTGAGACGACTTAATCCAATATACTTTCTAGAGAATCAACTAGACAGTCAGACTAAATCTAGAGTAAAGTATTGTTAGAGCATTGCTCGGTCGAACTCACATGCGTTGCTATCTCAAGCATGTTTGTCAATATTAGTGATCAAAACTATAAGTCTTGATTTCTAGTCTACTATAGCTAAGGTCTCGGACTAGGATAGAAAGTGTAGTTGATCTCAAGAACTCCATGGCAATCATCATACAAGACGAAGGACTACTCAAGGAACCGGTGGATCTTTATCGAATAAAAGGTATGTGGAGAATTGAACTTATCTATCACTCAAAAGTCTATTTATCTCTTATCTTGAGACAAAAGTAGTTTTTCTATATAGACTTAGATTATACACATTTGCTATTTCGTGCCAAGTTTATCTCGCCTATCTATTTATCGAAATATGTGTTGGTAAGTTTTCGCTTTAGCCAAGTTCATCTTTACCTAGTGACGAAAGTCATGACAAGTTTCAATCACTTTGAAAATTGCTTACTTTGACGAAAAATAGTTTGTGAATAACAACTATAGAATATCAACGCCCTCTAAGAATGTTTCAATGATTGAAATGAGAGTTTAGATTATATAACCATTGGAGGATATAAGCAATGTTGTGGAAACACATATATGTATAAGTCCTTATTCCTTGAACCAAAGTTTGCGAACTTTGTTGATCAAGAGAACCGGAATAGTGGCGTGAGCTAAGTCCGCGAACTGGTGGAAGTTCTCGACCCGAGAAATTCTGCTGGAGTTTGTGAACTCCGTCGGGGAACTTAAGTCCGCGAACCCAGTCCGCGAACTTGAGTAGGTTATATCTAAAAACGATGTTTGTGAACTTATTATTATATAAACTAAGGAATGAAAATTGCAAACCGTCGCTATATAGTTCATGAACTAATTCGAGTGAATCAAATCGTTTTTTCTTCGATTGTGTCTTGTGTAGTACATAAGATTTCCTTGCAAATGAACAACTCTCTAACTAGTTCATTTGAGTCACTTGAACTAGTTATGGTGAAGAAGAATATGGTTGATATGAAAGTGATCATATGGCTAACCATTTGGTTGACTATTATTGAACCAACAAATGTACAAGTTTGGGTACAGTTACACAAGCCTAGAAACGTGCATTTCATTTGTGTGTAACAAGCTAATTTTTGATCTAACGGTTGAAAGATAATAGATTGAATCTAATCAGGTTTTCATCTAACGGTGAATATTGAATGCTTCGTTACCAAGCTAACATTGATTTCAAACCCTGATTTGAAAGACTATATAAGGGAGAACTCTAGCAACTGGGAAACCTAATCCCCACACCTTCTGTGCGATACTAGTTGTGCTAAGCTAGAGTCGATTCTCCTTTAACCTTTGGTTTCTTCTTCTAAACCAGGTTAACGACTTAAAAACTTCATTGGGATTGTGAAGCCAGACCGATACTACTTTCTTGTAGTTGTGTGACCTGATCTTGCTGTTTATATCGTACGAGTACAATTGTAATAATTGGCTTGAGATTGATATCTCGGATAGGCAAGATATAAAAGTAATCACAAACACTTCGTCTCATTGTTTGTGATTCCGCAATATATTTTTTCGCTGCATCGATTAAGATTATTGTGAGGTGATTGATAATACTAAGCTGTTCTTCGGGAATATAAGTCCGGGTTATCAATTGGTTCCTGTTCACCTTGATTTATCAAAAGACGGAATAAAACTCGTAGGTATATTCGTGGGAGACGGATTTATCTATTACCGTAAAAATTTTTGTGTGATACAAATTTGTTTATTAAAGTCTCCGACTTTGGGTCGTAGCAAATCTTAGTTGTGGGTGAGATCAGCTAAGGGAATCAAGTGCATAGTATCTTGATGGAATCAAATACGTAAGGAGCGCAACTGTACCTTGGATAAATGTGAAATTGATTGGGGTTCCACTACAGTCCAGACCGAAGTTAATTTGGAGTAGGCTAGTGTCTGTAGCGGCTTAATACAGTGTGTGTTCAAACTGGACTAGGTCCCGGGGTTTTTCCACATTTGCGGTTTCCTCGTTAACGAAATTCCGGTGTCTGTGTTATTTCTTTTTCGCATTATATTTTGTTATATAATTGAAATATCACAGGTTGTGCGTTGTTCAATCAATTAGAATATCCGACCTTTTGGTTGTTGATTTAAATTGATTGACACTTGGATATTGGTCTTTGGTACCATCCAAGTTATCTATCTAGTATTTGATAAAGACTCGCAGATTTCTATTTGCTTGAGTATATATCAAATCGAGAGATTGAGATATAAACTCTTTGATATACTTTTTATCTAGATTGAGTCTGACTGTCTAGTTGATTCTCTAGAAAGTATATTGGAGTTTGTCCATACAGATTGCTAAGCGAAATATTGGGTGTGGTTGTTGTACCCCCGTTTTTTCAATTGATACCAGAGCAGGCAAACACGTTCAAGACCTTACAAGTCTGTGTTTGTATCGATCTGACTCTATGGACAGAGGTGCTATCTCAATTAACGTACCACCAGTCTTCGAAGGCTCTAATTACTTATGGTGGAAAATTGCTATGCGAAATTTTCTTCAAGCACGTGATTTTCAATCATGGGTATATGTTGTTAATGGCTATAATGCTCCCGTCGTGGCAGTTGGAGATGTAAACGTTCCCAAGGATATTGGTGAATATACCCCTGCCGAGATAAATGCTGCAAAGGAAAATTCCTACGGTTTGAATGCCATTATACATGCCATTACCACAAATCTTCAGCACCATGTGTCAAATTGCACGAGGTCTAAAGATGCGTGGGATATCTTAGAAACTGTATTCGAAGGTAACTCCAGTAAAAAGGAAGCTAGGCTTCAAAACCTTAATTCCGATTGGGAAAACCTTCGTATGGCAGATGAAGATACATTTGATGAGTTTAATCACAGAGTGTCTGAAATTGTTAATGCATCTTTTGCATTTGGTAAGACTATTCCTGAAAAAGGACATTGTGATGAAAATTCTCAGATCGCTGCCATCTAGTATACGACTCTAAGAAGCATGCCATCGTTGAGGGAAATAACCTTGATAATCTCTCCAGAAATATGCTGGTTGGGAAGCTTAAGATCTTTGATCACAAGCACTCATCCAAATCTAAGGATGTTGTGTTCAAAACACTAAAGGACACGAAATTACTTGATAAAAGTAAAAAAGTGTATATCTCTGAAGATGATCACTCTGAGACTGATTCATCAGATGAATATCTTGACAAGTCGGTCTCGATGATCACAAGACAGTTTAGGGACCTTCGGTTGAAGAGAAGTAAACGGTTCTCCAGAGATAAGCCTAAAACATTAATCAAACCTCATAATCGTATTCCTCATAAGAACAGGGAAACAAATGAAACTGATGACGAGGATATGCCTCAGTGCTTTAAGTGTAAGGGATTTGGTCATTCTGCAAACGAGTGCCCAAATCGTAGAAAATACACCGGGAACAAAGGTCTTGCTGCAACTCTTGATGAAATGTCTGACAACTATGATTCTAATGAAGAAGAGAAATCAAGTGTTTCACTTATTGGTGAAAATATTGATTTTGATAACTGTAGCAATACATATATCAATCTCGATATTCTTTTAAAAGAAAACCCAACTAATCTGGAAGAAAAAATTGACAAATTCTTTGGAAACTCTATTTATAATGTTGCAGGTTCCACCATGTGTCTAGCTGTGTGCACATCTCAGAAGCCTGACTTTCATCCTAGTTTGACGTGCTCGTATTGTTCTCTAAAGGGTCATGAACTTTCAAGGTGTTACAAGTACAAACACCAATTGAGGCACGTCAACAAACTTCAACGAAGAGCAAATCAATCAGCAAATAAGCTTAAACTTGCTCGGAAAACCGCTGAGGTATGTAAGATTTTATCTTCGTCTAAGAAGTTAGTTTCGAAGGATAAACCAAGACCATTAGAGAAGAAAGTATGGTCGAGTCGTTTTGATAGACAAAGGTATGTGGATTCCTCTCAAGAGGAAAATGGTGGACAAATTGTTGTTCACCACAACGCAACTTGATTGTGTTGTTTTGGAAATCTTGTCTCATGTGCCTGATCAAAAGAGACAATGATTTTGTACCTCTCAGGCTTTAGGAAAAGTTTTTTTTCTCTCCTTTTCTTAGTTTTTGTTCTTCCCTGTCTATCAACAAAGGAGGGTTATTATCGACAATTCTACTCTTTATAGGGTTGTGAGTTGGACGTGTACAAACCTGTTTAAAGGTTTCAAAACCCTACATTCCTTTTTCCTTCCTCAAAACCTCTTTTTATCTCAAGACTACTTGTTGAGTTCAATTTGTGATTTCCTCTCACAAACCCATACGTTATGGATATTCCAAGCATGATGTCTTCTGATGGAAAAGATGTTAATGTGATTGTTAAGCTATCAATCATGAAGGAAAAAGAGAAATCTTCGTTATCTCCTACCTTGAAAAGAAAAAGAAGGAATGTGAGGAAGCCAAGAGTCGTTCCTTCAAACTCTCAGAAGTTTTCTGATGTTCTTGAAGTGTCGATGGAGATGCGAAAGGAGATTCAACAAATAAAGGCTTTTGTGTATAAGACTCATGAGATTCAGAAGGCCTTGGTTCGACATCATCAGCCAAGAAAGTTTATTGATATAAACTCCTACCTTAATGAACCTTATGTCCTAATGGTTGTTGACGACAAGGAGTTCGGGGACGATAAAGAATTCTTCAAAGGTCTTATTGCCTATTAAATCTTCTATTTTTCTTGTTTTGTTAGAAGAATAACTAGAGTTTGGAATAGCCATTATTGTGATTACACATAGCTATGTCCAACGTTTTCATCTTCATGTTTTAAGATTTATTGGTTTAAATTCTAAATTTGTTTGGAAGATGATTTTTGCAGTATTAATCTTTATGGTTTTATATATTGCAATATTGTTATGGGATATGTGTGTTTGCGTCCGTGAACTATGATTGTCCCATACCTTGTCAAAAGTAATGTCTTTCGCATGTCGATATGCATGTATTGATAGAAGAATGAATAGACTTTTGACAAATACAAAGTTTAAGCCTATTATGTCAATTTTTGATGGAAGATAGGTTAAAATCTTTTGTTTGCAAGGATTATGTCTATTGAATGTCGTTATGGGAATAGTGATGGAAAATAGAATGAATCCTTGTGTATTCCGAAGTATTGATCTTCCCTGATCCATATTTTTATGTATTATTGTGAGGCTCCGTAAAGTGTCTTATGTTGAGCACTAAGCGGACAAGTTGATTATTTTTATGATTAGCTTAGTTGTTGTTCCGCGAGATACTTTATGTCGAGCATATTCAACCAAATTAATCATCTTGTTTGGTTATTTAGTTGTTGCTCCGTAAGTTTTCTTATGTCGAGCATGACCAATTAAATTGATGACTTTTGTGATTAATCTAATTGTATATTTTGAGTCTCCATAAGTTCACTTATGTTGAGCATTTTCGATTAAATTAATCATGGGTTCTCTTGTGGTTAATTTAATTGAGTACTTTGGATTCAAATTCATACTTGTATGTGATTTGTTATGTCCAAATAAATCCTTCTTTTCTTTCGAAATTAAGGTCGCTCTTGTTGTTCCTTCGGGAATGACATATTATAGGGGAGAGTTCTTAATTGAACTTGCGCTTAATTGCCAAATCTTTGTGGGGAGTGCGACTGTGGAATATTATAGGGGTGATCTTGTATCTTTATAAACTCCTCGATGAATGCATTTAGCCTCGGCTTTATGATTGCATCTAAATAAGATGATATGTGTTTCTTTCTTTTGGTCATGAAATGTCTCTTTCGGAAATTTCATTAGGATCCCGTACTTGTACCTTTGCCAATTTTATTGACAAAAAGGGGGAGAATTAATATGTAGTTCACACTACAAATACATATGGTTTTTGGATCATTATGTAAGGGGGAGTGGTTTCCATGTGAGATGGAGTATTGACTAAGGGGGAGTGATACATATCACCATAGTATTGTTGTTGAAGTTGTGATACAATTGAACTTTGACGCTGTGTAATGATACTACGACACTGTATAACAATGATTGAGAACTCTTGTTTTCTCGTTGTTATAGATATGGATTTTCAACAACAATGATGTTGAACTTACAACCTTTGGGATCATTGGAGTACTTGGAAGTGACGAAAATTTCAAGTAATGTTGAAAATTAGGCATGTGGAATAGGAGCTACAAAAGTTAATTTATTTATTTTTTGTATTCCATGTGTATTAATAGTTTTGCCACTAAAATTGACAAAGGGGGACATTGTTAGAGCATTGCTCGGTCGAACTCGCATGCGTTGCTATCTCAAGCATGTTTGTCAATGTTATTGATCAAAACTATAAGTCTTGATTTCTAGTCTACTATAGCTAATGACTCGAACTAGGATAGAAAGTGTAGTTGAGATCAAGAACTCCATAGAAATCATTATACAAGACGAAGGACTACTCAAGGAACCGGTGGATCTTCATCGACTAATAGGTATGCGGAGACTTGAACTTATCTATCACTCAAAAGTCTATTTATCTCCTATATTGAGACAAAAGTCGTTTTGCTATATAGACTTAGATTATACACATTTGTTATTTCGAGCCGAGTTTATCTCGCCTATCTATTTCTCGAAATATGTGTTAGTAAGCTTTCGCTTTAGCCTAGTTCATCTTTACCTAGTGACGAAAGTCATGACAAGTTTCAGTCACTTTGAAAATTGCTTACTTTGACGAAAAATAGTTTGTGAATAACAACTATAGAATATCAACGTCCTCTAAGAATGTTTAAATGATTGAAATAAGAGTTTAGATTATATAAAAATTGGAGGATATAAGCATTTTTGTGGAAACACATATATGTATAAGTCCTTATTCCTTGAAACGAAGTTTTCGAACTTTGTTGATCAAGAAAACCGGAATAGTAGCGTGAGCCAAGTCCGCGAAATCAGTCTGTGAACCCAGTCCGCGAACTGGCGGAAGTTCTCGACCCGAGAAATTCTGCTGGAGTTTGTGAACTCCGTCCGGGAACTTAAGTCCGCGAACCCATTCCACGAACTTGAGTAGGTTATATCTAAAAATGATGTTTGTGAACTTATTCTTATATAAACTAAGGAATGCAAATTGCAAACTGTGGATATATAGTTCATGAACCGATTCGAGTGAATCAAATCGTTTTTTCTTCGAATGTGTCTTGTGTAGAACATAAGATTTCCTTGTGTGGATGGTGAAAAACGATTTGTTGGTTTTTACGGAATTGAAGAGTCGACCGTGTGGAGACTCCTTGAACCGAGCAAAATGTTGAACCTCACACACATGCACTGCAAGAAGGGAGTGCTTTAAGTTCGAGAGATCAATCTGTAAGATCCCGGCCTAAACAAAGAATAATGGCCGTTCCAGAGTCAATTCGGTCACAAGAGAGGATGGGTTGATCTGTAGGAGGGAAGCTGAGAAATGCGTGAGATCAATGGTGATCTGAGATTGTAGGTGTGTTGTGAATTCAACGTGAAAATGCTCTGAATGATTGAATTTTGCTCAATTGAGAGTAATTTCTGTGAGTTCGTGTAGACGAAAGATTGTATGTATGAACTTTTGATGAGAAATTGCTCGTTTTGGCGAATGTTGATCGAATGTTCGAAAACTTCTGTCCTTTCAATCAGGATTCAGAGACATTTTATAATGTCGTAGTTGAAAACAACATGATCCCATGAAGTGTGACGATTGCTGGAATCAGAGAACGGGAAATGGGGAAATCGTGTTAAAACCAATTACTCATCGTGCGGATACTTGGTTAACTTTCCACCCACTACTTTGCTGACTCTTCCAACTGATTGCACGACTTGTTCACATTCTCATCGTGGGTGAACACACGTGCCGTAGACTGCCAGACCAAAACCCTAGTTAGTATCCCCCCATGTGACACGATTGAAATCTCGTGATTGTGGAGACAGTTGCTGACTTTATGGGACGATGAGTCCATGTATTGCTGAGTTGAACATGATTAGCAAATTTTTCGAAACTCATGAATTTAATGTGTCTGATGAGACGAGGTATCATTATAACCTAAGACGAGCAAAACTGTGTTGCTAAATTGTTGAATATTGGTAGTTGAACCAATATTCTTTGATTTGAGCAAATATTGCTAATCTGAGCGAATATTGCTAATTGAATAAATATTGCCGGTTCGAGCGAATATTGCTAGTTCGAGCAAATATTGTTCTTTTGATGAATTGTTGGTACCTGGACCAAATAAAATATTAATTTAAGTTACTGATTGCTGGGTCGAGCAAAATAAATATGAATATCAATCATGGAATCAACATAAAATTACCAGAGTGTTCGAATCTGCACAGAATCACGTTTCTGCAGAGCTCTGGATTCAAAACCCTAATTTTACCGAAATGATGATTTATTGCAAATCAACACGGGACCGGCTACATGGGATGACGGGTTTACCATATAACGCTCAGATGCTCGAATGAGCAAAAAATACCAAAGTCTCTTGAGGACCAGTTGGTGAAAGAATGATTAAATGTTGGTTTAATCATTTACTGAAATAATGCTCGTGTGAGCAACAAATCATAAAACCTGATGTAGAAAATATGAGGGGCCTACAAAGAGGTCATGGGACCGGCTCTTGATGGTCGTGGGACCAGTAGATGGTAGTTTGAGCGAACTTCCAGTTGTTTGGAAAGAGTTCGAACCTAATATGAGCAACTGAGCAAATTAGGTTAAAATCATTAAAACATGCGGGACCAGCTGTTTGCAAGCCTCAGGGTCACCCTTGGTCGGTCAAGGGGATGTGCCCGTGTCACCACAATGTCCGTGCTTCAGTCCTGAGAATTTTGATATTTTCTGATGCACGTTTGAGCAACATTTGGAGAAAATATGCAAAATCCATGGTTTTGCTGAAACCGGCAAAAATACATGAGATGATGTAAATAATAAATAAAACATGGGATTTCAAGGTGTGGGACCGGCACGGCTAGGGCATGGCCGGCCGGCTGACAGACGCGGTCCCACATGTTTATCCCAGTTTTATGTGATTTTATGTGTTTTCTCTGATTTGAGAGAAATTTCATGAAACTGGAGAGTTTGGTGAAATTAGGGAACTCTCATGAGAGATAAAATAATAATAAAATAGGGAATGGGAGTGTGGGACCGGCATGGCTAAGGCATGGCCGTTCGGCCATGAGCGCGGGTCCCAACCCAGTCTTCCCAATTTTATGTAATTTTTGATGATTTTAGCTAACTTTCATAAAATCAAAAGGATTTGTTGAAAACCAAGATATTTTGTTGAAATCAGGGAGTTTTCATGAAATCAGGAAACAAAACACCAAATAATAATAAAATAACAGGCATGTGGGACCGGCTAGGGCATGGCCGGTCGACTAGAGCCCGGCCCACAAGTTTTTTCCTATTTTTTTAATATTTTCTATAACTCTAGAGAAAATACATGAAATTAGGTAATTTTAGGAAAAATTCATGAAATCAAGGGAATTTTTCGTAATTTAAGAGGAAATAATAAAATAATGGGACGTGAGGTGTAGGACCTGCTACGGCCCAGGCACGGCCGGCTGGTGCTCGGTCCCACGACACCTTTCCCTAATTTTATTATTTTTTGATGAAATCATGTTATTTTAAAGAAAAATAGATGAAATTAGGTGATTTTAGGGAAAATTCATGAAATCAAGGGAATTTTCATAATTTAAGAGGAAATAATAAAATAATGGGGTGTGAGGTGTGGGACCGGCCATGGCCAAGGCATGACCGGCCGGCTGACGGTCCCGCGACACCTTTCCCTAATTTTATTATTTTTTGATAAAATCATGTGATTTAGATAAAAATACATGAAATTAGGTAATCTTCATGATTTTAGGGAAAATTAGTAAAATATTATAAAAATATAAAATTGGGCGTGGGACTGGTCACGGCATGACGGGCGGTTGGTGAGCCCAGTCCCCTGGCGCCTCTGCTAATATTTTTACTATTTTCCTTCCTATTTTGCATAGGTTCCTCGTTCATTCGTATTTTCCGAAATGTTCGTTTGCGCAATCAAAATGCTGGTCTGTGTATTATCTGCTAATTACACTTGCACCATTTGTCAGGGATTATTCGATGCCCATACGCATGTTTCGTTGAATATTTATTACTAACCTGTGGAATTCTGCTGGGAAGAACCACAGATTGAAGTAACGAAATATAACGAGGAATCGTAGAATATTGCTGAATATTCAGGTGATTAATTGACGACTCGTAGAATATTGCTGGATATTCAGACGATTTAAGATAATTAATTGATGGCTCTGTACTAGAAGGGCTTCCTGTCTAGGAGCATTAATTATCTGAGGGTTGAGCAATATGAACTTGCTGGAGTGTCATATTCCTCTTGCATAGTCGGGGAAAATCTGGTTACATCCCGAAGACGTTGTCGCTCTATACTAGCAGACATGTTGTCTAGGAGCCGCCCAATCTTTCGATTCTATACAGTATGAGATGTGTCGTGGCCTCAGCTGAGAGACTGTACATCTTCATCTTCTCTGAGAGACTTTCTCCATCAGAGGTGGCATGAGCTTTCATGCACAAAGACATGAGTCTCGATACTCATATGATTGCCGGATCCGGAGTAATTACTGAAATTGCTCAGTATTCATGAGATGTGTCGTGGCCTCAGCTGAGAGACTACACATTTACACGTACTCTGAGAGACAACCTTCTCAGTCAGAGATTTATGACATGAGCGTTCATGCTTTAATGAGATACATGAGTCTCAATACTCATCCGGTTGCCGAATCTGGAGTATAGTTTTACAATTCTACCCTTTTTCGAAAATCCACCATCTACATTAAATCCCCTGCTTAGTGAGGAACAGTCATGTTCCTCATTCAGCATTTAATGGTGATTTTCCAGGTATAAATAAAAATAAGTAATTGAACTTAGTCATAAGATAAGATATTACCGGATTTCGACTGAATGAGCAAACCATGGTTTGAGCGGAAACCTTTGTGGCATAATAGATTGTCATCCAGTGAACATAAAACCGTGTAGAACCGCTGGTTCGATGGTGGAACCTTGGTTGGTTTAGGATTCACGGGTCGGGCCCAAAAGGGAAATCCTTATGGAATTAGGTTTTGGAAATAAAATTAGGTATAAAAGAGATTAATTATCTCTTTTTTTTTTATTTCTCCCACAACCGACCACCACCTTCACCTCCCTCTCATCTTCACGCCGAGCAAGAGCAGCAGGAAAAAATTTGTCCGCCGGCGCGTTAGCTCGCCGTCCGGCCAAATTCCGGCCAGTGCCGACCAGGTACGTGCAAAAAAAATTTATTTTTATTTTTCAAAGTTTGCTGATTTCATGAGATGTTCATGCTTCCATCATGTTAAAATTATATACATGGGTATATGTTGATGTGAGTTTTGTGGAAAAACCCTTATTTATTAAACGTATGTTCGTTCGATCGTTAGTTTTGAAAACTAATAATAATCCCTGATTTAGAAGGAATTTTTTATATGTATGTGGATTTAGGTCCAGTAATAAAACTTAGTGTATGAGCTTTCATGTGAACCAAGATTTTACCTTAATAGATGTGAGCTTTCACAAAACCGAAATAAGCCTCGTTTAAGAAAATTATGCTCATTCGAGGAAAATAGATACATGTAATTTTATGTATGTAAATTTATGTCCAGTGATAAAACTTTGTTTATGAGCTTTCATGTGAACTTGTATTTTATCACAAGAGGTGTGAGCTTTCACAAAACTAGCATAAACCTTCGTGTTTTTTTTTAATAAATCACTAATACGAAGGAAAATAGATTTTTTATATATGTAGCCGTGACATATTTTACGTGAAACATGATGACATATCTTATTCACATGGACTTGTTATAATTAGATAAATTCTGAAAATTTACGTGAACAAATTGCATTAATTGTTGCTTTGTAAAATCAAGATGTGGGTTTTGAGTAACCTTCAAACTAGACAATTTATTTACGATGAAATCATGTCTTGTTGTAAATATCATAGTTCAGTTGTGCGAATGTTCACATTATGAAAATTATGTACATGATTTTATGATAAAATCATTTTCCATGAACTAATGAAGTGTTGTTCGTTATTGCAGGTTTCAAGGAACGAATTGATTTCGTGTGTTAACTCTTGTATTGCAACCACTATTGTTAGTGAAATTGAAAGAGGTAAGATTCAAGAATTACCATTTTGTGGATGAATTTATCTGCATGTCGATAACTCCATGCTCCTGGTTTCAGAAAATGCCGGCTTTCAGCGGTCATAGTTATTCCTCCGGTTCTGACAAAGATCCCAAAGCTCCCATAGCTAAGCCAAGAGACAAGGTAATTTGTGATGAGGGAGCAAAGTCCAGCGTACCCTCGAATGAGCGGAGAGTTACTTTCGCCGAACTCATGAAAACAAAAGCCGAAGACGATGAGAAAGATGCTCGTCAGCGCACAAAGGATCGAATCCGGCGCAAAATACAGAGAGTTGAGGAAAAACGCCAATTCTTGGACGGGGTACCCTCTGATTCTGATGCTGATGCTTCTGAAGAAGAAACCGCCTGGGGTTTGCCTGATCAGTGTGCCAAAGAATTCGAAAGTCCCATGAACATTGCAGCTGAAGCGGAAGAAGATTCAGATGATGATTTTCATGCTCATCCAGACGTCACCAATAGTCATGACAGTGATTCCGAAGAAGGGGATTCTGAGAAGGATAGTGATGAAAACTCTGAGAAAGACAATGATGACGAATCTGGCAACTTAGATGGATCTGACGAGTATCTTTATTTTCGATCTCTTTTTTATTTTTAGTATTTGAATACTCTCAATCTTCGTAGTAGATGTCTCCATTCGAACAACTTTATTGAAGTATTTAGGTATTCCTTTTGAACAAGAGATTTTATTAATGCAAGTTCTTCTTGATTGAATTAAGCAAACCGGGCCACTCTTCATGTTGAACTCATTGTAATCTCCCTTAACCCTTGTGGTTCTTCATCTTATGAAAGTATCCAAGCATAAGAGTACATGGAGCCGTGTGACTTGCCGATCACAATTAACCTTGGTCAGTCCCCAGTGCACTATTTTACTTCAACATCTCCAGTTTGACCTTGTTCAAGACTTAGGGTTTCAGTAAAACTCGTAACTGAATCGGAGATAAGTGCCTGCCATATCTTGTATATATGTTTGTAGATTTAGGTTTTATCACTTGCGCCAATATTTCCTCCATTTCTAAGTTAGTTTCATCACATAAGAAATTTCGATCATCATACCTCTCATATCATGTATGCTGATAATATTTCTTCTCAAAACGGACTTCAGTCGAAACATGGAGTAGAAGCGCCCATCTTGGTAAGTTGCACATCTTTTCCATCCCGTTCAGTTGAGGTTACTGATCGTAGAAGATGATTTGTTGCAGGATAACCAGAAGAATCTTTCTTCTCATAATTCAAGGCCCAAGCGGACTGCTAGAACTCCTGCCCGATATAGGTCGGATCCTGCTGAGACTGGATCATCTGTAAGCAATCTTATAATTCTTAAAATTTTACCATGTCTAATTCAGGCGAAATTAAACACTTCTCCGTTCCTCACAGGCGGATGTTTGTGTCATTGTTGATGCTAGAAGGAGAAGGAGTGGAAAGTCCGTGACTGTGGTCGAGGTTGAAGACAGTGGCAATCAAGCATGTGAAGATTGTGCAGAATCCGTGGAGACAGAAGACAGCGTTCACGCCTGTGAATACCCGACATCTGGGCTCTCATTTGAAGCTCCATTGGTTAACACTTTCCCAGACAATGAGATGGTTGGTGGATTTGTCATTCCCAAGTGCCATGCACCTCTGTATACCAAGATCTGGAAAAAGTATGGGCATATTGCTACTACGGAAGTGTGGAAAGGTTTTCTACCCACTCTCTTGACTACAGTTGCAGGGCTGCTACCGATCATTGAAGAAATGAACCAAATGCACCTGCGAGACGTCAAGAATCAGGAACTGCACAAGTGGGATGAGATGATTTCCAATTGTGAGATATTGCGATTCAATGTGAGCTGGCTTCGTCGTGGTCTTGAGATAATTAAGATCCATAAGGCGGCGGAAGCTGCTGATGCGATTTCCATGACCACTGCTTTACTGGAGGAGGAAAAGATACTGGCTTTGGAGTCAGCGAGGGTTGAGAAGGCGGTTGAGGATTTGAAGGCAAAGACTAGGATCTTCCAGAAGAAACTCGACAGGGTTTCCTATAGGGATTATCCATTACTGGATGGTTTGCTCTGAGTGAATATTCAGGAGAGTTGTAATGTTGGTTTCTGACAAGGTAGAATAATCTGATAGTATGAGGAGTTTTTGTTCAATTGATGAATATTTGATGAACGAATGAGCATCTTGCATGCTCTTTGAAGGAAATAAATTACATTTGAGATGTATTTAAAATAAAGGTTAATTATCTGTTGTTGATCAAGCGTAATAGGCTTTGAGCCATTTGCCGTTGATAATATTTTCTTCCTTTCCTCCACTGAGTGCTAAAATTTTGTAGTATCCACTAGACACCGCTTTGATGATAACATACGGCCCTTCCCATTTCGAAGAGAATTTGGGAGCAGACATGTCTTGTTGAATGTGCTTTGCTGTTTTTAATACCAAATCTCCTACTTGAAAAGTTCGAGGTTTTACCATTTTGTTGTAAGACCTGGATACCCTCTGTTTATAAGCCTCCACGTACTTTTCTACTTTAGATCTCCTTGATTCAAGCATGTCTAGTTCAACAACTCTTGACTTGGACACTTCAACTTCATCCCATTGTATTCCGCTAGCCGCTGCAATCCTTGCTGAAGGAATTTTTATCTCATCTGGGAGTATAACATCATCCCCATAGACGAGCGAATACGGTGACGTCCCAATTGAGCTCCTTGGTGCAGTTCTGTAAGCCCACAAATCCATGGGAAGTTGCTCATGCCACGATCGTGGATTGTCATGAATTGTTCGACTGATAATCCGGATCAAAGTTTTGTTGGTACTCTCTGCTTGGACGTTTCTTTGGGGGTAGTATGGTGTGGAGAAGATCTGTTTAATCCCGTACTCCTTGAGTAATTTCTCGACATCTTGATTGGCGAAAGGAGTCCCATTATCCGTGATGATATGTTTAGGGACGCCGAATCTACATATAATATGCTCCTTGATGAAGGCTGCAATAGTTACCCATGTGGTACCTCTGAGCGGGATTGCTTCGACCCACTTAGTGAAATACTCAGTAGCTGTGATGATGTATTCATGCTGCTTTGATGATGCTGGATTGATCTTCCCGATGATATCAAGGCCCCAGCTGTAGAAAGGCCATGGACTATTCACAGAGTGTAATGGAAGACAAGGGGTATGAATGAGATTACCGTGAATCTGGCATTTATGGCACTTCTGAACGTATGCGTCCCCATCATCTTCCATAGTCGGCCAGTAGTATTTCTCGTGGATTTGGAGAAACAACTTCTTTTCCCCCTGATGTTCTCCTTCATGAGTCTTTTTCAGGACTGTCAGGATTTCATCTTCGGCTAGGCATCTCAACATGTCTCCTCCAAAGCTTTTGCGGTATAAGATTCCATCAAGAAAAAAAAATCTCTTAGCTCTCTGTATGAGTTTGATTGGATCTTTCTTTTCTGGTGGCGATTTGTTGTCTCGAAGATATTCGATGTAAGGATGCCTCCATTCCGCGGTGTGAAGGAGTGTTAGCACCTCCAAATGATGAGGAGGTGTCTGACAATTAGCACAAGCTCCGTGCAAAGTCCTCGACTGTGCTTCCATGGAAGGCCAATAGTACCCGAGTCTCTGGAGTCTTCTATAAAGTGTTATCACCAGTGTCTGTCCGCACACTTTTTGATGCACACTTTCGAGTTTTTCTTTTGCTTCTTCATCACCCAGGCATCGTGATAGAGAGGCATCCGGGTTACAATGGTATAAGGCTCCATGAAGAAAGAAGAAGTTCTTCAGATATTTAAGGCTGATCGTCCCTTCTGTAATGGAGCTGCTCAGTTCATGAATGATAGGTTCTCTCCAGTCATTTGCTTGAGATTTTTCAATTTGATTAAGCCACGTGGATGGCACAGCTCGTCTTTGCACTATGATGGATTTCTCTGATCCTTCGAATTGCAACTTGGAGGCGAGAGTTTCTAAGCAATCAACATGCCTATTGTTGGTTCGGCCAGTATGGGTGATGGTCGCGTCAGCGAAATGAGTCAGGAGTCGCTGTGCTTCAGCCCTGAATGGAGCAAGTGTTATCTCTTTGAGAGAGTACACCCCATTCATTTGATTGACTAGTAGTATTGAATATCCTCTGATCTCCAGATGTATTACTCCTGCTTGTTTAGCTAAGGATAATCCTAGCAAGAAGGCATCATACTCTGCTGAATTATTTGTACAGTGGAAATCCAGCTTGAATGAGTGTGAGAATACCTATCCTGATGGCGAGACCAAGACTATGCCCGCTCCTCCAGTATCATTACTAGGAGTGGCGGATCCATCAAAGTACAACAACCATGTTTCTCCTTTAACGACTGAGATTCCTGGAAGTTCTCCTGATACATCATCTGGTAATGTCGCGGAATCTTCTCCTGGGAACGCTGCTAGTAAATCTGCTACTGCTTGACCTTTGATTTCTTTGGGGGGAACACATACTATGTCGAATTCTGACATCTGAAACAACCACTTTCCAGGTTTTCCTATCAGAGCGGGTTTTGAGAGTAAAAACTTTATGGGATCAGCTTTGGATACAAGCACAACTCTGTTGGATAGTAAATAATGCCTGAATCTTTGATTGCATGAGCTAACGCCAGGCATACTCTTTCATCTTTCGGGTATCTGAGTTGAGCATCCTTCATGGTTCGGTTGAAATAGTAAATCGGATGCTCGACGCCTTCTTCGTCTTCTTGAGCCAGTAGTGCTCCAATAGCAACATCACTGGAGGCAATGTATAATATCAACGGTCGACCCTGTACTAGAGACCTCATGACTGCAGGTGATAAAAGTATCTGTTGTATTTTCTGAAATGCTTCCTGCTGAACATCTTTCCACGTGAAACTCGCTCCCTTCTTCAGCAGAGGGGTGAACGAAACAATAAGTTGAGCCAATCCTGGTATGAAGCGTCTGATGTAATTCACCTTACCCATGAAGCTCTGCAGTTCCTTCACAGTGCGTGGAGGAGGCATGGTGGAGATGGATTTCACTTTGTCCGGATCGACTTTGATCCCTTCGACAGTGACCAAGAACCCCAGAAACTTTCCAGAAGAAACTCCAAAAGCGCATTTTAGAGGATTCATATTCAACTTGTATTCTCTGCATCTTTCAAAGACTTGTCTCAGAACTTCTAGATGGGATGTTCGAGTTTTCGATTTCACCACGACATCGTCAACATAATCCTCTACTTGCTTGTGCATCATATCATGAAATATTGTTGTCATGGCTCGTTGGTAGGTGGCGCCAGCATTCTTCAACCCAAAGGGCATCACAGTGTAATGAAAATTCCCAATGGGAGTGCGAAACGCGGTCTTGGCGGCATCATGTTCGAACATTTTGATTTGGTTGTACCCACTGTAACCATCCATGAATGAGAACATATCGTGGCCGCTGGTCGCATCAACGAGCATATCAATGTTGGGTAAAGGAAAGTCATCCTTCGGGCAGCATTTATTTTGGTTTCTGAAATCTACACAGCATCTGATTTGGCCATTTTTCTTATTAACTGGGACGACATTAGCCAGCCAGGTTGGATGTTGAATAGGCTTGATAAATCCTGCTACCAGCAATTTTTGAATTTCGGCCTTGATTTGTTCCTCGACCTCATGACTGAACCGCTTGGGCGGTTGTTTGACAGCCTTGGAGCCGGGAATGATATGTAGACGGTGAGTGACCAGTTTTTCATCCAGGCCAGGCATTTCTTTATACGTCCAAGCAAATATATCCCGATACTCCTTCAGTAGCTTTATCAGACATGCACGCTCTTCCGATGATAGCGCAGAACTGACCAAGATCGGTCTTGGATTTTCCTCTGTGCCGATGTTAACCGTCTCAAGATCATCAGTGGTAGAATTCGTGCCCTCTTGCAACTGTTGTGGAGCTTCCTGAACTTCATCTTCGGGTAGTTGTTCATTCTGACACGATTCACCAGTGCAGGGAGACTCTTGATCAATCTCCCCTATTAATTGCTAATCTTTGCGTCGCCGGTAAATGACCCTTCCTTTTGCGTCATGAATGGTCATAAAATTGGATCCTGAGCTCGTAGTTTCATCTTTTCGGCGCTTGAACGATGTAGCAGGCGATTCGAATGGTTTCGCTTCCGAAGATGGTGATGATGTTGATGCCTCAATAGCCTTCCAACTTGGAAGTGGAGTAGTATAGATTTTCTTAGGAGGTTCAGGGACGCTCTGGGATTCGATGAATTCAGCATCGTAAGACAGAGCATAAGGAGATGATGAAGCAGCTATGCGTACGATCTTGTTATTGTGTAAGGCCTTCATGCATTGATGGTAGGTTGATGGAACCACCTTGTTGTCATGGATCCAAGGTCGTCCAAGTATCAAGTGGTAGTCAGGCTCTTGCTCTATCACGTGGAATTTTACCTTTGATTGAATTGGCCCTACCCTCTAATCTATGTACGCGTATCCATATGTGTGACTTTGGCTTCCTTCAAATCCTGTCATTAGGATGGGATGGCGAATGATTTTACCTTATGGGAATCTGGCCATTCTAAGAGTATTCATAGTGAAAATATTGCTGGAAGCACCGGTGTTGACAAGAGCCCTTCTAAATTTGGTGCCTTTGATGAAGCCAGTCACATACAACGCGCGATTATGCCCTTCGTCAGCGATGCGATCCTCCTCTCCAAAAGTGATGTTGTCGATTGAATGTTCAGATACCATGGATACTTCTTCAACTGCTGGGGTTGGTAAAGTTATTTGTACGTCGGATGATATCTGGTTGAGCGCGGCAAACGTGTCCGTGCGCTGTTCCCTGGAAAAGTGTAAAAGTTCACACAAATTTTCAATCAATTGTGCAACCTCTTGATCCACCGGCTTTTCATAAGTAGTGAAACTGTTGATTTGAGGGTCAGGCGTTGAGCCAGTCCCCAGTGTTGGGACTTCCGAGACACCGCCCAACTCAGATGTCAGCTTGATGAGAAAATCGAGTATGTGATCTATTGTGTTCTTCATCAGATCCATGTTCCTGGCGTGGAATTCCATAATTTGAGATAGCTCTGCCAGAGTCGGGGTTCCCCTGCCTTCTGTGTCGTCAGGTGTAACATGAGGAATCATGCCATTTGAAAGATTCTGGACTGGGTATGGATCAGTTGAATTAGTCCTAAGACCAACCATCTTGTGAAAATGAGATTGAAACCGAGAGATCAATCTCCCACTGTGGTCGCCAATCTGTGGATGGGGAAAAACGATTTGCTGGATTTTACGGAATTGAAGAGTCGACCGTGTGGAGACTCCTTGAACCGAGCGAAATGTTGAACCTCACATAGATGCACTGCAAGAAGGGAGTGCTTTAAGTTCGAGAGATCAATCTGTAAGACCTCGGCCTAAACCAAGAATAATGGCCGTTCCAGAGTCAATTCGGTCACAAGAGAGGATGGGTTGATCTGTAGGAGGGAAGCTGAGAAATGCGTGAGATCAATGGTGATCTGAGATTGTAGGTGTGTTGTGAATTCAGCGTGAAAATGCTCTGAATGATTGAATTTTGCTCAATTGAGAGTAATTTCTGTGAGTTCGTGTAGACGAAAGATTGTCTGTATGAACTTTTGATGAGAAATTGCTCGTTTTGGCGAATGTTGTTCGAATGTTCGAAAACTTCCGTCCTTTCAATCAGGATTCAGAGACATTTTATAATGCCGTAGTTGAAAACACCATGATCCCATGAAGTGTGACAGTTGCTGGAATCAGAAAATGGGAAATGGGGAAATCGTGTTAAAACCAATTACTCATCGTGCGGAGACTTGGTTAACTTTCCACCCACTACTTTGCTGACTCTTCCAACTGATTGCACGACTTGATCACATTCTCATCGTGGGTGAACACACGTGCCGTAGACCGCCAGACCAAAACCCTTGTTAGTATCCCCCTATGTGACACGATTGAAATCTCGTGATTGTGGAGTCGGTTGCTGACTTTATGGGACGATGAGTCCATGTATTGCTGAGTTGAACATGATTAGCAAATGTTTCAAAACTCATGAATTTAATGTGTCTGCTGAGACGAGGTATCATTATAACCTAAGACGAGCAAAACTGTGTTGCTAAATTGTTGAATATTGGTAGTTGAACCAATATTCTTTGATTTGAGCAAATATTGCTAGTCTGAGTGAATATTTCTAATTGAATAAATATTGTCGGTCCGAGCGAATATTGCTAGTTCGAGCAAATATTGTTCTCTTGATGAATTGTTGGTAGCTGGACCAAATAAAATATTAATTTAAGTTACTGACTGCTGGGTCGAGCAAAATAAATATGAATATCAATCATGGAATCAACATAAAATTACCAGAGTGTTCGAATCTGCACAGAATCACGTTTCTGCAGAGCTCTGGATTCAAAACCCTAATTTTACCGAAATGATGATTTATTGCAAATCAACACGGGACCGGCTACATGGGATGACGGGTTCACCATATAACGCCCAGATGCTCGAATGAGCAAAAAATACCAAAGTCTCTTTAGGACCAGTTGGTGAAAGAATGATTAAATGCTGGTTTAATCATTTACTGAAATAATGCTCGTGTGAGCAACAAATCATAAAACCTGATGTAGAAAATATGAGGGGCCGACCAAGAGGTCATGTGACCGGCTCTTGATGGTCGTGGGACCAGTAGATGGTTGTTTGAGTGAACTTCCAATTGTTTGGAAAGAGTTCGAACCTAATATGAGCAACTGAGCAAATTAAGTTAAAATCATTAAAACATGCGGGACCAGCTGTTTGCAAGCCTCAGGATCACCCTTGGTCGGTCAAGGGGATGTGCCTGTGTCACCACAGTGTCCGTGCTTCAGTCCTGAGAATTTCGATATTTTCTGATGCACGTTTGAGCAACATTTGGAGAAAATATGCATAATCCATGGTTTTGCTGAAACCGGCAAAAATACATGAGATGATGTAAATAATAAATAAAAACATGGGATTTCAAGGTGTAGGACCGGCACGGCTAGGGCATGGCCAGCCGGCTGACAGACGCGGTCCCACATGTTTATCCCAGTTTTATGTGATTTTATGTGTTTTCTCTGATTTGAGGGAAATTTCATGAAACTAGAGAGTTTGCTGAAATTAGGGAACTCTCATGAGAGATAAAATAATAAAAAAAATAGGGAATGGGAGTGTGGGACCGACATGGCAAAGGAATGGCCGGTCGGCCATGAGCGCGGATCCCAAGCCACTCTTCCCAATTTTATGTAATTTTTGATGATTTTAGCTAACTTTCATAAAATCAAAAGGATTTGTTGAAAACCAAGATATTTTGTTGAAATCAGGGAGTTTTCATGAAATCAGGAAACAAAACACCAAATAATAATAAAATAATAGCGTGTGGGACCGGCTAGGGCATGGCTGGCGGGCTAGAGCCCGGTCCCACAAGTTTTTCCCTAATTTTTTAATATTTTCTATAACTCTAGAGAAAATACATGAAATTAGGTAATTTTAGGGAAAATTCATGAAATCAAGGGAATTTTTCGTAATTTAAGAGGAAATAATAAAATAATGGGACATGAGGTGTGGGACCGGCTACGGCCCAGGCATGGCCGGCTGGTGCTCGGTCCCACGACAACTTTCCCTAATTTTATTATTTTTTGATGAAATCATGTGATTTTAGAGAAAAATACATGAAATTAAGTGATTTTAGGGAAAATTCATGAAATCAAGGAAATTTTCATAATTTAAGAGGAAATAATAAAATAATGGGGCGTGAGGTGTGGGACCGGCCACGGCCAAGGCATGACCGGCCGGCCGGCGGTCTCGCGACACCTTTCCCTATTTTTATTATTTTTTGATAAAATCATGTGATTTAGATAAAAATACATGAAATTAGGTAATTTTCATGATTTTAGGGAAAATTAGTAAAATATGATAAAAATATAAAATTGGGCGTGGGACTGGTCACGGCATGACGGGCGGTTGGTGAGCCCAGTCCCCTGGCGCCTCTGCTAATATTTTTACTATTTTTCCTTCCTATTTTGCATAGGTTCCTCGTTCATTCGTATTTTCCGAAATGTTCGTTTGCGCATTCAAAATGCTGGTCTGTGTATTATCTGCTAATTACACTTGCACCATTTGTCAGGGCTTATTTGGTACCCAGATGCCTGTTTCGTTGAATATTTATTACTAACTTGTGGAATTATGCTGGGAAGAACCACAAATTGAAGTAACGAAATATAACGAGAAATCGTAGAATATTGCTGAATATTCAGGAGATTAATTGACGACTAGTAGAATATTGCTGGAGATTCAGACGATGGCTCGTAGAATATTGCTGGATATTCAGACAATTTAAGATAATTAATTGCTGGATCTGTACTAGAAGGGCTTCCTGTCTAGGAGCATTAATTATCTGAGGGTTGAGCAATATGAACTTGCTGGAGTGTCATATTCCTCTTGCATAGTCGGGGAAAATCTGGTTACATCCTGAAGACGTTGTCGCTCTATACTAGCATACATGCTGTCTAGGAGCCTCCCAATCTTTCGATTCTATACAGTATGAGATGTGTCGTGGCCTCAGCTGAGAGACTGCACATCTTCATCTTCTCTGAGAAACTTTCTCCATCAGATGTGGCATGAGCTTTCATGCACAGAGACATGAGTCTCGATACTCATCCGATTGCCGAATCCAGAGTAATTACTGAAATTGCTCAGTATTCATGAGATGTGTCGTGGCCTCAGCTGAGAGACTACACATTTACACGTACTCTGAGAGACAACCTTCTCAGTCAGAGATTTATGACATGAGCTTTCATGCTTTAATGAGAGACATGAGTCTCAATACTTATCCGGTTGCCGAATCTGGAGTATAGTTTTACAATTCTACCCTTTGTCAAAAATCCACTATCTACACCTTGCAATTGAACAACTCTCTAACTAGTTCATTTGAGTCACTTGAACTAGTTATGGTGAAGAAGAATATGGTTGATATGAAAGTGATCATATGGCTAACCATTTGGTTGACTATTGTTGAACCAACAAATGTACAAGTTTGGGTACGGTTACACAAACCTAAAAACGTGCATTTCATTTGTGTGTAACAAGCTAGTTTTCGATCTAACGGTTGAAAGATATTAGCTTGAATCTAATCAGGTTTTCATCTAACGGTGAATATTGAATGCTTTGTTACCAAGTTAACATTGATTGCAAACCCTGATTTGAAAGACTATATAAGGGAGAACTCTAGCAACTGGGAAACCTAATCCCCGCACCTTCTGTGTGATACTAGTTGTGCTAAGCTAGAGTCGATTTTTCTTTAACCTTTGGTTTCTTCTTCTAAATCAGGTTAACGACTTAAAGACTTTATTGGGATTGTGAAGCCAGATCGATACTACTTTCTTGTAGTTGTGTGATCTGATCTTGTTGTTTCTATCGTACGAGTACAATTGTAATAATTGGCTTGAGATTGATATATCTGATAGGCAAGATATAAAAGTAATCACAAACACATCATCTCATCGTTTGTGATTATGCGATATCTTTTTTTGGATGCGTCAATTAAGATTATTGTGAGGTGATTGATAATACAATGCTGTTCTTCGGGAATATAAGTCTGGGTTATCATTTGGTTCATGTTCACCTTGATTTATCAAAAGACGGAACAAAACTCGTAGGTATATTCGTGGGATACGAATTTATCTATTACCATAGACTTTTCTGTGTGATACAGATTTGTTTATTAAAGTCTTCGACTTTGGGTCGTAGAAAATCTTAGTTGTGGGTGAGATCAGCTAAGAGAATCAAGTGCGTAGTATCCTGCTAGGATCAGAGACGTAAGGGGCGCAATTGTACCTTGGACCAGTGTGAGATTGATTGGGGTTCAACTACAGTCCAGACCGAAGTTAATTTGAAGTAGGCTAGTGTCTGTAGCGGCTTAATACATTGAGTGTTCAAACTGGACTAGGTCCCTGGGTTTTTCTGCATTTGCGGTTTCCTCGTTAACAAAATTCTGGTGTCTGTGTTATTTCTTTTCCGCATTATATTTTGTTATATAATTGAAATTTCACAGGTTGTGCGTCGTTCAATCAATTAGAATATCTGACCTTTTGGTTGTTAATTTAAATTGATTGACACTTGGATATTGGTCTTTGGTACCATCCAAGTTATCTCTCTAGTATTTGATAAAGACTCGCAGATTTCTATTTGCTTGAGTACATATCAAATCGAGAGATTGAGATATAAACTCTTTGATATACTTTTTATCTAGATTGAGTCTGACTGTCTAGTTGATTCTCTAGAAAGTATATTGGAGTTTGTCCATACAGATTGCTAAGTGAAATATTGGGTGTGGTTGTTGTACCCCCGCTTTTTCAAGTATATCAAAGAGCTTAATATCTCTAACTCTTAATTCAATCCGCAATCAGCAAATAGGTATCTGCCAGCCCGATTGAATATAAGAGGAGTTACTTGAACGGTACCAAAGACCAATGTTCAAGTGTCAATCAATGTAAATCAATAACCAAAGGTTGGATATTCTAATTGATTGATTTTAATGCACAACCTGTGATATTTCAATTATATAACAAAATATAATGCGGAAAAGAAATAACACAGACACCCGAATTTTGTTAATGAGGAAATCGCAAACAGAAAAACCCTGGACCTAGTCCATATTGAACACCACACTGTATTAAGCCGCTACAGACTCTAGCCTACTACCAATTAACTTCGGACTGGACTGTAGTTGAACCCTAATCAATCTCACACTGACTCAAGGTACATTTGTGTTCCTTACGTCTCTGATCTCAGCAGGATACTACGCATTTGATTCCCTTAGTTGATCTCACCCACAACCAAGAGTTTCTACGACCCAAAGTCGAAGACTTGATAAACAAATTTGTCTCGCACAGGAAAGTCTATAGATTGAATAAATCTGTCTCTCATAAAAATACCCAAGAGTTCTTGTTCTGTCTTTTGATAAATCAAGGTGAACATGAACCGATTGATAAACCAGACTTATATTCCTGAAGAACAACCTAGTATTATCAATCACCTCACAATAATCTTAATCGACTAGTGACACAAGATATTATGGAATCACAAACGATGAGACGAAGATGTTTGTGATTACTTTTATCTTGCCTATCGGAGAAATTAATCTCGAGTCAATTATTTCAGTTGTACTCAATACGATAGAATCGGGAAAGATCAGAACACGCAACTACAAAGAAAATAGTTGGGTCTGGCTTCACAATCCCAATGAAGTCTTTTGAAGTCGTTAACCTACAGGGTCTCGATAGAAACCTAAGGTTAAAGGAGAATCGAATCTAGTTTATGCAACTAGTAACACACATGAGGTGTGGGGATTAGTTTTCCCAGTTGCTGGAGTTCTCCTTTATATAGTTTTCAAATCAGGGTTTGCAATCCAAGTTACCTTGGTAACAAAGCATTCAATATTCACCGTTAGATGAAAAACCTGATTCAACCAAGCTAATATCTTTCAACCGTTAGATCGAACTTAGCTTATTACACACAAATGAAATGTTTCCTCATTTAGGTTTATGTAACCGTACCTTAACGTGTACACCATGTTGGTTCAAAAATAGTTAACCGAGGTTAGCCATATGATTATTCTCATATCAACCTTATTCATCTTAACCATAACTAGTTCAAATGACTCAAATGAAACTAGTTAAAGAGTTTCTCAATTGCTATATTCTCATTGAATTATACAAGAACACAACTGAAGAAAAATCGGTTTCATTCACTCGAATCAATCATGATTATAGACACGGTTTGCAAATATTGCATTTCTTCATTATATAAATGTTTATGTTCATGTTTAAAAACCGATTTTAGAACTTTAACATTCAAGTATGCAAACGGGTACGCATACTTGAAATACCCGGACTAAGATTGAGTTACGCCAGTACGCAAACATCAAATCCCAGCAGAAATTCTCGGACATGAACCTATACGCCAGTACGCAAACGGGTACGCATACTTAGGTTCCCGGATTTCTCAAACCAACAGGTACGCAAACGGGTGCGCATACTATAGTTCCCGGACATGGATTACATATGTGCAAGAGTGCACAACATGACATATCCAACAATGGTTAAGTGTTCTAAACTCTTATTTCAATCATTGGAACTTTCTTAGAGGGTGTTATATAGTTGTTATTCACAAACTATTTTTCATCAAAGCGATTTTCAAGTTATTTAAATAATCATTACGAAACATTCCAAGGAAACACCAAATGATTGTATCACAGAAACCATGTAAGATGTTACTCGTCTTCAAATGATATAAGATGAAATTGGTCGAATCGAAAGCTTGCTAACACATATTTTTAAAAATATGTAAGAGAGATAAACTCAGCTCGAAATCTCAAATGGGTATATAGAAAACTATATCGTAATACGACTTATGTCTCAACATAGGAGATATAGTAGAATTAGACTTTCCAAGTGATAGATGAGCTCAAGTATCCACATACCTTTTGTCGATGAAGTTCCACAAGCTCCCTTAGTAGTTCTTCGTCTTCAAATGATGAACGTCGTGAAAACTAAGCTCAACTACGCAATCTATGTCCTAGTCCGAGACATCTATAAATAGGCTAGAAATCAAGACTTATAGTTTTGATCACTAACATTGACAGACATGTTTGAGATATCAACGCATGCGAGTTCGACCGAGCAGTGCTCTAACAAAGTTTTTGTTCCGTCTTTTGATAAATCAAGGTAAACAGGAACCAATTGATAATCCGATCTTATATTCCCGAAGAACATCCTAGAAATATCAATCACCTCACAATAACTTAACTATATGGTAATAGAACAAGTTATTGTGGAATCACAAAGAATGAGACGAAGAGCTTTGTGATTAATTTTTATATCTTACCTATCGGAGATAAATCTCGAGCCAATCTTAGAGAAGATAGCACTCAATACGATAGAAAAAGTAAGATCAGAATACACAACTACATAGAAAATAGTTGGATCTGGCTTCAGAATCAAGTCTTTAAGTCGTTAACCTATAATAGTTTTAGGAAAAACCGAGGTTAAATGAGAATCGACTCTAGTACGCAACTAATATCACACAAGAGGTGTGGGGATTAGGTTTCCCAGTTGCAAGAGTTCTCCCTTATATAGTCTTCAAATCAGGGTTTGATAACTTTGAAACAAAGCAATCAATATTCACCGTTAGATGAAAACCTGATTTAAGATTCAAGCTAAGTTTGCTTAAAACCGAAGCAATATCTCTACACCATTAGATGGTCTTATCTTGTTACACACAAATGAAATATACTTTCATTTAGATATTTGTAATCGTACCTAAACGTGTATATTGAGTTGGCTCAAAAATAGTTAACTGAAGTTAACCATATGAACACTTTTATATTAAACACATTCATCTAACAATTATAGATCAAATGATAATCAACTGAATCTAATTGTGTTACTCATAGAGTTGATCAATTTTTTATATTCTCATAGAAGTATACAAGACACAATTGAAACAAATTTAAGAGAATCAATTCATGAACATTAAGACACGGTTTGCAAATATTGAATTCCTTAATTTATATATGTATTTTTTCATGAGTATGAAATCATACTTAACCGATTTTGGAACTTAAACCAACTTAGTTTGCAAATGGGTAGGCAAACTTAAGTTGCGGACATTGGTCTTGTCCTACAGTTTGCTAACGGGTATGCATACTGTCGTACCAGACCTAACTCATGTAAAATACTTGGTTCCCGGAATTTGACAGTTAAAACCGTTCGCACACTGGTATGCAAACTTGGTTTCCGGTCCTGAATCATACTACAACAATTTGCATACTGGTATGCATACTTTGCTATAGCTAGACAATGGTTAATTGTTATAAACTCCCATTTCAATCATTGAAACATCCTTAGAAGATGTAAATAACTATCTCACACAAACTATTATCTTGTAAGTATTTTTCAAGTGATCGAATGATTAATACGAAATATTCCGAGTTGACATCAAATGAGTGTCTCACACAAATCATGTAAGATGTTTCAAGGCAATTTTCACATGATCATCTTTTGACTCATTATTTGGTTTCCAACAAATAAATTGCTTCCAACTAAACTCGTCAAGAATAATGATGAATGTAGCTAAAGCAAAAATCTTCCAACACATATTTCGAGAAAGATATAAGCGAGTTAAACTCAGCTCGAAATATCAAATGTTTATAATGTAAAGTCTATATAGATGTACGACTTAGTCTCAATAGGAGATAGAATAAAATAGACTTCCGAGTGATTGATAAATTTTAGTCTCCATATACCTTTTTTTCATGAAGTTTCTCCAAGCTCTCCTCAGTAGATCTAGGTCTTCAATCGATGAACGCCGTGAAGTCTAAATCTCAACTACATATTTTATTCTATTCCGAGACATAGGTATAGATAGACTAGAAATCAAGACTTATAATTTTGATCACCTAAACTTGACAAACAAGCTTGAGATAGCAACGCTTGCGAGTTCGACCGAGCAGTGCTCCAACAATCTCCCCCTTTGTCAATTTTAGTGACAAAACTATTAATACATATGGATTACAAAATAAACAAACTTTGTATCTGAAAATGCGGGGGGTCTAACAACCACACCGAAAAATTCATTTGGCAATCTAAGAGGACTTACTCCAATACACTTTCTAGAGAATCAACTAGACAGTCAGACTCAATCAAGAATAAAGTATATCAAAGCGTGTAAATATCTCTAACTCTTAATTCAATCTGCAATCAGCAAATAGAAATCTGCGAGCCCGATTGAATATAAGAGGAGTTACTTGAACTGTACCAAAGACCAATGTTCAAGCGTCAATCAATGTAAACCAACAACCAAAGGTTGGATATTCTAATTGATTGATCTTAACGCACAACCTGTAATATTTCAATTATATAACAAAATATAATGCGGAAAAGAAATAACACAGACACCAGAATTTTGTTATCGAGGAAACGCAAACCCAGAAAAACCCCAGGACCTAGTCCACTTTGAAAACCACACTGTATTAAGCCGCTACAGACACTATCCTACTAACAATTAACTTCGGATTGGACTATAATTGAACCCTAATCAATCTCACACTGAATCAAGGTACAGTTCCGCTCCTTACGTCTCTGATCCCAGCAGAATACTATGCACTTGATTCCCTTAGATGATCTCACCCACAACTAAGAGTTGCAACGACCCAAAATCGAAGACTTGATAAAGAAATCTGTCTCCCACAGAAATACCCAAGATTTTTTGTTTCGTCTTTTGATAAATCAAGGTGAACAAGAACCAATTGATAAACCGGACTTATATTCTCGAAGAACAGCCTAGTACTGTCAATCACCTCACAATAAACTTAATCGACTAGCGAAACAAGTTATTGTGGAATCACAAACGATGAGACGAAGGTGTTTGTGACTACTTTTCTATCTTTCCTATCAGAGATATAAATCTCAAGCCAATTTCACAAATGCACTCAATCTAGATAGAAACAACAAGATCAGATCACGCAACTACAAAGAATATAGTTGGGTATGGCTTCACAATCCTAATGAAGTCTTCAAGTCGTTAACCTACAGTGTCTCGAGAAGAAACCTAAGGTTAAAGGAGAATCGACTCTAGTTATGCAACTAGTAACACACAAGAGGTGTGGGGATTAGGTTTCCCAGTTGCTAGAGTTCTCCTTTATATAGTTTTCAAATCAGGTTTTGCAATCCAAGTTACCTGGGTAACAAAGCATCCAATATTCACCGTTTGATAAAAAACCTGATTCAATCAAGCTAATATCTTTCAACCGTTAGATCGAACTTAGCTTGTTACGCACAAATGAAATGTACCCTCATTTAGGGTTATGAAACCATACCCAAACGTGTACACCATGTTGGTTCACAAATAGTTAACCGAGGTTAGCCATATGATTACTCTCATATCAACCTTATTCATCTTTGTTTATGGGCAAAAACTGTTTCTGCTGGTTTTGGTAAATTTGTGTGTGTGGATGAGAAACGAGTCTAAACCTAAAACAAATGTACTGCACGAGAGTACTTTAGATTCGAGAGATCTATCTGTACAATCCTTGCCTAAACCAAGAAATGGCCGTTCCAGTCTTGCTTCGGTCACGAAGTGAAGGAGAAGGGTTGGTCTTAGGGAGGGAAGCGAAAAAGGTGTCGAGACTAGAATGGTTAATTCTGAAGGTGTGGCCATTTTATGACTGGTATCAGAATTTGGAACTGTCTTGCGAAATGAAAGTTATCATTTCTTCGGAATTTTTCTGGATACTGTGTTGTTGTTCTCATTTAAATTTGTTTGATGGAAATAGGTAAAACCTATTTATACAAGTCATAATTGAACACACCCTGGTCTCGTAGGAAGTGGGAGTGATTGAGTGATGGAAGAGTGGAGTAATGTGTAACTGCCAGAAACGACGCCTCCACTATGAAGGAAGCGGGTTTGTTTACACCCACTACTTCTTGCCTCCACGAACTGCCTTGTTTTCCTGACACTTTCTTATGATGGACGCGTTGCATGCCACACGCTGTAAACCGCCAGACCAATACCCTGATGAGCATCCCCAAGTTTGTGACTTGTTAAGTGTCTCGAGTGTTATCGCGAAAAACGTGTAGCAGACTGCTAAGTGTGGCAAGTCAAAGTCAAGAGACTTGCCACAGGAAAATAGCTGGCTTGCCTTGGCTGGCCGCTTAAAACTTGCCACAGGCCTGTCAATTTCATGGAAAATTTGGACGGCTGGGATTGTAGCTTATGAGAAAGGATGGCCATTGATTATGGACACATCCTGTTGTATAGCAAAGTGGCGCCATTGGCATAGTGACGCCTGGCGTAGCCATGACATAGCGGCATGCCAGTGGCGTAGCTGGCAGCTATTTTGGCATATTGGTGTTAGACCCAAATATGGCTCCGACAACATTGGCCTTGTTGTTAAGTTAAACTTAAGGCCTTAGGAGAATCACTTAACCTAGTTGGCATGACGACTTTAGCTAAATTAATGTTTCGCGTATCGAAACCCTAATTAGTACGTGCACTGCGGCACAATGGCGTGGCTGACATAATTAGCGCATGCCAGTGGCACGATGGTGCAAGTAGCGCCTGTCGTAGCCATGACCGCTAGATTTTGGCACACTGGTGTTATAACCTAAATATGGCGTGGCAACATTATCCCTGTTTCCACATCAATCCCAATGCTCTGGGAAATGTTACTTGGTTTGGTGGGCGTAGCAAATTTGCCTAAATTAGGGTTTGGCGTGCCAAAACCCTAATTAGTGCATACGACATGCGGCATGTGGCATGTGGCCGTGGCGCATCGACGTTTTGTGCAAATGGTGCCATAGCCACGCCAAAGGAACCATAGCCAGGCCATCATGTGTAAACGGCCACAGGAGTAAGGATTGCCACGAGTGGCTATGATATGGCGTCTTTACTAGGGTTTCCTGGGTCCCGCACGACTCGTGGCATGTTGTGGGGCCCGAAGTGGCATAATATGTGCCACGACTGGAAATTAGGGTTTCGACCATGCAAGGTCGTGTTTCTGATTAGGATAACCACATTGAAGTCTGTTATGGCGTTGGCCACGAACAGAAAATGGGTTGGCACGTAAGTGCGCTATTTATGGTATGTTGCCACATTCGGCATGCTTCTATGGCAAAGTGGCACGTCCGACACGTTGGGCATGCACGTTTGGTATGTCAGTTAGCGCATTGGCGCAACTTTGGAAAGCCAATTTTGTATTGGCACAACTTTTCCTCTCTTTTTTAATGCTGCGGCAGGATAAGAGCAACCTGATTGGTCGAAAAACAGAGGTCCGGCCAAACGCGGGTGTGGCCACACTTCTGGTGTGCGTGTGACGGGTTTGGCCACACCTATGGTGTGCGTGTGGCGAGTTTGGCCACATCTCTGGTATACGTGTGGCGGGTTTAGAGCGACCTGATTGGTCGACAGGAAATAGGGGCCGGTCCAGCAACATGAGGTGTGGCCACTTGCAAGTGGCGCCGGCTGGCCTATGGCATGGCCACCTTTCCTTTGGTGTTGCTCCTGTTCCGCGGCTCCTTTTATTCCTTGTTTTCTACTTTTGGTAGGGTTTTTCACCTACTAATCCATGGCGGATTAATTACCTAGCTCGCCTAGGCTTAATTTCGACAGGCAAGGTCTAATATGCTGCGCAGGGTGCAAAACCCTAATTTTGCAAATCAGGTTAATATTCGAATCTTTGTGAATCATCACAAAATTGATTGAATTTTGTGTGTTGAAAAAAAGTTCTTTAAGTTTATTTCCAGAGAGCAGTATGCTTTCCGCGATGAGGGATACTCTCTGAAATGCCTTATATCAGTTGTTTAATCTCATTATATGTTGAGTACTTTTATGCAAGGACCTTAACCTTGATACTTGGAAATTCGTGCTACTCTGCTGCGAGTGAACACAAATTTTCATGCCATATCAATATTAAGGGTTCTGTCGTGGAACATATCATAGGAAAAATACTCGGCATGCTCCGGCATTAGTGAGTAATGCAGCTAGGAACTTATATACTCATTAGGATCTATACTAGTGAACAATTCATATAAGAGCTTGAGTTTCAACATAATATGAAGAGAGACATAGGCACTCATCAGATTTTGATATATTCTCCAAGTTCCCTGCGGAATATAAACATATCAATATCTACTACATCTGATGCGGGGTCAGGTAGATAGACTTTTACAGTTTTCGCCCTATACTAAAAACCACCATCAACATTAAGTCCCCTGCTTAGCACGTAACAGTGACATTGTTGAGGGGTAACCATGAGATGGTGACAGACAAGGATAAAATCAAAAGGGCAAGACATTAAGAGATTTCCAGGAAAATTCGACTAACCTTTGGCAGGAGGCATAAGTAGTCTATGATCCTTGTGTTGGCGGCTTGGCGTATTTCCGGCTCGACCTGTTGCTGGCGTTGGAGATGCAACTTGGGCCACGGACCATTGATACTGGTGCTGCGACTTTGACCGTGAAGTGGTAATGATGGCGCTGATGTCTTGACCGCAGACTGTTTGTTAGGCTATGGAGCGGTGATCTTGGCGCGCTGCTTACCCGGCTATGGAGAATGAGTGTGATGCGCGCAGTCATCTATTCTCGTTCATGGAGCAAGAAGGAATCCTTCTTCTATTAAAACTCTAGAAACTCCGTTCGTATGAAAAGGGATATCGACCCTCTTCTTTTTTTGTTGCTTGTCCGACTCCGTGCTTTCGTCTGCTCGTCATTTGTAGCGGTGGTAGAGCGATCATTAAACGACGACAAAGCAATCTCCAATAGTTATAATCAGCAGCAAGGCGAGCCAGGAGAACTCAAGGTAGGTGCTCTCTCCTATTTTGCTCATGTAGCAACCCAACAGTACCATCGATCTTCTCCAGAATGCGTAATAAGGTTCTGACTCCAGAAGAATGAATATTTAACCTCTCCAGTGGATTTCAAAATTTACCAAACTCCATTGCACTCTTGGGACGGATGGATGAAATATATGCTCGACAATGATTATGTCAGGGCTAATCTTGGAGATTGTGGTTGCATCGTTGGTCCATCCTTGACTTTAGGTTATTTGGTGCCTGGACTTTCTGATTGTGATGATGATATGTTGTGGATGCTTGTGTGGTCGAAATCTTCCGGAGCCATTGGGTGAAACAGATAAGTTGAGAGGCCTTCTGTTACCGATGTGCTGCTATCAAGTCTTCAAGGACTTCGTTCCAAGCGACATCCTTTGAACCATCTTCTGAATCTTGGACTATTGTATGAAATGGGATGCGATGAGCAGTCCCCATTTATACTTTTGTTAGATCTGATGGCGTGGCCGGATATGTGAATGTATTTCTATGTCGTGCTTTCAGAGTCTTTGACGCACGTGTACGACTTCATGTAGAGAAATTCCTACGTCTCGTAAAGCTTCAACAGTGATGATGTTGAAATCAGAAATAACCTGGTTGAGGGAAGTGAAGGAATCCCATGCTGGTAGTCCCCATGTGTGGAAAATGTGCTTCTACTGCATTCACTAGTAAGTTGGTGACTGCGTTTAAACTTCTAAACCTGAAGGATGCTTCAGTCCCCAAGTGTAGCCTACTTTAATTGCATCTCCTTGAATTCATGCCTATGAGATTTGATACAAGCTTATTGTACTCTCCTGGATGTGATGCTGGGATGCTTGGAACATCACATGGACAAAACATTCTGGATAACGAAGAGGTAGAAGTGAGATAGTTATGTCGTTAATCGTGGCTCCATCTATCTCTTCAAGAAAGATATTTCAGCCGCGTCTCTGGAGTTATCTCGTGAATGCTTGATTGTTGTCGGGGATAGACTGCGATGAGCAGTCCCCAGTCGCATTTCTCTTTGTTTACTGAAGTTGTTTTCTCTGAGTAGGCTTGGGATCCGTCATGGGCCTCGTAAAGTGTTGCAGGCGCCTTCTAGACGGAAAGGTCATGATATCCTTTCGTTACACCTTTGAAGAGTAGATGACCTTGTCGTGGCTATGACTTTTGGGTTGACCGTGTCTCATGAGATTTGAAAGTGAAGGGATTCCGTATAGAGCCTCAGTCCCCAAGTTTGGTTTACGTGTTTCCATCTTGTATGGTCGGTGAGTTGACTATGATAAAAATATCATCTTGCATCCGTACTGGTGACTCTATTACTTCTTCCATGTGAAACTAGAATACGAAGAAGTACGGATTAACTTTGTAGTGGTTGTTGTTATGGTAAAGCTCTGGCTGGTATCAACAAACGAACAACAATAGTTCTTGGTATCAGATGTGATCAGAGGAGACTACATTGTCGTGGGAACCAAAAATAGGTTAGCTGGAGTTGCATGGGCGTCCATGGAAGCAAAGGGATTGGCTGGATGCGTAGGCGAGTAAACTGTCCACGACCACGAGCTTTAGCGAGATGGATCAAAAAGTGGCCACAACTACGAACCTTGGATGACTGTGTCACGACCCTTGACAGGGAGGAGTGGCGACTTCTGGAGAGAACGTTGAAGCGACTTATGGAGCGAAACGTTAAAGCGGAGCGGCTCCTAGAGTGAAACGTTGAAGTGGAGCGGCTCCTCCTGAGTTGTGGCCATGTCCATCTGAGTTTTGGCAAGAACTTCCTTTCTCTCCATTAAGTCGATAATGGTAATGGGGAAGGTTGGTTTCCTATGACTCCTCCAATCTCTCGTCCTGACGAAGAAGTGGTGGCAGCCCTGGTGATGATTGGAGGTGTCATGCTCGAAGAAATATTAGGAGTAGCGGCGGCTCTGGCTCTGGTATTAAGAGGCGTCACGTCATAGGGGATGCTTCCGGTGCTGCTGATGTTGATGGTAGAGGATATAACTCCATGGGACATGTTGACTGCGTTTGCGGATGGTACATTGGTGTTGGCCATTCCCTTTTTTTCTCTCGTCCGATACGACCATATACTATGTTCGCTTAGGGGTCTCTTCACAAGACTGAATTTTCAGGTTGCAAATCCAAGTTTATTATGTGACGCAATCCTGGCCGCGAGAAGTCCCCAGTCGTCCTTTATTGTCTGTGCAACATCTTTATGTCGATCCGCGGCAAGGTGGAGAATCTCCAGTCCCCAGACGCAATTCCCCTGAATCTATCTTTTCTTGGAAGATGCGCTTCAGAGCATTGCATTCATTGGTTGGATGATTGACGAACCTATGGAAATGACAATACTTGGGATTTTCCATTTGTTCCTCAGTTGGCAGGCGCCTAACATGAGGTAGTTTGATGGAATCATCTTGAATCCATACTTCCAGGAGTTCAACTACTTCCTCGATCGGGAACGGGAAGTTTGGAGCAACATCTCCAATTTCTTGTTGTTGTGCAGGAATCTTAGCCGCGACCTTTTGGTGCGAAGCCGTATGATGCACTGGTGCCACACGTTTGGGTTGTTGTTCCGCTGCTGGAGATTTTCTCTTTGTTCCTTCATTCATTAGCGATTGACTGGAGGTTGGATATTTTATTGGAAGGACGCCTGCTTTCCTGAACGTCTTTACGAGCTTCTTCATTATGGAACGGTTCGGATCGAATGAGTAAAGCAGAAGCGGATCTCTTAGCATCTTCTGATGCAATATGGGAATTGATATTTTCCAGGAAGGACGCACATAATGAAATCACCTTTCCATTGCGAGGAATCTGATGAGAACGTGATAAATTCCACGAGTCTTCTTTCTGATTTTGAGGAAACATCTTTTGATCTTCATGAGCAGGCAAGTTAGGTTGGTGGATACCTTTCCAATCAGCGTGACCATAGGCTTCATCCTCCTCACTAGGAGTAGGAATATGAATCTTGGAAAAAGGACTACTACCATCAGCATTGATCCAAAATGAATTGTTGATGGTCTTTCCTCCAGAATGAATATGTGATGGTTCCTTTGATAGTTGATCCATGGGCGCTTTCAAAAGCGTAAATACTCCGTCATGCGTCTTGACAATAGTAGCTTGATTCCTGACAATATCATTCAGGATTTTCGTCAAATCGTGAATAGCTGTTAAATATCGATACTCCATAGCCTCGACAAGGGTTTTGAATGAAAAAACGGATTCAGGGATAACATGTGGAGTATTTTCAGTGCTAGGAAAAGTAAAATTGGGATTGAGGGTTTCTGAACCATTCCTAAGATCAACCATCTTGAGAAATTTAGGAAATTGAAAATGGAATAAGGAAAATGATTTTTTGCAACCGAGATATTAATCTCCCACTGTGGTCGCCAATTATTTATGGATAAAAACTGTTTCTGCTGGTTTTGGTAAATTTGGGTGTGTGGATGAGAAACGAGTCTAAACCTAAAATAAATGCACTACATGGGAGTACTTTATATTCGAGAGATCAATCTGTACAATCCTGGACTAAACCAAAAAATGGCCATTCCAGTCTTGCTTCGGTCACGAAGTGAAGTAGAAGGGTTGGTCTTAGGGAGGGAAGCGAAAAAGGTGTTGAGACCAGAATGGTTAGTTCTGAAGGTGTGGCTATTTTATGACTTGTATCAGAATTTGGAACTGGCTTGCGGAATGAAAGCTATCAGTTCTTTGGTATTTTTCTGGATACTGTGTTGTTGTTCTCACTAAAACTTGTTGTTTTATGGAAATAGGTAAAACCTATTTATACAAGTCATAATTGAACACACCCTGGTCTTGTAGGAAGTGGGAGTGATTGAGTGATGGAAGAGTGAAGTAATGTGTAACTGCCAGAAACCATGCCTCTACTATGAAGGAAGCGGTTTTGTTTACACCCACTACTTCTTGCCTCCACTAACTGCCCTGTTTTCCTGACACTTTCTTATGATGGACGTGTTGCACACTGCACGCTGTAAACCGCCAGACCAATGCCATGATACGCATCCCCCAGTTTGTGACATGTTTGATGTCTCGAGTGTTCTCGTGAAAAACGTGTAGCATACTGCTACGTGTGGCACGTCAAAGTCAAGAGACTTTCCACAGGAAAATAACATGTGATACTATTAGGCTTGCCTTGGCTGGCCGCCTAAAACTTGCCACAGGCCTGTTAATTTCATGGCGAATTTGGACGGCTGAGATTGTAGCTTATGAGAAAGGATGGCCATGATTATGGACACATCATATTGTATAGCAAAGTGGCGCCATTAGCATAGTGGCGCCTGGCGTATCCATGGCATAGCGGCATGCCAGTGGCGTAGCTGGAAGCTATTTTGGCATATTGGTGTTAGAACCAAATATGGCTCTGACAACATTGGCCCTGTTGCTAAGTTAAACTTAAGGCCTTAGGAGAATCACTTGACCTAGTTGGCATGACGACTTTAGCTAAATTAGGGTTTGGCGTATCGAAACCCTAATTAGCACGTGCACGGTGGCACAGTGGCGTAGCTGACATGATTAACGCATGCCAGTGGCACGATGGTGCAAGTAGCGCATAGCGTATCCATAGCTGCTAGATTTTGGCACATTGTTGTTAGACCCAAATGTAGCGTGGCAGCATTGGCCCTATTTCCACATCAATCCCAATGCTTTGGGAAACGTTACTTGGCTTGGTCGGCGTAGAAACTTTGCCTAAATTAGGGTTTGGCGTGCCAAAACCCTAACTACGACATGCGACATGTGGCCGTGGCGCATCGACGTTTTGTGCAAATGGTGCCATAGCCAGGCCATCATGTGGAAACGGCCACAGGAGCAAGAATTTCCACATGTGGCTATGATATGGCGTCTTTATTAGGGTTTCCTGGGTCCCACACGGCTCGTGGCATGTTGTGGGGCCCGAAGTGGCATAATTTGTGCCACGACTGGAAATTAGGGTTTCGACCATGCAAGGTCGTGTTTCTGGTTAGAATAACCACATTGAAGTCTGTTATGGCGTTGACCACGGACATAAAATGGGTTGGCACGTAAGTGCACTATTTATGGTATGTTGCCACGTTCGGCATGCTTCTGTGGCAAAGTGGCACGTCCGGAACGTTGGGCATGCATGTTTGGAATGTCAGTTAGCGCAACTTTGGAAAGCCAATTTGGTATTGGCGCAATTTTTCCTTTCTTTTTTAATACTGCGGCAGGTTTAGAGCAACCTGATTGGTCGAAAAAGAGAGGGTCGGCCAAACGCGGGCGTGGCCACACTTCTGGTGTGCGTGTGGCGGGTTTAGCCACACTTCTGGTATGCGTACATGTGGAGGGTTTGGCCACACCTCTGGTGTGCGTGTGGCGGGTTTGGCCACACCTCTGGTGTACGTGTGGCGGGTTTAGAACGACCTGATTGGTCGACAGGAAATAGGGGCCGGTCCAGAAACATGAGGTGTGGCCACTTTCAAGTGGTGCCGGATGGCCTATGGCATGGCCACCTTTCCTTTGTTGTTGCTCTAGTTCCGCAGCTCCTTTTATTCCTTGTTTTCTGATTTTGGGTAGGATTTTGCAAATACTAATCCATGGCGGATTAATTACCTAGCTCGCCTAGGCTTAATTTCGACATGCAAGGTCTAATATGCCGCGCAGGGTGCAAAACCCTAATTTTGAAAATCAGGTTAATATTCGAATCTTTGTGAATTATCACAAAATTTATTGAATTCTGTGTGTTGACACAGAGTTCTTTAAGTTTATTTCCATAGAGCAGTATGCTTTCCGATTGAGTACTTTTATGCAAGGACCGTGACCTTGATACTTGGAAATTCGTGCTACTCTGCTGCGAGTGAACACAAATTGTCATGCCATATCAATATTAAGGGTTCTTCCGGGGAACATAGCATAGGAAAAATAGTTGGCAGGCTCCGGCATTAGTGAGTAATGCAGATAGGAACTTATATACTCATTAGGCTCTATACTAGTGAACAATTCATCTAGGAGCTTGAGTTCAACATAATATGAAAGAGACATAGGCACTCATCAGATTTTGATATATTCTCTAAATTCCCTGCGGAATATAAACATATCAACCTCTACTACATCTGATGTCGGGTCAGGTAGATAGACTTTTACAGTTTTCGGCCTATACTAAAAACCACCATCAACAATCTTAACCATAACTAGTTAAAATGACTCAAATGAAACTAGTTAAAGAGTTGTGCAATTGTTACATTCTCATGGATTTATACAAGAACACAATGGAAGCAAAATCGGTTTGATAAGATTAAATCAATAGATGAACATTATAGCCACGGTTTGCAAAGATTGCATTCCTTATTGATAAATGTTTAAGTTCATGTACACTACCGATTTTAGAAAGTAACCACTTAAGTATGCGTACGGGTATGCGTATTTAAGTAACCGTATTTTGGTTTTCACGGACATGAACTTTCCGCCAGTATGCGTACGGGTACGTGTACTTAGGTAACTGAATGAGTTGGTTTTGAAATTCCAACATCAGCAGAAATTTACAGACGTGAACTTCCGCCAGTATGCGTACGGGTATGCATACTTATCCAGTCTCCTTCAACCATTTTGTATACACACAAGTATGCATATTTTAGGTTACCGGTTTTGGAATTTTATACTAATGTACACTATGCTTATATCCAAAGATGGTTACAAGATTTTAAACTCTTTATTTCAATCATTGAAACATTCTTCTATAGTGACAATAGCCGTTTTCACACACTATTAGTATCAAAGCAATTTTCGAGATATTGAAATAATCATTATAGAAACATTCCAAGTCTTACACCAAATGATTATATCACACAAACCATCTAAGATGTTACTCGGAAATTTTATCATGATATAAGATGAACTTGGTCGAAGCGAAAGCTTACCAACACATATTTCGAGAAATATGTAAGCGAGATATACTCAGCTCGAAATCTCAAATGTGTATATAGAAAACTATATCATAACACGACTTATGTCTCAATATAGGAGATAGAGTATAAATAGACTTTCCAAGTGATATATGAGTTTAAGTCTCCACATACCTTTTGTCGATGAAGTCCCACAAGCTCTCCTTAGTAGTTCTTCGTCTTCAAGTGATAAACGTCGTGAATTCTAAGCTCAACTACACAAACTATGTCCTAGTCTGAGACATCTATAAATAGGCTAGAAATGAAGACTTATAGTTTTGATCACTAACATTGATAAACATGCTTGAGATAGCAACGCATGCGAGTTCGACCAAGCAGTGCTCTAACAATCTCCCCCTTTGTCAATTTTAGTGACAAAACTATCAATACATATGGATTACAAAATAAATAAAAATTGTAGCTTCTCATCCAAATGCTTGATCTCCTTGGCATCTTCAACGCGACTCGAAATCTTCGTCACTTCCAAGTACTCCATGATCCTAAGTTCAACATCATAGTTTTTGAAGATCCATAGCGATAACAATGAGAAAACAAAGTGCTCTCAGTCATTGTTATACAGTGTCATAGTATTATTACACATCATCAAAGTTCAATTGTATCACAACTTTGACAACAATACTATGGTGATATGTATCACTCCCCCTTAGTCAATACTTCATCTCAACATGAAAACCACTCCCCCTTACATAATGATCCGTAAACCATATGTATTTGTAGTATCACATTACACATTAATTCTCCCCCTTTTTGTCCATATAAATTGTCAAAGGTACAAAAACTAGTGGGATCCTCATGAAATTACTTATTCTCCCCCTTTTTGTCATAGAGATACTTCATGACCAAAAGATAATACCATATCAACTTATTTAGATTCCATCATAAAGCCGAAGCTAAATGCATTCATCAAAGAGTTTATAAAGATAAAAGATAACGCCTATAATATTCCACAGCCGCACTCCCCACAAAGATTTGGCAATTAAGCACAAGTTCAAAAAGAACTCTCCCCCATAAAATATTATTCCCCAAAGAACAACAAAGGCGGCCTTACTTTCAAAAGAAAAAAAAGATTTCTTTGGACATAACCAAATCACATGAAAACATGAATTTGAATCCAAAGTATTCAACCGAATTAACCACAAAAGAATCCATGATTAATTCAATCAGAATTACACAACTAAATTAACCACAAGAAAGTGATAAATTCAATTGGTAATGCTCGTCATAAGAGAACTTACGGAGCAACAACTGAACTGACCACGAGAGAATGATCAATTCAATTGGCCATGCTCAAACATAAGAAAACTTATGGAGAAACACAGTATATGCACAAAAATGTGGATCGAAGATTGACCAATACTGCGGAATAGACAAGGATTCATTCTATTTTTCATCACTATTTGCATAATGACATGTAATAGACTTAATCCTTGTAAACAAAATCTTTATCCTTTCTTCCATCAAAATAATGACATAAAAGACTTTAACTTTTGTTTGTCAAAAGTTCATTCTATCTTCTATCAATACTTTCATACTAACATAATAGAGATAACTTTTGAGCAAGTATGGGACAGTCACAGGTTCACAGACGTAAACAACATATCCCATAACAAATTGCAATATATAAAATCATAAATATTAAAATTGCAAGAATCATCTTCCAAAAATATTAGAGTTTAAATAAATAAATTTAAAAACATGAAAATGAAAATCGTTGGACATGGCTATGTCTACTCACAATAATGGCTATCCCAAACCCTAGTTATTCTTCTAAATAAAACAAGAATAAAATTCTCATAAGAAGATTTACTAGACACTGTAGAGCTTTCTGAGGGCATATACAGAGAATTCCTTCTCATTATTGAAAAAGCCATTGAAAATGGGATCATTCAATTCCTCCAAATCTTCAGAAATATCAGTTAACTCACTAAGTTCTCTTTTCAGTTCACGCAGAGTGTTCTTTGTTAGAGACAACATTTGTGCATAATGAGAGATATCTTTTATAGAAGAAATGATTCGAGATTTTTAAATCATTTCTTTTCCCGATGAAATCCTTCACCGTAGCCCTAAAGTTATTAGCGAAATGACAAACGGACAATAGGCAGTTAGAGGAAGAACCTGGATCATCAGTCATGTTCTTCTCCTTCCTTCACACAGATACACATTAACTGCTTCTATAGCATCTTTTTTCGTGGTACCTCTAGTTATAGGGGCCTTGAGACTGTATCCTTAGAAAATAAGGTAAAGAACAGTGATGTTCACAAAGGAACATAAATAGACTCCAGGATAGAAAAAGCCTAAAGGACCTTGAAAAAGTCTCCACAGTTCATGATCCATTATCAATCTTAAAAATAAAATATTTAGTTTCTAAATATTGAACAGAAAAATCAACAAAAGATTTACAAGACTTGAGTCAACCTTTAAGTAATCCTTATTTTTCAAGTACAAAATAAGGATACGATTGATTACTATGGTTTAGATAGTAATAGAGTGAACAGAGTGTTCACATCTTGTGTCACCGGGTGACATTTCAAGGTTTGTTAAGTAAACGGACTTACCTCGTCTAACTCTGATTCTTTTGGATTTCTTCTTGTACCTAGGCGTCTCTGACTGCTTCTCTATAGTCAGATTCATCTTTTGCATGTCATCTTGAAGTTTGGTAATTCTTTTACCGTTCCTCTTGAATCTCCAACACTTACTCTGGACATGACTTGTACTTCCACAAAAAGAGCAGAGCAAAGAAGCTTTGCTTTGTAGATCTGATACCTGTTTATCACAACACTCAAGTTTGATTGATCCAAAACCTGTTGGAAAAACAGAGTTTGTTGTGCTTACAGTCTTACCCTTGAACCCTAAACCTTGTGTGTTTCCAAAATCCTTTTGACCAAATAAGATTGCTGAAATTTTGTCTGAGCTTCCTGACAACCTTTGCAGGTCACACTTGAGAGAGTTGATCTTCTTTTCTTTTAGAAATAGGGTTCTGGTGAATTCATCATTAAGACAATCAATCTCAAGATATTTCACCTGTAGTGATGATTCAGGTTTATTCAACAGTTCTTTCAGTTGAATATTTTCTTGGTGAATATCTTTAAACTTATTCAGAAATTCTAGGATCTCAATTTCAGATTCGTATTCCAAACTGGAGTTTGAATTACATGAAACTTCTACCGAGAAGGCTAAAATTTTCGTACACACTACAGTAGTATGTAAGACGTTGTGACACTGAGATTTTTCTTGACTTGAATCATCAGAAGCAATAGATAGAGAAGACGATCTCTCGGATCTTTTGCTTTTCTTTACCATATCCTTTATCCTTTGTGTCATCAGTGATTTATTAGAATCAACATGATTATAACAACATTAATATGCCCATGACAAGTTAGAGGCTTCACTTGGAATGGTCACAACATTGAACGCAGAAGTTCTGACTGTATTCTGATCAAGATCAAGTAATTTAATCTTTCCCACAAGAGTACTTCTGGAAAGAGTATCAAGTTATTTCCCTCAATGATGGCATGATTCTTAGAATCGTATCTAGATGACAGCGATCTGAGAATTTTCGTCACAATATCCTTTTTCAGGAATAGTCTTACCCAATGCAAAAGATGCATTAATAATTTCAGACACTTTGTGATTAAACTCATCAAATGAATCTTCATCTGCCATACAAAGGTTTTCCCAATCGGAATTTAGGTTTCGAAGCCTGGCTTCCTTTTCACTGGTATTTTCTTCGAATACGGATTCTAAGATATCCCAAGCATCTTTAGACCGAGTGCACGTAGTCACATGGTGCTAAAGATATGGAGTAACGGCATGTATGATGGCATTCAAACCGTCGAAGTTTTGCTTTGCAGCAAGTATCTCAGCAACATCATATGCACCAACATCCTTAGGAATGGTCGCATTCCCTACTGCCACAACAGGAGCATCATAGCCATTAACTACATAAAACCATGATTGAAAATCACGCTCTTGAAGAAAGGCACACATAGCAATTTTCCACCACAAGTAATTTAAGCCATCGAAGACTGGTGGTACGTTTATAGAGATAGCACCTCTTTCCATATCAGATTGATACAAACACATACTTGTAAGGTCTTTAACGTGTTTGCCTGCTCTGATACCAATTGAAAATGCGGGGGTCTAACAACCACACCCAACAATTCGTTTGTAAATCTGAGATAACTTACTCCAATACACTTTCTAGAGAATCAACTAGACATTCAGACTCAATATAGAATAAAGTATATCAAAGAGTGTAAATATCTCTAACTCTTAATTCAATCCGCAATCAGCAAATAAAAATCTGCGAGCCCGATTGAATATAAGTGGAGTTACTTGAACGGTACCAAAGACCAATATTCAAGTGTTAATCAATGTAAATCAACAACCAAAGGTTGGATATTCTAATTGATTGATTTTAACGCACAACCTGTGATACTTCAATTATATAACAAAATATAGTGCAAAAAGAAATAATACAGACACCATAATTTTGTTAACAAGGAAACCGCAAATGCAGAAAAACCCCGGCACCTAGTCCAGTTTGAACACCACGTTGTATTAAGCCGCTACAGACACTAGCCTACTACCAATTAACTTCGGACTGGACTGTAGTTGAACCCTAATCAATCTCACACTGACTCAAGGTACAGTTGCGCTCCTTATGTCTCTGATCCCAACAGGATACTACGCACTTTTTTCTCTTAGCTGATCTCACCCACAACTAAGAGTTGCTACGACCCAAAGTCGAAGACTTGATAAACAAATTTGTCTCACACGGAAAAGTCTATAGGATTGAATAATTCTGTCCCCACAGAAATACCTAAGAGTTTTTGTTCCGTCTTTTGATAAATCAAGGTGAACAAGAACCAATTGATAAACCGGACTTATATTCCCGAAGAACAGCCTAGTATTATCAATCACCTCACAATAAACTTAATCGACTACCGAAACAAGTTATTGTGGAATCAAAAACGATGATACGAAGGTGTTTGTGACTACGTTTCTATCTTGCCTATCGGAGATATAGATCTCAAGCCAATTTTACAATTGCATTCAATCACGATAGAAGCAACAAGATCAGATCACGCAGCTACAAAGAGAATAGTTGGGTTTGGCTTCACAATCCCAATGAAGTCTTCAAGTCGTTAACCTACAGGGTATCGAGAAAAAACCTAAGGTTAAAGGAGAATCGACTCTGGTTATGCAACTAGTAACACACATGACGTGTGGGGATTAGGTTTCCCAGTTGCTAGAGTTCTCCTTTATATAGTTTTCAAATCAGGGTTTGCATCCAAATTACCTTGGTAACAAAGCATTAAATATTCACCGTTAGATGAAAAACCCGATTCAACCAAGCTAATATCTTTCAACCGTTAAATCGAACTTAGCTTGTTACACACAAATGAAATGTACCCTCATTCAGGTTTATGTAACCGTACCCAAACGTGTACACCATGTTGGTTCACAAATTGTTAACCGAGGTTAGCCATATGATTACACTCATAACAACCTTATTCAACTTAACCATAACTAGTTCATATAACTCAAATGGAACTAGTTAAAGAGTTTTTCAATTGCTATATTCTCATGGATTTATACAAGAACACAATTGAAGAAAACTCGGTTTGATTCATTCGACTCAATACATGAACATTATAGCCACGGTTTGCAAAGATTGCATTCCTTATTGATAAATGTGTAAGTTCATGTACATTACCGAATTTAAAAAGTAACCACTTAAGTATGCGTACGGGTATGCGTACTTAAGTAACCGGATTTGAGTTTGGTTTGGTTTTCAAACTCAGTAGAAATTCACGGACATGAACTTTCCGCCAGTATGCGTACGGGTACGCGTACTTAGGTAATGATAAACGCATTTATATGTCTATTTTGTTCTCAATGTTCTGTATTGCTAATGCTCGATATTGTACTAATTATGGTTTTTTGTGTGTTTGTAGGTATTTTTGAGCAATAATCATTTTTGGAGAAATCGGCTCGAAAAGTTGCTAAAGGCACCTCCGGAGGACACCTGCTATTCGGACCCTCATTTTGGATAAGGGGCACCCTAGTGATAAGGGGCATCCACCGCTATTTGCACCCTGGAGCTACTATTTTCACCCCGCGGCTAAGTGCACCCCTACTCTGGTTAGGGGGCGCACCTTCTTCATTTTCAGAAAACCAGAAAATGGCGGGAAGAATTGGTTTGAAAAACAAGAACTTCTGGAAGAATTCGTAGGAGATTTTCTCGTGATTTTCTGTTGGACTTGGATATATTTCATCCTGTTGCGTTCTAACAGGGTTGGTAATTGTCTTGGAATCGAAAAACCTGGGCTGTGTACGTGGATTTCACAAAACAGAGTTGTTGAGGAGTTCTCGGGTTTCTGGGAGTTGTGTGTGAGATATTCACGTGGATATGGGTTAGAAGCAGTCTGTTATGACATAACAGGGTTGTTTACGTGTGACATAAACGACAAATAAGGAGTTTAAAAGGGAGTTAGAAAGAATATCGAGACGCTGTTGATTATTTTTGGGAAGAATTCGTATGTTTGACTTAGTCTGTAGTAACTGGCAGTGTGCTGGAGTATGCTATATTGAAGATGACCAGACGAAGGAGATAAAAAAGGAGAATTCAACAGATGCATGAGCGTGTACAAGTCAAAAAGAGAAGGAAATCTCGGTGATTCCCGTAGGAGTAAAGAGGAAATATTCTTGCATTCAACCGAGAAAATTTGGAGATTATGACGAGAGATTTTCTCCTCTGTTGGCTATATAAAGAGGTTACGTGACTCATAGAAGGGATGGAGAGTTAGGGGACGAAAAAGGGTGAGAAATAGAGTTGCAGAGCTTGTCTCTGCTGCTGCCATTGAAGGAGAGAACGAAGAACATAAGACCCTAAAAAACTGTCGTTCATCTACAGTGACAACGACACATCACTAGAGGGTCGTAGTGCTACAGTGACAGTGACAGTCACAGTTATCATTTATTGTTCTCTGTAACAATTATATTTGTTACAAACCTGGTTTTAATCATTTTCTCCCATTTTCATCATTTGTAAACACCTTTTTGAGCAATAAATTATCCTTTGAGCGTGTCTACAATATGAGGAGCTAAAACCCTACATTGGGACAACGGAGGAAGTTGGATTTCACCATTGGGGTAACTTAATTGATTGTTTATTTACTATTTGCTTTGAATTTTAATTAATTATGATTTCTATTAATTACTCGTGACTTTGTTTGATGGATCATGCTTAGTTCTAGGTAATTTTGATGCGTCATGCTTATGACCTACGCGTAACATTTTATGAAGGCAAAGAATAAAGTTGGTATTTCCTTTGTGTTGAGCTATAAATGTCTACGATTAATTTCTGAACCCCATGAACATGAAAAATAGTGAAATCCTGAGTCCCAATAAATTCTTCATCACGTGACATTTTTTTGTATATATTTTTCTTTTATTTTAATTTATTAATTCTTAAAATCAATCTCATCAAGTCCGAGTGAACGGCAACTCTATTTACCACTATAAAAATTCGATCAGGTAACTGAATAAGTTGGTTTTGAAATTCCAAAATTAGCAGAAATTCACGGACGTGAACTTACGCCAGTATGCGTACCTGTACACATACTTATCCACTCTCCTTCAACCATTTTGTATACACACAAGTATGCATACTTTAGGTTCACGGTTTTGGACTTATACACTAATGTGCGAACACACTATGCTTATATCCAAAGATGGTTACAAGATTCTAAACTCTTTATTTCAATCATTGAAACATTCTTCAATAATGACAATAGCCGTTTTCACACACTATTAGCATCAAAGCAATTTTCAAGATATTGAAATAATCATTATCGAGACATTCCAAGTCTTACACCAAATGATTGTATCACATAATCGTTCTTGCACACATTTTACCTTGGAATTGATCTTACGCATACCCTTGCGAATTCGATAAAGAATACCCAAGGTGTTAGGATCACAAGAACCGTCAAAAGAATCACATTTTTGTCTTTTGCAAGCATTCATCTTCATACGTTTGAAGGTACAAGGTCCAAGGACGAACAAGTTTGGGAGTTCCAATAGAGTTTCCAATTGGAGCAATGGAATGTGCACGACATATTTGCTCAATTAAGCATGGAAAGCCTAACTTCTTGTTGTATGACGTCATCGAGACCATCTTAAGAATGATAAATCCACAAATATCAAGACCTTGAGCACCCGGTTCAAGGAAATAGACTACATCCACAAATTCACGACTCCACAGTGAGTTCTCAATTGTGGAGGGACAAAGATTAGAAATGCCAAGTTTGCTGAAAACCATAAAAGAAAAACTAAGAACATGGGTAGGAAATTTCCCTTCTATCCACTCAACATTGTTGCCACAAATACCATTGGAGATGGTTTCACACGATAGTCTTGAAAATGCGGGGGGTCTAACAACCACACCCAACAATTCGTTTGGGAATCTGATAGGACTTACTGCAATATACTTTCTATAGAATCAACTTGACAGTCAAACTCAATATAGAGTAAAGTATATCAAAGAGATTAATATCTCTAACTCTTAATTCAATACGCAATCAACAGATAGAAATCTGCGAGCCCGATTGAATATAAGAGGAGTTACTTGAACGGTACCAAATACCAATGTTCAAGTTTCAATCAATTTAGATCAACAACCAAGAGTAAATTCTCATAAGAAGTTTCCTAGACATTAAGAAAGAAATAAGAGTTTGAGAAATCAATAATCATCCTCATCACCGGACTCCATCCAAGAGGCTTGAACCTTTTCCATTTCTTCCTTAATTTCGGGAAACTTTGTAGCAATCACACATAATCGTTCTTGCACACATTTTACCTTGGAATTGATCTTACGCATACCCTTGCGAATTTGATGAAGAATTCCCAAGGTGGTAGGATCACAAGAACCGTCAAAAGAATCACATTTTTGTCTTTTGCAAGCATTCATCTTCATACGTTTGAAGGTACAAGGTCCAAGGACGAACAAGTTTGGGAGTTCTAATAGAGTTGCCAATTGGAGCAATGGAATGTGCACAACATATTTTCTCAATTAAGCATGGAAAGCCTAACTTATTATTGGATGACGTCATCGAGACCTTTTGAAGAATAATAAATCCACAAATATCAAAACCTTGAGTACCCGATTCAAGAAAATAGACTAACTCCGCAAATTCATGACTCCACAGTGACTTCTCAATTGTGGAGGGACAAAGATTAAAAATGCCAAGTTTTCTGAAAATCATCAAAGAAAGACTAAGAACATGGTATGAAATTTCCCTTATACCCACTCAACATTATTTCCACAAAGACCATTGAAGATGGTTTCACACGATGGTCTTTCTCCTCTTGGCCTAGGAAGGCGAAGATTACCCAAAGGAATTTTTGGTAATCTTTGAAATCAACTCTCTATCAAGTAGAATCCTTTTTCTGTTTATCATAGTCTTGAATTCTAAGTCATCATGATTAACATCATAGATGTTAGCATAAAAATATTCTTGTGAGAGTGTCAAAACCTTCACCAAGACCATTAAAGATGTTACCATGATTCTATTTCTCAAAACACACCAAATCTTCTTTATGACCACTTTCCTTTACAAATTTCTTTTCTAGAATGAAACCACTAGAAGAAATCTTTTCAAAGGTCCTAATGCTAGAATCATTGATAAATCTAATTCTAATTTTTCTAGAATGAAACCACTAGAAGAAATCATTTCAAAGGTCCTACTACTAGAATCATATAAATCTAATTCTAATAGAATCTTGGTCACTTGGTACGTTCATGCTCATAAGTGAGGAATGCAAAAGCGGTGGTATAACAACCACACCCAATATTTCTCTTAGCAATCTGTATGGACAAACTCCAGTATACTTTCTAGAGAATCAACTAGACAGTCAAACTCAATCTAGAGAAAAATATATTGAGGAGTTAATATCTCTCTCACTTGATTTGATCTTTACTCAAGCAAATAAGAATTTGCGAGTCTTTATCAAATACAAGGATAATAAACTTGGATGTTACCAAAGACCAATATCCAAGGATCAATCAATTTCCAATCAACAACCAAGGTTGGATTTCACAATTGATCGATACGACGCACAACCCGTGACATTTCAATTATATAACAAAATATAATGCGGAATAGAAATAACACAGACACCAGAAATTTTGTTAACAAGGAAACCGCAAATAAAGAAAAAACCCCGGGACCTAGTCCAGATTGAACACCACATTGTATTAAGCCGCTACAGACACTAGCCTACTACAAACTAACTTCGGTCTGGACTATAGTTGAACCCCAATCAATCTCACACTGATTCAAGGTACAGTTGCGCTCCTTACGTATCTGATCCCAGCAGGATACTACGCACTTGATTCCCTTAGCTGATCTCACCCACAACTAAGACTTGCTACGATCCAAAGTCGAAGACTTTAATAAACAAATCTGTATCACACAAAAAAGTCTACATAATAGATAAATCCGTCTCCCACAGAAATACCTACGTGTTTTGTTCCGTCTTTTGATAAATCAAGGTGAACATGAACCAATTGATAACCCGGACTTATATTCCCGAAGAACAACCTAGTATTATCAATCACCTCACAATAATCTTAATTGACGCGGTGAAAGAAGATATTGTGGAATCACAAACGATGAGACGAAGATGTTTGTAACTACTTTTCTATCTTGCCTATCGGAGATATAAATCTCAAGCCAATCGTTACGATTGTACTCAAAATAATATAATCAGCAAGATCAGATCATACAACTACGATAAAGTAGTATCGGTCTGGCTTCACAATCCCAATGAAGTCTTTAAGTCGTTAACCTGGTTTACAAGAAGAAACTTAAGGGTAAAGGAGAATCGACTCTAGCTAATACAACTAGTATCATACAAGAGGTGTGGTGATTAGGTTTCCCAGTTGCTAGAGTTGTCTCTTATATAGTCTTTCAAATCAGGGTTTGCAATCCATGTTAGCTAGGTAACAAAGCATTCAATATTCACCGTTAGATGAAAACCTGATTAGATTCAAGCTAATATCTTTCAAGCGTTAGATCGAAAACTTAGCTTGTTACACACAAATGAAATGTACTATTTTTTGTTTATGCAACCGTACCCAAACATGAACATTTGTTGGTTCAACAATAGTTAACCAATGGTTAGCCATATGAGCACTTTCATATCAACCATGTTCTTCTTCACCATAACTAGTTCAAATGACTCAAATGAACTAGTTAGAGAGTTATTCAATTGCAAGGAAATCTTATGTGACTACACAAGACACAATCGAAGCAAAAACGATTTGATTCACTCGAATCGGTTCATGAACTATATAGCCACGGTTTGCATTTAGCATTCCTTAGTTAATATATATAAGTTCACAAAAAATCGTCTTTAGATATAACCAGCTTAAGTGCGCAGACTTAGTTCGCGGACTTAAGTTCCCGGAAGGAGTTCTCAAACTCCAGAAGATTTTCTCGGGTCGAGAACTTCCGCCAGTTTGTAGTGATCTACACTACAAACAACTAGAATTAAGGTTCAATCTTCAGGATCTACACTGAAGATTTGGGATAAAAACCTCAAAGAGGAAGAAAATAACTTTCTCATAAAAACTTCTCTAACAGTTTAGGGTTACAGAGAAGGATTAAAAGAAGCGTGCTCTCAACACACGATTATAAAAAGGATAAGGGCACCACAATTAATCTAACATTAGTGAGAAGGGACATGACAAATGCCGTCTCCTACAGAGTATTCTTGTCCTCAAGGATGAATTTAGGAAAAGATGACTTGATGAAAGCCACGTCTTCCCAAGAAGTATCTCCATCAGTTGTATGCGACCATTGTATCTGCACCTGTGGAATATGTTGACGGACCTTGACAATGTTGCGGGAATTTAAAACCTTAACAGGCTTGACTTTAAATAAACCTTCCTTGTCCATGTTTGGAAGTGATGTTTGTGGCAGTAGACCTTGGTCAAGCTTCTTCTTTAAACGCGAAACATGAAAAACGGGGTGGATGCGAGAAGAAGCTGGTAATTGGAGTCGATAAGCTACAACTCCAATTCTTTCCAAAACCTTGTATGGTCCAAAAAAATTGGCTGCAAGTTTGAGATTCTTGTGTAGCCGGACATAAGTCTGTCGATAGGGCTGAAGACGTAAATATACCCAATCACCAACTGCAAATGACCTCTCAACCCTTCTCTTGTCAGCCTGTTGCTTAATAAGATGTTAAGAATTCAAGAGGTTTTTGCGCAATACTTCTGTCATGATCCCCCGTTGGTGCAGATAATCATCAACTAGTGGGTTGCTAATGCCTCTAGTGTGATGTAGTCCAAACTGTGTGGAGAGTATCCGTAAAGAGCTTGGAAGGGTGTGAGCTTTAATCTAGTATGGTATGAGGTGTTAAACCACCACTCTGCTAGGGATAACCATGAAACCCACTTAATTGGTCTGTAGCTACACATACAGCGTAAATAAGACTCCAGACTAGAGCTGGCAAACAAGCCAAAACCCGCGGGTTTGCCCGGCCCGACCCGTGAAAAACCCGCACCCGGCTCGGCTGGTGTCTAAACAAGCCGGGTTAGGGTTGGAGAAATGCCGGCTTGTGAGTAAACGGGTTAACCCGTCCCGGCCCGTAAATCCGCGGGTACAACCCGTAAACCCGTCCATATTACCTTATTAATAAGTTTTATGTAATCCTGACCGTCAGATCATCTAGGTTTCATCTTATCCCTACGTTTAAGGTATAAATGCACCAAAACCCTAGCAGAAAATAATCATTTCCTTTCGTTTCTTCTTCCCCTTTCTTTTCTTTCTCTCCCCACACCCTACTGTACCGTCTTCTCCTGCGGCTGCGCCTCCTCACCATCTCCATTTTTCTTCTTCTGCTTTGCTTTTTTATTCTTTATCTCTGTCTCTCCTACACATAGTTGGTACTTTTTTATTCTTTATCATCAGATGATTTAAGGAAATAAATTGACAATTTTAAAACTAGGGTTTAGTAATATACTAATATTGGTTTTGCATGATTGATTGTGCAGATTAATTTGAGGAACTTGAACTTCTGTTTTATCAATTGTTGAATCAATTTCTGAATCTGGGTCAATTTTTATTTTCTTATTTAGATTTTGTATGTATCCTATTGCCTGATTCTATAGGGAACAGTAAGTAAGAAGCAATAATGGGTTAATGAAGTTGATTGAACTCGGGAGACGAAGGGATTAATGTTGTTGTAGTTGAATTGGGGTTTATAGAGTTGATTGATGTTGTGAAGACTTAGAAGATGAACTATGGATCTATTGATAGATGAAGAATCATGGGTAGATGTTAATTGAAGCTTTGAAGTTGATTCAATGACGAGTCTTTGAAAAGGTAAATTAGGGTTTCTGTCTAATGTATATTTCTTGTGTTTTTTGATTGATAATTGAGTAATTAGTTTTGGGTTTGTTCTCAATTGAAGAATAGTTAGATGCTTTTCGGTTAAATTCAGTTAATGTAGGAATTGAGTAAGAAATTAGGGTTCATACTATTTAGGGTTAGTTGATTTGGAATTGGGTCTGTGGGGAAGAAAATTGGAAGTGGCTGCAGTTCAGGTCATGTTGAGACTTGAGATACATGGGATGTGGAGTTTAATTTTGAATTGAAGTGATGGTTTGAGCAGTTATAGAGTGAACTGGTGATGGGGTATATGATGGAGATGAAGTTGTTTAGCTGGTGATGCTGAATTGAGATGCAATTGAATGTTAATTTAACTAGTAGTTAGTTCATTTTGATTATATAATATTACTTGAGTGAAACATTTGATTAACTGAACAACAATGATTCGACATGATTCGCATGTATGGTTTTGATGAAGATGCAGTGTAGTTGTGGTTCAACTGATGGAGTTATTGATTAAATTGCAATGTAAACGGGTTAACCCGTAAACCCGCAAGCTTAACCCGCTACGAGCGCGGATTGAAGAAATGACCACCCGTGAAGAATATCGACCCGCGGGTTTTGACCCGTGTTAACCCGAACCTGTGTAACTCGTAACAAGCCAGCCCCGCCCCGCCCGTTTGCCAGCTCTACTCCAGACAAGCATTGACGCGCCCTGTTTGGCCATCTGTTTTTGGGTGATACGCCGTGCTCATATGGAGAGAAGTACCCACTTCCTGAAATAGTGCTTCCCAAAATCCACTGAGGAACACTCATCTCTATCCGATACAATGGTCGCAGGGATACCATGTAGCTTAAGGATGGTGTTGATAAACAGTTTGGCTACGGTTTGTGCTGTGTAAGGGTGACTCAATGCAATAAAATGAGAGTAATTAGTAAAGCGATCAAAAATTACCATAATTACGTCTCGACCCTCAGATTTCGGCAACCCAAAAATGAAATCCATGCTAATGTGTCTCTAAGCTTGGTCCGGGACGGGTAGAGGTTATCGAAGCCCTGCAGGTAGCTTGTGATCCACCTTATGTTGTTGGCAGACATCACAGGTCTGGACAAATTGCATTAAGTCTCGCTTCATGCCAGGCCAGTGAAAGTAGGTCTTGGCTCTTTGATAGCTGGCTTGCATCCCAGAGTGGCCTCCGATGGCTGAAGAATGAACAACTGCCAAAATTTTATGTCTAACATCACTAGATGACCAATGTAAATTTTACCCTTCAACTTAAGAATGCCGTTAGTATAAGTATACCCTTTATCATTCATGGGAGAGATAGTAAGTTTGGGAATCCAATGTACTGCTATGGGGTCAGCTTCATAGCTAGTGATAATGTCTTCCAGCCATTTAAGGTTTGATGATGAGAGGGAAGAACAACTGACTCGAGATAAAGCATCTGTCACCTAATTCTCTGAACCCTTCTTGTAGTACAAGGTGTAATCATACCCTAAGAGTTTCGTGAGCCATTTTTGTTGAAGGACAGTGTGTAATTGCTGCTCTAGAAAGAACCTGAGGCTTTGATGATCCGTAAAAATCTTAAAATGAGACCCAACAAATATGATCTCCACTTGGTGACAGATAGTAAAATTGCCAGTAACTCTTTTTCGTAAGTGGATAAAGCTTGATACCTGATTCCCATACTTTTGCTGAAGAAGGCAATTGGTCTACCGCCCTACATTAACACCGCTCCCACTCCTACATCACTACCATCGGTTTCTAGCTCAAATTCCTTAGTGAAATATGGTAAGATAAGAACAGGAGTATAAGTAACCACTTGCTTAAGTTGCTCAAAAGCCAATTCTGCAGCATCAGTCCAAACAAAATTTCCCTTTTTAAGCAGTTCTGTAAGTGGTTGACAAATCAACCCATATCCTTTGACAAATCTGCGATAATACCCTGTCAACCCTAGAAATCCCCGTAAACCTTTAAGAGTAGTTGGTCTAGGCCTATTCACCATACATTCTATTTTTCCAGGGTCAGCTGATACACTATCTTTACTTATTATGTCGCCTAGATACTCTATTTGTGGTTGACCGAAAGAACATTTGCTTCGTTTAACAAACAAGGAATGTTTGTGCAATATGGAAAGGACAGTATGCAGATGTTGACAATGGGTAACCATGTCTTTACTATATATGAGTATATCATCGAAAAAGACTAATATAAATTTTCGGAGATATGGACGAAAAATATCGTTCATCAATGATTGAAAAGTGGCAGGGGCATTTGTAAGCCCAAAGGGCATCACTCGAAATTCAAAGTGACCATGATGTGCACAAAAATCAGTTTTAGCTATGTCATCTAAGTAAACCCTAATATGGTGATATCCCGCTGGAAGATCTAGTTTTGTGAATATAGTGGCCCCATCTAATTCAGCAAGTAATTCATCTATAATTGTTATAGGGTACTTATCTTTGATTGTGATTGCATTAAGCTTGCGATAGTCGACGCAGAACCTCCACCCTCCGTCTTTGTTCTTGACTAAGATTACTGGAGATGTAAAGGGGCTATGGCTGGGTTGTATAACTTCTGCCGCTAGCATCTCTTGCATAAGTTTCTCAATCACCTCTTTTTGGACATATGTAACTCTGTAAGGACGCAGATTTGGAGGTGTAGCATTGGGGACCAAATTGATGTGGTGGTCATGAGCTCTTTCAGGAGGCAGCGTGGTAGGAGTCTGAAAAATGTCAGGGAATTGCTCAAGGACTGCAGCAATTGGTGTTTTTGGATGACCTCTGGAGAAGTGTTGGCATGTAGAGAGAAAAACTGTCCAATGAGACCTTGAGTGCCTTTTTGAATTAATATTCTCAGTAGGGAGCCTGACATTTGAGACAAGGTAGCTTCTTCTTGTAGGCTTGTCAATTCGATTTCTTTACCTTGGTGTTGAAATTTAATGGTGAGCTTCTTGAAATCGAAAACCATAGGGCTGAGTTCACGCATCCAGTCCACACCAAGCATCATATCATAACCCCCCAACTCTAGAATGTTCAAGTCATGAGAGAATGTATGGTCTTGCATACTCCAAGTGAATGCATGACACTTTGTTGCCATAGGGCTAAGCAATTTGTTGCCATCTGCTACTGCCACCTGTAGGGGCTATGTAGAACTGATCAAACTTCCACTCCTTTGTGCAGCTTTCAGGTCCAAGAAGTTGTGAGTACTTCCACTGTCGATTAAGATGGTGAGTTCTTGTTTCTTGACCAAGCCTTTGATTTTGATGTTTGTATGGGAAATTGATCCAGCTAAGGCATGTACAGAGATTTCCATTTCCTCCTTCATTTCTACAATAGTTGGAGTAGACCCTTCTCGTGCCTCCACAGTTTGTGACACATCTTCATCATCTGCTACAATCATATACAGTTGTTGTTTATTGCATTTATGACCTTTAGTGTAAGCTTCATCACAGTCATAACACAAGCCTTTCTCCTTTTTTGCACGCATTTCAGCATACGCGAGTTTCTTTACTGACTGTAGTTTAGGACTTGTTGTTGGACTGGTATCAATTGGTGTAGTGACCAATGGAGTGAGATTAGGAGGCTTATTAGAGGTGTTTAATGGCTTTCCCCCATAGAAAAACTTGCCCGAATGTCTTAGTGGAGCTTTAGCTGCTTTCTCCAAGATGCACTCCTGTCTTCTAGATAAAAGAATAGTTTGTTGCAAGGTAGTAGGGTTGAACATTAGCACTACCATTCTGATATCTTCTTTTAACCCACTAATAAAACTATCAATGAAGTAATCTTCAGTTAATGAAGGATTCTTTGCTAACATTAAGGCTTTCAGTTCTTCAAATTTCTCTTGATATTCTAAAGCTGAATGAGTTTGATCTAATTTATTGAACTCGCATACAACATTATCATGACCTAATTCTTAAAACCTAGTGCAAACATCAATAATGAAATCCTCCCAATATAAAATACCCTTACCAATTTGGTAGTCTTGGAACCAAACATCTGCTTTGCCATCCAAGTACATGGTAGCTAGATTCACCTTTTGTCCATCATTCATTTGATGTAGGAAGAAGTATTTCTTGCATTTTCTGACCCAGGCTCTAGGGTTAGTGCCACTAAAGCGTGGAAAATCGATTTTGGGTCTGGAATTAGAAAACTGGCCTTCCCCCATCTGAGAAGTTTGAAGAATTCTATGATGAGGATGACCCTGTTGATAATTCCGAAAGTTGTGACTAGATGAAGGATCTGGTACTTTACCAGCTTCACCACCGTTATTATACCCTTGAGAAAAAACTGGATTATCGAAAAGCAATTGGAACTTCTTATCCATAGCAGATTTAAGAAGTTGAAATTGATTTTCCATATCAGTTCTCAGTAGTTTTACATCTCCTTTTACAGATTGGAGTGATTGAACTTCTTCACGCAATTCCTGTAATTCTTGAGTGAATCGCTTCTGATTTTCATCCAGCATACTCAATCTAGTACCATCCTCCATGTTGTGTGCCAAGGAAGAACCTAATATGATACCACTTGTAGTGATCTACACTACAAACAACTAGAATTAGGGTTCAATCTTCAGGATCTACACTGAATATTTGGGATAAAAACCTCAAAGAGGCAGAAAATAACTTTCTCATAAAAAATTCTCTAACAGTTTAGGGTTACAGAAAAGGATTAACAGAAGCGTGCTCTCAACACACGAGCCGAACACACGCTTTGGAATACAAAACTAAATACAGTCATAAAAAGGATAAGGCACCACAAGTAGTCTAACATTAGTGAGAAGGGGCATGACACAGTTCGCGGACTGAGCTCACGGCTCTTGTTCCGGTTTTCTTGATCAACAAAGTTCGCAAACTTCGGTTCAAGGAAAAATGACTTATACATATATGTGTTTCCACACAATGCTTATATCCATCATCGGTTATTTAATCTAAACTCTCATTTCAACCATTGTAACATTCTTAGAGGACATTTCGTCAAAGTAAGCAATTTTCAAGGTGATTGAAACGTGTCATGACTTTCGTCACTAGGTAAAGATGAACTTGGCCAAAGCAAAAGCTTACCAACACATATTTCGAGAAATAGATAGGCAAGATAAACTCGGCTCGAAATAGCAAATGTGTATAATCAAATTCTATATTGCAAAATTACTTTTGTCTCAAAATAGGAGATAGAGTAGATAAAATTTTGAGTGATAGATAAGTTCAAGTCTCCACATACCTTTGTCGATGAAGATCCACAAGTTCCTTGAGTAGTCCTTCGTCTTGTATGATGATCGCCATGGAGTTCTTGAGTTTAAATACACTTTCTATCCTAGTCCAAGACTTATCTATAGTAGACTAGAAATCAATACGTATAGTTTTGATCACTAAAATTGACAAATATGCTTGAGATAGCAACGCATGCGAGTTCGACCGAGCAATGCTCTAACAATCTCCCTCTTTGTCAATTTTAGTGACAAAACTATCAATACATATGAAATACAAAAATAAATGAATTAACTTTTGTAGCTCTTATTCCACATGCCTAATCTTCAACATTACTCGAAATCTTCGTCACTTCCAAGTACTCCAATGATCCCAAAGTTTGTAAGTTCAACATCATCGTTGTTAAAAATTCGTAGCTATAACAACGAGAAAACAAGAGTTCTCAATCATTGTTATACAGTGTCATAGTATCATTATATAGTATTAAAGTTCAATTGTATCACAACTTCGACAACAATACTATGGTAATATGTATCACTCCCCCTTAGTCAATACTCCATCTCACATGAAAACCACCCCCTTACATAATGATCCGAAAACCATGTATATTTGTAGTGTGAACTACATATTAATTCTCCCCCTTTTTGTCAATAAAATTTGCAAAGGTACGAAAACGGGATCCCAATGAAAATTTCCATATAGACATTGTATAACCAAAAGAAAGCACATATCATCTTATTTAGATGCAATCATATAGCTGAAGCTTCACTTCCCACAAAGATTTGGCAATTAAGCACAAGTTCAATTAAGAACTCTCCCCCATAATATGTCATTCCCAAAGGAACAACAAGAGCGACCTTAATTTCAAAAGAAAAGAAGGATTTCTTTGGACATAACAAATCACATACAAGTATGAATTTGAATCCAAAATAATCAATTAAATTAACCACAAGAGAACCCATGATTAATTTAATCGGAAATGCTCAACAGAAGTGAACTTATGGAGACTCAAAAATACACAATTAGATTAATCACAATAGTAATCAATTTAATTGGTCATGCTCGACATAAGAGAACTTACGGAGCAACAACTAAATAACCAAACGAAAATGATTGATTTAGTTGAACATGCTCGACATAAAGTACCTCACGGAGCAACAACTAAGCTAAGAATAACTCAGTTGATTGTGCTCAACATAAGACACCTTATGGAACAACACAGTATGTACACAAAAATGGTGGATCGGAGGTCGACCTTATATCGTGGAATAAGCAAGGATTCATTCTATTTTCCATCACCATTTGCACAATGACATACAATAGACATAATTCTTGTAAACAAAAGATTTTAACATATCTTCCATCAATAATTGACATAATAGGCTTAACTTTTGTATTTGTCAGAAGTTCATTCCTTCTTTTATCAACACATGCATATCGACATATAAAAGACTTAACTTTCGACAAGGTATGGGACAATCACAGTTCACGGACGCAAACACACATATCCCATAACACATTGGAATATATAAAACCATAAAGATTAATACTACAAACATAATCTTCCAAACAATTTTAGAATTTAAACCAATAAATCTAAAAACATGAAGATGAAAACGTTGGACATAGCTATGTGTAATCACAATAATGGCTATTCCAAACTCTAATTATTCTTCTAAAACAAAGCAAGAAAATAGAATATTTACTATACATATTAAGGAAAAAATCAGAGTTCATTGAGAATCTCATATCTTTCAATGAATCCATCAAAGAAGGTATCACTGATTTCCTTTATTTTCTTGACCATAGACACACCATGTTCCTGAGTTAGAACACTAACTTTGCGATCAACAACCCGAGAAAGCTGTCTAGCTTTGACACAGTTCATGATGAGCTTCTTTTCATTTCGTATCAGAATATTCTGATTAGCAAGGATTCTGGCCTGACCATCTAGGAGTTGGTTTATTTGAAATTGAGGATTTGCAAACTCGACCTTTGAATCGTTCTGAAAACGAGTTAAATCCTTGACAAATCATCAATCCTGGATTTGTGATCCTTTATTTCAAGCATCTTCTTTAGAACCAGCTCCTGAATTGACTCACGTTCCTGATTGTCTTCCTCCATATCAAGATGCACAATCTCTTGAGATTTTGCATAGTTCTCCATGTATCCTTTTTTTTTGTTAGGGAAGGAGAAACACAATATAGAATAAGTATATATGTGTTTGTGAACACGAGTTGGAAACTCTTGTTATGAAAACCCTAAGAAATCACGAGAGGAGTACGCAAACGTTTGTGGACCGTCAGCACAAAAAACTTAAACATAAATAATATACAACATACTTGAGAATTTCTCAATTAATTTATTTGCATCTCTCAAGTTAGAAACAAGGAAAAAAACCTGGAATCAGGTGGTAGAGTGGAAATTAATCCCACTATGGTCATCGAGAAAAGAGTTGTATATATCATATGACAGTTTGATCTTTGTGTTCTTCGCCTTTCTTCGGTTGACTGTCATCCCAGAGGAGTAAAACATGGCGTGTTTAACATATCCCTCGGAAGGCTTTCTTTGAGGACTAAATCTAGGACCTCTTGCAATTGGTTCAAGAGGATCGGAATAGAGAGGAATCCATTTTCTATAATTAGATTTACCAGACACATCCTTATAAGCACAAAGAATATGTTCATTAGTAGCACAAGAGTTTATACCATTGAGATGAACTTGTTCCCCGTGATAATTTCTAGAATAGAGATCATTTTTATAAGGTTTATGGTTTTATATGGCACGAGATTCACTGCAGAAGTCGACAGACTATTTACTCCATTGATAGTAGAAAGAAGCAAATTATGAAGATTCGAGATTTGTTTCCTTCTGGCAAGGAAATGGATAACATAGTGATTCTTTTTCCCACAGAATGTACATGTTCGTGTAGGAGAACCAACAACTGGCACTTGTTTAATCTTCATAGCCATATGAGAGGGTTGTAAGTCACGTAACTTCTTCTTGACACAACCTTCTTCTGGAGAACATTTCTTCATGTGTTGTAATTCACAAGAATTAATTGGTACGAAATAATTTCTCTTTAAGATAGAGTTTTCCTTTTCCAAGGATCTGCACTGTTCATGGGATAGAACAAGAGATGCGCCTAGTTTCTCTTTTTCAAAACGAAGTCTGTTTAGATATGATGAATGCGTCTAGATCATTCGTTTTTCTCTAATTGAGTCTTCCTTGATAATATCCTCAAGAACACTAATCTTTTCACGCTGTAGAGTAGTTTCTTGGAGAAGTTTTTCAATATTCTTAGAGAAAGACTCAATGATGTTATAGAGTTCACGTTCTCGATCTAGAGACTTTTCAAATTCATCAATAAGCTGAGCATGATCCTGAAAATCAATAGCTTCAGTAGAATTTTTCGAGATTCTGGTGAGCTCCATTTCAGCTTTTTCCAAAGTGTCACATGCCTCATGAGAGGAAAAGATGTCAACATTGATGGAACAATCTTTATACCTCGGGATTCAGAAGAATCAACTAAGGAGTAATCCTTTGAGGTGTTTCCAAGACACTTGATATAATTAAAAGCTTTAGGAGACATATTGGTATGCGTAGATGCTAGAGAAGAGATTTTGTCCTCAGACTCAGATTGACACAAACACATTTTTGTAAGGTCTTTAAACGTGTTTGCCTGCTCTGATACCAATTGAAAAAGCAGGGGTACAACAACCACACCCAATATTTCGCTTAGCAATCTATATGGACAAACTCTAATATACTTTTTAGAGAATCAACTAGACAGTCAGACTCAATCTAGAGAAAGTATATTGAGGAGATAATATCTCTGTCACTTGATTTGATCTTTACTCAAACAAATAAGGATTTGCGAGTCTTTATCAAATACAAGGATAATAAACTTGGATGGTACCAAAGACCAATATCCAAGGATCAATCAATTTCCAATCAACAACCAAGGTTGGATTTCACAATTGATCGATACGACGCACAACCTGTGACATTTCAATTATATAACAAAATATAATGTGAAATAGAAATAACACAAACACCAGAAATTTTGTTAACGAGGAAACCGCAAATGCAGAAAAACCCCGGGACCTAGTCCAGATTGAACACCACACTGTATTAAGCCGCTACAGACACTAGCCTACTACGAACTAACTTCGGTCTGGACTGTAGTTGAACCCCAATAAATATCACACTGATTCAAGGTACAGTTGGCTCCTTACGTCTCTGATCCCAGAAGGATACTACGCCCTTGATTCCCTTAGCTGATCTCACCCACAACTAAGAGTTGCTACGACCCAAAGTCGAAGACTTTAATAAACAAATTTGTATCACACAAAAAAAGTCTACATAATAGATAAATCCGTCTCCCACAGAAATACCTACGTGTTTTGTTCCGTCTTTTGATAAATCAAGGTGAACATGAACCAATTGATAACCCGGACTTATATTCCCGAAGAACAACCTAGTATTATCAATCACCTCACAATAATCTTAATTGACGCGGTGAAAGAAAATATTGTGGAATCACAAACGATGAGACGAATATGTTTGTAACTACTTTTCTATCTTGCCTATCGGAGATATAAATCTCAAGCCAATCGTTACGATTGTACTCAAAATAATATAATCAGCAAGATCAGATCATACAACTACGATAAAGTAGTATCGGTCTGGCTTCACAATCCCAATGAAGTCTTTAAGTCGTTAACCTGGTTTACAAGAAGAAACTTAAGGGTAAAGGAGAATCGACTCTAGCTAATACAACTAGTATCATACAAGAGGTGTGGGGATTAGGTTTCCCAGTTGCTAGAGTTCTCCCTTGTATAGTCTTTCAAATCAGGGTTTGCAATCAATGTTAGCTTGGTAACAAAGAATTCAATGTTCACCGTTAGATCGAAAACTTAGCTTGTTACACACAAATGAAATGTACTATTTTGGGTTTATGTAACCGTACCCAAACATGAACATTTGTTGGTTCAACAATAGTTAACCAATGGTTAGCCATATGAGAACTTTCATATCAACCATGTTCTTCTTCACCAGTTCAAATGACTCAAATGAACTAGTTAATTGCAAGGAAATCTTATGTAACTACACAAGACACAATCAAAGCAAAAACGATTTGATTCACTTGAATCGGTTCATGAAATACATAGCCGCAGTTTGCATTTAGCATTCCTTAGTTAATATAAATAAGTTTACAAACAATCTTCTTTAGATATAACCAGCTTAAGTTCGCAGACTTAGTTCGCGGACTGAGTTCACGGCTCTTGTTACGGTTTTCTTGATCAACAAAGTTCGCAAACTTCGGTTCAAGGAAAAAGGACTTATACATATATGTGTTGCCACACAATGGTTATATCCATCATTGTTTATTTAATCTAAACTCTCATTTCAACCATTGAAACATTCTTAGAGGACATTTCGTCAAAGTAAGCAATTTTCAAGGTGATTGAAACGTGTCATCACTTTCGTCACTAGGTAAAGATGAACTTTCCAAAGCAAAAGCTTACCAACACATATTTGGAGAAATAGATAGGCGAGATAAACTCGGCTCGAAATAGCAAATGTGTATAATCAAAGTCTATATAGCAAAACGAATTTTGTCTCAAAATAAGAGATAAAGTAGTTAGACTTTTGAGTGATATATAAGTTCAAGTCTCCATATACCTTTTAGTCGATGAAGATCCGCCAGTTCCTTGAGTAGTCCTTCGTCTTGTATGATGATCGACATGGAGTTATTGAGCACAACTACACTTTCTATCCTAGTCCAAGACTTAGCTATAGTAGACTAGAAATCAAGACTTATAGTTTTGGTCACTAACATTGACAAACATGTTTGAGATAGCAACCCATGCGAGTTCGACCGAGCAATGCTCTAACAAGGAAGAAATATGATTTTGACCTCTTCTTAGAATTCTTATCATCATTATTGATTTTCCCTATGAACCCTAAAAATTGAGAGTAATAAGAAAGTGAAAATCTTACTTGATATGTTCCTTGAAGATGATGACAAGCCTTTGTCTCTTTGACCTCCAAAATGAGATTTAATGTAGTACGCTCGTGAACCCTAGAAACGTCCTTGTTCACGAACGCGGACAAAGAGATGAAGAAGAATAAGGGTACGCGTACTGAACCTCTTAAAAACCCGATAGTGGGTATGGACCCGTGCCGATTCAGTAACCCATAAAGGGAAACAGGATCTCATTTCTAAATCCTGATCCATGAGGTTCGCACCTTGAGGAGAAATTAAAACAATGCGAAAACTAAAGTAGTATGAAACTACATAGCATTATTTAACCTCAGGTAAAAAAAAATCCATGAAACAAATTTTTCTCTAAGGTAAAGTAAATTTCAAAAAACTAACTCATAGTACAAAGACACAAAACTAATCAGACCGTTACTTGTCCCATTTCAAGTTATATACAAATGGGGTGGAGCCAATCTTACCACCAAGATGCTAGATGGGAAGAGAACCTTCATGCATATTTTCCGGTCGATATTTGTGAAATGTACCATAAGTATAATCACAGTATAATACTCAGGATTAGTTGAAAAATTTCACTCCTTTTTCTTGTGATTAAGGAAAGGATTTTTCCGACATATGGAACTCGTAACATGAATGACCGAACCTTTTTATCAGTTTTTCCAGAGTAGTTAGCAAGACCCGACTGTTTGTGACAAAAGACAGAGTCGGTATTTTTACCAGTACAAAACTTTTCCTTAATCGAAATTATTCGTTCCATAGATTTAAACATGTTTTCAAAATCCATAAATAGATCTTTGTCAATTGATCCATCACAATAGTATTCCTCAAAAAGATTGATAAGCAGTCTAGGGAGGTTCCATATCCTTGAGCTTTTGTTCACATGTTTCCTGCACCGAACCTTTTTGAAGGAATGTTTATTTTTTCCTTTAGATTGTTTTCCATCATCTAAGATTTCTGATGTTCTAGATGATGTGAGATTCCTGAGAGACCAGAGGTCTTGAGATAGATAAATTCTAAACAATATTTGAGGATTCTGATGTGTGTTACACATACGCAGAACAAGTTTCCCAAAGAGATTTCCCATAGAAACATTCCTTAGGATCAAACAAACACAAACTTATTAGGTTTATCGTGTTTTCCTGCTCTGATACCAACTGAAAAAGCGAGGATCTAACAACCACACACAATATTTCATTTGGCAATTTGTATAGACTAACTCCAATATAATTCCAAGAGAATCAACTAGACAGTCAGACTCAATCAAGGAAAAACATCCATGAGTTATATCTCAATTTCTCAATACAATCTGCAATCGAACGGATAGAAATCTGTGAGCCTGATTGATATTACAAATAACTTGAATGGTATCAAAAACCAATGTTCAAGTGTCAATCAATTTTTAATCAACAACCAAAGGTCGGACTTAACAATTGATTGAAATATGCACAACCTGTGATATTTCAATTATATAAAAAAATATAATGTGGAAAGAAATAACACAGACACCCGAAGTTTTGTTAACGAGGAAACCGCAGATGCAGAAAAACCTCAAGACCTAGTCTAGTTTTGAGCACCACACTGTATTAATCCGCTACAAAAACTAGACTACTACAAGTTAACTTCGGATTGGAATGTAGTTGAACCCTAACCAACTCTCACACCGATTAAGGTACAATCACGTTCCTTATGCCTTTGAATCCCAAAAGGACTTTACGCACTTGATTCCCGTAGCTGATCTCACCCACAACTAAAAGTTGTTACGACCCAAAGTCGGAGACTTGATAAAAAAAATTGTCTCCCACAAAAAAGTCTATTTTGATAGATAAATCTGACTCCCACAGAAATACCTACGAAATTTTTATTTCGTATTTTGATAAATCAAGGTAAACAGGAACCAATTGATAATCCGATCTAATATTCCCGAAGAACATCCTAGAAATATCAGTCACCTCTGAATAGCTTAACTACATGGTAGTAGAACAAGTTATTGTGGAATCACAAAGAATGAGACGAAGAGCTTTCTGATTACTTTTTATGTCTTACCTATCGGAGATAAATCTCAAGCCAATCTTAGAAAAGATAGTACTCAATACGATTGAAAAAGTAAAATCAGAATACGCAACTACAGAGAAAATAGTTGGATCTGGCTTCAGAAACCCAATGAAGTCTTTAAGTCGTTAACCTATAATGGTTTTAGGAAAAGCCTAGGTTAAAGGAGAATCGACTCTATTACGCAACTAGTATCACACAGGAGGTGTGGGGATTAGGTTTCCTAGTTGCTAGAGTTCTGCCTTATATAGTCTTCAAATCAAGGTTTGATAGCTTTGAAACAAAGCAACCAATATTCACCGTTAGATGAAAACCTGATTTAAGATTCAAGCTAAGTTTGCTTAAAACCAAAGCAATATCTCTACACCGTTAGATGGTCTTATCTTGTTACACACAAATGAAATATACTTTCATTTACATATGGGTAACCGTACCTAAACCTGTATATTGAGTTGTCTCAACAATAGTTAACCGAAGTTAGCCATATGAACACTTTTCTATTAAACACAATCATCTAACAATTATAGATCAAATGAATCTAAATGTGTTATTCATAGAGTTAATCAATTGTTTATATTCTCATCGAAGTATACAAGACACAATTGAAGAAAATCGAATTGATTTAAGAGAATCAATTCATGAACATTAAGGCACCATTTGCAAAGATTTCATTCCTTAATTTATATATGTATTTCTTCATGAGTATGAAATCATATTTAACCGATTTTAGAACTTAAACCAACTTAGTTTGCAAATGGGTACAAAAACTTAAGTTGCGGACAAGTACGGTTCGCAAACGGGTATGCATACTGTCGTACCAGACCTAACTTAGGTAAAATACTTGGTTCCCGGAATTTGATAGTTAAAATCGTTCGCATACTGGTATGCAGACTTGGTTTCCGGTCCTGAATCATACTACAACAGTTTTCATACTGGTATGCATACTGTGCTATATCTAGACAATGGTTAGTTGTTATAAAATCCCATTTCAATCATTGTAACATCCTTAGAATACGACAATAAATGTCTCACACAAATTCTTATCTTGTAAGTAATTTTCAAGTGATCGAATGATCAATACGAATTATTCCGATCGACATCAAATGAGTGTCTCACACAAATCATGTAAGATGTTTCAAGGCAATTTTCACATGATCATATTTTGACTCATTATTTAGTTTCCAACAAATAAATTGTTCCAACTAAACTCGTCAAGAATAATGATGAATGTAGCTAAAGCAAAAAGCTTCCAACACATATTTCGAGAAAGATATAAGCGAGTTAAACTCCGTTCGAAATATCAAATGTGTACAATGTAAAGTCTATATAGCTATACGAGTTAGTCTCAATAGGATATAGAATAGAATAGACTTCTGATTGATTGATAAGTTTTGTCTCCACAAACCTTTTGTTGATGAAGTTTCTCCAAGCTCTCCTCAGTAGATCTTCGTCTTCAATCGATGAACGTCTTGAAGTCTAAAGCTCAACTACACATTATATCCTAGTCCGAGACATAGGTATAAATAGACTAGAACTCAAGATTTGTAGTTTTGATCACCTAAACTTGACAAACAAGCTTGAGATAGCAACGCTCACGAGTTCGACAGAGCAGTGCTCCAACAATCTCCCCCTTTGGAAATTTTAGTGACAAAACTATCAATACATATGGATTACAAAATAAATAAACTTTGTAGCTTCTCATCCAACATGCTTGATTTCTTTGATTCTTCAACATTCCTTGAATTCTTCGTCACTGCAAGTACTTCAGTGATTCAGAACGTGTTCAACTCAGCATCATTGTTGTTGAAGATCTGTAGCCATAACAATAAGAAAACATATGTTCTCAATTATTGTTATACAATGTCATAGTATTATTACACATGATCAAAGTTCAATTGTATCACAACTTTGACAATAATGCTATGGTGATATGTATCACTCCCCCTTAGTCAATACTTCATCTCACAATGAAAACCACTCCCCCTTAGTCAATACTTCGTCTCACAATGAAAACCACTCCCCCTTACATAATGATCCGTAAACCACATGTATGTAGTGTGAACTACAAAATAATTATACCCCTTTTTGTCAATATAAAATGGCAAAGGTACGAAAACTAACGAGATCACAATGAAATTCTCATAGAGACACATCATGACTTGGTTTCGATGATTTCACATAGTCGAAACTTAGTGTATTCATCAAGGAGTTTATAAAGATACAAGAGAACTCCTACAATATTCCCCATCCGCACTCCCCACAAAGATTTGGCAACTAAGCACAAGTTCAATTAAGAACTCTCCCCCTAAAATGTCATTCCCGAAAGGAACAACAAGAGCGACCTTACTTTTACGAGAAAAGAAGGATTTTTTTGGACACTAATAAATCACATGAAACATGAATTTGTATTCAGAAAACTCAAATAAATTAGTCACAAGAGAACCTTAATGGTTAATTTAATTGAAGATGCTCAACATAAGAAAACTTACGGAGCCATACAGTACATTCACATAGAAGTGGATCAGGGAAAGATCAATATTGCGGAATAAAAGTTCATTCTATCTTTTATCAATATTTGCATAAAGACATAATAGATTTTATTTTTGACATATATGAGATAATCATAATTCGCGAACGTAAATACACATATCCCATAATATTTTTTTCTTTGCAATATATAAAACCATAAAGATTAATACTACAAAATCATCTTCCAAATAACTTAGAATTTAAATAAATAAATCTAAAACATTGCAAGATGGAAATCGTTGGCAATAGCTATGTGTAATCACAATTAATATTTGCTATTCCAAACCCAAATTATCCTTCTTAAAACACAAGAGTAAATTCTCATAAGAAGTTTCCTAGACATTAAGAAAGACATAAGAGTTTGAGAAATCAATAATCATCCTCATCACCGGACTCCATCCAAGAGGCTTGAACCTTTTCCATTTCTTCCTTAATTTCGGGAAAATTTGTAGCAATCACACATAATCGTTCTTGCACACATTTTACCTTGGAATTGATCTTACGCATACCCTTGCGAATTTGATGAAGAATTCCCAAGGTGGTAGGATCACAAGAACCGTCAAAAGAATCACATTTTTGTCTTTTGCAAGCATTCATCTTCATACGTTTGAAGGTACAAGGTCCAAGGACGAACAAGTTTGGGAGTTCCAATAGAGTTTCCAATTGGAGCAATGGAATGTGCACGACATATTTGCTCAATTAAGCATGGAAAGCCTAACTTCTTGTTGGATGACGTCATCGAGACCATCTTAAGAATGATAAATCCACAAATATCAAGACCTTGAGCACCCGGTTCAAGGAAATAGACTACGTCCACAAATTCACGACTCCACAGTGAGTTCTCAATTGTGGAGGGACAAAGATTAGAAATGCCAAGTTTGCTGAAAACCATCAAAGCAAAACTAAGAACATGGGTAGGAAATTTCCCTTCTATCCACTCAACATTGTTGTCGCAAAGACCATTGGAGATGGTTTCACACGATAGTCTTGAAAATGCGGGGGGTCTAACAACCACACCCAACAATTCGTTTGGGAATCTGAGAGGACTTACTGCAATATACTTTCTAGAGAATCAACTTGACAGTCAGACTCAATATAGAGTAAAGTATATCAAAGAGATTAATATCTCTAACTCTTAATTCAATACGCAATCAACAGATAGAAATCTGCGAGCCCGATTGAATATAAGAGGAGTTACTTGAACGGTACCAAATACCAATGTTCAAGTTTTAATCAATGTAGATCAACAACCAAAGGTTGGATATTCTAATTGATTGATCTTAACGCACAACCTGTGATATTTCAATTGTATAACAAAATATAAGGCGGAAAAGAAATAACACAGACACCAGAATTTTGTTAACGAGGAAATCGCAAATGCAACAAAATACCGGGACCTAGTCCAGATTGAACACCACAATGTATTAAGCCGCTACAGACCCTACCCTACTACCTAGGGCTGCACAGGAACCGTCCCGTCCCATGGAACCGTACCGGAACTGCAGGTACCGTCCCGGTACCGTCTCGGAACCGTAGTCAGAGGGGACAGGTACAAGTACCAAAAGCTGGTACCGTTCCTAGAGTAGGTACAAGTAACGGTTCTAGTCTATTCCCGTCCCGTCCCGTAGTACCGAGGATCTCTAGCCGTTGATATTAGGGTTAAATCCTAACCGTTGAGTTGGTGACAGGATAATTGCAAATGGTATCATTTATATATGACATTGGAGAACCATCCATACACAGATGAGGAATAATACAGAGACACCATTTATTGAGTTAATGCTGGCAAATGAATATGAACTAAGAAGTAAGAAGAACCGTATAGTGAACTTCCCCATTTTAATTAAGTTCTTCAGGGCAAGGGTCAAGTATAATGGTTATAGTCATCTGAGAGTGTGTTTGTAGTTCACTAATAATAATCCATTGTTAAAGTAGAACTGTAGAAGTCAATACCTTTGATTCCATGATTATGAACGGGCAAGAGGCTCTCGAAATAGATTGTGTTTCTTGAACAAGATGAAAAGCATGGAACTGAGGACGGAAGCCCTTTCATTTCAATATGATTCTTATCCTTCGTAATCTAATTGTACGAATAACAACCAGTGGAAGGTATATCAGAGTTCGGGGTTAAAAATATATTGTTTGTTCCCAGAATTGGATGAACAAGATATAAACCTTTATCAGAAGTAATTGGTATCTCCGTCCGAACTTCAGTCCAAGAGCTCGTTTTTTTTTATTTATTTTTTTTACATACGCAGTATGCATATATGCTGCAGGTAAAGAACCGGTCCCGTCACGTCCCGTACCGAATTAAACAGGTACAGATACCGTCCCATACCGTACCGTAATACACGGGTACAGGTACAGGTAAAAAGTACAAGTACCGGACATAGGGAGGTACATGTACTGAGCTAGGAAAAAACTCTTACCGTCCCGTACCTTGTGCAGCCCTACTACTACCAATTAACTTCGAACTGGACTGTAGTTGAACCCTAATCAATCTCACATTTATTCAAGGTACAATTGTGTTCCTTACATCTCTGATCCCAGCAGGATACTACACACTTGATTCCCTTAGTTGATCTCACCCATAACCAAGAGTTGCTACGACCCAAAGTCGAAGACTTGATAAACAAATCTGTCTCACACAGAAAAGTCTATATATTGAATAAACCTGTCTCCCACAAAAATACTAAGAGTTTTTTGTTCCGTCTTTTAATCGACTAGCGAAACAAGATATTGTGGAATCACAAACGATGAGATGAAGATGTTTGTGATTACTTTCATCTTGAATATCGGAGAAATTAATCTCGAGTTAATTATTTTAATTGTACTCAATATGATAGAATCGGGTAAGATCAGAACACGCAACTACAAAGAAAATAGTTGGGTCTTGCTTCACAATCCCAATGAAGTCTTTGAAGTCGTTAACCTACATGGTCTCGATGGAAACCTAAGGTTAAAAGAGAATCGACTCTAGTTTATGCAACTTGTAACACACATGAGGTGTGGGGATTAGTTTTCCCAGTTCTTAGAGTTCTCCTTTATATAGTTTTCAAATCAGGGTTTGCAATCCAAGTTATATTGGTAACAAAACATTCAATATTCACCGTTAGATGAAAAACCTGATTCAACCAAGCTAATATCTTTCAACCGTTACATCGAACTTAGCTTCTTACGCACAAATGAAATGTACCCTCATTTAGGTTTATACAACCGTACCTAAACGTGTACACCATGTTGGTTCACAAATATTTAACCGAGGTTAGCCATATGATTACTCTCATATCAACCTTATTCATCTTAACCATAACTAGTTCAAATGAAACTAGTTAAAGAGTTGTTCAATTGTTATATTCTCATAGAATTATACAAGAACACAATTGAAGCAAAATCGATTTGATTCACTCGAATCAATCATGAACATTATAGCCACGGTTTGCAAAGATTGCATTCCTTATTATATAAATGTTTATGTTCATGTTTAAGACCGATTTTAGAACTTTAACCTTCAAGTATGCAAACGGGTACACATACTTGAAATACCCGGACTATGATTGAGTTACGCCAGTACGCAAACGGGTACGCATACTTAGGTTCCCGGATTTCTCAAACCAACAGGTACGCAAATGGGTGCACATACTATGGTTCCCGGACATGGATTACATATGTGCAAGAGTGCACAACATGACATATCCAATAATGGTTAAGTGTTCTAAACTCTTATTTCAATGATTGAAAATTCTTTGAGGATATTATATAGTTGTTATTCACAAACTATTTTTCATCAAAGTGATTTTCAAGTTATTTAAATAACCATTACGAAACATTCCAAGGCAACACCAAATGATTGTATCACACAAACCATATAAGATTTTACTCTGCAATTTTCACATGATATAAGATAAACTTGGTCGAAGCGAAAGCTTTCCAACACGTATTTCCAGAATATGTAAGCGAGATAAACTCAGCTCGAAATCTCAAATGTATATATAGAAAACTATATCGTAATACGACTTATGTCTCGATATAGGAGATAGAGTAGAAATAGACTTTCCAAGTGATAGATGAGTTCAAGTCTCCACATACCTTTTTTCGATGAAGTTCCACAAGCTCCCCTTAGTAGTTTTTCGTCTTCAAATGATGGACGCCGTGAAAACTGAGCTCAACTACACAATCTATGTCCTAGTCCGAGACATCTATAAATAGGATAGAAATCAAGACTTCTAGTTTTGATCACTAACATTGACAAACATGCTTGAGATAGCAACGCATGCGAGTTCGACCGTGCAGTGATTTAACAGGTCTTTCTCCTCTTGGCCTAGGAAGGCGAAGATTACCCAAAGGAATTTTGGTAATCTTTGAAAGAAACTCTCTACCAACAAGAATCCTTTTTTTATTTATCATAGTCTTGAATTCTAAGTCATCAAAATTAACATCATAGATGTTAGCATAAAAAATTCTTGTGAGAGTGTCAAAACCTTCACCAAGACCATTAAATATGTTAGCAAGATTCTATTTTCTAGAATGAAACCACTAGAAGAAATCTTTTCAAAGGTCCTACTACTAGAATCATTGATAAATCTAATTCTAATTTTTCTAGAATGAAACCATTAAAAGAAATCTTTTCAAAGGTCCTACTACTCGAATCATTGATAAATCTAATTCTAATAGAATCTTGGTCACTTGGTACGTTCATGCTCATAAGAGAGGAAGAAATATGATTTTGACCTCTTCTTAGAATTCTTATCATCATTATTGATTTTCCCTATGAACCCTAAAAATTGAAAGTAATAAGAAAGAGAAAATCTTACTTGATATGCTCCTTGAAGATGATGACAAGCCTTTGTCTCTTTGACCTCCAAAAAGAGATTTAATGGAGTATACTCGTGAACCCTAGAAACGTCCTTGTCCACGAACACGGACAAAGAGATGAAGAAGAATAAGGTTACGAGTATTGAACCCCTTAAAAACCCGGTAGTGGGTATGGACCCGTGACGATTCAGTAACCCATAAAGGGAAACATGATCCCATTTCTAAATCCTGATCTATGAGGTTCGCACCCTGATGAGAAATTAAAACAGTGCGAAAACTAAAGTAGTATGAAACTACATAGCATTATTTAACCTCAGGTAAAAAAAAAATCCGTGAAATAAATTTTTCTCCAAGGTAAAGTAAATTTCAAAAAACTAACTCATAGTACAAAGACACAAAACTAATCATACCGTTACTTGTCCCATTTCAAGTTATATACAAATGAGGTGGAACCTATCTTGTCACCAAAAGTCTAGATGGGCAGAAGAACCTTCATGCATCTTTTCCGGTCGATATTTGTGAAATGTACCATAAGTATAATCATAGTATGATACTCAAGATTAGTTGAAATTTTTGACTCTTTTTTCTTGTGATTAAGGAAAGGATTTTCTGATATCTGGAACTCGTAACATGAATGGCTGAAACCTTTTTATCAGTTTTTCCAGAGTAGTTAGCAAGACCCGACTATTTGTGACAAAAGACAGAGTCGGTATTTTTACCAGTACAAACCTTTTCCTTAATCGAAATTAGTCGTTCCATTGATTTAAACATGTTGTCAAAAGCCATAAATAGATCTTTGTCAATTGATCCATCACGATAGTATTTCTCAGAAAGATTGATAAACAGTCTAGAGAGGTTCCATATCCTTGAGCTTTTGTTCACATGTTTCCTGCACTGAACCTTTTTGAAGGAATCTTTATTTTTTTTCATTTAGATTGTTTTCTATCATCTAAGATTTCTGATGTTTTAGATGATGTGAGATTATCTTGAGAGACCAGAGGTCTTGAGATAGATAAACTCTGAACAATCTTTGAGGATTTCTGGTGTGCGTTACAGATACGCAGAACAAGTTTCCAAAAGATATTTCCCATAGGAACATTCCTTAGGATCAAACAAACACAAACTTATTAGCTTTATCGTGTTTGCCTGCTCCGATACCAATTGAAAAAGAGGGGGTCTAACAACCACACACAATATTTCGTGCGATAATTTGTATATACTAACTCCAATATAATTCCAAGAGAATCAACTAGACAACCAGACTCAATCAAGAAAAAACATCCAAGAATTCTATCTCAATTTCTCAATACAATCTGCAATAGAACGGATAGAAATCTGTGAGCCTGATTGATATGAGAAATAACTTGATTGGTATCAAAAACCAATGTTCGAGTGGCAATCAATTTTTAATCAACAACCAAAGGTCGGACTTACCAATTGATTGAACTACGCACAACCTGTGATATTTCAATTATATAAACAAATATAATGTGGAAAAGAAATAACACAGACACCAGAAGTTTTGTTAACGAGGAAACCACAGATGCAGAAAAACCCCGGGACCTAGTCCAGTTGTTAGAGCATAGCTCGGTCAACCTCGTATGCGTTGCTATCTCAAGCATGTTTGTCAATGTTAGTGATCAAAACTATGAGTCTTGATTTCTAGCCTACATAGCTAAGTCTCGGACTAGGATAGGAAAAGTGTAGCTGAGCTCAAGGAATTCATGGTGATTCATCATACAACGACGAAGATCTATACAAGGAACCGTGGAACTTCATCAACAAAAAGGTATGTGGAGACTTGAACTTATCTATCACTCAAAAATCTATTTATTCTATCTCATACTTCTTATGAGACAAAAGTCGTATGCTATATAGACTAGATCATACACACTTGACATTTCGAGCTGAGCATTCATTGCTTATCTTTTATCTCGAAATTGTGTGTTGGTAAAGCGTTTCGCTTTTATCAGGTTTATCTTCACCTAGTGACGAAAGTCATGAAAGTTTCAATCACTTTGAGAATTGCTCTGACGTGAATCCGTCTGTGAATAACGGCTACGTAGCGTCCTCTGAGAATGTCTCAATGATTGAAATGAGAGTTTAGATTACATAACCATGTATTCCTTGAACCGAAGTTTTCGAACTTTGTTGATCAAGATAAATCAGGAGGATCGTGGAATTGGCTTGCCAAGTCCGTGAACCCAGTCCGCAGACTCAGTCCGCGAACTGTCGGATGTTCTCGACCGAGAATTTCTGCTGGATTTTCCAAAACTCGTTTGTGTGCTTATTCCGCGAACTCAGTCCGCGAACTGGCGGAAGTTCTCTTTCCGAGAATTTCTGCTGAGTTTGGAAAACTCAACCGATGAACTTAAGTCCGCGAACTTGTTTGTGAACTTAAGAGGTTATGATCTAAAGATGTGCTCTCAACAAGAAACATTAAATTACTAAGGAATAATTTATGCAAACCGTAGCTATAATGTTCGTGAGCCGATTCAATCGAATCGAATCATCTTTTTTTCAATTGTGTCTTGTGTAGTTACATAAGATCTCATAGCAATTGAACAACTCTTTAACTAGTTCATTTGAGTCAATTGAACTAGTTATAGTAAAATAAGAACAAGGTTAATATGAAATGCTCATATGGTTGACCTTTTGGGTTACTATGTTGAACCAACATACACGTACATGTTTTGGCATGGTTTTTCACGAACCCAGTAAACGTTTACCCAAGTGTGTGTGACAATCTAAGTTTTCGATCTAACGGTTGAGAAATATTAGCTTGAATCTAAATCAGGTTTTCATCTAACGGTGAATAAGGATTGCTTTGTAACTAAGGCAAAACCTTGATTTGAAGGCTATATAAAGGAGACATCTAGCATTGAGCAAACCTAATACTCGTACGTATGTGTGCTACTAGTGCACTCGCTAGAGTCGATCTCCATTAACCTTTGATTTTCTTCTCTAAAATCAGGTTAAAGACTCAAAGACTTCATTGGGATTCTGAAGCCAGACCGATATTACTTTGTCTTAGTTATGTGATCTGATCTTGCATCTTCTATCGTACGAGTACAATCGATTGATTGTCTTGAGATCGTGAGAGTTCTCCGATAGGAAAGATAAAGAAGTCACAAACATCTTCGTCTCACTGTTTGTGATTCCTCGACAATCCGCTTATGTAGTCAGGAAGGATTGTAGAGAGGTGATTGATTAATCTAGGCTATTCTTCGGGAATATAAGACCGGATTATCAATTGGTTCCTGTTCACCTTGATTTTATATCTTAAGACGGAACAAAACCTAGGGTTTATCTGTGGGAGACATATTTATCCTTTGATAGACTATTCTGTGTGAGACAGATATGTTTATTATCAAGTCTGTGATTTTGGGTTACAACAACTCTTGGTTGTGGGTGAGATCAGCTAAGGGAATCAAGTGTGCAGTATCCTGCTGGGATCAGAGGCGTAGGAGTACAACTGTACCTTGTATCAGTGGGAGATTGATAGGTGTCCAACTATAGTCCAGTCCGAAGTTAGCTTGGAGTAGGCTAGTGTCTGTAGCGGATTAATACAGTGTGTATTTAATCTGGACTAGGTCCCGGGGTTTTTCTGCATTTGCGGCTTCCTCGTTAACAAAATTTCTGGTGTCTGTGTTATTTATTTTCCGCATTATATTTTATATAATTGAAATAATACAGGTTGTGCGTTCGTGATCATCAATTGGAAATCCAACCTTTGGTTGTTGATTGAAATTGATTGATCCTTGGATATTGGTCTTTGGTACCGTCCAAGTATTCCTTGTGTTTTGATTAGGACTCGCTGATTTCTTTTAGCTTGAGTAATATCAAAAACAAGAGAGAGATATTAACTCCTTGAGATACTTTTATCTAGATTGAGTCTGTCTGTCTAGTTGATTCTCTAGAAAAGTATTTCGGAGTTATTCCATATAGATTGCTAAGCGAAATATTGGGTGGTGTTGTTAGACCCCCGCTTTTTCAATTGGTAGCAGAGCAGGCAAACACATTTAAGACCTAACAAGTCTGTGTTTGTAGCGATCTGACTCTATGGACAATTGTAATATCTCTGACAATGCAACATCAGTACAAGACTACTCAGATAAGTTTCAAAAATCTGAAACCACTGAGAAAATCTCCGTTTCGTTTCCTTCAACCGAATCTAAATCCAACTGGAGGAAATCTCTTGATAAACAGTTGGATGGTCTCTCGGATGATAGTGATTATGAAGAAGGACAAAGTCTTGATGATGAAGTTTCTCAATACATCAAGTTGTTTAATTGTGAATTTAAGGGAACAAGGACAATTGCTTGCTTGAGAAAGTATATGAGTCCTCTCTGTCAAGAAAATAGAAAGTGGAGAAAACTCTTCAAAGGTTATGATGGCGGATACAAATTGTTACAGTCTATCGTCAAAGATCATGAAGAAGAGGTTCGCTCAAAAAAATATGAATGTGATAATCTTCTGTGTAACCTTTGTATGTTAAAAGAGAGGCTTGCCGAAAGTGAATCAAAAAGTGAATCTCAACAGAAGTGTTTCAATGACAAAGAACAAAGTCTTCTTACCAAAGAGAAATCCTTGGAAACCAAACTCACTGTTGCTCTTAATAAGGTAAAATCACTGGAAGAGAATCTAAATAGGTTCGGTTCTAGCTCTACAAAATTTTTTTCTATGTTGGGAGCTTGTAAAAAACCTCATGATAAACGTGGTTTGGGATATAAAGGAATAGTCGCTCCTAACAATGGTAAGACTAAGTTTGTTAAAGATGTTATCTTTTCTCCATGTGAAGAACTTGTGTCAGCTTACAAAAACAAGGATTTTTCCTCCTCTAAATCTGCTCAAAAGAGAATTACTGAATGTAAGTTCTTTAACTGCTATTACTGCGGAAACAAAGGACACTCTGAGCGAAAGTGTCGTCTTCGAATAAGGAATGAAAAACTTCACAACATTCTTAATATGATGTATAAAGAAGTTGTTAAACCTATATCACAGATTGGAATCAATCATGTTCGACCTCAAGGGATATACCGTGATAAGACGGTTCCTAATTATGTCTTCAAATCGAAGGATGCCTACAATAGTGGGAGGAAAAACAGCAAAAGTGTGACAAATGCTGTAAATTAGTCTGGAAGGAGAAAAAGGAACAGGAGAAAGAAAATCAAGTTAAGTTCCTCTAATTCTCTCGAAAAGGACTGTGAATCCAAGATTTCCAATTCAGACTTCTTACATGTCAACAATCGAGTCTCCTGAAGATTCACATAAACAAAGTGAGACGGGATATCAAGAAAACATGGAATGTTGTTAACACAGGTACTTCTAAATCTTCTCTTGATAATGCTTCTTCAACTAAACTAGGTAGTTTGTTAATTACCGATGAAAAGAAAAAAAGAAGAAGTGAATAATGGCGAGCAATGCTCATATTATTACACCCTGACATGTTCATGTTGCATCTCTTTTTAATTTGTGTCTTTTTGAAAAGGGATGCTCATAGTTCTCAGGATTTTCTTCTTGAGAAAGCTGTCAGGATTGTACTACATTCGATGTTACTTTTTTCCGTTTGCTCCTCAACATCCTTTTCTTATTCTCTTTGGGATTCCTTGGTATATCATAGGACCGATTCTCTAGTTCATGCACCAACCCACACGAACGTCATGTTCCCTAGGGTTTGATAGAATACCTTATATTTATTTATAATGTGCTTCAGAAGTGCAAAAAGCTTTTCTAAAGTCTTTTTTAGTGCACAATGGAGGGAAGCAACAAGTCTGATGATGTTGAGATGTATCCTATTGATATATCATGCTTTCATGCTCTTGACCATGAAAACGAAGACAAACTGCCAGTTCAGATTTCTTCACAACTGGTAGGAAATCTTCTTGAAGACTTCAAGGTCGTACGCGAACAACTTGGTAACGCAACACAGAATCTAGACTACCTAAAAGACGAACTAAGGAAGGCATCTGAGGAACTCGTTCTTGTTCAAACCCTGGTTGCAGACAGGATTTAGCCTTTCGTCTGTTCGTGGTTCTAGTTTTGTTGCCTAGTATGTCTTCTTTTTGGATTAGTTGGAAGAATAACTAGTGCTTTGAATAGCGATGATTGTGACTACACATAGCTATTTTTGTTTTCATCTTCTTATGTTATTTTTTAGGTTTATTGGTATTAAATTCTAAAAATATTTGGAGGATGATGTTATTGCAGTATTTTAATGGTTTGATATATTGCTATATTTTTATGGGATATGTATTGTTTGCGTCCGTGAACTTGAAGGTCCCATATTGCGGTCAAAAGTAAAGTCGTTCATGAATTAGTATTTGTATTGATGAAAGGACGAATGGAATTTTGACAAATACAAAAGTTATGCCTATGCAGTCATGTATTTGATGGAAAATAGGATAAAATCTTTTGTTTGACAAGGATAAAGTCTATTATATCGTCATGATGGAAAATAAAATAGATCCTTGTATGTTATCCACGGTATTGATCTTCATTGATCCATTTTATTATGTTTTACCGTGAAGGCTCCATTGTGTGTCTTATGTTGAGCACGATACAACTAAGTCGATTCTTCTTATTGGCTTGTTGGTTGTTCCATAAGATGCTAAATTAATCAACTAGCTAGTTTGGTTATTTAGTTTTTACTCCATAAGTTTTCTTTCTTATGTTGAGTACATGTACGGTTAAGGTTGTCATTTTATATGATGAACTTAGGCGGGGTTCCATAAGATCTCTTATGTTGATCCCAAAATAATTGAATTGATTACTTCGGTGATTAGTTTGGTTATTTGTATTCCAATTAGATTAATTATGGGTTCTCTTGTAATTAGTCTAGTTGAGTTTTCATATATTCCACAAATTCTTATGTTGAGTATATGAACGACTATACTAATCATGTTTTATTGGTTAATGTAGTCGTATATTCCGTAAGGTTTTACTTATGTTGAGTATGTGAACGATTAAGTTAGTCGTCTATGTATGATTACCTTAGTCGTAGCTCCGTAAGTTTACTTATGTTGAGCACCTTCAATTAAATTGATCACTTTTGTGGTTTGATTTAGTTGCATATTCCAATTAAATTAATCATAGGTTTACTTGTGGTTAATTTGGTTGAGTTTTGGATATAGAAAATCATTCTCATGGTTTTTGGTATCCAATAAAAAATCCTTCTTTTATTTCGAAATTAAGGTCGCTCTTGTTGTTCTTTAGGGAATGACATCAAATGGGGGAGAGTTCTTTTGAACTTGTGCTTAATGGTAATATCTTGCGGGGTGTGCGACTGTGGAATTTTATAGGGGTTATCTTGTATCTTAAAACTCCTTGATGAATGCATTTAGCTTCGGCTTTATGATTGCATCTAAATTAAGTTGGTATGTATTTTTCTTTTAGTCTATGAAATGTCTCTTGTGGAAATTTCATTATGATCCCGTTCTTACACCTTTGCCAATTTTATTGAAAAAAAGGGGGAGAAATATTGTAGTTCACACTACAAATACATATGGTTTTCGGATCATTGTGTAAGGGGGAGTGGTTTCCATGATCGAGATGGAGTATTGACTAAGGGGGAGTGATACATATCACCATAGTATTGTTGTTAAAGTCGTGATACAATTGGACTTTGATGTTACATAATGATACTATGAAACTGTATGATAATGATCGAGAATCTCGATTTCTCTCATTGTTATAGCTACGGATCTTCAACAATGGTGGTGCTAAACTTACAACCTTTTGGATCATTGGAGTACTTGGAAGGACGAAGATTTCAAGGAACGTTGAAGATTAGACTATGGAATCGGAGCCACTAAAGTTTATCTTTTTTGTATTCCATATGTATTAATAGTTTTGTCACTTAAATTGACAAAGGGGGAGATTGTTAGAGCATAGCTCGGTCAACCTCGCATGCGTTGCTATCTCAAGCATGTTTGTCAATGTTAGTGATAAAAACTATGAGTCTTGATTTCTAGCCTACATTGCTAAGTCTCGGAATAGGATAGGAAAAGTGTAGCTGAGCTCAAGGACTTCATGGAAATTTATCATACAACGACGAAGATCTATACAAGGAACCGTGGAACTTCATCAACAAAAAGGTATGTGGAGACTTGAACTTATCTATCACTCAAAAGTCTATCTATTCTATCTCCTACTTCTTATGAGACAAAAGTCGTATGCTATATAGACTAGATCATACACACTTGACATTTCGAGCTGAGCATTCATTGCTTATCTTTTATCTCGAAATCGTGTGTTGGTAAAGCGTTTCGTTTTGATCAGGTTTATCTTCACCTAGTGACGAAAGTCATGAAAGTTTCAATCACTTTGAGAGTTGCTCTGACGTGAATCGGTCTGTGAATAACGGCTACATAGCGTCCTCTGAGAATGTCTCAATGATTGAAATGAGAGTTTAGATTACATAACCATGTATTCCTTGAATCGAAGTTTTCGAACTTTGTTGATCAAGAGAAATCGGGAGGATTGTGGAATTGGCTTGCCAAGTCCGCGAACTGTCGGAAGTTCTCAACCGAGAATTTCTGTTGGATTTTCCAAAACACATTTGTGTGCTTTGTCCGCCAACCCAATCCGCGAACTGGCGGAAGTTCTCTTTCCGAGAATTTCTTCTGAGTTTGGAAAACTCAACCGATGAACTTAAGTCCGCGAACTTGTTTGTGAACTTAAGAGGTTATGATCTAAAGATGTGCTCTGAACAAGAAACATCAAATTACTAAGGAAGGCTTTATGCAAACCGTGGTATAATGTTCATGAGCCTATTCAATCGAATCGAATCATCTTTGTTTCAATTGTGTCTTGTGTAGTTACATAAGATCTCATAGCAATTGAACAACTCTTTAACTAGTTCATTTGAGTCAATTGAACTAGTTATGGTGAAGAAGAACAAGGTTAATATGAAATGCTCATATGTTTGACCTTTTGGGTTACTGTGTTGAACCAACATACACGAACACGTTTGGGCACTCGCTAGAGTCGATCTCCATTAACCTTTGATTTTCTTCTCTAAAATCAGGTTAACGAATTAAAGATTTCATTGAGATTGTGAAGCCAGACCGATACTACTTTATCGTAGTTGTGTGATCTGATCTTGCATATTCTATCGTACGAGTACAATCGATTGATTGGCTTGAGATCATGAGAGTTATCTGATAGGAAAGATAAAGAAGTCACAAACATCTTCGTCTCACTTTTTGTGATTCCTCGACAATCCGCTTGTGTAGTCAGGAAGGATTGTAGAGAGGTGATTGATTAATCTAGGTTGTTCTTCGGGAATATAAGATCGGGTTATCAATTGGTTCATGTTCACCTTGATTTTATATCTTAAGACGGAACAAAACCTAGGGTTTATCTGTGGGAGACATATTTATCCTTTGATAGACTTTTATGTGTGAGACATATCTGTTTATTATCAAGTCTGTGATTTTGGGTTACAACAACTCTTGGTTGTGGGTGAGATCAGCTAAGGGAATCAAGTGCGTAGTATCCTGCTGGGATCAGAGGCGTAGGAGTACAACTGTACCTTGTATCAGTGTGAGATTAATAGGGGTTCAACTATAGTCCAGTCCGAAGTTAGCTTGGAGTAGGCTAGTGTCTGTAGCGGCTTAATACAGTGTGTATTCAATCTAGACTAGGTCCCGGGGTTTTTCTGCATTTGCAATTTCCTCGTTAACAAAATTTATGGTGTCTATGTTATTTCTTTTCCGCATTATATTTTATATAATTGAAATAATACAGGTTGTGAGTTCATGATCATCAATTGGAAATCCAACCTTTGGTTGTTGATTGAAATTGATTGATCCTTGGATATTGGTCTTTGGTACCGTCCAAGTATTCCTTGTGTTTTGATTAGGACTCGTTGATTTCTTTTAGCTTGAGTAATATCAAAAACAAGAGAGAGAGATTAACTCCTTGAGATACTTTTATCTAGATTGAGTATGTCCGTCTAGTTGATTCTCTAGCAAAGTATTTCAGAGTTAGTCCATACAGATTGCTAAGCGAAATATTGGGTGGTGTTGTTAGACCCCCGTTTTTTTTACCAGTTTTGAACACCACATTGTATTAAGCCGCTACAAAAACTAGCCTACTACAAGTTAACTTCGGATTGTAATGTAGTTGAACCCTAACCAACTCTCACACCGATTAAGGTACAGTCACGTTCCTTACGCCTCTGAATCCCAAAAGGACTTTACGTACTTGATCCCCTTAGATGATCTCACCCACAACTAAGAGTTGTTACGACCCAAAGTCAGAGACTTAATAAACAAATCTGTCTCCCATAAAAAAGTCTATTTTGATAGATAAATCTGACTCCGACAAAAATACCTACGAAGTTTTTGTTCCGTCTTTTGATAAATCAAGGTAAACAGGAACCAATTGATAATTTGATCTTATATTCCCGAAGAACATCCTAGAAATATCAATCACCTCACAATAACTTAATTATATGGTAGTAGAACAAGTTATTGTGGAATCACAAAGAATGAGACCAAGAGCTTTGTGATTACTTTTTATATCTTACCTATCGGAGATAATTCTCGATCCAATCTTAGAGAAGATAGTACTCAATACGATAGAAAAAGTAAGATCAGAATACGCAACTACAGAAAAAATAGTTGGTTCTGGATTCAGAATCCCAATGGAATCTTTAAGTCGTTAACCTATAATAGTTTTAGGAAAAACCTAGGTTAAAGAAGAATCGACTCTAGTACGCAACTAGTATCACACAGGAGGTGTGGGGATTAGGTTTCCCAGTTGCTAGAGTTCTCCCTTATATAGTCTTCAAATCAGGGTTTGATTGCTTTGAAACAAAGCAGTCAATGTCGTTAGATGAAAACCTGATTTAAGATTCAAGCTAAGTTTGCTTAAAACCAAAGCAATATCTCTACACCGTTAGATGGTCTTATCTTATTACACACAAAATAAATATAATTTCATTTAGATATGGTTAACCGTACCTAAACATGTATATTGAGTTGGCTCAACATTAGTTAACCGAAGTTAGCCATATGAACACTTTTCTATTAAACACATTCATCTAACAATTATAGATAAAATGATAATCAAATGAATCTAATTGTGTTACTCGTAGAGTTGATCAATTTATATTTTCATATAAGTATACAAGACACAATTGAAATAAAATCGAATTGATTTAAGAGAATCAATTCATGAACATTAAGCCACGGTTTGCAAAGATTGCATTCCTTAATTTATATATGTATTTTTTCATAAGTATGAAATCATATTTAACCTATTTTAGAACTTAAACCAACTTAGTTTGCAAATGGGTACGCAAACTTAAGTTGCGGATATTGGTCTTGTTCGACAGTTCGCAAACGTGTATGCATACTGTCGTACCGGATCTAATTCAGGTAAAATACTTGGTTCCCAGAATTTGACAGTTAAAACCGTTCGCATATTGGTGTGCAAACTTGGTTTCCGGTCCTGAATCATACTACAACAGTTTGCATACTGGTATGCAAACTGTGCTACATACAGACAATGGTTAATTGTTCTAAACTCCCATTTCAATCATTGAAACATCCTTAGAAGACGAAAATAGCTGTCTCACACAAACTATTATCTTATAAGTAATTTTCAAGTGATCGAATGATCAATACGAACCATTCCGAGTCAACATCAAATGACTGTCTCACACAAATCATGTGAGATTTCTCAAGGAAATTTTCACATGATCATCTTTTGAATCATTATGCAGTTTCCAACAAATAAACTGTTTCCAACTAAACTCGTCAACAATAATGATGAATGTAGCTAAAGCAAAAATCTTCCAACACATATTTCGAAAAAGATATAAGCGAGTTAAACTCATCTCAAAATATAAAATGGGTATAATGTAAAGTTTATATAGCTATACGACTTATTCTTAATAGGAGATAAAATAAAATAGACTTCTGAGTGATAAATAAGTTTTAGTCTCAACACACCTTTTGTTGATGAAGTTCCTCCAAGCTCTCCTCAGTAGATCTTCGTCTTCAGTCGATGAACGCGGTGAAATCTAAATCTCAACTACACATTATATCCTAGTCCGAGACATAGACTAGAAATCAAGACTTATAGTTTTGATCACCTAAACTTGACAAACAAGCTTGAGATAGAGACGCTTGCGAGTTCGATCGAGCAGTGCTCTAACAATACTCTTTCTCAAAAGTTCAAAAGTAAAATCGGGGACTGTGTATGGACTCTAAATAATGTGTATCCCCCATGTACATATTTGGAAAGATGAGAGTTTTGGGAGGAGGTAGAAGATTTAACAGGATGGACTACATAGCATTGGTGTATGGCAAGAGATTTCAATGTCATAAGAAGAAAAAGAGAAAGAAACAAGCCAGGGGGTTCTAAAAGAAACCAAAGATTATTCAATGAGTTTATGGAGGAGCATGAATTGGTGGATTTTCCTTTAAATGGGGGTTTATTCACTTTGAGCAACATGCAACCAGATCCTCTATTGTGCATATTGGATACAATCGTAGTTTTTTTCTCATTGTGAAGGTTAGTTTCCTCATATAACACAAACTATTTTTTCTAGAACTATTTCAGATCATTCTGCAATTCTATTAACAATTTTTTATGTAAATAGAAATGACCACCTTTCAAAGTAGAAAGTTACTAGTTTACACACCCTGACTTTCTCACAAATCTGAAGTTATGGTGGGATTCTATGTTATATCATGGCTCTCCAAGATTTATTATGTCCAAGAACTACAAAATATAAAGTTCTTCCTCAAAATATGGAGTAGAGCAACATATGGAAAAACGGAGGGGAAAAAACAAGAAATGACAGGTCTAATTGATGCATTTAATGCTTTTGGGGAAAATACAGCTCTCTCCTCACAACAATTCAACCAAAGAGCAGAGTGGAGGGCTAAATTAAAACAAATAAATTTGGACAATGTTAAAAGTGGGTAACAAGAGGAAAAACTCAACATTTAAAAAAAGAGGATGCAAATACTAAATATTTTCATACTTTAGCAAATGGTAGGAGGAGAAGAAATTTAGTACATAAATTAGTGATCAATAGAGAGGATAATATTTGTTAGGATGACATCAAAAAAGAAATTTCGAATTACTTTTTCAATTTATTTTAGGATACGCGTACTCATAGATCTCAAATGAAAGAAGAATTTTCCATAAAGATATCAGATGAAGAAAGTGTTTGGGTTGAAAAACAAATAGATAAATCAGAAGTTTGGATGGTGATTAAACACTTCAAGAATAAAAAGTCTCCAAGCCCAGATGGATACAATATGAAATTCCATAAAACAACATGAGAGATGATCAAAAAGGATTTCATAGCAGTTAGAGAATTTGAATGTCAGAGGAAGAAAAATTAGAGAACAAACTATTCTTTTATCAACATAATACCCAAAAAAGAGAAAGTTCATTTCCCTCAAGACCTCAGACCAATTAGCTTGGTTAGTAGTGTCTATAAAGTGATCTCAAAGGTTTTACACATAAATAGAAAGTGTTACCAAAACTAATATCTGAATCCAAGGGATTCTATTTAGGACAAGCAAATTTTGGATAACACTCTAATTTTAATAGAGTTGGTATATTCAAAAATCAAAGAAAAAGAACCTGGAATTATCTCCAAATTGGACATACAAAAGGAATTTGATAATGTTAGCTGGAGCGCACAATAAGTAGTGTGTTGAAAAGTTCAAGTTTTGGCTCAAAATGGGTGAATTGGATGGAGTGGTGCTTCTCTTCAGCTTAACACTCTTTACTGACCAATGGTGAGTCAACATCTATGTTTAAACCACAAAATAATCTAAGAGAGGGAAACCCTATCTCTCCATTCTTATTCATTCTAGTTGCTGAAGTTTTTACTAAATTATTGAAGAATGCAGTCCAGCTGAATGTGATCTCAGGTTTTTTTTTTAAATAAATTATATTCAAACTTCTCACTTACAATATGCTAATGACACTTTAGCGTTCATTAATGCAAAAGAAAAAGACGATGAAAATGTCTATCTTTTGTTTTATCAATGCCAGCAACCGTGGAAAAAAAAATTGTATCAACTCATGAGGAACTTTTTGTGGGTCTGTTGAAGCTACGAAAATAAATTGGGTAGCTTGGATAGAGTATGTACTCTAAAGAAAATCGGTGGATTGATGTTTATGGGTGAAAACTATTTCTGCTGGTTTTGGTAATTTTGGGGTGTGTGTGGATGAGAAATGAATCTAAACCCTAAACAAATGCACTGCACGGGAGTGCTTTCTGATTCGAGAGATCAATCTGTACAATTCTGGCCAAAACCAAGAAATGGCCGTTCCAGACTTGCTTCGGTCACAAAGTGAAGGAGATGGGGTTGATCTTAGGGAGGGAAGCGAAGAAGGTGTTGAGATTGTGAAGGTGTTGGCTGTTTATGACTTGCATCAGAATACCGAACTGGCTTGCAAGATGTAAGCAATCAGCTTCGTGTGTTTGAATATGAATTGATCAACACTTGGTTTCTGTCTTGTCTGTCTTGGAAATAGGGAGGACAACCTATTTATACAAGTCATTGAGCCTAACTAAGGTCTCTCGTGGGAAGTGGAGGAAGTTGAGTGATGGAGTAGTGGAGTCGTGTTAGTGATTGTCACAAGATCAGGTATGAGCCCACTCCTCCCATCATCACTAACCGTCCATGTCTTCCTGACACGCTCTTGTGATGGCGCGTTTCACGCTGCACGCTGTAAACCTCCAGACCAATACCCCAGTATGTATCCCCCAATTTGTGACATGCTTGATGTCTCGATTGTGTGGATCGTGGGACCCACAGAAGGTAGCATACGGTGCTAGGTTAAATAACTAAGTTATTTAGGAAGTAGATATTCATGAAATATCGTGTGTATTCTATACATGTAAAGCATCGAATATAATCAATGTGTATGAAGCATCGTTGTTTTAAGGCTTAATGGGGTAAATCGCGGATTAAGCGTCTTAGAACAGATGATGCTTCGCTATCTTCGAATGATAGTTTGGAGGTTGCACAGGCAAGCCCTCCCATGGGCGATCACATTATGTGGTAGGGTGACAGATGGAAATCACCACGACATCTTATTGTCCATTTAACTCCTAGCCTGGGCTGCCTAACCAAGCTGGTAGAGTTGGATGGATGAGATGATATATGATGCTCATCTGCGACCGTTGATGAAGTTTTATGGTTTCGAAGAGGTGCAAGCATCACTCTTCAGCTTGGTCGAAACCAAGCATGGGAGGTGTTCTTGGCAGGACCGACCGGGCAGGCGTGTAGACGTTTTTCCGGTTTGCATGTCCATACCTCACTGCCCCATGAAGATGCGATCTAAGCCACTCAAGTTTACCGGTAAAGAGGAGTGGCTGAGACCGATTTGCGACAGGAATCCAATGCCGCAAAGGATTTCCAAAGGGGCGCGACATGCCATCTTCAGGGCGCACGAACCGAGGCGTCTGGTCCTGACTTGCTCTGGTCGGTCGAACATAGAGGTAGACGGGCCCACGATGATCATGTAGATACTCTCTGGACCTCCTTAGTCTATTCTTGCACCCTTCATCCAGGCTGGCGAAGATGGACGCTCGTGATCGATTTACGACACATGTAATATGCCGCAAACCCTAATTAGGGTTTTATGTTGGTCGGGCGCATGCTACTTTGGCTGGAGGAATTTGCATGCTATGCTCTTCGTTTGGATTGGCCGACCACGTGGGACACACAATGGGCCGGTGGTGAACATGGTGATACCTGATTGATGGTCATAGGCCTGATCTAAGCCATCCAAACATGCTGGTGAAGTTGGATGGTCGTGATCAATCTGAGACCCTTAGTGGAATTTCCTGCGACCCTTTAAGCCTCATGTCGGCACAACTTCAGGCAACCGCACGTCATTCCGTGGCTAAGTCAGGGGAGGATCGATTATGTAGGCAGGAAGGGGGTCCGTTGATGTACACCACGGTACTTGTCCGACCGGACTTGGAACAATCTACACCGTCCAACCGTGCCGACGAAGTTGGACGACCATGACTGTTTTTAAGTCTGGTTTGGCCAGCCCTTGTCGCGCGATCCTTTTTAGCTGCTCCACACCAGCATGGACATCCAACTCTGGGCTGGCCTTCGGTGGCCATTTGAAGGGCGTGGTATGTATTCGACCAGCCAGGGCATAACCGGGCTCGCTGGTGGTCATTGTGGTGATAGCCTGCTCCTACTGAGGATCGTCTAGGCTATCGAATCATGCGGCCAACCTGCGTGGCCATGATTATTTCTGAGACTGGCACGGGCAGTCCGGATTATACTCAATCGGGCTAGTATAACACACCGAGAGGAATGCTCAATCGGTCTAGTATAACACACCGAGAGACTTTACTCAATCGGGCTAGTATAACAAACCGAGAAATAGCATGTACGGGCATTTTGTGCATGCCTCACTATTGACACTCGGAGATTCGTGTTACCCTGTTAGAAGCAACACTCAGTCCTCATGCCACATCAACAGTGAGGGATCCCGGGAACATCACAGGAAATACAAGGCTAATGAAGCATTAATTAATAATGTTATAAATGCACAGAAAATCGGGATTGTTGCTACATGCTCCGTTCTGGGTGTATTTAATTCACATGGATTGTTGCCACATGCTCCATTCTGGGTGAATTAATAAAGTGAAGAAGTATTCATCACTCAAATGGATTTATCCTTTACAGAATGTCATCCTATTAAAATTCGGCTTTTATAATTTTAGCCTTAAACAAAAATCCACCATCAACAATTGGGGATAAGAACTTTAAGAATTACAAACAAAGCTATTTTAGCTAAATGGTCTTGGAGATTCATAAAGGAGAAGAAACAACTTTGTTCTGTATGAACTTTTATTTTTTTCCCTAATGACTCTTCTCCAAAGTTGTAAAGATATTTCATCTACAGAAGTTCGCAGTGGTGAGGAAGTGAGATTATGGTGGGATAATGGAGTGACAATCAAGCTCCGAAGCTTATATATCCAAACATCTTCAAGCTCTAAAAGCAGAATAATGATTCTGTCAAAGATATGGTTGCTCAGGAGACTTGGAATTTACGGCTCAGAAGGAATCTGTCTCTATCTAAAATACCAAAAAATGATGACACTTTTTGCAGAATTGGGAAACCCTCCAAATTAAGAAGAAGGCATAACATATGAAGTTAGATTTGCGCTATCTGGATGTTTCACTGTAAGAACTTGTTATAAATAGCCGATGAATCAATTACCAGATAACCTTTTTTAGTGCCAATTTCGTGTATATGGATTCAGTTTGTTCCTCCCAAAGTGTAATTTTTCTTGTAGTCAGCAACACAAAATGCCATTCCAACCAAAAAAAATCTATTGAGAAGAGGATGTGCATTGCATAATCATTTATGCCGTCTCTGTTAGATGCAGCCAAAAATTGTCAATCATCTGCTATTATACTGCCAGTTCTCTTACAGGATATGTAATTATTTTTTAGGGTGACTTAATGTCAAATGGGCACAAAGAGACACAATCGTTTCTAAACTGCAAGCTTGGAAGTTAATAAGCGGGAGAAATACAAAGAGAGAAATTTGACCACCGCTAATTTTGGCAATTAGTTTGGGCCATCTGGGACGAACGGAACAGAAGACCAATGGCCCATAAAAGACCCCAAAAAATTGTTGAAATAATAAATGAAATGAAATTGTTAATTTTTACTTGGGGTACTTGTTACATTTTTATCTATTTAGTGGGAATATTATAAATACCCTTCATTTTTATTGAAGGCTATTATTGGGGCGTCACACTCCAATAGAGAGGTTTCACTTGGATTCTTAATGTCCAAGAAAATGGTTACGGGATATCCTAACACATATACAAAATGTCTAGATTACCCTTTAACTAAAATAAAAACTTAAAAACCGTAGAAGTAATTTTACGTCCAGGTTTGGATTAATTCCAACCGTAGAATTTTATTCGCATGTAGTTTTACGTCCAGGTTTGGATTAGTTCCAACCGTAAAAGCTCATTTTACGTCCAGTTTTCTTTTAATTTCAACCGTAGAATCCGATTTTACGTCCAGTTTTCTTTTAATTCCAACTGTAGAAGTGATTTTACGTCCAGGTTTGAATTATTTCCAACCGTAGAAGTGATTTTACGTCCAGGTTTGGATTAATTCCAACCGTAGAATTTTATTTGCATGTAGTTTTACGTCCAGGTTTGAATTAGTTCCAACCGTAAAAGCTCATTTTATGTCCAGGTTCTTTTTAATTCCAACCGTAGAATCTGATTTTATGTCTAGTTTTCTTTTAATTCCAACCGTAGAAGTGATTTTACGTCCAGGTTTGGATTATTTCCAACCGTAGAAGTGATTTTACGTCCAGGTTTGGATTATTTCCAACCGTATAAGTTTATTTTACGGCCAGTTTTTCTTCCCACAAAAACTTTGTCCCAGAATTCATCAAGTATACAACAAAATTCATTAATTTAATTTTTATCTAATTAAATTAAATTAAAATAACTAAATAAGGGTTGTTTAGTCATTACAAAATCATTTTAGATAAAGGATTTTTGATATTACTTATGGGTGACCCGTTTTTGTCCTATTAGGTGACGCCCCTCTAATGGAATGTGACGCCCCAATAATAGCCTTCTTTTTGTTGACCTTGCACAAATATTTACGAGGGATAAAAAATAATTCATCTATTTATTTATTTTGATAGTTTGGAACGATGGTTTTGGACTACATCCTTGACTCCTCTTATAAGAAATTATTTCCGGCAATCACGGAGTCCGAATCTCTATCTCCTCCATAGTGGAAGGGACTCAAGGGAGCATACCAACCATCAAACCACTTGATGATTCAGACTTTTATTTTTATTCAAATTAACCTTTCTACTCAACAAAAATAAAAAAGAAGATTGCTCCGTAGGCTATCAGATATGTCAGGATAAGCACCGAGGTCATTAGTGGATGGAGGCACTGAACGAAGAAACGTGTGATTAAGTGTCGGTAGAATGATCCGTCGTCAATGTTAGTGATTACCTCAATTTAAGATAGTTTGAGGTAACCACTTGGAGATAATCGTATAGCTAACAATAAAATGGATGAGAATAAAATGAAAAATTGCTGATGAAAATGTGCACCACTAATAGCTGCTAAAATGCTCACACACTTGCTTATAGTTTAATTTATTAGTACAATATTTTCTTTCACTCTTGGATTCCACTCCATGGTTTTGTAAGCAGCCGGCGCCGCCCGGCAGTGATGCAGAAAGGATGGTCACAAGTGCCGTGGATGACCGTAGCGACAGTCGACAATCAGTGCATAATATATGGTTGAGTAGGCCTTAATAATTTAAGCCCATTTGGCAATGACAGACATGCCACCAGCACCCAAAAGGACAGGAATATACGACTTGAGCTGAAGCTTTAACACTTCCTGGCTTGCAGTTTGCACCCATGAAATCAGCAGCAAGAAGATCGACCAATGCCATGATACATTTAACAATCCGGCGGTGATTAGTGCTGTATATCTTTGATAACCCCATACCTAGTGCTATACCAGCAGGTGTCGTGATCGAGAAGAAAAACACCATTACAAATTTCTTCACCGATAAGGTTTTTTTTTCAGGATTCACCCGGAGAGAGATATATGGTATAAGCTATGCAACGGATATCTGCATGATGCATCCACCAAGACCAATCCGCCCCATCCCTTCAAACATTTGATGGAAACAAAGAGCAGCAACAAGAGGCCTTATGGTGCAAGTATTGTTTGAGGCTCCTACTCCAAGGCCAATTACTCCGTACAATTGAGTGCACAACAATTCCCAGTTCCATTCTCAGTTCCAATACCTGCATATACGATAGTGCACAAATAAAATAAAAAATTAACGGTTTGTATTCTGACTGTACACCTTTTTTTTTTTTTTTTTTGATACTGTGTCTGCAAACACCAAAACTAAACTTTGATCGTTCTTGGGTGAGAAACACCTTGAATGTCAGCTACAATATTACTAATTATTTCTACTGGTGGACTATTAATCCACACTCCTTCAAGATCATCGTCAGCAGCTTTCTTCGATAAAGTATAGCAACAAAATTTGTTTCTCTGTACTGATGAACAAACACCAGATCTTCAAACTTGTCTTTCATATTCTGACTATAAACCAAGAGATTATCTATAACCAAATTTATCAATCAAAAAGAAATCGACATACTTAAAGTTATTCAGTTTCCCCCAATGTCTCATAGAGAATACTAGGATCTGTGTAATTAATAGAATTCAGTTAGGATGGTGGTAATTATGATTGTGAATATAATTTAAGATTTTGAATGAAATGTGGGATGATTGAATCAAAAGAAATACATACGTAATATAGTCGACTTGATCGTAGCTGTGGAGAATTGAGAAAGAAAAACAAACCATTTGCTTCCAGTTCTATGATGCGTGACTTATTAAACTTCTGGACAAACTTCACGCATTGTAGTGAAGTCTCCAAGTTGTATAGGTTCATCTAATCTACTCTCTTCTGTTACTAGTGGAATGCACCTTCTTTGAAACGTCAGATAATACCACATTTAGTTTCAAGTATTATGCAAAATGAATATTTAGATGTCTTGAACTGATGATGGTTGCTGTCGCTTGCACACTCGTTCAGTCTGATCTGAAGCACCAAACGATAGAATTGTTATTGGGCTTAGGACTGGGCTTCTAAAGAGAGCTACGACTATAGAATCATCATTCGGGGCATACGGACTTACTGAGAACCTTTGGGGTATATTGGATAGGACAAAATCGGGAGTGGAAATAGTGTTTTTATAGTGTCCCATATCCAGACATTTTTTATAATGGCAAACCTGCCCTTATCATTTCTACTTTTTTATTATTTTCAAAAAACTTAGATTTTTGGTTGCTTAACCAAAAAATAGGTTGGCTAATCATTCTAACTTTATATTTAAATCTTTTTTATTATGCTTTTGGTTGGCTGAGCACTCTAACTTAGCTGAGCTATCTGACACTATCAAGGTAAATCCCAATGCTAATCCAAGAGCTGCAAGGTGCGAATTTGCAACAATAAAGAAAGTAATGCTCAACAAGCATATTCCAAGCTTAGAGGTATTTGTTTATGTCTGTTTTTCAATAACGAACCTTAAAATGAAAAAAATATTATGCAGGTTTTGTAAGCAAAAATATGAACGCATAATAGGTTATGCACCTTAATAAAAAAATGCATAACATCTTTTGCAGGTTATGTAAGCAAAAATATGAATACATAATAGGTTATACACCTTAATAAAAAAAATTGAATAACATCTTATGCAACTAAAATTTTGAATGCATAACCAGTTATGTACCGTTAAAATGGTTACATCAAAGATTATGCACATAAAATATTGTTATGTCACTCATATCAGTTACGTTTCTGTTAATATTTGTTATGCATTCATTGGTGAGTGTTATGAATCATGTTGCAGATTCGTGATAACTTTAGAGATGAGTACAGTGCAATGGGGTTGGAACTCTATGAACCAAGAGAACCAAGAACAAGGGAAGAACTACTTACTATCCTTGCAATAAATCTTGAAGATAACAAGGTCAAGAATGAAGAAGCGTTTCACGATATGTTACAGATTATTGAAGAGCTGAAATGTCCGAATAGTCCTAGAAAAAGGTAGAAGAATGTTCAAGTAGTGCTAGAATACCAGAAAAAGATTTGGGAAACAAAGAGACAAATTGGAGAAGGATTCAATTCTGATTGTATGATTCTGTGAATATGTTGCTCGTTGTATCAGACATAAAAGATGTGCAGGTGGAATCGTCAGGTGGCCCTAGCATCGATGTATCATCAGATGAGCCTAGCGTCCCATTGAGTCAAAATTTTCCAAGGAATGAGGTACTTGTTGAAGTGGTATCTTCAACTGAACCACATGCACAAGATTCTTTGTCAGATTTTATCAGACTTGATAGTCAATACCAAACTGCTAGTCAAGGACTCTAGTCTTTACCTTTCAAGTTCATGGACATGGAAAAAGTTGTGAATCCCCCTGACGACATAAAAACAGACACGCCATAGAAATTGGAGACAACCTCAAATCTAACAACAACAAGAAACAATTGAAGCACATGAAAAGGAATTTTTGGTTGGTGATGATGACACGCAACTAAAAACTCAGAAGAAAGCAGAAGAAGCTGAAGGATCCACATTTAATCTGAATATTTTACAACCTGCTGCTGCTACTGAAGAAAAAGTAGATGATGCTGCAGGAACACAACAACAGGTTGTTGAGATACCAGAATAGCCAGTCGCTGAAATGCCACAACAACTAGCTATTGAGATACCAAAACAACCAGTTGTTGACAGTTAACAGAAAGAGACGATCGCTGAGACGACCACTGATGTCTTGAAGTACCTGGCAGAGAATCCTTTAACTCCAGCCACACAAGATGCTAAAACCGAAAAACACTCAAATGAAGCTGCAAACAAAGAGACAACTCCACGATTCATGGTACTGTAGATGGTGGATTTTCCACAAAGGGTAGAATTGTAAAACTATACTCCAGATTCGGCAATCGGATGAGTATTGAGGCTCATGTCTCTCATCAAAGCATGAAATCTCATGCCATAAAATCTCTGACTGAGAAGGCTGTCTTTCAAAGTACATGTAGATATGTAGTCTCTCAGCTGAGGCCACGACACGTCTCATGAATACTGAGCAATTTCAGTAACTACTCCGGATCCGACAATCGGATAAATATCGAGACTCATGTCTCTATGCATGAAAGCTCATACCACCTCTGATGGAGAAAGTCTCTCAGAGAAGATGTAGAAGTGTATTCTCTTAGCTGAGGCCACGACACATCTCATACTGTATAAAATCGAAAGATTGGGCGGCTCCTAGACAGCATGTCTGCTAGTATAGAGCGACAACGTCTTCGGGATATAACCAGGTTTTCCACGACTATGCAAGAGGAATATGACACTCCAGCAAGTTCATATTGCTCAACCCTCAGATAATTAATGCTCCTAGACATGAAGCCCTTCTAGTATAGAGCCAGCAATTAATTATCTTAAATCGTCTGAATATCCAGCAATATTCTACGAGCCATCGTATGAATATCCAGCAATATTCTACGAGTCGTCAATTAATCGCCTGAATATATAGCAATACTCTACGATTCCTCGTTATATTTCGTTGCTTCAATCTGTGGTTCTTCCCAGCAGAATTCCACAGGTTAGTAATAAATATTCAACGAAATAGGCATCTGAGCATCGAATAAGCCCTGACAACAACGGTGCAAGTGTAATTAGCAGATAATGCACAGACCAGCATTTCTAACGAACGAACGAGGATTTCAAAAATACGAACGAACGAGGAACCTATGCAAAATAGGAAGGAAAAATAATAATAATAAAATATTAAGCAAAAGTGCCAGGGGACTAGGCTCACCAGCCTGCCAGTCATGTCGTGACTAGTCCCGCGCCCAATTTTATATTTCATCATATTTTTACTATTTTCACGATCTCATGAAAATCCTCTTGTTCGAGCAAATTTCCTTTATTTCAAAGAAATTATCTAAATCACATGATTTTATCAAAAATAATAAAATTAGGGAAAGGTGTGGTGTGACCGAGCACCAGCCGGCCATGTCTTGGCCGTGGCCGGTCCCACACCTCACATCCCATTATTTTATTATTTCTTCTCAAATTATGAAAATTCCTTGATTTTATGAATTTTCCCTAAAATCATGAAAATTACCTAATTTCATGTATTTTTATCTAAATCACATGATTTTATCAAAAATAATAAAACTAGGGAAAGGTGTCGCGGGACCGGCCGGCCGGCCGGTCATGCCTTGGTCGTGGCCGGTCCCACACCTCACGTCCCATTATTTTATTATTCCTTCTCAAATTATGAAAATTCCTTGATTTTATGAATTTTCCCTAAAATTACCTAATTTCATGTATTTTCTCTAAAATCATGGAAAATATTAAAAAAATTAGGAAAACTTGTGGGACCGGCTCTAGCCGGCCGGCCATGCCCTAGCCGGTCCCACACGTGCATTATATTATTATTATTTGGTGTTTTGTTTCCTGATTTCATGTAAACTCCCTGATTTCAACAAAATATCTTGGTTTTCAACATATCCCTTTGATTTTATGAAAATTATCTAAAATCATCAAAATTACATAAAATTGGGAAGAGTGCCTTGGGACCCGCGCCCATCGGTCGGCCGGCCATGCCACGACCATTGACGATCCCACACTCTCATTCCCTATTTTATATTTTAATTTATGTCTCTCATCTCATGGAAGTTCCCTAATTTCTCCAAACTCTCCAGTTTCATGGAATTTCCCTTAAATCAGAGAAAAATACATAAAATCACATAAAACTGGGAAAAGCATGTGGGACCGCGTGTCAGCCGGTCGGCCATGCCCTAGCAGTGGCCGGTCCCACACCTTGTGATTTCTTGTTTATTTATTATTTTCATCATCTCATGTATTTTTCCCAGTTTCACCAAAACCATGGATTTTTCATATTTTCTCCAAATGTTGCTCAAATGTGCACCCGAAAATATCAAAATTCTCAGGACTGAAGCACGGACATCATGGTGACACGGGTACATCCCCTTGACCGACCAAGGGTGACCCTGAGGCTTGCAAATAACTGGTCCTGCATGTTTTAATGATTTTAACCTAATTTGCTCAGTTGCTCATATTAGGTTTGAACTCTTTCCAAACAATTGGAAGTTCACTCAAACGACCATCTACTGGTCCCACGACCACCAAGAGACGGTCTCATGACCTCTTGGTCGGTCCCTCATATTTTCTACATCAGGTTTTATGATTTGTCGCCCACACGAGCATTATTTCAGTAAATGATTAAATCAACATTTAATCATTCTTTCACCAACTGGTCCTCAAGAGACTTTGGTATTTTTGCTCATTCGAGCATTTGGGAGTTATATGGTGAACCCGTCATCCCATGTAGCCGGTCCTATGTGATTTGCAGTAAATCATCATCTCGGTAAAATTAGGGTTTTGAATCTAGAACTCTGCAGAAACGTGATTCTGAGAAGATTCGAACACTCTGATAATTTCATGTTGATTCCATGATTAACATTCGTATTTATTTTGCTCGACTCAGCAGTCAGTAACTTAAATTAATATTTTATTTGGTCCAGCTACCAACAATTCACCAAAAGAACAATATTTGTTCAAACTAGCCATATTTGCTCGAACTAGCAATATTCGCTCGAACGGACAATATTTACTCAATTAGCAATATTCGCTCAGACTAGCAATATTTGCTCAAATCAAAGAATATTGGTTCAACTATCAATATTCAACAATTTAGCAACACAGTTTTGCTCGTCTTAGGTTATGATGATACCTCGTCTCAGCAGACACATTAAATTCATGAGTTTAGAAACATTTGCTAATCATGTTCAACTCAGCAATACATGGACTCATCGTCCCATAAAGTCAGCAACTGACTCCACAATCACGAGATTTCAATCGTGTCACATGAGGGAATACTAACTAGGGTTGTGGTCTGGCGGTCTACGGCACGTGTGTTCACCCACGATGAGAATGTGAGCAAGTCGTGCAATCAGTTGGAAGAGTCAGCAAAGTAGTGGGTGGAAAGTTAACCAAGACTCCGTACGATGAGTAATTGGTTTTAACACGATTTCCCCATTTCCCACTCTCTGATTTCAGCAACTGTCACACTTCATGGGATCATGGTGTTTTCAACTACGACATTATAAAATGTCTTTGAATCCTGATTGAAAAGACAGAAGTTTTCAAACACTCGAACAATATTCTCCAAGACGAGCAATTTCTCATCAAAGTTCATACAAACAATCTTTCGTCTACACAAACTCACAGAAATTACTCTCAATTGAGCAAAATTAAATCATTCAGAGCATTTTCACGCTGAATTCACATCACACCTACAATCTCAGATCACCATTGATCTCACGTATTTCTCATCTTCCCTCCTACAAATCAACCCATCCTCTCTTGTGACCGAATTGACTCTGGAACGGCCATTGTTCTTGATTTAGGCCGGGGTATTACAGATTGATCTCTCGAACTTAAAGCACTCCCTTCTTGCAGTGCATCTGTGTAAGGTTCAACATTTTGCTCGGTTCAAGGAGTCTCCACACGGTCGACTCTTCAATTCCGTAAAAGCCAGCAAATCGTTTTTCCCCACTCACAGGTACATAAATTGTAAACTGCATATGAACAAATTATGTATTTTAAAAGCAGCATAACATCTTTATATGAACTGCTAGATTTTTTTTTTTAATGTTGAATCAACTATTATACATACTATTTATTATTTATAATCTGATGTTGTTGTTTTTGAAAAAGCGGGAGTATAACAACCACACCCAATATTTCGTTTAGGCAATCTGTATGGACTAACTCCAATATATTTCCAATAGAATCAACTAGATAGTCAGAGTCAATCAAGGAAAATACACCCAAGAGTTATATCTCAATTTCTAAAATCAATCTGCAATCGATCAGATAGAAATCTGTGAGCCGGATTAATATGAGAAATAACCCAGACACCAGAAATTTTGTTAACAAGGAAACCGCATATGCAGAAAAACCTCGGGACCTAGTCGAGATTTGAACACCACACTGTATTAAGCCGCTACAGACTTTATCCTACTACAAGTTAACTCAGAATGGAATGTAGTTGAGCCCTAACCAATCTCACACTGATTAAGGTACAGTCGCGTTTCTTACGCCTCTGAATCCCAGGAGGACTCTACGCACTTGATTCCCTTAGCTGATCTCACCCACAACTAAGAGTTGCTACGACCCAAAGTCGAAGACTTGATAAACAAATTTGTCTCACACAACAAAGTCTATTGAATACATAAATTTGTATCCCACAGAAATACCTACGAGTTTTTGTTCCGTCTTTTGATAAATCTAAGTGAACAAGAACCAATTGATACACTAGACTTTTATTCCCAAAGAACAGCTTAGTAATATCAGTCACCTCACAATAATCTATATTGTATGGTAACGAAACAAGATATTGTGGAATCACAAACGATGAGATAAAAATGTTTGTGACTATTTTTTATCTTACCTATCGGAGATTAAATCTCGAGCAAATCTTAGAGAAGATAGTACTAATATGATAAAATAAAGTAAGATCAGAACACGCAACTACAGAGAAAATAGTTGGGTCCGACTTCAGAATCCCAATGAAGTCTTTAAGTCTTTAACCTATAGTGGTTTTAGAAAAAACTAGTTTAAAGGAGAATCGAATCTAGTCGCAACTAGTATCACACAAGAGGTGTGGGGATCAGGTTTTCCAGTTGCTAGAGTTCTCCCTTATATAGTCTCCAAATCAGGGATTGCAATCAATGCTACCTTGGTAACATTGCATTCAATATTCACCATTAGATGAAAACCTGATTAGATTCAAGCTAATATATTCCAATCGTTAGATTGAACTTAGCTTGTTATACACAAATGAAATGTGCCTTCATTTAGATATGGGTAACCGTATCTAAACGTGTACACTTGGTTGGCTCAACAATAGTCAACCGAAGTTATCCATATGAATACTTTCATATTAAACTTGTTCATACTTATCATAACTAGTTCAAATGACTCAAGTGAAACTAGTTATAGAGTTGTTCAATTGTTTATATTCTCGTAGAAATATACAAGACACAATTGAATCAAAATCGATTTTGATTCACTCGCATCGATTCATGAACATTATAGCCACAGTTTGCAAAAGATTGCATTCCTTACCATATAAATGTATTTGTTCACGAATAAACCGATTTTAGAACATAACCACTCAAGTATGCAAACGGGTACGCATACTTAGAGTTCCGTACTTGGTCAGTCCGCCAGTATGCAAACAGGTACGTATACTGTCGTTCACGACCGAACTCAGTTGAATTAGTGTGCAAACGAGTACGCATACTAAAATTCCCGGACTTGAGATGTTGAGCCAGTATGCATACGGGTATGCATACTAAGTCCCGGGACTTCTACTATTAAACTAGTACATATACGAGTATGCATACTATGGTTCCCGGACTTGGAGTAACATGCAACAGTTAGCATACAAGTACGCCTACTGTGCTATATCCAATCAATGGTTAATTGTTCTAAATTCCATTTTAATCATTAAAACATTCTTAAAATACGGGAATAGATGTCTCACACAAACTATTAGCTTCAAAGCAATTTTCAAGTGATCAATAGATCAATTAGAAACATTCCAAGTCTACATCAAATGACTGTCTCACACAAATCATGTAAGATGTTACCAGGCGATTTTCACATGATCATATTTTGACTTTCGTCAAGAATAAAAGATGAACTTGGTTAACGCGAAAACTTACTAATACATATTTCGAGAAATATGTAAGCGAGTTAAACACATCTCGAAATATCAAATGTGTATAAAGTAAAGTCTATATAGCTACAAGACTTTTATCTCAATAGGAGATAGAATATAAATACACTTCCAAGTGATAAATGAGTTCAAGTCTCTACATATCTTTTGTTGTGAAATTCTACAAGATCCCCTTAGTAATTCTCCGTCTTCAATCGATGAACGTCGTGAAGTCTGAAGCTCAACTACACATTCAATCCTAATCCGAGACATAGCTGTAAGTAGATTATAAATCAAGACTTATATTTTTGGCAACTAAACTTGACAAACAAGCTTGAGATTGCAACGCTTGCGAGTTCGGACGAGCAGTGCTCTAACAATTTTGTTGGTTAATATATTTACTTTATTTCAAAATAAACTATTTATGTTTGTTGTAATTTGGTTACATGAATCTCTAGGAAGAAGCAACAGCGAAAGGTGAAGGAGAATTTACACTAAGAACAAAATTTGTGAGGAAGGAGAAGCAAACTTGTTCTCAGCCTTAAGCAAGTACATCAGGAAAAATTCAAACAAAAAAACGGTAACCAGGAATAGAAAGATGGTAACCAGGAACACGTACAAAAAGATGGTAACCAGGAACATGTACAAAAATATGGTAACAGCAGGGATAAATGAATCAAGAAAAGGACAACAACTAATGAAAGGATAGCTAGTACAATCCTCAAAGATTGTGACCTAGGTAAGCAGCAGAATAAAAATAAAGAAGCCTAATAAGAATGTAGACAAGCCTGATGAGAAGAAAGTTGAAGAAGAAAATCCTCGTACTTCTACTCCCATGTCGTTCAGAAAATTACCATCGATGGAAACAATAGAGTGCTTTGAAGCTTACAAAGATGCAATACAACCAGCATTCATGGAAGTACTGTAGAAATAATTTGAGAATGCCAACATCCTGTAAGTACATCCAACTAAGTACTTAAAAAAATTGTGCTTCTTAATAAAATCAACGCATAACAGGTTATGCTTCTTAAAAAGTCAATGTATAACAGGTTATGCTTTTTAAATTTCAATACATAACAAGTTATGCTTGCTTGAACAACAATTCTATGATTGTTTTGTATTACAGTTTGTGAGTACATTTTCTTCAAATAGTAGGTTGTACTACCTATTAGTTTATGGTTATGCGGCTTGTAATTTTTTCTACTTATTATGTCTTCAGCAGAAATTCGGCTTGGAATGTCAGAGACGGAGGATCAGATGAAGACACGTACTTATGGGATATTCAGATTCACAAAGAAATAATAAAGCATCTGCTGAAAAATGAATACCTGGAAGATTAGGTAACAACGCTTCTATAGTTATATGTTGTTATGGAAGCGACGAGATGAAAAAGAGAATGGGAGTTGTGAACAAAGGTATACGGAGGTGGCATTCATGAGGTCCGAGGGAAGTTAAAAAAATGCATATCCCACAACTTTTAACTTTTATTATGCATCCACTTTTGTCAAAGACTGGTTATTCATCATTGTTTACTGCATAACCTTTTATGCCCATATTATTTCTTCTGCATAACAAGTCATGCAACTAATTTTAAACTGCATAACAAGTTATTCAGAATGTTTTCTTACACCTGTGTGTACCCTTTTAAATGCATTCACTAATTTTTTTTCCTAAACATTATTTGTTTTGCAGTTATTTGTTAGAAACAAGGAAAAATATGGGATTGCCAAATGTGTTGAAAAATTCATATTGAATCTCCCTATGGACGTTGAGAAAATGTTCGTTGGAATGGACTATATCACAAAGGATAACCCTGTTGGAACACATTGGACATTATTATAGTATGACTTCTCAGAGGGTGAGTGGAAATTCTTCATCAGTCTTCCGAGTTGTACAGTTAAATGCAGGATCAACAGAGTTTTTGGGTATGAAAGCTTGTCGTGTCTTTTTGAATAGGCTAAGGAGCCTATTCATAGTAGTTTAGAATACACATTTCCCCTTTCATGAGTAGTGAAGGTCGTGGGTTTATGGAGAGATAGAGGATGGGATGGTGCAAGATAAATTAGGGAAGTTTCTGGAAATCCCTTTTGTAATGCGCCCATTACCTCTCCAACTACTGTAACCGCCACACTACTTTAACTTTTCACATGGGGTGTTGCCACGCCGCATGTTGCCGTAGACCACCAGAAAAATAACTCATGAAGAATCCCCTCATGTGACATATTTTGATGTTTCTTAGGTGTTTTTGGATGAGTTATGAATCTCATCTTATTTAAGCTAAATCATAGCCGTTGATATGCAATACGTTATAGGTATGTTGAATTATTGTGAAAACAACTTTGCCCAAGGCCATTCGTGAGATTAGGGCGCGCCTGTGTCCCGTTGAGGCGCAAGAGGATGACTTGGCGTGTTTGTATCTAGTTGAGATGTTATAATTAAGCATAGCGTGGTAATGGCGTAAAAGTGGCATGATGCACGCGTATTTTATGCCAAAACTAAATAGAGGGAAATATTCTAGGCCATAATCTACACGTGAGATACTGGAGAGATAAATTATCGCGTGGCCTTTGAATGACCTATTTATGACGATAAAATAGCAAATGGCGTAATGGCCTAAAATGGCGATGCCATGACCCTCATATCTAAAATGTAACTCCAGTGACCTTGGCCTCAGCGCTACAACTACCATTGGATCTAATTGAAGTTATTGGCGTGAGATGACATGTAATTTATTGCCATATTAGGGTTTGGTGTGTTGTGGCCACTTAATGGCGCTAGTACACGCGCCTGACTCGTTAAGCTGCGGTTTTATAACAACTTAGCATATTTTGCCTTGGCCACGACTAATGAAAGATATTATCGAAACATTACTTAGACGCGAGCTAAGTAAGGTAATCCATGGTCCAAGGGAACTGTAGTGACGTATTTTAGATCTAAAAATAGCGCATGGAATAAGCCATGACTTTGGATGTGGCCTCCAAAGGCCAAGATTTACGTGTGACATAAGCCATGGTCGAGAATGGTGCGCAGCATAAGCAGTGGCCTTGGCCATAGTTGTCAAGGCCGAGTAAGTGCGCGGAGGATAGGCTGTGGCCTTAACCATAGTTTCCAAGGCCGAGAATAACGCGCAGAGCATGTCGTGGACATAACTTCCAAGGCCGAGAATAGCGCGCGAGGTCTTGCCATGGCCTTGGTTATTGTTTCCAAGGCCGATAATAGCACACGGGACCTTTCCATGGCCTTGTCCATAGTTTCCAAGGCCGGTTATGCTCGACTCAGGCCGTGGCCTTGGCTATAGCTTTCCAAGGTCGGTAATAGTGCGCGGATTAATACCTTGGCATTGGTCATAGCTTCCACGGCCTTGAATAGCGTGCAGGTCTATGCCACGGCCTTGGCCAAGGCTGCCAAAGCTTGATATCCTCGCGTGGTTTAGGCCATGGCCTTGGCCATAGTTTCCAAGGCTATGAATGATGCACGGCTTATGTTTTTGCACGATATTGGGCCAATATGCCATAATATTAATGATGCGATCATCACATATCTGTAATCTATAGTTTGAGCTTAAGGAAACATGACAGGCCTAGATTCGAGGTGTAATGCTACTTTAATACAGATTTCGAATATAATGGTGCCGCTATAGTATGTTCAAGGAACTCAGCCGTGGGAGTTTGCAACTTGAGACGATACTGATATGTTATGTTTTAAATATGATACTCTTAGTAGCATGTTAATTCAAGAATGGCGTCAAACCCTATTATGAATATGAATATGAATATGCCATGTATATAGCATAAAAGGTATATGTATCGGCGCACATGAAACAATGAGGTTTCTGCCAGGGAAATCCCTGAAATTTTGCATGCACATACACTTTTAGAATATTTAGGATTACTGGGTCCGTCAATTGAATACACTTTATTGACTCTCTCGCGGAATACAAATTGTATTGATATAAACTTAACAATCCTGATGTTGGGTCAGGGATTATCTTGCATTCCTTACAATTTGGTCAAGGCCAATTTACTACAAAAGCCCTTGTCAAAAACTCACCATCAACACCATCTCATTCCTATCAAGACTATCGTACGTCTAATCCAGATTTGGAATTCTTTCTCTAACATATTCGTTTTTTCTTCAGCAGTCTTAAATTCACATCGCATTCACCACCACCACCACTACCTACATCAACTCCTGAGTCATGCACCGCCGCTACCACCTTTATTAATCCCCTTACGATATAATCACCACCACCACATCACTAACTTCCCTCTTTGTTACCACCATCACAATTTTCATCTACTTCCCTCATTGTTACTACCACCACTGCGACCAAATCCTTCACAGTTTTTATCTCACTACCAGTGACATGGGTTCTACCCATCAACACCACTAATACCTAGCCATAATTTTATTTTAAATTCCAAATAGGTTTGCCCTAATTCGTATGCGTATGGATTTATCCAAGTTCAAACTAGATGCATGCACCTGCAAAATTCAACATATCCTTCACCATTAACACCACCAGCAGTATTCACATTATCTCTCAGAATTTTTAAAAAGAAAACCAATTTTTCCAAATTCAATCCAATCTAAAACAGGATGAAACTGGTTTCCTCCTGGCTTAAACTTAAATGAAACGAACTCAACTAAATCTAGAGCATGATGAAACCAGTTTCGTCCTGGGTTAAACTTGGAAGAAACAAATTCAACCTAATCTAAAACAGATCCTAGCTTAAACAAAAATGAAAAGAAACTCAATTCAACCCTTCTAAAATGGGCGAAACTAGTTCCATCACAGCTTAAACATTGAATGAAACCAAAATCAACTAAATCTAAAACAAGATACAACCAGTTTCATCTTGGCCTAAACCAACCAATTCTACTCACTCTAAAACATGATGCAACCAGCTTCATCCTGGCTCAAACTTGGAAGATACCAATTCAAACCAATCTAAAAAAAATGAAACCAGTTTCATCCTGACTTAAACTAGGAAGAAATCAATTCAACCCAATTTAAAACAGGATGGATTAAACACAGATGAAACCAAATTCAATTCAACCCTACTTAAAACATGATGAAACTAGTTCCATCATAGGTTAAAAAGGGATGAAACCAAATTCAATCCTATCTAAAACATGATGAATCTAGGTTCATCTCGTTTATCACCTTCAACCTTTAACCACCACCACCACCATTAACTTAATATCCTCTAATGAAAAAATCAAACCATTACCAACAAAACATCTATTAAAACTTGAATCGAAAAATACAAATTTCACCAATACTTCATCATGTACCTAGTTGATTTTGTAGAACACCATTAAATCCAACAGTAATTTTAGCTACATCAATAGAAAAATGAAAACCCATCTCTCGAATCTTCTTTTCTACATCAATGATTCTTTGATTTCTTCATTATAATCAAATTTAGATCTTTCATTTTCTTCTTTCCATCTTGCTCAGTTGTTATTATTTAGTTTCATATTAATCATCATCACTTGTTGTATCAATTTGTAACGGTAATTCTCTATAAAATATTGATAATGGCATAAAATTGGATGGTGGTGAAGTATGGCTGCCATGGTTTCTGAGTGTAGAATGTTATTCCCTCCGTTTCTAAATAATAGGCTGGTTTGTGTATAAATTTGCACACAAACCAGCCTTTTTTTTTTTTTGAAACGGAGGTAGTACGAGATTAGAGAAAGGATAAATTGCGTTGATAACAAAAGAAGGGTTTTTTAGTCAGAAATAGGACCAAATAATTTAGGTACCCAATTTAGTCATAAATTTCTGGGTTAAATACCCAATTTAGGATATTAAAACAGTATCGTTTAGGTACTAGAATATTATAATAATATCTCATTTCAAATTTCTATTAGACCCAAAGTAAAATAAAAGATTTCCAGGGTTATTGACCAATTTTGTGTTAAATAAAATGGATGATGAGAACAAATATAAAATGGATGATTAAATGTATTCAAGTCAATATCAAGGCAAATTAACACCTACATGAAGATAGCTAATATACCCACACACTTGGAGAAAGTAAGATCAAATCGCAGATTAAATTACTATATTTTATTTATTACAACATTTTCATTCTCTCTTGGATTCCATTCAATGTTCTTGCATACGGTGGTTGGTGATGCTGAAAGGATGGACACACAAGTGCCGTGGATGACAATAGCAACAGTTGACAATCAGTGCATAACATATGGTTGAGTATGTGTTCAAGCCCATTTGGCCATGAGAGACATACCACCAGCACCCAAAAGGACAGCAACATACGACTTGAGCTGAAGCTTAATACTTCCTTGCAGTTTTGGACCCATGAAATCGGCAGCAAGAAGATCAACCAACGCCATGTAAATTAACAGACCAGCTGATGATGCGTTTAGTAATCCGACTGTGATTAGTGCTGTAGGACTGTTCTCTTTGTACGTCTTTGATAACCCCATACCTAGTGCTATCCCAGCAGGTGTCGTGATTGAGAAGAAAAACACCATTAGGAATTTCTTCAACGGTTTGTATTCTGCCTGCACATTAAATAAACATCAAATGATTATCCACAACCCAAACTTATCAATCGAAGAGAATTCAACGTACTTATTTTATTACTAGTATTATTACATAATAATTAAAGATAATGAAAGGGACTAGCTATCTGTCAGAAAAAAGATTGTGCGCCCGTAAGATCAGGTTTGAAGTTTGAATGCCCATATATATATGATATATATTTCCAAGTTGAATGGAATTGATTACATGTTACGTGACTAAGATCAGATTCGAAGTTTGAATGCCCATAATATTATATACTATATTTTCCAAGTTGAATGGGGTTGTTGGGCAAATGTTAAGTGAGTATATGCAGTTGTTTGGCTGATAAGTGTTTGCAAGGATTCAGCCGGAGAGATATACGGTATTATAAGCTATGTAGTATGTAGACAGTACCTGCATGATGCATCCGCCAAGACCCATCCCTTCGAACATTTGATGGAAACAAAGAGCAGCGACAAGAGGCTTTATGGTGCAAGTATTATTTGAGGCTCCTACTCCAAGGCCAATTACAATCGAGTGCACAACAATTCCCAGTTCCAACACCTGCATGCATGATAGTACACAAAATAAAATTAAAAAAAGTACACAAAATAAAAAAAAGTACACAAAATAAAATTAAAAAATTAACCGTCCTGACCCTGGATGTCGACATTAAGCTAATAATTTTTCTTACAAATTCAAGATCCACCAACTTTTGGTTTCAGACTTCAGAGATTAACGATGAGTTACCATTGCAACGACTCGGTATCGAAGTAATTGAGTTCCAATAGGTCCTTTGGAGCTACCGAGTGCGGCACCGTGATGATGGCCGTGAGCATGGAAATGAGAACCACCACCGGCACCTCCTTCGGCTGTATTACCCAGTTCATGGTCACCCTCTGACGTTGGTTGGATCATCATCTTGTTGTTCTTAGTAGTATAGAAACTAGTAGCCATTGAATCCACCATTAGTGTGACAATAGCAGAAAGCATTGCTACAAATCCAGTAAATGGAAATTTATGCCATGGGTTATCAGACAAACAACTCGACGACAACATATCGAATGAATCAGGCAAAACGTGCATAAACCCCGTTGCGAGAATAATCCCTGCTGCAAACGCTTTCACTATTACGAAAACATCACGATCTGGATGTAACGCAGGAATATACTTGGCGAAGAGTGGAGAGCCCACACCAATCATGCTTGTAATCAATATGGAAAAGATGGCAATTATCTTGAGTGGTTGTGCGCGAGATTTGCTAACGCAATCACCTGATTCTTCCGTTTGGCATTCATCTTGAGCTGATATGAGTTTTGCTGATATGAAGATTATCATGAGGATAAACAAAACGGATTTAGGTGCCATTAAAGACATTTTAGCTAGACTATCTTCTTTTCTTGTCCAAGTAGAAGTTAGTATTGGTGTTCTTACAAGGGTAATTGGTCTATTACTTAATATATATATAGCATGAGAACCTCAACTTCAAGTAATCTATGCTGTAATTCAATATTAACAAAATGATGTTAAGATGAGCATGTGTTTGGCAAATGGAATCTATATGATCATCAACCAAGCTTGACTTTAGTTTAACAAAAAAAAGAAGTGGTTTTGAGTGCAGTACTGAATTTGACAGTCCATCCAACTTACTTGACTTTTATTAAAAACAGAATATTGCTGGTGCTGTACTGCAGTGAAGTACTGAATATGACCGTCTTGTGTGGCAACGTAGTGAAGTAGACAAAAAAGGGATCAACATGTGGTTGATAACGAGATGTGGAGTTCTGAACAAGCATGGATCAGGGCTTTAAATGTCAACGACTTGTGTATGACACGAGACCAAAACGTGCCCATTTTGTACGGCGTTGGTACAAAAGATGGTACCAACAGAGCATGGATCATTCACATTAAGTGCTTTCAGAGTGGACTCGGTCTTACTTCGTTCACTATGAATAGATCAAGCTACCAACCAACATGTACTTACCACAAGCACAACACGCACCGTTGATGTGGCGATGCTGATTCGATTGATAAGTTGAAAATGATTGCCACATAATCGCTCAATTTGTCTTCCTTTTCAATTGCCTATAGTGATTGTGAATCTGCAGAGGGACGTTGAGTGGATCGTGATGGCTCTGCTAAAAGGAAGCTAATATGTGTACTGTAGAAAGACTGACGTTAACTAGGTCCGGTGTACAGACTACTGCCATAAGGCCCATAACCCATTTCAGAGATAGGACTTCATACAAATAAAAATAAATTTTGGTTTTTTATTACAGATAATATACTTTTTTACCAAGCTAGTTGCCCTGTCTGGATTATCCAGTTTCTACGACTATGGATTTATGGAACGTGACTAACATAAATATCTACCTAAACTAGAGAACTAAGCAGGTTCATAGGAGAAAACAACATCAAGGGAGTTTTGCTCTTTATGATGTTTCAGTTGGTGATGCTTCTGGTGGGGGTAATTGAACTTCACGGAGCTGAACAGAGTTTTCAAAGCAGTGATCAAAACCGAAGTGTGGGTATCTCTCGTACCAGGTATCTTGTTGTTCATGTGTATCCCAGTGCTCGCCGCTGCTGCTTTTTCCATACTTGTGTACCCAACCAGACCCGTTATGGCCTTCGCCCCATGTACGGTTCCACCGTTCCCCAAATTTACCTTGCCACCATGTCTCCCCTTGTTTGACTCCATGTCCACTTGTGTTAAAATTCTCGTCCCATTTGTCGCCCCACTTGGACCAGCCATCACCTTCTGACCTCTCCGCCCATTTGTCAGTATATTTTGTGCTACCTCCCATCCCGTCATACTTCTCACCCCACCTGCCAACAGAAAAAGGAAAAAGAAAAAAAAGGCCTTTTAGAGTCATAGAGGCTAAAACAAGGAAGAGAAGTGAGCTGTAGACATTCCCAGGTAAAGAAAACTATAAATTGTTGAATGCCAATTGCAGTTGATGAGTGCAGTTAATGCAAGCTCAAGTTGAAAATGATCTCAGACATATCAATCCCAACTTCGGATAACAGGAAGTACTTCTTTGGTATTTAAGCCGAACAAAACAGATGTTAGCATTCTTATTTCTACCATATTAAGAAAATCAACATGAATTCAAGTTTCTCCAGAAGTACTCTACTTCACCCAAGGCTTTAACAGGGAAAACTGGAAAGAATAGAAGTGAAGAACTAATATGTCGTAAGGTGATACTGCAATACCTCTCATGCCAGACGTGAGCATGGCCATCTTCTAGGGGCGTGTTGGGATCAATGCTGCAATACTTATTAGCCCACTTCTCAGCTTGGCCAGTAGCATCATAATGTTCCAACCATTTCTCGTGCCACTGACCACCCATTCCATTCTTTCCCCATTTGTCAGCACTTTTCTCCATATGTACAACCCCAGTAATATGATCCTACCAGATAACAAATCCACAGTTCAGCTTGTTAATATATAATGTCTCCACCCATGAAGACATGCATACAAATATGACTTGCTTGTGTGTGCAGAATTAAATGTATGTGCTTATGTGTGTATTTTCTTGGATAAATAACTAATAGACTCCTACATTATATGGATGGAACTGTAAAATGCGATCAAGCCCCAACAACACTGCTAAAAATTGAATAGTCCATGTGGATACAGAAGCGCAGCTAATCCAGCATATAAAAGATCTAGCGGTTTGAGTTGGATGCTCAAAATGTTAACAAACACGAGACAAATTAGTTTTACTGCACTAACCTGCCACATTGATTCTTTCCAGTATTCGCGCCAAATATTTCCTGATGCATCGCGTCCTGACTTCTCCGAACCAAGCTCTTTATAATCATTCTCGCCCACAGCTTCCCAGAACTTGTCTTCCCATTCAACACTTCCATCAGCACTAACTCCCCTAGTCAGAGTCCACCTGCAGAGAACTCCATCTGTTCTTTCCTCTAAACCAGTCTCCTTCCACCACTTCACACCGTCCTCAGTCACTCCTTCTGTTGAAGCTTCATCAACCTTATTAAGAGCCTCAACCGCTTCAGACGCGTTTGCCGAAAATGCCATATTTTCTTCATGTTTCTCTCCCATTATTTGATCCTCTAAAATGGGATTGGCAATATCCAACTTCTTAACCTCTGTGAGGGATTGAAGGGGAGGAAGAGGAGGATTGTGAGTTTCAGATAAGGCACTCTCAAAGGGAATTGACAAAGAATCTGCTGTTCGCGCTTTCTCCACCACTGAGTAGGTTGGGTTTGAGGATACAGTTGGTTTTGCTGCTTGTAAGTTACTTCCGTCTTCCGAAGGAGGTGTCCAGGACCAAAAATCTGGACCTGGTGTTCCAGGTCCTAGAGTTTTTGACGAACTCACAAATATACTTTCAGCATCTGTTCCTGATCAGGTAAGTGGCAAACTGTTAACTGGATAACATATAAAATCACTTTCAGATCATAAAGAGAAAAGTGATGCGCATAGCAGGCCGAAGCTATATGTCAGAATAGAAGTAGCCAACAATCCAATTTTTTAACAGCCACCAAAACTACGAAACCATAGCTTGTATCCACAGATTAGGAATTTAACAACTGTAAAGAGGCTTAAAGAGATTGGCGCTTGATGTTCCCTCCATTTTTAGTATAACAATTAACAGAAGGATCTAGTATAGCATGAGAGGATCAAATTCTGAGACCAATTATAGACTGTGACTAAGTTTGCACTTCATGGAACTGTAAGCAAAGTAAAAAACTCTCAAAGTCTGAAACTAAGATACCAATGTATCTTGGTAAGAAAAAACTTGACAAAACAAGGATCCAACATTACTCCATGACAACCCTGCTCAAAGAAAACAAGATAGACATCTTTCCATAATTACTATCTGGTGCTATAAACTTAATGAGTGTCGTCACTCAACTAAAATTTTACTGAAAAAGATGCACCTAAAAGGGTGTCACTGTCATACATTTCAAGTAAGCAATCAATTCCAGTTTTAACAACAAGGATTAACACTCACTAGTCAGTAGACAAATCACGAATTCGCAATATGGTCTAAAGCTTGTAGCCTGCGTACGCATCATTTGAACTCAGAAATAGGTTGCCATACATAGAAAACCACATCATTCCAACACTACTCTTACAACACCCATCTAAGAAATGTGATAAAATCCTCAAACAGACCCAATTTGTAATCGAAGACTACTACCCTTAAACCCTAACAAGAATATTAACATACATTTCTTGTCCAATTCACAGGTTCACCAAATTTAAGCAAAATAAAACACTTACATGAAGACCCAAAAACAGGAGTGCAAGATTAGTGGATTACCTTCTTGTTGATCACCGATTCCTCCATTACTACTAATCTCAGTAGTTTCCAAATCACCATCATCATCATCATCATCAAGAGGAGAATCCTTTTTAATTACCGGAGGAGTTTCTTTAAGAAGGGCTTGAGCAGCAGCAATAGCAGCAGCAGCTCTATCAATAACCTGCATTCTCTGAATTTGATCTCTTTCTTCTTTGGGTACTTCTAAAATCTTCTTAAATTCGTCACTTTTCTTCTCAATTACTTCTGGGTCATTATCATTTTCCTCTTCCACTTTTTCCCCATTAGCATCACCATTAACAACAGCCATATTCTGAAACTCAATTGTTTTCCTTTCTCGATCCATTGCCGTTTTCCACATATCCAGATACGACGACGATGATGATTCTGCATTTTCTACCCTAATTCCCCAACTTCTCTTTCTTCTTCCTCTGTAATCATTTCTCGATTCTACCTGGGGTTTTACTGAAACAAAATGAGATGGGGTTTTCTTATGAGGAAAAAGAACAAGTGTGCGTAGGTTTGCACGAGTATAAGCGTTAAATTGAGCTGCCATTGTTGCTGATGATCAGTAACTGAGAGAGTGAGAAGAAAATGGTGGGGGCTGAGAGACTGAGATTTACGGGAAGTTGTGTTGTGAGGAGAGACCTTTTCTTTATTGATTTGTTGTGTGTCAGTGTTTGATTGCGTACGTTGGACGTATGGTTGCCGATTCTTTGAGGAAAGAAGAGAATGAGTATGTAACGAGGTTTCTGTTGCCGGGGAAAATAACGACATACGCTGGCTGAGCGGAGGAAATTAGAAAAGCAGTTTGGAGCTTTATAGGAACTCAGGTCGACCGTATAAAGGAGAGGTTCTGAGAGCCACAAAATTAAAGGGGAGGATCAAGTTTGTCTTTGCATCGGTGGGGACAGGTGAAGACACCCGGTTAATATGTCGGCACTTTTTTTTTTCTTTCCTGCTTTTTTTTTTTTTTTTTTTTTTTTTTTTTTTTGTTTTTTTTTTTTCTTAGAAACACACCAACTATATTAACAAAGAAGAAGTTTACAGACATTCGGCTAAAGGTTCTACCCTCAACAAACTATCCAAAAAAGGAGGAAAAGAACCCCCAATATCCTTTAAAACAAACTTCCTAACCCGACGTGCAAGCCGGCCAGCTATTTTGTTCTTAGTACGTTTTATATGTACAATATTAAAACTATTACAACAAGAAAAAGAACGCCGTCAGTCTTCCAAGATATCACTGCATCTCCAATCTCCGCATCATTGTCTCCTTTAACAAAATCTACCAAATAAAGACAATCACTTACAAACAACACTTTAGACAGATTCATCTCCTTTGCCCAGGAGATAGCCAAAATTAGAGCAGTCGCCTTAGCACCAACAACATCTGTGATCAGATCAAAGTCTGTTTTCGAACCCTTTATTGTGCCTGCATTGTCACATAGAACAATACCAACACCCATGTTAAAATTCTTGAAAGAGCCATCTATAAAACTGATATGATCAACTTCCTAAATGGAAATTTTAATTTCCATTCTTAAAGACTTCATAGGTAAAGGAGGAGCAATATAAGTATTAATACGTCTTCTAGTATCCAAAATAACTCTGTCAAGGTTTATAATGACATTTTTGAAAACCACATTACACCTTAACTTCCAAATACACCACATAACTATTACACCTATACTCGGCCAGTTCACTGAAAAAGGAAAATTTCTCAAAACATTATCATACCACAACAAAAAAATGTCTTCTATCCAATCAAAATCAGAAGCAGAAGCAACCAAGTGTTGTAAAGACAGAGCAAACCATATATGAGAAGCAATTGGACACCGGAAGAACAGGTGCGTAACTGTTTCCACATCATTCTTACACAAAGGGCAGCAATCATCAATAGAAGGATTATAAAACTTCAGCATATAATTAACATGCAACATCTCGGCAAATATTTTCCACACAAATTTTTTTATTTTTGGAAGACAATCTAAAGACCAAACCTTTTCCCAAAAAGACGCTTCTTCAGCTGAACTAGACATATTCATATAAACAATGTAGGCAGTTTTAATAGAAAAATTTCCATTTCTCGTATGTGCCCACATTAACTCATCTTTTTTACTGATATTTAACCTTAACGATCTAATTTTTATAACATCTTCAGGAGAATACAAAGAGTTTAAAAGCCCAATATTCCAAGTGTTAGTATGATCATCAATAAGCTCGCTAACAAACGTATAATTATTATCACTAATAGAAACAAGAGGTAGATTACTCAAAGGAAACCAATTAGAAGACAAAATTTTGGTAGAAGTACCATCATTTATCTTACAGACAATATTTGATTGTAAGAATACTCTACTCTTGATTATACCTTTCCACAACCAACAAGAAGTATCAGCTGCTTTATCTATTTCCAGCAAATTTTGATTTGGAAAATACTTATCTTTCAAAAAATATGGAGACTAACTGATCAGGATTTTTACTAGTTCTCCAACCCAATTTAGCAATGAAAACCCTATTAGTAGCGTAAGAGTTTCTAATACCCAGGCCTCCGCACATTTTAGATCTACCTATATCACTCCAAGACCTAAAATAAGTTGCCCGCCTTGGATTTTTCTTTGACCACCAAAAAGTTCTCTGAATTGAATCAATTTTTGAAGTAATCTTTTTAGGAAAAGGAAACCATGACATATGATAAACAACCAAACTAGACAGCACATGTTTAGTAATTACAGTTCTACCATCACCATTAAGGTTAGTTCTCTTACAATTACTCAATCTCGAATAAAACTTATCAATAAGGAACTAAAAAGATTTGGTTTTGTCCCTATTGATAAATAAGGGGGGTACCCTGGTACTTCTCAGAGGTACTTAAAAATTTAATACCCAAAGCTTTAGAGATTAACTTCACATGCTTATGATGCATCTTAGAACTAGTGAAAAACCCAGATTTTTCAAAGTTTATGGCCTGACCAGAGGCCTTTGCAAAAATATTTATAATCTTTATTAGATTTCTGGCAAAGGAAAGAGAGTCTTTTGAAAACAACATACAATCGTCTAAAAAAATAAGTGAGCGATAGAAGGACTATTTTTCTTAAGTTTAAAACCTTGAATCAAGTTATCAGTTTTACCTTTCAATAAGAGCCGAGATAGAGTTTCCATACAAATAATGAAAATGTAGTGACAAAGACAATTTCCTTGCCTAATGCCCCTAGTAGGGAAAAACGTTTCACCGGGCGAACCATTTACTAGGACAGAGTAGGGAACCGTACTAATACATTGAGAAATCAGTTGGCACCACTCTTCAGAAAATCCTAATTTTTTAAAAACTGAAAGAATAAAAGGCCATTCAAGTCTATCGAATGCTTTCGATAAGTCTGATTTGATGGCCATGAAATCATTTTTATTATTTTTTTTCTTTCTTTTTTTGAAAGAGTGCAAAATTTCATGACTAATAATAATATTATCATGAATCTACCCATTTGCTATAAATGCAACTGAAATGGAGAAATGAGAGAATCCAGAAGAGGTTTTAAACGATTTGTTAAAATTTTTGAAATTATTTTATAAACAATATTTGTTAAACTGATGGGTCTAAAATCATTTGGAGAAGAGGGATTACTAACCTTAGGAATAAGAGCAATGAAAGAATGATTTAACTACTTGAGAAGATACTTATTTCGAAAGAAACTTTGGACATGATTTATAACTTCATTAGAGACTTCATCCCAATTATCTCTGAAGAATCCTCCCGGAAATCCGTCAGGCCCCGGAGATTTCCAAGGAGCTATATTAATAACAGCAGAATGAATTTCTTCATTAGTAGGGATAGCTACTAAGCTAACATTCATCTCATCTGTTATAACTGGCTGAACATCTTTTATAACTTATTCAATATCAGTATAGCTAGGATAAGAACTAGTATAAATACTTTTAAAGTGGCTTGAGAGAAGAGAGACAACTTGGTCTCTATTTTCCAACCAGTTTCCTTGACTGTCCTTTAAAGTATGAATGGTATTATACATATTTCTAAGCTGAATTATGAAAGAAATTTGTGTTCTTGTCATAATGAGTAAAGTAATCTATTCTCGATTTTTGTTTATAAAAATAATTTTCAATCTCATACCAGAAGTCGAGCTGTTTTGAGTAATTTAAGATGTAATTACCAATAGCTGGAGAATAAGGCATAAATTGAAGATTCTCAATTTCAGAATTTAACCTTGCTATAGTATGTTTAATATGACCTAAAGAGTTCAGATTCCAGTTGTTGAGATCTTGCTTAAGTTTTTTAAGCTTGCCAGCAACAATAAAACTTGGAGAACCTTTAACATCTTTCTCCCATGCATTTAATAAGACACTTTTGAAATCAGGACTCAATCGCCAACACTTAAAATATTTAAATGTTATGTAAATACCTTGCTGCTGATGAAAGCACTTCAGTAAAATAGGACAATGATCAGAATAAACTCTCCCTAGATTTGTAATTCTAGTGTGAGGCAAAGCTGAAACCCATTTATCATTCATAAAACCCCTATCAAGTTTTTCAAATATCAGTTCAGCTGGATTCTTGAATCTTCTATTACACCATATAAAAGGATTACCAAAAGTAAAAATCTCATTCAATTTAATCTGAGTCAAACAATTCCTAACAAAATCAGGAGGAAAAGAATTATCTGAATTACCACCTTGTTTTTCAGAAGCATGCAATATAAAGTTGAAATCACCCATTAAAATCCAAGGTCTGTTATTATCATCATTCAAATTATTTAAGTAATTCCATTGATTTCTTATACCCACTGTATTTAGAGACCCATATATGAAAGTTACCATGCATGTTTTGATAGCCGGGGTTATATCACACACAATATGAATCATATTAAAAGCACTAACAATAACTTCAATGTTAGAGTTTTCAAAATAACTTAAAGTTAAACCCCCTGATTTACCTATAGGAGGCACCACAAACCACGAATCAAACGGAAGATGATGACTATATTTTTTAACAGTTTCTGAATCCACCATAGTTTCTAAGAGACATATTGCACTTGGTTTAAATTTCCTAAACATGTTAAGCAGGTGAAGACACTTCTTATCCGAACAACAACCATTCATATTCCAACAAAGAAAATTCATTGTAAAAGAAAACCAAAACCAGCTCGACAAATAATAAAACTTTAGTAAACAAAAAAACAAACAAAATACTAAAGCAGAGATAAGATTTTAAGAGACTTACAGGGTCATGAACTGATGAGGGCTCAACATCCATAGTGTCCACAGATTCATTCATCATGAGATTAACTTCTTTATCAAATTCTTCATTCGAAATAAAAGGTTCAGGTGGGAGAGTATCCAGAGGGACAGGTTCTAGTAAAAGAGTGTCATTCATATCATTCTTAACATATGGAATACTTAGAGCAATATTATCAGTGCTTAAATTTGCAAAACCATCTGAAGTGAATCTTATTTCAGTTGAGGAACTAAACATAAACCCTGATGAATTAAGGACTGTAAAAAGAATTATCAGGGTTAAAGAAATAAACTCAATCAATATAAGAAAGAAATCATGATAATCTGCTGAATTCCTAAAAGAACAAACCCATAGATAAACCCACGGATTAAACTTAGAGCATCATCACCAACCAAAATTTAGAAGTAAACCATTTAAAATTATTGCACTTGAAAGATTGAAATAATCCCTACACTAGGTAGGATCTCATCATGCTGATAGCATATCAATTAGCTTATCTTCACAAGATACACTGACCCCCAATTCCATATTTAGAAGGAAGTAAAAAGAACCATACCCAAAATAGAAGTAACCACCATTCCAAATTTCTTATTTTTCAATGAATTTCATGATGAAAATGACTCTGTAACCTTATGAATAAGCCCCCATCAGTTCATGACTTATCTTGTAGAACAAAGAAAAGACTAAACAAAGTTTAGGGTTAGGCAATAAAACAAACAGAATACAACAAGCAGAAACAATCAATATAATAAAGAAATCATGATTTATCTATCAGATTAAAGAAGAAATCAGTGAAAACTTAGAATTATAAGAACATCATAGAAAAATTAGGGCAAAATAAAAATTAGGTTTTAAACTTTGAAGATAGTAAGAAAAGAGATTAACCAAAAGAAAGAAAGGATTAGAGATTTAGAAATTCGTAAGAAACTATTGAGATTAATAAAGAAAAACCGTCTAGAATTGAAGAAGAAGATGAATTTCACGAGCTTGACTTAGTCAGCATCGCCTGACTAATCGCAAGACTTTTCGCGAGCTGTTAAATTCAATCACTAAGACTTTTTTCTTGCTAAAAATTGGAATATGTATTAACTTGTCTAACAAGAGCTTCTGTCCCAAATTAGATGAGCTAGTTGGTTTTAAATTTTGTCCCAAAATAGAAGAGCTATTTCACTAAACAAGGGGTTTTTTGTAAAACTACCCTTTTAATTGATTATTGTTATTATAAGAAATATGTATAATTTGATAGCCATGTTTATATTCGTTGCGTAGATGTTTTAAAATGCTTTTCAACGGTATAAAGTTTACAAAAAACCGTGGTATAGTTTACATGATAAATCATTTCTAAGTTTTACTAGTTATTATCCATAAGGGTATAATTATAAAAAATACTTAAATATACTCCCCTTTCCTATTTGCCTTAAAATTGTGCAAATTATAACTAGCTCATCTAATTTGGGACGAAGGGAGTATTAGGAGGGCTATGGCTATCCAACCAAATCCTACTTACTCTAAATTTCTTATTAAATTTAGCGTGAGATTGTCAGCTACTTTATTACATAATCTAGGAATGTACTTGCATTCCCAACATTGTGCTGACTTTAAAACTTCTAAAGTATCAAGCAAAATGACTTTATTATCCCATGATATGATTGAAGAGGCTTTGTTAATGTATTCCGCAATACTCTTCAGATCAATTTCACATATCACATGTGTAATCTGCACCTCCTCACTCCATCTGACAGCATCAAGAAAAACCAGGCATTCTGCTTGCTCCTGCATAGCAATTTGTTGCACATCCCCTACATTTGCCTACAAAATCACGCAAGATCAAAGCAACTTATGTTAGTCCTTTGTGTGGATCAAAATAAGCATCACAAATAATACTTAAAAAATGGTTGGTTGGGGGGTGTCCAATTTGTTGTAGGTTGTATATTTCCCCGAGCTGTAGACTGGTTATTGTCATTATTCTTATGTAACCTTCCAATGTAATTAGAAAAGCAGATAACTTTTCTAGCAGTGATTTTTGGGTCAGGGTTTTTTCTTTGAAATACAGTCTCACATCTATCATTCCATATGCTCCACGCAACCACCATAGCAATGTTCACCCAAGTATCTTCTGTCACATTCTACTTATCTTGTAGAAGCCAGCTTTGAAAAATTATCAATAATAGAAGTATGAGGCCTTTGTAGAAAACCACTACCACTTGGGATTTCCATCCAAACAAACCTTGCATAAGGGAATAAGAATAGAATGTGTAATGTGCTTCCGTCGAATTGGTTGCACATAGGTCATAGTTGGTTGATGTATCCACAGACTCTGTACAGTCTTTCTCTTGAATGAAAAATATCTGATAGACATTTTCAAAAGAAATGTTTCACTCTTGGCCAAGTATCCAATTCCCAAAGCTCTTTCCACTTCACGGAAGATCCATGTATCTCAGTAGAGACTAGAACAACACCCAGACTAATCTCATAAAGCTTGTTGTAGGCTGACTTTAAAGTGAATCATCCATGCTTTGTAAGTTTCCATATTAATTTATCTTCAGTTGCAGATGGTATCCTCATTTTAGTGATCAGGTCCACAGATTGTTGATCAAAGAGATGTTGAAGAAGCTGCAGGTTTCATTCTCTCCTATCTGTTTGCATTAAATCCATAACCCAAACATAATCTTCAATTAGATATATCTTGTTTTGGACTTGGTGGAATGTCCATTCATATATATAATTCATACATCCAACCAAAATTTTATCTTATCACCTTTTCCTACTCTCCAACAACTGTTAGCTTTTAAGGAATCCATATTATCGTGTAAGCCCCTCCAAGACCAAGAGAAATTATTTTTAATATTAGCATGGAACATACTAGTAGATGGGAAGTATTATTCATGAATTGTTTTTGCCTATGGCTTATCAGAATTGGTGCACAGTCTCCAAGCAGCTCTGACAAGAAAAGCTTGATTTAAGATCCTTAAGTCCCTAAAACCATGTCCTCTAAACATCCTTATGTCTTCTCATGGTCTTCAAATCCCCACCAAAAGTCTCTTTGCAGAGATTTTTTTTTTGATGGTATCAACTGGGATCTGTAAACAACTCATGGAATAGACAGGAATAATGTTTGTAACAGTTCTGATCATCAGTGACTTACCACATTATGTCATAGTCTTGTCATTCCATGTAGATAATCTCCCTTTAACTTTGTCTATAAGGTAAGAAAAACACCGTGCTTTTTTCTTTCCTATTATGAGAGGAATACCAAGATATTTTTCATTTGGATTCATTCTTTGTGCCTTCAATCTTCTTGAGAGTAATCTGTAAAATCTCTGTGGAACTTTGGCACTAAAATAAACACTTGACTTGTTAAAATCCACAAGTTGTCCAGAAGCATCACCAAAGCTTTCAATTATCTGCAGCAGGTTATTAACATTGTGCAAGTCAACTGTTGTGAAGAGTAAGCAGTCATATGCAAAGAATAAATGAGAAATAGGAGGAGCCCCTGAAACAATCTTTATTCCCTTTATTCTGCCATTCTGCTCAGTATCCAATAACTGTCTTGAGAAAGCCTCCATTAGGATGATAAATAGGTATGGTGAAAGTGGATCTCCCCGCCTAATTCCCGTTGAAGGTTGATAGGAATTGCAAGGTCCAACATGTAACAAAATAAAAATCCTTGTAGTACCAATACAGGTTGCAAAAAGCATCACATAAACCCATTTGGTGCATTATATCCATAAGTAATGACCATTCAACCCTGTCAAAGGCATTTGACATATCCATCTTGAGAGCAAGAGTATGTTTTTCTTGTTTTTTGCTTTGCATGGTATGAACAATTTCTTGAGCAAGTTGAATATTATCAGATATCTGTCTTCCTGAGACATGAACAACTTGTAAACGAGATATAATCTTGCTCATAATCTTCTTCATTCCAATAGACAATATTTTTGAAATAACTTTATAAGAAGTATTACAGAGAGCAATTGGCCTTAGATCATAAGGAAGCCGTTTGTTTTTTTTTCTTGGTAATGACCTTATATGTCGACACTTTATCACGAGCATCCTTATTTTCTTCTTCATTTTTAACACACAACACTGTTGTCGTGACCTAGTAATATTGGATAACTAAATATTTGATGAGGCGCAAATTTTAATGAGGGAATGAGGGACAAAAATTTTATGAGAAAAATAGGCAGAGCCTATACGATTAGTTACAAGGTTTGAATCACTTGGCCAATGTCTAGAAAGACAACATAAAGGTCAGGGTTCAGATTATCGTTTAAAATAGAATATCTCATTTCCAGAAAGTCCGAAGTTAGTGTTAAATAAATGGCAAATAGTAGTTAACTTAAAGGCGTTAGAGTTCATGTTTCTGGTATTACATTCAGGTTTGTTAAGATAAAAGAGATGATACTAAGCTATTACCAGTTATACCATGCTTCCCCAAAACTAGTTAGGATCGGTTATACCATGTCACTTAAAATAGGCTATGACTGATTATACCTTGTATCCCAATATTAGTTAGGATCGGTTATACCTTGTCATACAATATATAGGATATGACAGGTTCTACCTTGATTCTCAACATAAGTTAAGATTGGTTCTACCTGTGAATCGGGCGACACCAAGTCAACCCATGCTGCAAAAACTTCAACAAAAATAAACATTTTCATATCGATTTCGACTCTAATATGATTTCCTTTTTCTTTAATCTTTGCATTTTTCTATTTTCTTTTAATCCTTTTTCTCTTTTAGGCTTTAAAATGGTTCATACTATCTCTTTTCTTTTCATAATAGAATCTAGTCTTTTCATTTAACTTGTTTAATACATCATTTTATAAGTCTTATTGCTTTGGCTCTGTTTATTATTGATTCATCTATTTTCTTCTGATCGTCTTGAGATGGGTTTCTGATTTTGCAGGCTCCTCTGGATTTGCTATGGATGCCTTCCTATATTGGATCTTTGTGCTTAACTTTTGTTTATCTCTCTTGACAGTTTTGTCGACAAAGGCTATTTCCTACCACAGTTCTAACCCACACTGCTATATTGCAGAACAACAATATTTCTTCTTTAAGTTTTTCTCATTATGAGAAACATCATTATCCTCCGAATCAATTATTTGAAACCATGAAAAACCAGTATACCTTCCTGACTCACCAACCGATCCAAACCCGAAAAATTCAAAAAGCAAAACTTCCCCCTAATATTTCCCAAGATTTAAGGAACCATAAGTTTTCTTCGGTGATTATGCAATTGACTGCCAACTGTTTTTTTCCCACCATTTACTCAGAATATACTCCCCTCTTCTTTAGGAAAAAAATATATTTGTTATACCCTATTTTTAGCAACAACCATAACCACAAATAAAGAAGAAGTTTGTAGAAGTTTTGTCATAGGAAAAAACCTAAACCCTAGCAGAAAACCTCTAAGATATTCAATGGAGTCAACCAGCACCAACAACACTAAAAACAATAGCTCTGTTCAAACAATCACTGACAAGATGAAAAATACTTCCATCAGAGGTAGAAGATGTGCTATAGGTTCTGCGACAAATATCAATGATGCTGCAACTGCTTGGTCTAATAGTTTGATTGGCAAACTAATTACTAAGGATGATGAAATCGAAGTCTCTGACATTAAAGATGAGTTGAACTTTCTCTGGAAAAACTATAAGAAGCGAGAAACAAAAATGGTGGGAAAATACTTGTTCGTGTTTAAGTTCAATTCACAAAAGGATATGAATGATTTTATCAAAAAATTACCATGGAATGTCCAAATATGCTTGCTTGCTTTGCAAGAGTATTCCACAGCTGTAGCGTACGAGGATTATGTGTTCAGAAAACAAGCCTGGTGTATTCCGTTCAAAGGATTACTGCTAGAACATCATCATAAAGCAGTTGTTAATGAAGCCATTGAAGACTTGGGTACGAAGATATCTACAGTGCCAAAAAATTGCAGGCCACGCTCTGGTAATATGATCACTGCTCGAATCGAAATAGATCTTACAGAACCATTAAAAAGAGGTGAATGGTGGAATTCGAATCATGGAGAGCTTGTTTGGATCCGATACCATTGGTTGAAACATCCTCATAGTCTTTGTGATAAATGTTACATAATTGACCATGATGATAACATCTGTGAAGAGGTTGCTGAATTATTGCGAGAAAGAGTTATGACTGTTGAAGAGTATGAGGAACATCAAGCGAAAAAAGATTCTGGTAATACTGCTGATATCACAAGGAATGATAATGTTGATGATGTGCATGATGAGGAGACAATGCCTGATGCAGAAGAAGAAAGAATTGTTGAAAGAGCTAGAAATCAAGAACTGCATGATAACCGTTCGAACCCATCCATCCAATGACCTATCTTAGCTAATCATGGTGGGGTTACTAATGATTTGATAACAAACTCAAATGATGAAAATATGAATGGGGTAGAAACTGGAGAGAATGATAAGAATCATGGCACAAAGAAGAATCATAAGCATCATCCGGAGGTTCAAGCAACTGAGGTAATTAAACCTTTTACATTTAGATATTATTGTTTCAGTTTAGTTTCTAATTCTTTGTCTTTCAGTTATAATTTTATTATCTTGCATAAGCATACATTATTTTTTTTTAATTAGTGATAGAGTGTATATTAGAACCATGAGAACATTAGCATGGAACTGTCAAGGCTTTGCCAATAAAACAACTAGAGATCATATCGAAGATCTCCTCTACAGATATGACCCTGATGTTGTGTTTATCTCTGAAGCTAAGATAGGAGAGGACAAAATGAAAAAATTCATTAAACCTTATAAATTTCCCAATCATAAGCTTATTTCTTCAAGAGGTTTAGCAGGTGGCCTAATACTGTTATGGAAGGATGAATTTCACTTTAATGTTGTGCATGCAGATACTTGGATCATTAATTGTTTAGTGCAGGATGATCCCTCAAAACCATATTGGTTACTTACTTGTATGTATGGTTCTTCTTATCCACAACGTAAAGAGAAGCAATGGACTTATATTAAGAATCTAAGCCAAAGCATCACACAATCATGGGTTGTTTTAGGTGATTTAAATTTGCTTTTCAATAATGAAGGAAGAGTTCATGTTAATGGCAGATTTTCTACTACTTCTACTTCTTCTTCTTCTTCTTCACATAATGTTGCTTCTTCATCAAGGGATTCTGCTTACATCAACCTTATATATGAAGCTGGTTTGGATGATTTGGGTTATACTGGAAGATCTTTCACTTGGTCAAGTAATGTTCATGGCACTGGTGTTAGAAGATCAAGACTTGATAGAGCCATTTTCAATGGTGATTGGTTCATTCAATTTCCAGACTCAAAGCTTTTACATCTTCCACAACTGAGTTCAGATCATTGTCCAATAATGTTAGATACTTCATCTTTACATAGTGACAAGAAAAAGAATTGGAATTACTTCCAATGTTATGAGAAAGATGATACTTTGAAAAGTGAGATCACTAATGCTTGGGAACAACAGGTAAATGGATTACATGGCTTCAGGTTATCAAGAAGATTTATCACTGCAAGGAAATATATCTCTAAGTGGAACAAAGAGAAATTTGGGAATATTCAAAGCAATATTTACTTATGTAGTTGCAGGAAATCCTACACTACACCCCTCATATGATTTCATTATTACTCAACTCATTTTTTAAATTTACACTCTTAATTTTATTGATCAATCTTTGAATATTCTTACAAGAAAAGATAAAGGAATCAAGAATGACCTCTGCTCTAGACTTTCTCTCTCCTATTTACTTGTTTCTTACTCAAAAAAGATCTCTCTCTCTCCTTTACAACTGAACGACTATTTATAGGGAAATACATAGTGGATGACAGCTAATCTGTCCTTTATTTTCGAATATGACTTGCGACATTCTCGCAACCTTACAAATCTTAATCTCGCAAACTCTCTAATTTTCGCAGGACCATCACATCTTTCTCATGATTTTAGCTGACGTCGTTTATTATATCATTTCTGAAATTGTTATGCGACGCTGTTGTGTTGTGTTGTTGATAATTTCGCTAAGACATTATTGTTGCGATATTCTGATCCTACATCTTGCCTCTTCTCATATCTTTTATGCGAAGTAGAGAATGATGTGAGAAACGCCGCAGCTGTTCCTCTCTTCATATTCTGCATTTATCACACTATTCTTTCTTCCATCCGTTTCTTGACACGTCCTTTGTAACCGCTGCTTTTTAACCGCTTATATCTTCCCGTATTAATCGCGTTTATCTTTTCGAAGAAAAATTCCCTCTATATATATATTCTTTCTTACTCTCTTTTTATTTCTTTTTATTTTCTCTGCAACTTCATCGTTCTTCTGCAAATTCCGTTATTGCAACTTTTGTTCTTTCTTCTTCAATCTTTTTAAGTTCTTCTTAATCTTCATACTATTTCTTCTGCAGATCTTCATCATTCGTAATTTTCTTCGAAATAATCTTCCTGCTAGTGTTTTCCATGGATTCATCAAGGTTAGTTTTCTTTTTCTTTTTTATGGGTTTTGCTGAAATTGATCTTGTTTACTACTTATTTGATGTTGTTTATGTGATTCCCATACTGTTTTTATTTCAACAAAAGCGCCTCCAAAACTAAGTTTACGGTTCAGAACCCTAACATTCCCATATCGCAGCATAAAGTTGTTGCGCATAAAAGAAAGTATGCGAATGAGAAGGTAGTAAGAAACATTATCCTTTTCTAATAACAATATTGTTGCCTTTGTTTCTTATCTGGACTGTAATTCGCAGGGTGATAAGGATGTCAGTAAACCTTTCAAGAAATCCCGCCACCTTAAAACTGTTCAAACTTCTGTTCCATTCCACTTACTTATCTCTTCTAAATCTCCTGCGACATCTTCGCAAGATAAACCCTTATCTCCAATTCGCGAAAAAGCTGCCTCAAACTTCATTTCTTCAACTGACTTTCAATGATTGAAACCCCCTTTGTTGATCCTTCTGTGAATGAAACTTTTTCTCTTCCTATTGAGAATGTTTATCAACCTTCTATCATTGTCAGTTATCTACCTGAGTCTCTTCCCCTTTCGAAAGAAACCGTGGAAGGAATAGATATTGCTTTCAAAGTTTTATTTGAAGTCCTGGATGATGTCAAGAAGTCCTCCATTGATCCTGTCAAGTCTAATGTTTGCGAAATTCTGAGCAAGCATTTAGCAACTGACAGAGCTGCTTCGCAGACAGCTTTGGAAAAAGAGTGTAATGCTCTTCGTATCGAAAATCAAAAGCTTTAGAATATTTTGTTGGATCGTGACAATCTTCGCAAGAAGAATGATGAATTGAGAGGTATGATTTTCTTATCTGTTTCTTCAATTTTCCTTTTTAATGGTTTTATCCTTCCCATATTTAATTATCCTTGAAATCCCTCTTTCGCATGTTAAGCCTTAAACCAGAAACGAATAATGGAGAGATATCAATTTGAATCTGTTGTTGAAGAAGCCCGTGTTGATAAAGAAATTTCGATGGATCAATATAACCAATTAGATAACCTCTATTCATATTCTCTCGATCATATAAATAATCTTACCAATGAAAATACCCAATTAGTTCAGAGACAAGATTTATTAAGTAATGAAGTATCTCGCCTTTCTTATTCTTTAACTAAAGCTAATTTAGGGATGAAAACTTTATCAGATGAGAATAAAACCTTATCTCAAGAGAAGCGAACTTGTTTAAACAAGATGGCGATATCTTCGCAACAACTTCTTCAGAAAGTATGTGATGACCAAGAGCAATCTCTTCGCTCTTTGAGAAATGAACTTAAAGAAGTAACAGAGTCATCTATCGCTGAAAGAGATACACTCATTCAAGGTAGAATAGCTTTAAGTGTAAAGGCGAATCAACTTAAAGAACAATATTCCAAATTAGAAGAATCTTATTCTTCTCTTGCGAAGAAAAATGCCTTTCTTATTTCTAAAGAGAAAAATCTTCAGTCTCGACTTAAAGGTTTAGTTGGAGATAAATTTGATGACGCAATGGACCGTTGGGAGAATAGTTGTATGTCCTTGATTCAACACCTTATTTCGCAAAAGGAAGGTAGTCATAATAGTTTGACTGCCTTAACTATCTTTTCTTTGTCATATTTTTCTGAGTTCTTCATCTTATTGAAATTTTGTATTCTACCTTTCGCAGATTCTGAGAAGAATCTTCATTCCTCCATTTATGTTTTGGAGGCTAAATATGAAAAAATTCGCAAAGAAAATGCATTGCTCGTCTCTTCCCTTACTGGTTCTTGCGACCGAGCCGAAAGAAGACTTGATTATCTTGCTTATTTTAAGGATATTCAAGATAGGAATCATCAGAGAGCACTTCTTCGTCAAGTTCATCTCTGGGCTGAAGTCCTTGTAAATGATATTTTATTGTCTAAATCTCTTCCTCCTACATCAATTGAACCTTTGTAAGTAGATGATGATGAAGTTCCTCGTCCTGCTGATAGTTATTATGATTATGAAAGTGGTGCAAAGGATGATTTCTTGGAAGGTGAAGAAGAAATTCCTTCTAAGGAAGCATCTGCTGGTGTTAATCAAAATGAGAAATAAATCTCTCCTGAAGAAGTAATTGTTGGCGATAATCAAGGTGCTAGTCAAGGCGAAGATCAGAACCGAAATTAAGGAGAGGCTTGCGATAATGAGAACATTGGTGAAGAACGTCTGTTATCTCCTGCTACTGGAATTAATATTGAAGCTTGAGCTTCTTATCTAGTTTTATCTTCTTGAATTGTCTTACTTTTATCACTTTTGCGAATAATATTCTTCAACCAACTTTGGAATCAATTTTTCCTTTTAGTATTTTGCTAATGAGAAAGATAATGCTTCTTGTTTATTGATTCTCGTACTTGCCTCTCATTGTCTTTCTAGAAAAAAATAATCTGTTACGAATACTTATAAATATTTTGTTTTATCATGTGGTCTTATTTTTCCTTCTAATTAAAGGTCTTATTATGCCACCTCTTGTCATTGCGACAAAATCGTAGGACGTCCTTGCACTTTCATGCAAAAACCCATTGATCTTTCCTTAACTTTTTCTTTTGTATTATGGCCTCTTCAGGAATGTTGCGACAATATGACATGCCCAAATATTCTTGCGAAAATAAAGCCCCATGACAATGCCGTCTTGCGACGAAATCGCAGGACGTCTTCGCACTTTCATGCGAAAACCCATTGATCTCGTCTTATCTTTTTCTTTTGTATTATTGCCTTTTCAGGATTTTTGCACAAATATGACAAGTGTTAATACCCTTGCGAATAAAAAACCTCATGACATTTGCGTCTTAAGACACTTATCAGCTCCCTAGTGGAGGGTGCCGCCCTTATCTCCTCCCTGGTTGCCCCTTCAAGGAGGCGTACTTCTACCATACAAGGTTAGATCCTCCCATCTAGTCTTAACAACAACTAGTTGTTTTCGCAGCCTCTTATCCCTTTTACCTATAGGGCTTATGGTTACGAGACTGCACCCTAGGTGGGGTTTTCTTCAGGCCGAGTGCAGTATAAGCCAAGACTTGTCAAGAATGGCAATGTACGCTTCAAACGTCCCTGGCACTCTTGACTCAACCGTGTACCTTGTCGCCTTGATCAGATCTGCATTCCTTAGGAGAGTCCTTATTACCTTAGTCGCCCAACCTAAGTCATATGCTTAAGCTGAGAATCCAAGGTGCCTCTCCCGGATGGGCTTTATTGACCCCAAGTCTCCATGACTCAGGTTCCGGTGGCGGTGTAGACTTTCCCTGAGCCATGCAACAGGTACCCCCTAATATGACGTACTTTAGGTCTTACATTTTCCTCTTGCGAAATTTTATTCGCGAACTAGGGTGTACGCCATAAAGGTTCGCCCCTTTCTTTTATGTCATTGTTCTGTGATTATCTCTGCAAAAATTTCGCACATCATGATCTTGCTTTGATATGAATAATCTTGCAACTATTCTTTCATAATCCATAACTTCTCCAAGCTTCTTACGGATAATATCTTTTTAAGTACAACATGTTCCATGGTCTGTCAAGTCTATGACCAACATCTCTACCTTCTGGATCCATTAATCTATAAGCTCCTGTTCCAACTATCTCCTTAATGATGTAAGGTCCATCCCATTTTTTCGCTAATTTTCCACCATTTTCTTGCTGATATATTAGTGTCTCTCGTAGAACTAAATCTCCTGGTTGGAATTCGCGTAATTTGACACGTTTATTATATTCTCGGGCTAATCTTCGCTGATAATTCTCCATATGTTGTAAAGATTTTTCTTCCAAGCTTCTCTTTTTGTTGTCGGAATAACAACTTCTGTTGGTAACACCGCTTCAACTCCGTATGTTAAACAAAAAGGCGACATTCCAATAGCTTCTCTTCTAGTTGTATTATAATCCCATATTGCATTATGTACTTGTTCGCACCATGCTCTGTGATGTCCTTCCAATTTTTTCTTTAATATATCTGCAATTATTTTGTTTGTTACTTCTACCTGCTCATTAGCTTGTGGATACAAAGGAGTATACTTTCCACATTTTATCTTGAATGCATTAAGTAGCATTTCTATATTCTGTCCTTCAAATTGTTTCCCATTATCAGATACCAACTGCACAGGAATTCCAAATCTGCAAATGATATTTTCGAATATGAATGTAAAGATATCTTTGTCGCGAATATGCTGTACTGCTTTCACTTCTGTCCATTTTGTGAAATAATCTGTTGCGACTATTAAATATCTTCTTTGTCCAGAACCTGGTAAAAATGGCCCCATAATATCTAAGCCCCACTTTCCAAAAGGCCACACACTGGTTGAAGATGATAACGGTGCTCCAGGTGCATGTATTTTTTTTCCATGCCGCTGACAATCTTCGCAGCGCCTTGATATTTGTTTTGCATCTTCGTGCATGTACGACCAGTAATAGCCTTGCATTTTTACTCTATGTGCCAAAGATCTTCCCCTGCTATGATTGCCAGCATCCCCACTATGTAACATTTTTAGCACTTTTTCTCCTTCCTCTCGTGTCAAACATCTGAGTGAAGGTCCGTTAAAAGATTTTCGGTATAGCAGCCCATCTCTTAATTCATAATTCGTTGCACGGATTTTTAACTTGTGTGTTTCTAATCTATTTCTTGGTGTTTCTCCTTTCGCCAAATATGCATGAAGTTCCATTCTCCAGTATGCGATATTGTTCGTTTTTTCTTCTTCTTCATTGTCTATTATCATCACATCCACTTCTTTTTCTTCTTTATTGATTGATGGTGATAGAAGTGTTTGTATTTTTATGCATCTCGCAGTTGGATCTGTCATCATGCTTGAGATGAAAGCAAAAGCGTCTGCGAGTCTGTTATCCTTTCTTGAAATGTGCCTCCATTTTATTTTTGGGATTTTCGCTGACAATTCTTCAACGAGCTTCTTGTATTTCTTCAAGGACGGTTCATTTGTAGTATACTCTCCCTTTATTTGACGAATAACTAGCTGAGAATCACTAGTGATCCTGGCATTTTTTAGTTTCCTTTCTATTGCGAATTTTAAGGCATGTATCACAGCTTCATATTCCGTTTCATTATTAGTGGATGCGAATTCCAATCTGAATGAAAAAGCCATCTTTATTCCTTCTGGCGAAATTAAAACAATTCCAACTCCATTTCCTTCTCCATTTGATGATCCATCTACCAATATCTCCCATCTATTTGGTTCTGTTAATAAATCTTTTGGATCTCCGTGTTCTTCTTCTATATCCATCATTTCTTCTACTGCTTCATCTTCTTCTAAAGAAAATTCTGCCAATAACTCTGTAACAACTTGTGACTTTGGTGAAGTCAAAATTTCATATTTAATATCAAAGTGGCCTACTTGTGCATTCCATCTCTCCACTCTTCCTGATCTTTTAGAATTCTTCATCACCGATTCAATTGGTACTTTTGTTAATACCTTTATCTTATGCGCCTGAAAATATATGCGGTGCTTAAATGATGCATAAACTAATGCTAAGATTAACTTCTCAATCTTTGAGTAATTCTTCTCGGCAGTATTAAAAGTTTTGCTAATGTAATAAATGGGTTTCTCCACTCCTGCGTCTACTCGCAATAACACAACACTTAATGCATGTGACGTCGTCGCAAGATAGATCAATAATTTTTCTCCTGATTCTGCTTTTTGTAAAATAGTTGTATTCATCAGATGTTCTTTGATCCCTTGAAAAGCTTTTTCACATTCATCGGTCCATTTAAATTTCGCACCCTTCTTGAGTATATCGAAAAAATATTTGCATTTGTCTGATGATCGCGAAATGAATCTCCCCAGCGAACCTAGAAGCCCATTCAACTTCTGTACATCTTTTATTGTTGCTGGTGTTGGCATGTCACGAACTGCTTGCACTTTTTCTGGATCAACCTGTATTCCTTCCTTTGATACAATGTAGCCTAAAAAATTTCCCGATGCAACTCCAATAGTACACTTATCAGGATTCAATTTAATGTTATACAGCCGCATTTGTTCAAAAATCTCCCTCAGGTCTTGTACATGGTCTTTAGCTTCTTTACTCTTTACTAACATGTCATCCACGTATACTTCTAATGTTTTATGTATCCATTTTGCGAACACCTTCTCTACCATTCTTTGGTATGTCGCTCCCACATTTCTCAAACCAAATGGCATTTTCGTGTAACAATATAAACCTCTAGGGGCGAAGAAAGCAGTATGTTCTTGATATTCTTCAGCGAGAGGGATTTGGTTATACCCTTTGTACCCATCTAAAGACGATACTCTATCATTTCTCGCTGCGGATTCCACCATTTGAGGAATATCTGGTAACGGAAAAATATCTTTGGGGCAAGCTTTGTTTAAATCAGTGAAATCTATGCAAATCCTGATTCCTTTGTTTTTCTTTGGGACAATGACCATATTCGCTATCCATTCTGGGTATTTAGCTTCTCTTATGATTCCCGCATCAAGCATTTTCTGTAGTTCTTCTTCTATTTGGGAATGGTAAGTTTTTGAAATTTTTCTTATTCTCTGTTTAAATGGTCTCACATTTTTGTTAATCTCCAACTTGTGGCATGCAATTGATGGATCTATTCCCGGTATCTCATCTATGCTTCCTGCGAAAACATCTTTATATTCTAGCAAAAGGTTAACAGTTCTTTCTTCTTCTTCCACATCCATTTTGGTTCCAATTTTCAATATTAGAGGTCCTTCTATAGTCCCAATGTTTATTTCTTTTGTTGGTTCTGCGGCAGTGTAATTGGGTTTAGGTTCTCCCATTGGTGTTGGTTATTTTATTGTTTTCACAAGTCCTTCTCCTTCTTCCGAAATTTCGCTGGGTATTCCTTTGCCTTCTTTTTCCCTTATCATATATACTCTAAATTCTTCTTCTTTCTTTGCTTCCTTTGCCAACTTTCTGCGAAATTGTTTCTTTTTTGCTTGTCCTTCATAATGCTTTACTTTAATTTGATGACATAATTTCGCATTGTCAACATCTCCTCTGATTTCACCTATTCCATTTGGTGTGGGGAATTTAATACATTGATGCAACGTTGATACTACAGCTTTTATCGCATGTATCCATGGTATTCCTAATAACATATTATATGGCGATTCCATATCCACCACGCACAGTGTTACGTGTGTTTCGATCTCTCCAAGTGGAATTCGTACCACTATTTCTCCTTTAGGTTTTGTCGTGGATTTTCCAAAGCCGTGAATAAAATATGTTGAACTGCACATTTCTTCATCTTTAAATCCCATTCCCAGGAATGCATGATAAAATATTATATCCACTGAACTTCCCGTATCGATTAAAGTTATGTTCAATATCCATTCTCCCGTGGATTTTGTTGTTGTCTCCTTCTCTTTTCGCGTAATAGGCACTGTAATAACCAATGGAGATGTGTGGTTCAAATTTTCTTTTGGTATTTCTGCCGCCATGAATGTAATTTTTTGTTTTTCCCAATCTTTCAAGGGTGATATCTTTTCTACCGCCATAACCTTCCTTCCTTCAGAATTTCGTTTATGTATTCTTCCTTTGATGTTTTCATGGAATTCATTGACCATCGTTTTTGTTATCATATTACACTTCAATCTTTTGTCATCTTCATTAATTCTAATCATCTTTCTTTTAACTGGTTCACTGATTTATTTAATCACTTTCTTGATTTGAACATTCTCAACAACAATTTTCAACTTGCGATCTTCAATTCCCTGTTTCTAGCGCCATTATGTAGTTGCAGGAAATCCTACACTACAACCCTCATATGGTTTCATTATTACTCAACTCATTTTTTAGATTTACACTCTTAATTTTATTGATCAATCTTTGAACATTCTTACAAGAAAAGATAAAGGAATCAAGAATGACCTATGCTCTAGAATTTCTCTCTCCTATTTACTTGTTTCTTACTCAAAAAAGATCTCTCTCTCTCCTTTACAACTGAACGACTATTTATAGGGAAATACATAGTGGATGACAGCTAATATGTCCTTTATTTTCGAATATGACTTGCGATATTCTCGCAACCTCACAAATCTTAATCTCGCAAACTCTCTAATTTTCACAGGACCATCACATCTTTCTCATGATTTTAGCTGGCGTCGTTTATTATATCATTTCTGAAATTTTTCTGCGACGCTGTTGTGTTGTGTTATTGATAATTTATCTAAGATATGATTGTTGCAAGATTCTGATCCTACATCTTACTTCACTAACAGTTAGAATCCTTACAGCAAAACAGTCAGCAACAAAGTAATCACACTGAAGTTTTACAGGTAGAAAATCTAATAGAGCACTGGCATCAAATTCAACATGAATTCTGGGGCCAAAAATCAAGAGATGAATACTACCTTGAAATGGATAGGAATACCAAATACCATCATGCTAATGCAAATAAAAGAAGGGCCAGAAACAATATTGCGGCTTTAAAAGATGGAAATGGGAATTGGTGCACTACTAGAGAGGAGCTAGAAAATCTGTTGACTGAGCATTACAGGTTACTTCATACTTCATCATCTCCAGAAATAAATGCAGACATCTTGGATTGTATCCCTTCAGTAATCTCTACTTCTGATAATTTGGAACTAATGAGAATTCCTGAGGATACTGAGATATTAAAAGCTCTAAAAGACATGAAGCCTTGGGAAGCCCCTGGACCAGATGGATTTCCACCTGGTTTCTTTCAACATCACTGGGATATTATGGGCAATGATGTTATAAGAATGGTGAAACAATTTTTTCATACAGGATATCTTCTTAAAAGCCTGAATGCTACAAATGTTTCACTTATCTCTAAAAAAAACAAACAATTTCCTTCTGATTTAAGGCCTCTTGCTCTTTGTAACTCCTCTTATAAAATCATCTCAAAGATACTGTCAATGAGAATGAAAAAGATAATGGGGAAAATGATATCTCCACTTCAAGCAGCATATGTTCAAAGAAGACAAATAACAGACAACATTCATCTTGCTGAAGAAATTATTCATACTATGAAGAACAAGAAGGAAGTAAATAAGTACTTGGCATTGAAGCTTGATATGTCAAAATCCTTTGATAGGCTTGAATGGTATTTTCTACAAGATGTTATGCTGATGATGGGATTCTTCCAAGAATGGTGTAACCTTATTATGTAATGTGTGAGTACTACATAGATTTCTATACTTCTAAATGGTATTCTATGCAAACCCTACTATCCAACAAGAGGTGTAAGGCAAGGTGACCCTTTGTCACCCTACCTTTTTATAATAGTGATGGAAGCTTTTTCTAGACAACTTCTCAAGGCTGAACAAACTAAACAAATATAAGGTATACAAATTGCTTCAAGTGCTCCTGCAATATCCCTTTTATTTTTCGTTGATGACTGCTTGTTGTTCATTAATGATGACTTGCATAATGTGAACAATCTTCTTAAAGTCATTGCTGAGTTTGGAGCCGCATCTGTCCAAATGGTAAACTTCAATAAGTCAAGTGTGTATTATAGTACTAATGTGCCACCAAGGTTTTGTAGACTTCTTACTCGAAGATTGAAGGTACCTATGATGAATTCTAATGAAAGATACCTAGGAATTCCTCTTGTAATTGGAAAGAATAAGGTCAGCCGCTTCACAGGTTTGGTGGATAGGGTTAAAAACTGATTCTCCAACTGGAATACTGAGTCTATGTCACAGTGCAACAAGTCACTAATGATATAGACTGTTAGTAATACCATCTCAACTTATTCTATGGGATGCTTGCAAATACCAACTGAAACTATTCAACAAATCGATACTCAACGCAAGTTTTGGTGGGGTTTTCAAGAACACAAAGGCATTTGTGTTACTTCATGGAAGAAACTTGGATTGCACAAACACTTTGGAGGTCAATGATTTAGAGATTTGAAAATTTTAAATAAAGCACTACTTGTTAGGGCGGTCTGGAGAATGTGTATTCACTTAGATTAGCAGTGGGTAAAAGCAATGCGGGCTAAGTACTTTCTTGTAACTCATATACTTCATGCTAATTTCAAGACAAACTGTTTTTGGTCTTGGAAAGGTCTTCAAAAGAAAATTTCATTCATAAGAAATCATGGCAGATGGAGATTAGGGAACAAAAAGAAGATAAAAATTTGGATTGACGTGTGGATCACTGGTTTAGATAATACTCCGCAACCAAGGCAAGGTATAACAGATAGTGAGCAGTATATTTGGGTACATGAGCTATTCACTCCAGGCTACAAACAGTGGAATGCATCTTTACTATATCTGTTGGATCAAGATACAACTAATCTCATAATAAACATAAGAATACCAAATGTTGTGGAAGATAAGCTCATTTGGAAACTTACAAAAAATGGGAGTTTTAGTTTAAAATCTGCTTACAACAAACTTCATGAAGACAGTCTGGGTAATCTTCAGATTTATCAAAAGATTGGTAACTCGAACATTTGCTGGAAACAGTTCTGGAGAATTGAAACCTGGCCTAGAGTAAAACACTTCTGGTGGAAAGTTCTTTCTGAAATTTTGCCTACTAAAGCGCGTCTCTCAAGGAAATGTAACTACATTAATTACTTATGCCCTCTCTGCAAGAAATTTGATGAAACTCTCCTTCATGTCTTATTCTTCTGCCCTTTTTCAAGAGCTGTCTGGATACAAATACCTGGAGGTGCAGAAACTTTAGCAACACTTCAGAATGATGTTGTAATGGCTTTCGAAAAATGGATGGGAAAAGCTGCTCAGTCTTCTGTTCATGGCTTCTACTTGAACCAGATTATGATAATCGCCTGGACTATATGGAATGAGATATGTGAAGTAAATTTTCAGAATACGAAGGCAAATCCCATAGCAACAGCTAAGAAAGCATTAATCTTTGCCAGTTATATTGATAATCTCAATAACAGGCATATAGTTAACCCTCATAGTATCTCCCAGACCATCAATGCCACACTTAGGTGGCAACCACCAAACAGTCTATTTTATACTATAAACTGTGATGCTTCGTTTGATCCCAATACAAGACTAACTGGAACTCCTCTTATTCTTCGTGATTCTGCAGGAAGATGGTGCGGAGGAAAATCAAAATGCTATGCAGGAGTAAAGGAATCAGAGAGCGCATAATGTCTTGCTTTTTCTGATGCAGTTAGCTGGAGTAATGATTTAGAGAAGACGCACGTTGTTTTTGAAACTAATCTCAAGAACATAGATGGCTACATTAACAAAACAACTTCAGGAATTTCCTGGGAGAATGAAGACATACTGTTGGATGCCATTGATAGGTTAAAAAATATTCCACACTGGAAGTGTAATTTCGTTCCTAGATTATGTAATAAACCTGCTGACAAGTTAGCAAAATACAACATGATAAATGGTGTGTCTCAAACCTGGTTTGATCATCCACCTAGAGTCATTGAGCGTCAATTATTGTCAGACTTGAGAACTTATACAGTTTAATCAAAAGTTTACTTTGCATCAAAAAAAAAAAGATTGGTTCTACCTTGTCATCTTGCATTCGTCATCCAAATATTATTCAATGAAAAATCGGACCAATACACTTGTTGATTTCCCTTCCAATTATGAAACAAGTTCACACATCTACTTCCTTAAATACATAGTTTCCTAAGATGAAATCGCACCTATTTCCCACACATAATCAAGTAACTAAATACATAGATTATGTTGATGTCGTATTTACGAAGTTCAAAAGATAAGCGTTATATTTCGTAATTCAATATAATTTCTTGACACTTTGATCATAATGCTATGACCAAGTCTAATCACTATTTATAAGAATAAAAGTTTATAATCCCGACTTGGGCCAGTTATATTTAAGAATAAACTCCATATTGGAATAAGTCATAATTTTTTCTGGTCCCGTATTAAGGAACCTACCTCCATATATAATTAACATCATAATATAAATATGTAACACTTGTCATACATCAAATTTAAAACAAACAGATTCTTGTAACCATATTACAAGTTCATTTTGCTTCAAAATCGTGTCTTTTTTTTATTTTTTGTGCACAACTTAATACGAATATTTTCATACTCATTTGATTTCATTTGTCGATTTTCGATGTGATAATTTTGATGTATGTGAATTTTTTTATTACAAATTTTGCATATACATAAATATAATAAAAATCCTCATTTAAATAGTGTTTGTATATACTTAGATACATTTTTGTGTTTCCTATGCATATGCATGAATATGCCCAAATACACATATGAAAAAATTTCTTTTGGTCTATTCAAGTTAGACCTCCATATAACAATTTTTTTGTGGTCCCTAGGGTATTCTTATACAAAGGTTTTACTGTACAGCAGAACCTCTATATAAGAATACTCCATATAGGAATAACTTCCGTGTAAGAATTAAAAAAAATTGGTCCCGATTTGGGCCAATTATATTTAAGAATAAATTCCTTATTGGAATAAGTCATATTTTTTCCAGTCCTGTCTTAAGAAACTTACCTCCATATAAAAATAATTCTGAATAGTATATATATATATATAATATAGGTCATATTGTACATCAAAATTTAAGAAGAAAAGATTCTTTTAACCAATTTGAAAAATCCTTTTAAGTTTTATAATGTATGATGTTTTTTTTTCACGACTCATTTAAATATCTTTGATCATATGATTTTGTTTGTCGATTTTCCGTATCATTGTTGAATTTCGTGTGAATTGTGCTACATATCAAACTTCATGTATTTAACTGATACATGTGAAACTAAACAAAACTTATGTTTTCTTACGTATTGCCTAGTTACATTGTGTTGCATAGAAAACTTCGTGTATTTACCATACGTATCATACATGTGAAACTAAACAAAATTTAGCCAATATTTGCATTGCCTAGGTACATTGTGATGTATGTTGTGCGTGATTATGTTTTCTCCTAGGTACATATATAATTATTGACCGTTTCAAAGAAAACCTTCATATAAGAATAACCTTCATATGAGAATAATTTCTTTTGGTCCCTAGGATATTCTTATATAGAAGTTCTATTATATTTCTAATTTCAAGTGGAAGGATGATGTCTAGCAGTTGACGAAAGACTGATTTGAGGCGAAGTATCAGTGATTGGAATTGGTTACTGACTTGATGACAAGGTAACTTTCTAGTTTAAATGAAAATGAGAAAGAAAGACTATTTACAATAATTTTGTGTTTTGAAGAATTTCTTTTTGTATAATTATATAAGGGAGCATACCTCATCCTCCGAGCAATGAATATGCACCAGTACAAGGAATACTTAGGAGCGTACTGAAAACAAAATGGGATGGTCCTAGCATGAAATCAGACTTATATCGCACACATACTCAAGTAGTTGAATACATAGATAAGCATTATCCATAATCAATTTGGTATTGCTTTGACCGGGAAGTCAGTATTCCCCGTAAACACTTTTCCTTTCCCTGTAACATCTCTGTAACAAAAATCTTAGTTAATCGATTTGAGAGAAAAATAGTATTTTAACTATTAAGTCATCTGATTAACAAACTGATCTAAATTGAATGGAGATCCTACTTCTTAGAACCTGATTTATACATTTCTTATATCAATCTAGGCCACGTAGTTTTGAATGTAAAAGCCTACAGGAATGGATACCCCCATGAATAGAATAATAAATAACAAGAATTTCCCGGTATGATTTGATCTTAGCAATAATAATTTCACGGCACCACTTGATCTTTCCTCCATTCCCTCTAGCTTTACTTCCACCGGCATCTATAGTGTCCTCTTCTTCGGATTCCTGTAATATAAAAACAGCAGATGTATATTTTTTTCCTTTAATGTTTGAAAATGTAAATACTTTTCTTTCTTAAGAATGAAATCAAAATCAAAATTAAGAAAACAAGTTAATTACCTTCTCCTTGTCTTTGCCATCACCGCGCACATTGCCTCCATCTCCACCAATTTTTTCTTCTTGAATTTCCTCCATCAAAATTAAGAAAACAAGGTCTCGCTTTTATGTTCTAAGCTGGCAGAGTGTGTCTGGAGAAATTGGGCCAGATTATATTCAATTTTTGAAAAATTTAACCTATTCTCAAAGAAAAGAAAACTAAGATTCATACATCAATCTTAAAAGAAGTCACTACTATCTAATTGTAATAAAAAGCTCTGCTCCATCCACTTGAAATTTCACCCAGTGACTCCAAATAAACAAACTACAACTTGCAGTACCCATACTGTCATACACTATGATTAAACTGCATGTAGCAAACCAAACTCATTCAATATCTTTCATTATCAAAAGATAGACAACAATTTTCAGCAATAGCAATTTCAGAAACAAGTTTCAACTTCAATACAATTCAAGTTTCAATTTTTATATATAAACTCCATGAATCAAAAACAAAAAATCCCCGAATTTTACAAACAATTGATGTTAATTAGCTATCGCGAACTTTAGTTTCACTATTATAAACCCTAAATGACAAAGAAAACATAACACCCCCCAAGTTTCATGAAACCATGAAATTATAAATTTCATTTCACTTATAAATTAACGCAAAACATCATGTGATTTATGCATAAGAAAGGAATTTGTTTCATTTACCTACTTGTTTATCAATCAATTCAACTGCAACTGTGAACAAATTCACCTTTCCTCGTTTGCAAGAAAAAATCAACTAAATACGAAGTTCAAAAGATAAGCGTTATACTTCGTAATTCAATATAATTCCTTGACACTCCGATCATAATGCTATGACCAAGGCTAATCATTAGAATGTTATAAATATAGCTTCGTATGTTATGTTTTCAATATAAAGTGACTTTAAAGATACGTTAAGAATGGAAACAAGTCAATTCAGTACAATAAAACCTCTCTGGAGGAATACTCCATATTGGAATAAGTCATAATTTTTTCTGGTCCCTTTTGAAGGAACCTACCTCTATATAAGAATAATTGACAACATAATATAAATATATAGCACTTGTCATACATCAAATTTAAAATAAAGAGATTCTTGTAACCATATTACAAGTTCGTTTTACTTCAAAATAGATTATTTTTTTTGCACAACTTAATACGAATATCTTTATACTCATTTGATTTCATTTGTCAAATTTCGATGTGATAATTGTGATGTATGTGAATCATTTTGTTACAAATTTTGCATATACATAAATATGATAAAAATCCTCATTTAAATAGTGTTTGTATATACTTAGATACATTTTTGTGTTTCCTATGCATATGCATGAATATTCCCAAGTACACATATAAAAATTTTCTTTTGGTCCATTCAAGTTAGATATCCATATAAGAATATTTTTTTGTGGTCCCTAGAATATTCTTATACAGAGGTTATTGTATTGCTAACCTCAAGTGAAAGGATGATGTCTAGCAGTTAGCGAAACAAAATTTGTTACTTACTTGATAACAAGGTAAATTTCTAGTTTACAAATGAAAATGAGAAAGAAAGGTGAGAAGAAAGCCTCTATGAGACTATGGATTTCTTGTTTACTTTGGTATTTTTTGCTCATTCGAGCATCTGGGCGTTATATGGTGAACCCGTCATCCCATGTAGTCGGTCCCGTGTTGATTTGCAATAAATCATCATTTCGGTAAAATTAGGGTTTTGAATCCAGAACTCTGCAGAAATGTGATTCTGTGCAGATTCGAACACTCTGATAATTTTATGTTGATTCCATGATTGATATTCATATTTATTTTGCTCGACCCAGCAGTCAGTAACTTAAATTAATATTTTATTTGGTCCAGCTACCAACAATTCATCAAAAGAACAATATTTGCTCGAACTAGCAATATTCGTCGAACCGGCAATATTTATTCAATTAGCAATATTCGCTCAGACTAGCAATATTTGCCCAAATCAAAGAATATTGGTTCAACTACCAATATTCAACAATTTAGAAACACAGTTTTGCTCGTCTTAGGTTATAATGATACCTTGTCTCAGCAGACACATTAAATTCATTAGTTTCGAAACAATTGCTAATCATGTTCAACTCAGCGCTACATGGACTCATCGTCCCATAAAGTCAGCAACTGAATCCACAATCACGAGATTTTAATCGTGTCACATGGGGGGATATTAACAAGGGTTTTGGTCTGGCGGTCTCCGGCACGTGTGTTCACCCACGATGAGAATGTGAGCAAGTCATGCAATCAGTTGGAAGAGTCAGCAAAGTAGTGGGTGGAAAGTTAACCAAGTCTCCGCACGATGAGTAATTGGTTTTAACATGATTTTCCCATTTCCCATTCTCCGATTCCAGCAACTGTCACACTTCATGGGATCATGGTGTTTTCAACTCCGGCATTATAAAATGTCCCTGAATGCTGATTGAAAATACAGAAGTTTTCAAATACTCGAACAATATTCGCCAAGACGAGCAATTTCTCATCAAAGTTCATACAGACAATCTTTCGTCTACACGAACTCACATAAATTACTCTCAATTGAGCAAAATTCAATCATTCAGAACATTTTCACGCTAAATTCACAACACACCTACAATCTCAGATCACCATTGATCTCACGCATTTCTCAGCTTCCCTCCTACAAGTCAACCCATCTTCTCTTGTGATCGAATTGACTCTGGAACGACCATTGTTCTTGGTTTAGGTCGGGGTCTTACAAATTGATCTCTCGAACTTAAAGCACTCCCTTCTTGCAGTGCATCTGTGTGAGGGTCAACATTCCGCTCGGTTCAATGAGTCTCCACACGTGTCGTTCACAAAGATAAGAGGATTTATAAGTGTCAAACCCTAATCTTTGACACAGTCTTCCACAATTTAAGGATCCACAATCAATAACGTTAGCAGAATATTTTACAAAAATACATACTTGAGCCACAAGATGCATAGCCTCAACCTCTCAAGCTAAGAATGAGGATGCAGGCGTCTCTGAGCTTAACCAAAGACCACGTGATCCAGACGCTCCCCTAGCTTGTCAAGGCTTGTTGCATGAACAGGTTTCCTCCTTCTGTTTCTGGAAACATTAGTTTTTCACGACCTTTGATTATCCAGATTCATCTTTTGCATGTTCTCTTGTATTTTAGAAATTCTTTTGTTCCTATGCTTGAACCTCCAACACAAGGTTTGAACATGATTTGCATTTCCACAAAACGAACAAGCCAGTGAACCTTTGTCTTGTCGGAGTGCCTTCTGTTGATCACAACTGCCAGCCTTCGTCTTTCCATGATACTTAGGAACAGAGTTGACGATACCTGCAGTCTTGCTTTTAAATTCTAAACCATTAGTGTTTCCAAAGAATTTCTGACCAAATAACATTGCTAAGATTTTATCAGAACTTCCACACAATCGTTGAAGATTTTCTTTGAGAATATTAATCTATTTTTCCTTTAGACCAATGGTTCTGGTGAGTTGATCATCAAGACAATCTATCTCAAGCTCTTTCACCTGGATCAGTGATTCTAGTTTCTTCAATGAAGTTCTTAATTGAAGATTTTCTTGAAGGACCTCTTTATTCAAGAATTCAAACATCTCGGTGTCAGACTCAATCTCTGAATCAAACCTTGAGTATATAGATGTTTCTGCCGTAAGAACTGCGGTTTCATCACATCCAATAGACGCATTCAAAGCGTCGACACATAGACATTTTTCTTCCATAAAATCATTAGAAGCAGCAGTTGACAGGAGATGTTTGTCAGATCTAATACTTCCTTTTACAAAGTCCTTGATCCTTTCTGTTATCCATGGTTTATTGAACCGATTACCAATAGAACAACACTCATCAGCTCATGACAAGTTTGAGGATTTACTTGTTTCAGAAACAGCATTAATTGAATGCAAAGGTAGAAACAGAACCTGGATCATGAACTAACACTTTTCCAAAAGAGGTATTCGTGGAAAAAGTGTTGCGGTTGTTTTTAACTCCTGGTGAAGCGTCGATTGAGACATTATGGTCCATAAAGTCATATCGCTACACACACAGACTAATAAGGTCTTTAACATGTTTTCCTGCTCTGATACCAATTGAAAAGGCGAGGTCTAACAACACCACCCAATATTTCGCTTAGCAATCTGTATGGACTAACTCCGAAATACTTTGCTAGAGAATCAACTAGACAGTCAAACTCAATCTAGATAAAAAGTATCTCAAGGAGTTATTATCTCAATCTCTCGATTTGATTTCTACTCAAGCTAAAATCAATAGCGAGTCTTTATCAAAGAGAGATAACTTGGGCGGTACCAAAGACCAATGTCCAAGGATCAATCAACTACAATCAACAACCAAAATTTGGATTAGAGAAGTTGATGATCACGAACACACAACCTGTATTATTTCTATTATATAAAATATAATGCGGAAAAGAAATAACACAGACACCATAAGTTTTGTTAACGAGGAAACGCAAATGCAGAAAAACTCTGGGACCTAGTCCAGATTGAATACACACTGTATTAAGCCGCTACAGATACTAGCCTACTCTAAGCTAACTTCGGACTGATCTATAGTTGAACCCCTACCAATCTCCCACTGATACAAGGTACAGTTGTACTCCTACGCCTCTGATCCCAGCAGGACACTGCGTACTTGATTCCCTTTGCTGATCTCACCCACAACAAAGAGTTGCTGCAACCCAAAATCACAGACTTGATAATAAACGAATCTGTCTCACACTGAAAAGTCTATCAAAAGGATAAATTTGTCTCCCACAGATAAACCCTAGGTTTTGTTCCGTCTTTAGATATGAAATCAAGGTAACAAGAACCAATTGATAATCCAGACTTATATTCCCGAAGAACAGCCTAGATTAATCAATCACCTCTCTACAATCCTTCCTGACTACACAAGCGGATTGTCGAGGAATCACAAACAGTGAAACGAAGATGTTTGTGACTTCTTTATCTTGCCCATCGGAGAACTCTCACGATCTCAATCCAATCAATCGATTGTACTCGTATGATAGAAGATGCAAGATCATATCACACAACTACGATAAAAGTAGTATCGGTCTGGCTTCACAATCCCAATGAAGTCTTTAAGTCGTTAACTCGAGTTTAGAGAAGAAACTCAAGAGTTAATGGAGATCGACTCTAGAGATAGCACTAGTAACACATAGACGTGTGGGGATTAGGTTTCCTCAATGCTAGATGTCTCCTTTATATAGCCTTCAAATCAGGGTTTTGCCTTAAGTACAAAGCAAACTCTATTCACCGTTAGATGAAAACCTGATTTAGATTCAAGCCAATATCTCTCAAACGTTGGATCGAAAGACATATCTTGTCACACACACTTGGGTACACGTTTACTGGGTTTGAGAAAAACCATGCCCAAACGAGTACACGTATGTTGGTTCAACATGATAACCCAAAAGGTCAACAATATGAGCATCTCATATTAATCATGTTCTTCTTCACCATAACTAGTTCAATTGACTCAAATGAACTAGTTAAGAGTTGTTCAATTTCTATGAGATCTTATGTAACTACACAAGACCCAATTGAAACAAAGATGATTCGATTCGATTAGAATCGGCTCATGAACATTATAGCCACGGTTTGTATAACGCATTCCTTAATAATTAATGTTTCATGTTCAGAGCACATAATTAGATCATAACCTCTTAAGATCACAAACAAGTTCGTGGACTTAAGTTAATCGGTTGAGTTTTCCAAACTCAGCAGAAATTCTCGGGTCGAGAACTTCCGCCAGTTCACGGACTGAGTTCATGGACTTAGCACACAAACGAGTTTTGGAAATCCCAGCAGAAATTCTCGGTCGAGAACTTCCGTCAATTCGCGGACTTGGCAAGCCAATTCCACAATCCTACCGATTTCTCTTGATCAACAAAGTTCGAAAACTTCGGTTCAAGGAATACATGGTTATATAATCTAAACTCTCATTTCAATAATTGAAACATTCTCAGAGGGCGATATTCAGTCATGAAGAACAACAGACCTTTCTTGTCAGAGCAATTTCCAAAGTGACTGAAACTTTCATGACTTTCCTCACTAGGTGAAGATAAACCTGATCAAAGCGAAACGCTTTACCAACACATGATTTCGAGTAAAAGATAAGCAATGAATACTCAGCTCGAAATATCAAGTGTATATGATCTAGTCTATATAGCATACGACTTTTGTCTCATAAGAAGTAGGAGAATAATAGATAGACTTTCGAGTGATAGATAAGTTCAAGTCTTCACATACCTTTTTGTTGATGAAGTTCCACGGTTCCTTGGTGTAGATCTTCGTCGTTGAATCACCATGAAGTCCTTGAGCTCAACTACATTTTTCCTATCCTAGTCCGATACTTAGCTAATAGGCTAGAAATAAAGACTTTATATTTTTGATCACTAACATTGACAAACATGCTTGATATAGCAACGCAAGCGAGGTTGACCGAGTTATGCTCTAACAGACTGGATGTTGTACCTATTAGGCCGATCTGTATAAGGGTGTTCGTGGGAAAAAATCGGTTAACTGGTTTTTGAGTAAAAGTGGTGGAGTAGGCAAGTGCTCGATAAATCAAATCGTCTAAACCCTTAAGCAAATGAACTGCACGGGAGTACTTTGAGTTTTATAGACTAATTTGTAGGACTTTATCACAAACCAAGAAATGGTTATTCCATATTCAATTAGGTCACAAGGAAGGAGAAGGGGCGATCTGTAGGGGAGGGAAGCTGAGGTAAATTCAATAAATGTGTAGAGATCCATAGTGATGTGTCGAACTGCTTTGAAGATGATTTCTCTGTGTAAGACAGAGAGAAATCTTCTATGTGTGATTGATGATTGATTGTCGTAGATTTACTTGCATTAAGTCTTTGTTATCAGGTTATAGGTTGAGGAACCTGTTTATCGTAGGTAGTTAACACATTGATCTCTCATAAATGGTGACGGTTGAAGAGGAGTGGGAAAATGGAAAGTGGGAAATCATGTGTAAGCCAGTTCCACTTTGCGTGGGAAACTTGGTTGATTTTCCATCCACTATTCCATTTACTCCTTCAACTGCCAGCACGACTTACTCACATCTCCATCGTGGATGTATTGCAACATCGCACGTCTTGTAGGCTGCCAGACTAAAATCCTAGTGAATATCCCCCCATGTGATATGATTGATGTCACATGTGAAAGTCTTCTCTGAAAAATTATTGTCAGAGCATAGCTCGGTTGAACTCACCAAGCGTTGGTATGTCAAGTTTGGTTGTCATAATTTAGTATCAAAACTCATCTAGAGTCGCTTGATTAAATACTAGAGTCAACTTCCTTTAGGTTAAACTAGAAAGTCTAGAAATATTGAGACATACAAGTATTACTCTGAAGACCTGGAGAATGAGAAGAAGTAACGACTATAACGACGACATCATCCTTCCGCTTTAGGTTAGTAATATTGACTTGATCTTGTTTCAATTCCTAACGTATCTTTCAAGTCGTGCTATATTGACAACATAACATGCGAAGTTGTATATATTGTATATAATACTCTAGTGGTGAGACTTGGTCATAATATTATGATCAAAGTGTCAAGGAAAACCATATTACGAAGTATTTACATGCGAATTCGTAAATACGACATCAACATAATCCATTGTATATAGTTATTTGATTATGTGTGCATTATATAAGTATGATTTCATCCTAGAAAACTATGTATCTTTACATGAGTTTAAGGAAGTAGATTATGAACTTGTTTTCATAATCGAAAAGGAAATCATGATTGGTCTTGCTATTCTTTGAATATCTTTTTGGATAACCAATGGAAGATGACTTTGGTAGACCCTATCTTAACTTTGTTGATACTTGAGGTATAACTTGTATTTTCAGTTACGGTTTTGGGTCAGGTTATACCGAAATTAGTTAACCTTGTGTCTCTTAGGTTGTTGTTCCTTGGCCTTAGCCTAGGTGGGTTGATTGAACTAGAAAGGCTACAAGATAGGGTGGAAATAGAATAATTAATAATAAATAAAATTAGGAGAAAATGAATAGACAATAAAAAGAAATAAACATTAGTATTATTAAGAATTTATAACAAAAAGTTTTGGAAAAAGAATTTTAGAGATTAGAAAACTAAGAATGAGGAGAAGAAAGAGATGAAGCTCATGTTTCTTTTAGAGAAGAAGGTTATGAAAAACAGTAGAGGATCAATTTAATTGAGGTAGAATGTTTAATCCCTTTCTCTTTGTGTTTCTTTGTGTTTCTTTGTTATACTTTGATTTTTATTTTGTTTAATCTTATATCATTAGGGTTCTGAAATTTATCGATATAATTAGATGCATTTAATTGATGATCAGCCTTTGACTATTGGTATAGAACATAATTGGGTATCACTAGTTAAATTTTGAGAATAATCCATCGTAAATTCACCGTTGAATTGTTTTTTGAATTTCGGTGATAGTTTCTGAAATTCTGGAAAGTTCCATTTTGCTGTGTTTTTGACATTCTTAGGAAGTCTTAATGATGTTAAAATGATTTTATTTCTAAACAAAAGTTGTAGATTTGAGATTTATCTATCAGTGTGATTTGTATTGGGTTGATTTCAGATTATTATGAATTTTCCATGAATTGTTTTCTAATAACATGTAATCTGTCCAGATTTTAAATTGATAATATAAAATCATTATCTTTTGTTTGAACCCTTGGTTTTGTGTGAATTTTTGATATGTTATATATGAGTGTGTTAAGAACGTTCCTGTAAAATATGAAGATGATCAGACAAAGTTATCACCTGAAACACATAATGTAAAATGTATGCAGTTAGTGTGTTTGATAAAATGCCTGAGATAAATGCATAATGTTTGTAGTATGATATTAATACATGGTTGCTTGTATTGTTTGTAAAAATGGTTTCAAAAATTGAAATTAGTTCATGTTTTACCGTTATATGAAATATGGTTTCATGCTAACGGCGGGTAATGATCCCCGAGAGTTAAATGGGTAATGATCCCCATGGGAACTTGTGTTTCCCGACCACCGATGGCGGCAGTCTGTGCCGATAAACGATAGGTGGTGTACGAACCAAGGTTTTCGTACTGTGAATGAAACGGATAATGATCCTCGAGAGCATATGGGTATGATCCCCATAGGAACTTTCGTTCCTGATCATCGATGGAGGTTGTCCGTGCCGATAAACGATATGTGGGTGTACGAACCAAGGTTTTCGTACCGTGAACTCAAAGTTTGTTGGTGAAATGTGTGAAGTATAATTCAATGGATTATTGAACTTAAGTGGATAAATTGTGAATTGATGTGTTAAATCCAAAATGGATGATTAGTGGACTCATGGTTTGTATGTGACTATATTAATATGTGAATAATATGTTGGAATCTAGATTAAATGAATTGTTGAAAAACATAATTGGTGTGATGAAATCATGGTTACTTGTTGTGATGACAATATTAAGTTGTGAACCGTGTGTTGAAATCTCTATTGAATGATTTGTGGAAACCTTATTGGTTTAATGAACTCAAGCACTGAAATACGAATTAAAGTATTTGTAGGAAACATTAATAGTGTTCTGAACTCATGCCTAGAATCTGATTGAATAAATTGTTGAAATAATATTAATATTGTGTAGTCTTGTTTTGAGATCTTAAGATGATTTGTAGAAACAATATTTGTATTGTGAATTCATGATTAAACAAATGTACTTGTGTGGTGATCATGTTGGGCGAGTATCTATATTAGTGATTTTCTCGAAATTATGTCGTATGCTCATGTGGTATGTTATTTTACTAATTGACATTGTTATGCATGTTTTGAGATTTGGAATGCATTTTATTGAGCTGTCATCTCACTCCAATTGACATCCTTGCAGATTTATCAGAGTGGCGCATCGAAAGCTAGGAATGAGTAGCTTACTAATTGAATTGCTTAATTGTATTGCTTGAAATGTAATTTGAAATAATATGTTTGGTTGAAATTGTTGTTAAAGATAATTAGTGGATTTATATGCTTAAATTCAGGTTATATAAAGTTTCAATTATGTTTATGTAAAACAAAATTAGCAATAACAAAGAAAAAAAAATGCACAAGTCTCTTTCCGACCCGTAACGCTTCGAGTTCGGATCTCCATACGGGTTTGACCATGTTCCGGAACTCGAGATGTTACATAACTGGTCTTAGCCTATATAATATAGCTAGTTGTAATTGGTCATGAGATACATTGTAAATCAAAGTATAACCGATCACGAGTTATATTAGAATGCAAGTTGTAACCGTCCATAAGTTACTTTGGGAACCAAGGTATAACCAATCACAAGATGAATTGGGAAGTTAGTTGTAATCGATCACAAGATACCTTTGGGAAGAAAGTTGTAACCAATCACAAGCTGACTCGGGAAGCAAGGTGTAACCTAACACAAGCTACTTTGTGAGAAAGGTGTAACCGATTACGGCATGTCTTGGGAATCATGTTATAACCGGTCATAACATATTTTGGAGTGATGGTTTAATCGGTTCCAAGTACAAAACCAATAAACATGGTTCACATATTTCTTCACGGTGTGTGTGAATTGGGGTTTTGGGTTTGTAAAGTTTAGAAGCTTCCGGATGTCGACATATATGAACATGTACATAACTCTTATCACTTATTGTTCAAAGATATTCCTTGATACTCAAGGTGATCCCTGGTCCGAAAAAGTGAAAGCATTTAATTATGATTTTCATCATATAAGTTTTAATTACCAGCATTTAAAGCATATTGGTAGGACTAGAAAGAGTACCTACAATTACTATTGCAAGTGCACAATGTCCTAATGTAACACAGGGCAAGCACAGGTCGATCCTCAGGGACAAGGTGGGTGTAAGGTTGAAACTACGGTCTTACTAAAACTGATTCGAAACAAGAGTAACACAATGGTGGTTTTGTTTGACGATACGGCCAGATTTTGGTTAAGTAACACAAAATAGAAAACAAGAATGCAGATTAAAGGGCTCTAGGGAAGTCGAATCCACCTCATAATCCTATGCTAAGGCAATACTTATTCAAATTATGTTCTTGTTCCTTTCCAGAGAAGAATACTATGGATGATTTATCAGCTATTCTCACTAACTCATCCCTAGTATAAGCTGTCTTCTTACAGTACAACCTATCACAGGTTCATTCGATCAAAAAGTTAACTAATCCTTCTTATATCAGCTAAGCACAGATCTTCTTCCAGAGAGGTCTCTAATGGATGATTTATCAACCAATCTCCCTAACTCACCCCTAGTATAAGTTGTCTTCTTACAGTACAACCTATCACATGCTCATTTGGTCTATTAGCTAACTATCAATCCTAAATCAATTTAAGCACATCACGAACAACAACATGAAAACTGACTATCTTAGCATACAATCAAGGGCTTCATCTAAACCATAGCAGATGAATTTAGAACATGATTATAATACTGAAAACAAACATAAACTACAGCTTGGTGCACCGGCTAATCCGGGCATGAGTTTCTCATCTCACTGCCTTCTCTATATATACACAATTTTCTCCTCAATCAATTTAATTCGATAATTACAGAATACCCACTCACCCAAACGCGTATTCTGACAGTTCCCTTCTTCAATTCAATGTTGAAAGCCATTAATTTGGTGTTTCTTCGCTGTTGAGGATAACCCTAACCTATCTCTCTCAAACCTAACTTCTAGGGTTACTATTCTTGATAAGAAAGAAGATAAGGGTGAGAGAGATAGATATTATAGGTTTAATTGGAGTTTATGATGGAAGTGGTTGTGTGCAGAGATGGTGGGGGCGATGGTGTTAGTGAAGGGGGAGTTGCAGGTGGAGGTTCAATGAAAGAGAGAAAGAAATGAAGACGGAGTTGGAGTTGGGTTCTGTTCGATTAGAGGTAGGGATAACTGTGTTATGGTGCTGAGCAGTACTATCAAATGTTGATGTATCGAGAGGATGACTGTTGGATGATAGGAAGTTGTAGCAAATCTGACGGTTCAGGCGAGGAAACGGGTTTGGGTCTCGGTTCTGGGTTTGAGTTCTCCACCAATCCCACTGCTCGGATTAGGCTTTGCAAGCGGCTTGCGGAACGAGTGCAAGCGGATTGCGGCTGCTCTTTACGCGATATTCCTTCACGCTTCACTGCCTTCTCACAAGAGCTTTGTGTTTTCTCTCTTCCATAGTCGCAAGTCACCATTTGTCTGCTCTTTTGGCTCCTCGAATCATCCAAGCTTTATTTAGTACCTAAAAACACAAAATTAATTAGTAAAAATATTTATTCTTGAAAACACTGAAAATACAGAATATGGGATAAAATGGAGAGTTAGAACACAAAAGATGAGTTAAATGCCAATAAAAGGATGTAGAAATATGCAATATTTGGCACTCATCAAATACCCCCAAACCTGAATTTTACTTGTCCTCAAGTGAAACAGAAATTAAAAAATCCTAACTATACCACTGTCGCTGGTCTCTCGAATGCATTTAGCGTATGCACTAATCCTTTAAACCCCTAGGTGTCCCTACTGTACGAGTTGTAGTCTCGTGAGGGTTTACCAGAGGTGTACCCACAAAACCTTCTCCAACTTCAGAGCGTATCAGAGTCCTAAGAATCCAAGGAGCTATGAGGACATAGAGTTTCTGCATGCTAGTAACACGAAGTTAGAAATACCAAAGAACGCATTCTCATCCTTAAGAGTTGAGCGAGAAATAACCATACCATATGAAATAATTCGGGTTCGAGAGTGATCACAAGCCTCGACTTCTGCCTCACCAACAGGGTTTTATGATAATTGCACTCAAAAAGACCGCTTTTTTAGTTTCTCATGTGTGCAAGTAGGAATATAGAGAGAAATCCTGCACACGTTGAATGGTGGGAAGGAAAACCTTCGGAAATAATCTCTGGAGACTCTACAGAATCGTGGACAAAAAAAATCTTTTTATGATGATCTCTAAGAAAGGAAATCAATCATTAGCAAGGATGAGGAATACTCACTTACCTTCACATCCGATCGGCAATCAACACCACTCTCACAACATCCATAGAAACGTCTTCAATCTTCGCTCTTCGGTCTTCAACTGTTGATGATGAACTTATGAACTTCTTAGAAACTTGACAATTTCTGATTCTTCTCTTCAATTTCTTGTTGCTTGAAATTTCTTCTTAAATTCTTCCTCTTTACCATGGTGTTATTTAAACAAAACTACTACAATAATTTTTTTTTTAATTTTTTTTTACTGAATAACATATAACAAAATAAATAATGAAATTACTAAATCCATGGATGAAGGGCTTTATCACTCAATTCTTCACAACTTGTATTGTCTTGAATTCATAAACTTCACTAGTTCTCATCTTATTTTCTTTTCTTTGCTCTTGTAAAATACCTCTCCAAATGTGTATAGAATTCTGCTTTTGTATTGTATCTTCACTTTGAATAAGAACTTTTTACTTTTCCTTGAATTGTTGCATGTAAACCTCAGACTATTTTAACTTTCTTCATGTATTCTGACGTTGCTTTTCTCGTTGATGATGATGTGTTTCTATGGATCTGTTGATGTTGTCGAGAGAGAGAATGGTGCTAACTGCAAATCAAACTACAAGAAGGAGTTTTCATCTTTAGACATCATCCTCATGATTGACAAATTTAGCACTCAAGAGATCAAAAATAGTGTTGAAAGTGGTGCGAATTTGGGTAGCTCACCATTCCTACCTGGAATTGACGTACGGTGACACACACTCTAAAAGGACTTTTTAGATAGTCACAAAAAATTGAAGTTCGGTGCCTCGCTTGATGTAAAAATAGGTAGTCTCCACTAAGGGTGATCACAACTCTAATACCAAATAACTTTGCTGCACCTAATTTGCCCACCGACATGGTTAAATCCAACTTTAACGCTCTAAGAAACCCGATTGTGTTATCTAGTTTTTCCAAGTTAAGTTATTTCGGTCAGACTCTCTATGTAAACATATCTAGAAGCATGCTAGTGACTCTAAAATCTCTATAAGTTGGAGGTTTTATGCAAGTTTTTTACAAAATTTTTGAATTTTTGATTTTTTTTCTTTTTTTTTTTGAATAAAAGGAAAAGAAAAGACTGAAAACTCTATATGCATAACACTCCCCCAAACCTAAATCTAACATTGTCCTCAATGTTTCAAAAGATGATAAGAATTTAAAAAAACAGCATACCATGAGAACCATGTTGATTAGACAAAAGGGAAGAGATTACCGGTATGTCGGTGAAAGTAAGATTAAAGATTCATTATTCATGTCTAGAATCCGACATTTTCAGCTGAGATCATATTGGATTAGCACAATATATACAAAATAAAAAGAAGATCAACTGACTCAAGATAGAAAATATAACATTACCTACTGGATTATGTACAGGAAAATTTCACCATAAACCAACAGCCTAAAGAGTTGAGGATCAACCTAAAAGACGGAATGCAGAAATATTGACAGACTCACAAATTTATAACAAGAAAAGAATTTAAGCGAGGCTGTCAAACCAAATCGGCCACCCTCAAACCTTAATTTTACAGAGATATGACACTTATCAACAACTATCAGATCTTGAGGTACTTCCTGCACAATTCCAAAGTCTAAATTGACATATTCAGGGATGGGTAAAGAAACAGGAGGGGATTCCAGATGTAGCCTCTCAATGACAGGATATTTAGTGGACAAAATGTCCAAAAGAATTTGAGATGCACATAACTCTATCCCTAGGTTGGGAATTGTCAACAACTTGGGTGTAGCATATTCTAAAAGAACAGTCTCCAGGTCAGAAGCAAGACCATCAGTTTGTGACTTAGGCATGGAATCAGATGTGTTTAAAATATGCTCATTCTTAGGCTCACAAATATCACTACATAGTCTAGCATGTCCCCAGTCGGAAACAAGTAAATCATGCTCACTTTCATAGAAAAAATCATCAAACCCCAATTCAGAAGCATGATCATCCAAAATTTTCATCTCAAGCATATGATCGTCAGAAGAAACATCAGGTTGTGACTTAGGTAGGGAATCAGACATATCGAAATCATTTTCATGCATAAATTATTAATGTCTACAACGAATTCAACCTTTCTTAAGTCATACACAAGTTGTGTGTTATGCTCTTCTTCACAAGACAACTGCACAAGACCCAAATTAGCACCAAAATTATTCGGATTGTGATGAATATCCACATTGGAAGAAACATTATCTATATAGGTCTCTACACTATGGTCTAGCATTTCAGAGTCATGTGACTCCAAAATGGAATCTTAAAGAAGAACTAGCTCTTCTAACATCATATCATCATCAGAGTAATATGCATACTCTTCCCTGTTAACAGTTGCGGTGTCCTCAGTCCACTCATTAAATTCTAAGTTAGGTTCATATTCAACATCAGTTGCATGAGTGGGACTGGACACACCATTTTCAAAGTTTGATTCATCATCATCATCATCATCATCATCATTGTAATAGGTATTTTGCAATCTAGGATAATTTTCAATCAAATGGTATGAGCTATCACACGACATACAAACATGGAGTTCAGATTGCGCACATGACCTAGGCATAATAACATTTGTATTTCTACATTTTTCTAAAGCTTCGCCTCTCCTAGTCATGCAATTTATGTTTGTATCAGCGTAAAATTCAGACTCTAACTCATGGGGGTCACCAATATCATGTGATGATGTCGAAGTTTCCCTAATAGATTCTAATTGACGGGTTTTCTCTGCAATCTCAGCTAAAAACGACCACGCATCATTCACAGTTTATCAAGAAATTCACCATTACACATAGACTCAACCATGGCTCGAGATTTAAAGTCTAGTCCCTCATAGAGGATAGCGACCAGTCTCCACTTCTCAAATCCATGGTGCGAACACTCACTCAACAAATCATTAAACCGTTCAAAATAATGAAACAAAGTCTCCCCATTTAGATGGACAAAACAATTTATATTTTGGCGAATAGCAATGGTCCTATAATATGGAAAGAATTTTTTGAAAAATTGACATGTGAGTTGGTCCCAAGTGGTGATGGATTGTGGTCTCAAACCGTAAAACCATGTTTTAGCCCTTTTCTTTAAAGAAAACGTAAACAATCGCAATTTCAGAGAGTCTTCGGACATATGGTCAGGTTGCATAGTCCGGAAAATTTGTTCAAACTCTCTGACATGATTATAGGGGTTCTCATAATCGAACCCTCGAAATATAGGAAGTATTTGTATCATGCTTGCATTTAGTTCAAATGGGAGGTCGGTCTGAGGTAGGACGATGCATGATAACAATCTTGTTCTTATGGGGTACATGTTCTCATGGAGAGTACAGGGACGATTAACATCATCCATTGATTTAACTTGGGATGGGTTTAGAAACAGCTCAAAATTGAATTATTTAACCGGGCAAACTTATCAATCTGAAATATACAGTCAAATTTTTAAATTATAAGATGCATCAAAGCCTAGATAATATACCAAATCAGCAATATAGTATGGTTTCCAAGTCAAATATAAGCGATACAGACCACCCACACGAAATCACACAACCACAGAGTGCAAGAAAGTACTTACCTCCTGTCACAAACTTTTCGTCTTGCTATCTGGCCAAAGTGGTGGTCTCTCTAGCACCACCAGTACATAACTGGGAGTAGATGTAACAACAACCTTGCTTCCCTCCTTCCAGTTCCTTTTCGCCGGTATGAAATCGAGTTTAGGTACTTCCAGAGATTGTCCTGCTCCTTGTCCTTCCTTGGCTTGTGCAGCATAAATTTCAAGTACCTACTAGCTCAACAAAATCCTCCAGTTCCCAAAATTGGACAGTTAAAGCAAGGGTACAAAAACACTAATACTGAAAAATTCAGAATAGGGTTTCTGCAATATGGGATGCAGGGATGCTGGGACTGGTGACAGTGCTGGGTTTTTTAGCATAAGAGAATCTAACTGTCACAGTTTAGAGTACAGGGTGATGAGAAATTTTTAGCAGCAACGAACTAGCACAACTATCTCCACAAATTACAGATTCTTATACAAAGTTCAAGTTGTGCTGAAATGTTTATGCTTACGAGACTAATTTAAGTGCCAGAGTAACAAGATGCCAGAAAATAGGAGTTTCGGAAGCACAACAGTTTGATAGATACAGAATATTGATACAGATAACTTCAACTAACTGCAGTTATGCAAAGAAACTAACTGAAAGTTTAAAATGTTGGAAAAAAATGGGTTTCACAAAGGATGAATGACACAGAGAAGAAAGTGTTGCACTCCAAAACTTTCAAGGCTTGTATAAATTTCTTTTAGACAAATATTTCTACCCTCCCAATAACAATTGGCGATTACAACAGGTATGCGAAATATTGCCTTCAGGATACAATGAAAGCCCTGCAACGAAAAATGAATTCAAGGTTTGTACCCCTTGATTCAATCAAGAACACACAAAGAGATTTCTGATTTCTGATGATGCTTTTTGAAACAGAGAAAACAGATTGATTTTTCTTATGTGTTAAACGAAACTGGGAGAAGCTATTTATAAAGGGTTTTGCACCTGTTGGGAATAGTTTTTTTTTTTATTCGCCAACAGGTTTCTATTCACGAAACGTCAGGTTCCTTCATCAACAGACATCAATGGTGTCTTTTGGATTCGAAATTTTCGAACAGGCTTTTATCGGCCAAATAAAACCTTCAGTTCAAAAAATTCTTCCGGCGGCGTTGCCCCCTTGAAACCCCCACCAGGGGCGGTCTCCCCTGGACCCCCACGACCTGACCTGTCAGGTCGACCACAGCCTGGGGGGGCGATGCCCCCCAGGACCCCCCTTTGGTTAGCGGCGTTGAAAATATTCCAACATTCTCCCCCTATTTTCAAAACCATAAAACAAAGTTAAAACTTTTAAATCAGAGTGACTGCATCACCGAAGTGACTGCCTACGTACCCGAGTGGGATCAAGCCAACGTAGTTCAAGCACAATTGAGACTAAGCATCATCGTTGAAATCAACACATAAATGATAGGTATCTTTTGGATTTGAACCTTCACTTAGTGTAAGAAACTCAAAGCCTTATCGAGGTTCTATGGTGAAACCAGTCTTGAACCAAGTACCCCTTATGATAAAACCGGAGTCTCCACACATATTGATTTCATAAAATCATGTGTTCTGTAGCCAAGCACGTTAATGGCCATGTGCTTATATCCTTGTTCATGAGTCTTCTTTAGAGAACGGTCTTCTTCTCTTAGGAAACGGCCTTATTTCCATACTCATATAGGTAAGTCTCGAAGGTGTTTCTGCGATACACCTTTTACTAATCATAGACTCATTAAGGATTTACATCCATCCTATTTTCTTGCAAAAACCAGCACTAATAAGAAATGGGAAGTTTTTATATTAGTGCTCCATAATCCACATCCATAACTTGTTGGTACCACATTGAACCTTGTTTATCCTTTTCAAAACATAGGTTGGGTTTCTGCTATGGGAGATCAAACTTCCTTCACAGACCTTAGTCCCATTTCTTTCCTTTTTATTGAAACCACTGAACTTTTAAATCAGAGTGACTGCATCACCGAAGTGACTGCCTACGTACCCGAGTGGGATCAAGCCAACGTAGTTCAAGCACAATTGAGACTAAGCATCATCGTTGAAATCAACACATAAATGATAGGTATCTTTTGGATTTGAACCTTCACTTAGTGTAAGAAACTCAAAGCCTATCGAGGTTCTATGGTTGAAACCAGTCTTGAACCAAGTACCCCTTATGATAAACCGGAGTCTCCACACATATTGATTTCATAAAATCATGGTTCTGTAGCCAAGCACGTTAATGGCCATGTGCTTATATCCTTGTTCATGAGTCTTCTTTAGAGAACGGTCTTCTTCTCTTAGGAAACGGCCTTATTTCCATACTCATATAGGTAAGTCTCGAAGGTGTTTCTGCGATTACACCTTTACTAATCTAGACTCATTAAGGATTTAATCATCCTATTTTCTTGCAAAAACCAGCACTAATAGAAATGGGAAGTTTTATATTAGTGCTCCATAATCCACATCCATAACTTGTTGGTACCACATTGAACCTTGTTTATCCTTTCAAAAATAGGTTGGGTTTCTGCTATGGGAGATCAAACTTCCTTCACAGACCTTAGTCCCATTTCTTTCCTTTTATTGAAACCACTGAACTTTTAAATCAGAGTGACTGCATCACCGAAGTGACTGCCTACGTACCCGAGTGGGATCAAGCCAACGTAGTTCAAGCACAATTGAGACTAAGCATCATCGTTGAAATCAACACATAAATGATAGGTATCTTTTGGATTTGAACCTTCACTTAGTGTAAGAAACTCAAAGCCTTATCGAGGTTCTATGGTGAAACCAGTCTTGAACCAAGTACCCCTTATGATAAAACCGGAGTCTCCACACATATTGATTTCATAAAATCATGTGTTCTGTAGCCAAGCACGTTAATGGCCATGTGCTTATATCCTTGTTCATGAGTCTTCTTTAGAGAACGGTCTTCTTCTCTTAGGAAACGGCCTTATTTCCATACTCATATAGGTAAGTCTCGAAGGTGTTTCTGCGATACACCTTTTACTAATCATAGACTCATTAAGGATTTACATCCATCCTATTTTCTTGCAGAAACCAGCACTAATAAGAAAATAAAGCTATAATAATCTTGTTGGTACCACATTGAACCTTGTTTATCCTTTTCAAAACATAGGTTGGGTTTCTGCTATGGGAGATCAAACTTCCTTCACAGACCTTAGTCCCATTTCTTTCCTTTTTATTGAAACCACTGAACTTGGTAGACTTTTCGTAAATGGGTCTGCCAAATTCCTCTTTGATTCAATAAAGTTAACCGTAACTACTCCCCTCTTGAGTAGTTGCCTAACCATGTAGTGTCTAAGACTTGCATGTCTAGACTTTCCATTATAAGTCTTATTAGAGACATTATAGATTGTAGCTTGATTATCACAATTAATCAAGACCGCCGGAGTTGGCTTCTTCCAAAAAGGAATTTCCATAAGTAGGTTTCTAAGCCAATCTGCCTCCTTACATGCATCAGTTAAAGCTATCAATTCTGACAACATTGTTGAATCAGAAATACAAGTCTGCTTCTTGGAACTCCAAGACACAGCAGCACCCCCTAATGTAAAAATCCATCCAGAAGTTGACTTGGAATTTGATTCTACATTGTTCCAGTTAGCATCGCTGTACCCCTCTAGTGCAGCGGGATAGCCTTGGTAATGCAAACCAAAATTTATTGTTCCTTTCAAGTAAGCCATAACTCTTGAAACTGCTTTCCAGTGTTCATATCCTGGATTACTTGAGAAACGACATAATATTCCCACGGCTTGGGCTATGTCCGGTCTTGTGCAATGCATAGCGTACATAAGACTCCCAATAACACTAGAATACTCAAGTTGAGCATGAGTACGGCCGGTGTTCTTCATTAACTTGATAGTATGGTCTAAAGGAGTAGGTGCTGGATTGTCATCAAAGTGACCATATTTCTTGAGAAATTTCTCAATATAATGAGATTGAGTTAAAACCAACTCATCTCCCTTTCTTAGGATCTTAATTCCCAAGATTACATCAGCCTCTCCTAAATCCTTCATATCAAAGTTAGAACTAAGAAACTTCTTTGTTTCTTCCACAACAGATATGTCAGACCCAAAGATTAACATATCATCAACATACAAACAGAGAATCACACAACCAGAACTATCATGCTTACTATAGATACATTTGTCCGCATCATTCACCACAAAACCATATGACAAAACTACTTTATCAAACTTCTCATGCCATTGCATAGGGGCTTGCTTCAAACCATAGAGAGATTTCACTAACTTGCAAACTTTCTTCTCTTGGCCTGGTAATATGAAACCTTCAGGTTGTTCCATATATATCTCTTCTTCTAAATCCCCATTTAGAAAAGCAGTTTTGACATCCATTTGATGCACAACCAACTTATGAATAGAAGCAAGTGCAATCAAGCAACGAATGGATGAGATGCGGGCAACAGGAGCATATGTATCAAAGTAATCAATACCATGTCTTTGTTTATAACCCTTGGCAACTAGCCTTGCCTTAAACTTATCAACTTCACCCACTCTTTCTCTTGAATATCCATTTACTTCCTATTGCTTTAGCACCAGGAGGTAAATTTACTAATACCCAAGTCCCGTTAGTCAAAAGCGAATGCTTTTCATCATTGATGGCTTCTTTCCAGAAATTTGCATCTCTAGAACTCATGGCTTCAGCATAAGTTTTAGGGTCATCATCAGTATGCATAACATACTGGTTAACACTAAGAATTCTATTCTTATTTGCCTCTACAAGGTAATAAATAAAGTTTGGATCAGGCTTTTTCTCAATCCTTCCTCTCTTACTCCTTCTAGGTTCGATATCTTCAGTAGGCACTGAAATATCATTGTCATGAGTAGGAGAGGGATTTTCATCATTGTTATCAATCTCCATAGGTTCTAGATCAGGTAACAATGGATTCTCCATGGGTTGCATTTGAGAACTGTTCCTATTTAAGTTCTCAAAGAATTCCACATCTACAGATTCTATAATCTCAAAAGTGTCAAGGTTTATAAATCTGTAGGTGATACTATTAAGAGAGTATCCCACAAAAGCACATTTATAAGCCCTGTTTCCCAACTTTGGTCTTTTGGGATCAGGCTTTCGAACATATGCTAAACAACCCCAGACTTTAAGTCTTCTCAAGTTTGGTTTCCTCTTAAACCACAACTCATAAGGAGAAACACTCTTCTTTTTCAAAGGAATTCTATTCAAAATATAACATGCAGACAACATAGCTTCACCCCACAAAGAATTAGGCAAACCAGAACTTATAAGCATGCAATTAACCATATCAATCAAAGTTCTATTTTTCCTTTCAGCCATACCATTTTGTTGAGGTGTGTAAGGTGCAGTACGTTGATGAACTAAACCATGCTCTTGACAAAAGGAATTAAATTCAGTAGGAAAGTATTCACCACCACGATCAGAACGTAAAATCTTAATTTTGTGCTCTAATTGTGTCTCTACTTCTGCTTTATAAATCCTAAATTTATCAAAGACTTCATCCTTAGATTTCATTAAATATGTATAAGCATATCTAGTACTATCTTCTATAAAAGTGACATAATACTTATTTCCACCACGAGTGGCAGAACCATGCAAATCACCCACATCACTATGTACTAATTCAAGTAAGGAAGAATTTCGTACTACAGACTTATGGGAAATTCTAGTTATCTTTGCTTGCACACATATTTCACATTTAGAAGCATGATCAAAATTGCAATCAGAAATCAAGCCTAATCGATTCATGTTTCTAAGAGAACCATAATTCACATGCCCTAATCTACCATGCCATAAATTAACAGAGTCAACAATATAAGCAGAACCATTATTTATTAAATTAAGCTTAATCATCCCATTACAAGCATATCCTTGTCCAACAAACACACCATTTTTGGACAACACAAACTTATTAGACTCATAGGTCGTCTTGAATCCAGCCTTCATAACAAGGTCGCCGGAAACAAGGTTCTTCACGATGTCAGGGACATGTAAAACATTAGTAAGAGTCACAGTCTTTCCCGAAGTAAACGAGAGTTCAACAGTGCCTTTCCCAATAACTTTGCTGCGTTGACCGTTTGCGGAGACAACATCGTTTCCTTCTCCACTAACCGGTTCGTATGTCTTGTAAAGATTTCTATCCTTACAGATATGGATGGTTGCACCATTGTCGTACCACCATCCACCCCCAGTTTCAGCAACAGCATTGGCGGCTTGCACCACGATCACAAGTTTGTCATCGACCATATTTGCCTCCTTTTTCTGGTTCTGATGTTGTTTCTTTTTGAGACGACAGTCACGAGCAAAATGGTCGGGTTTGTCACAGAAGTAGCAAGGGCCGACAGCGCCCTTCTTCTTACTCTTCTTGTTGGGATGCTTCTTAAACTGAGTATCATTCTTAGGTTTCAAGGAATTCGGTGTTTTAGATTCTTCTACGCTATTCACCTTAGAATGGTTTTCAGAATGTGGACTATCCTTAAGTTCTCGCTTACGAGAGTCCTCTTCTATGCGAAGATGACGTTGTAAGGCCTCTAAATCATAGTCAGTCTCAGCATGCTTAAGTTTCTTCTTATAACCATTCCAAGAAGGGGGGAGACGAGAAATAATAACCCCAACAACAAATGCAGAAACAAGATCAATTCCAGCATCCTTAAGATGATTAACTATGAGTAAAAGTTCACTGACCTGGGCAATGATTGACTTACTGTCAACCATCTTAAAATCCATGAAATTGCAAATCAGGAATTTCTTGTTGCTTGCTTCAGAAATCTTGTATTTGTTGTCAAGCGCAGTCCACAATCCCTTTGCAGTCCCAATACTCCGATGTGCATTGTACACATGTTTGTCCAGAGCATTCAAAATATGACCACGACACATGAAATCATCTTCCTGACGCTGCTTTCGTCTAGCCTTCAATTCCTCAGTGTCATTGTCAGTTGCAGCAGGAATTTCCTCCAATCCATCTTCAAGTATGTACCACAACTTGATGGTGATCAGGAAAAACTTCACAGTCTCTTGCCAACGGGTAAAACCTTCACCATCAAAACGTTCCAATCGAGTAAAGGTTTGGTTCATCACTTGCAGAGATTGAGCAGTAGCATTCGAATTCGAAGATTCACCCTCCATTGCCAGAAATTATTTGTCTAAAAACTGTTGGAAAAAAATGGGTTTCACAAAGGATGAATGACACAGAGAAGAAAGTGTTGCACTCCAAAACTTTCAAGGCTTGTATAAATTTCTTTTAGACAAATATTTCTACCCTCCCAATAACAATTGGCGATTACAACAGGTATGCGAAATATTGCCTTCAGGATACAATGAAAGCCCTGCAACGAAAACTGAATTCAAGGTTTGTACCCCTTGATTCAATCAAGAACACACAAAGAGATTTCTGATTTCTGATGATGCTTTTTGAAACAGAGAAAACAGATTGATTTTTCTTATGTGTTAAACGAAACTGGGAGAAGCTATTTATAAAGGGTTTTGCACCTATTGGGAATAGGTTTTTTTTTTATTCGCCAACAGGTTTCTATTCACGAAACGTCAGGTTCCTTCATCAACAGACATCAATGGTGTCTTTTGGATTCGAAATTTTCGAACAGGCTTTTATCGGCCAAATAAAACCTTCAGTTCAAAAAATTCTTCCGGCGGCGTTGCCCCCTTGAAACCCCCACCAGGGGCGGTCTCCCCTGGACCCCCACGACCTGACCTGTCAGGTCGACCACAGCCTGGGGGGCGATGCCCCCCAGGACCCCCCTTTGGTTAGCGGCGTTGAAAATATTCCAACATAAAAGTGATGTCATCTATACACAAATGGGATAGACAACAGAAATGGTATGCTACAGATTAAAGATGCAGATGATTATGACTGAAATCTAACTTATGCTAATGATGCAGTTTATACAGACTAAAATTACATAATGATACTAAGTGCAGATGTAGATAATGATGTAGATATGAGCTTAAATGCAGATGACTGAAAAAAAAAAAAAAAACTACAGCTAACACTAAAGAGATGAGATGAAATTTATGTACAACAGGGTTGAAAAAGCTTTATGCTAATGACAATGAAATGATTAAACTAATGTTACCTCTACAACTCAGATGATATAGAACATACATGAAAAGTATATACAGATGGATCGTAACAATATTTTTACAGACTTTTATATGCTTAAGTAACTGAAAAATTGCCAACAAAATGCAGGAATGTAATAGTTACAGGTGACAGATTCTAATTATGCTACTCCCTCCGTTTCAAAAAGACAGTCCGCTTTGACTTTGTCAAAATATTAAGGAGACCATAGTAGTTTTCATGCATACCCTTAGTTACTTGCCTAATTTATTTCAATAAAAACGCTAGTATTAAAAGCTACCAAAAATTGTTATGAGATTGTAAATAGGAAATACAAAAAGAAAGCTAAAAGGAATGAAGGATATATTTGTTTCCTTAATTATACAAATTTCATTAATATTTTAGGTTGTGCCAATAAAAAAAGAATTTATGAGTATAAAATCTTAAGGGTATATTAGAAAGTTTATTGGAAAAATATGACTATAAACAGAAGCTGGACACAATTTTGAAACAGACCAAAATGGAATATAGGATTGTCTTTCAAAAGCAGAGGGAGTATATCTGAGATGGTGAAAGATGCAGCAAACCTAACAAATGCACAACTAAAACTGCAGAATGCAATGATAGAAAGTTTTAAGAGAGATGTAGATTATGAGAACAAAGGAGTAACTAATACAATGATGATAAGATAATGCACTAAAACAGAATGCACTAAACTAAAAGAAACAAAAGAATGGAAGATGCAGATATGTTGGAAGTTAAACTACAGCTAAGATGCTAAAGAGCAAGCTACAACTACAAGAGCATAAAAACAAAAGAAAATCTAGCACATATTTACAATATTAACCGAAAATCAGTAAAGTAATGAAGAAACTTCCGCCACACCGCTACCGAGCCCCCGGCAGCGATGCCAAAAACTTGGTAGGACTAGCAAGAATACCTACAATTACTACTGCAAGTGCACAATGTCCTAATGTAACACAGGGCAAGCACAGGTCGATCCTCAGGGACAAGGTGGGTGTAAGGTTGAAGCTACGGTCTTACTAAAACTGATTCGAAACAAGAGTAACACAATGGGGGTTTTATTTGCTGATACGGCCAGATTTTGGTTAAGTAACACAAAATAGAAAACAAGAATGCAGATTAAAAGGACTTTATTTTTGCATTTTACAGAAAAGGTTTGTCTTGGTATTTCCGCCATTTACTCCTTTTTATTTCCTTAAATATCCAATGGATTATTTATTTATTTATTTGATAGGGCAGAATCGTGGCTCCTAGAACTACACCTAAATACATTAGTTTAGGTGTAGTTTTGGGTTACACCCAATGGATTACAATCATCATGAATTTGAATGAAAAACAAAAATTAGTCGGTCTGTTCTACGACCCGTCGTTCCGGATCACCTGTCCGGCTTTCAACCTATATCGTTCCTTATCTTACGAATCATTATTCAACACACATCAAGCATATGATAACTTAGTTATCACCATTACTTAATAATGAAGGTAAGTATATTCTTTGTTCATTATATTCGTGACTTTTTGTTTTCAATGCATATTCAATCAATTTTTTGAATTCTTCTTAACCATTGATTGGCATATTGAATTGAATGTAACCTGTCGAAAAACAAAAATTATTTTGCTTGGATTTCGTTACACTTAACATCCATGCACAAAATATTAGCCCAATCAGTTTATGAGTGAATATAAAAGTAATTAAAAAACATGAAAGATGATGTCATTTCGTATTAAAGAATGCAAATTTTTATTTAAAATTTGCATCCATGGAGAGTGAATTTTTGGCTTTTTGCTTGGATAAGGACATCACTATATCATTATTTACGTTGTTTGGGTATTATCACAATTGAATTAATATCCCCAAACACTGCTCCCTCTATCCCTAATATATAGCTGGATAAGATGAAATCTCTTAGATTAAGAAATTTCATGATTTTTATAATTTTCCATTTTTTTCCTGTTTTTTACTCTTTGTTTTGTTCACAATACAATTTCCGATACAACATAAATAAAGGTATGTATGTCAGAAAAACGTCTTGGAACTACAACTCGGCGTATTTAGTGGGACTAAGAAAATCTAATAATCCGTCTTTATAGTAGGAATAGAGGGAGTACTATCTTTGTTTTTATTTATTTTTTTGGATAAGTCAGAACAGATCCCTAGCATTACATCTAAATAATTAAGCCCATAATACATGCTATGACATCGATCTCGTACCCTCTTCTATAGAAGGAAGCTTCAGAACAATTCAGACCACTTAATGATTCCCCAAGCATTAGGGTTGCCAAATGGATATTTATAAACCGAAAAAAGTTCTTATTGTAAATCTTTTTACTTATTCCGCGAGGTACGGAGGTAGTAGATTAAATGAAAAAAAAATTAATAGAGGGAAGCCACTTTTACTAGAGGGAAAGCAGATTTGGAGGCGGATTAAAAATAGATAGTTAGTAGGAGAAAGCCAATGTGCTATGTGATTATAAATTCTCCCGTGATGGAGTAAAAGACGATCAGTTCTAATACATTTAAACATCAGCACCAGAATATGAAGAAAAAAGTTTCTTGCCTTGATCTTGAGTATTGACCTCTAACGGAGTAGGAAAACTAAATGGAATTGGGGATACGCAATTGAATCTGACCCACCATTCACTCACCTGTTCACAGTATTGCAGGAAATATACAGCATCAGGTATTCAGGTGGCATGTTCGCAATTGAAACCGTGACCAAGAAGTGTTTCATGGAAAGCCGTATTACAAGGTAGATCAACACCTAAACATCGCAGAAAATATTTATAGGCCACTGGATATCAGGAGCAGAATGAATCTCCGCAAGAATTGTCGTTCAAATTAGCAATTGCCTATCTATTTTTGCATTCCCAAAGGGTGCACACGTTAACAGTGGTGAAACTCCGGTTTTCTAAACAAAGAAAAAGCTGGATAATTTATGTTTTTAAAGATTCAGCTATGAATGAATTCTTTCTTCACATTTTTGTGACAAATGGATGATTTTTTGTAATCATTATATTCTGAAGATCTAATAATGAATAGTTCATTTTGCCCATGTAACCACGAAAAAGAAGACCTACTTATGTCATGAGCAACTGCGGCTAAATTCAGATTGAAACGATGTCGACGGAAAAAAGAAGAGGCCAGTCAACGTTTCTTCAACCAGCATAGGGGAGTTCCACCGTACCATAAATGATTATTGTTAGGGGGAAAGTTTTTTCTAAATCCACCCAAATGCCAGCTTTCCCTAAAAGCGGCTTTCCCCCTAACAATTAACAAATGAAAGGCTGCACACACTATCTAAATATAATGAAAATATGTCGGACACTTTGCAACTCGATGATGATTTTCCATTTTTGAAGCAAAGAATATCATCTAATCATTTAAATATATAAGAACTGTATTTTTAATTCATTTTTATTTCCAGAATCAAATTCTTTGTTTAGATTGATCAATTTGAAGATACACAAAAATATTGTAGAGTTTTATTCTTTTCTTTGATTATCAAAAAGGAGAGAGTGGAGATTTATGATTAAGCTTAGTGGTATGTTTTCAGACTTTTTTTCTCCTGTTATTCAAAATCAACATCAATTTCATTTGTAGACAATTTCTAAGACAGCACTCTTAATTTGGTGAATTATTTAAGACTCATGTCATGCTTTGGTTGGTATGACATGGAGGGATTTGGAAAATGAGGCGAGGCCAGGTGATCCGGAGCCATCAGAATTATTAGTTTTGATTTAGTGAAGTAGTGTGTTGCAGCCGCCTTTGACTCAGTTCACTTTATGATATAGCGTAATTAGCTACGAGAGCTTGACAACTAGATATGAGCTGGTGGATATAACAGGTAGCTTTCATCCGATTCATTTGTTAAATTATTTTATGATGAGATTCTCAGGGAAATGTTTCTTTTGGAAAAATATTTAGTCGATCACCTGCATAGACGAAGACAATTTGTAGGCGAAGAAGAAGAACTTGAAGGTTTAGAGCGATGGATGCCCGCCAAAATGTGCATACTGTGAAGTCCCATGGGGCTAGAGTTGCAAGAAAACATATGTATGATTGGATTATGTTGGTTCTACTGATGGTGCTGTACCTCATCATCTACCTGATTCATCCGTTTCGCCGTTACATCGATAGGGATATGATGGATGATCTCAGATTTCCATTGAAAGATGTCAAGGTCAAATTCTGGGTTGTTCCGTTATATGCAGCTGGGCTGCCTATCATTACTCTGTTAGGATTTTATTACAAGAGGAAAGATGTTTATGATCTGCACCATGGCATGCTTGGTCTTTTGTTCACTGTAATCACAACCGGTGTCTTGACGGAGGCGATAAAAAATGCAACCGGAAGACCTCGGCCACACTTCTTTTGGCGTTGTTTTCCGGATGGCAAAGATGTTTATGATCTAGCTGGGGATGTTATCTGCCATGGGAAAGAGAATATGGTCAGGGAGGCTTATAAAAGTTTTCCCAGTGGTCATACTTCATGGTCGTTTGCTGGTCTAGCTTTTCTTTCGTTATACTTGGCAGGCAAAATCAAGGCATTTGATCAAAAAGGTCATATTGCAAAATTATGTGTTGTGATTCTTCCTTTACTGCTCGCATCTGGTGTTGCCATAACTTTAGTGGATGACTATTGGCACCATTGGGCCGACGTGTTTGGTGGAGCTATTCTAGGTGTGACGGTGGCAACATTTTTTTACCTGCAGTTTTTCCCACCTCCGTATCATAAAGAAGGTTGGGGACCTTATGCATATTTCCGGATGTTGGAACAGTTGCATAATACCAATGGTGCACGAATAGAACCAGAAAATGAATGTTAGATGAATTGGAAGCGTTAAGAGATGATCGACCTTTTGATTTCAATCTAGAATATAGATGAAATTAGCATGTATATTTAGGAAGTCGAGGCATGAATCACCTGAATCTATAGGATCATCAAAATGTTTTTTTTTTTCACTTTGTAAAGTCATTTTGAATAAAATAAAAAAATCGCTTGTAGAGATGAAAGTTGCATATAATTTTTAATCAATCACCTGAAATCACCAAATGTTTCCTATACTTTTATGTAAAATACATCTACTACATCGTCCGTGATCGATGTAGCGAGAGTCAGATATTCGACAACTTAAACCGCAAGAGTGTTTCTATTTTAAAATTTTAAAGTCACCAAGATTTACTACTTGAACATTGAAAGCTGCTTGCATTTATATATGGAGTTCTTACACAATAATTGCACTTAGACGTGTACCCAAACAAAATTTGAGTTTCTTATTGTTCCATAATAATTGTTGGATTTAATCATGCCAGTGATAAATTAAATACAGATTGAATTTAATATTAGAGTTATCAATTACTCTCTTCGTTTATTAAATAATAGGCTGGTTTTTATAAATAAAAGTTTTAAAAAAATAGACTGGTTTATTAATTGGAAAGTCAAATGTTACTTTAGTTTTGTGGGACCATTTTTTTCTTAACTTCTTTTGATGACAAGTGTCATGTGGACCACTTCACTTTACTTCTTTTACTGACAAGTGTCATGGGGACCATTTCCCTTCACTTCTTTTATTAACAAGTGTCATGAGGACCACTTTCAATGATTAGTTCTCTTAATTTCCTTAATTTTTCTCTAAAAACAAAACCAGCCTATTAAAAAAGAACGGAGGGAGTACTTATTTAGTGGAGCAAATTCATAATACTTAGGCTGCTTAGTGGAGCAAATTCATAATACTTAGGATGCTTTTGTTTGTTTTTTAATACAATCAGCTGCATAATGCTTGGCTTGAAGCAAGGTTAAACAATAAGCCTTCGAGATTGATGACTTTACTTCGAAAAGGATTATACTTTGATTCTTTGGATCGATTTTTCAACCTCCAATACTGTGGTTGGTCATTTATCTGATGTTTCTACTGCTTCGATCTCGGAGGCTTATTGAGATGAAATTTGGTTAGATTTATTCAAGTTACGTGACTTAGAAGATCCGAAATATTCGACAAGGTAATCTCATTGTGTCTCAATTTCTTTCGGAATTGAAGAAACCCATAGATGCATTAGTTGTTGCTAGTTATATTGTCTCTGATCCGGAAATTGTGGTCACTATTTTAAATGGATTTTATCCTGAGTATGTTGTTTTTGCTACTTTTATTCGGGTTCCTAATCCACCATTTACTAGTAGAGAAATTCATAATTTCTTATTTAGTGAAGAAATTGTAGTTAGTAATAGATTACATGCTTTAAAATTGACATCTGAGAAGGTTTTTGCTGCTATCTCTGATTTTCAATATCCATCATATAGTTATTATTTTTCACCTAGAGCTTACAATTATACTGATGCTAGAGGCAGTCGTGATAGAGGTCGTGGTTGGACTCATAATTCCTCCATAACATATTCTTCATTTAACCAACCACCTTCCCCACCTATCTGTCAACCTATGTCATCTTCTCAGAAACCACCTACATCACCTAGTTAGCCAACTGTGCCCATCTTCTCAGAGACCACAATTTTTTTTATCGACCCCCTGCTATATTAGAAAGGCCATAATATTATACATATTTAAAACATGATCGTTATCTGCAAACATGCAATGGCATATTAAACTTTGCTTATCAGGGTAGAGGATCCTCCTCAAAAAATATATGTTATGCTAGCTAGTGCAAATGTATTTGTTGAGAATCCATGGTTTGTGAATTTTTGTGCAAACAATCATATTACTGCTGATGAGAATTCATTCACCATTAATTCTCCTTATATAAGTTCGAAAATAATCAATACCGCAAATGCACCAGGTATCCATATATCTTACTTTAGATCTAGTACTAAATATTTAGACAATCTTTTTGTATTTAGTAATTTTATTTTATTTCTTTAATATGCTCGAAACTTGATATCTAGTTACACTTTACATCCAATAATAACTTCTCATTGACCTTCACTTATGATGGTTTTACTGTTCTAGATCTCTCCACTGAGAGGATTATGTACAAGAGATATCAGAGTAATGGTCAACATCAGATCAACATCTCGTTCTTTCATTTCATCATCAGCTTTTTCACCAACTGATTTTTTGAAAAATAGGCTTGGGAATGCCGCATTTCAGATACTTCAAAGGATAATTAAACAAATCCTTTGTTATTATTGATTTTAGGAATAAATTATTTTTTTTGTAATGATTATTAGATAGGATGTAGTGGCTGACAACCTTTTTAGTCATCAACTTCTGTAAGTGATACCCCTCTTGTTCTTCTTCTTATAAATATTTGGGGTCCTTGTAATGCTACAGTTGATGTCTCTGTGTATTATGCTGCAGTAAATGATGACTATTCAAAATATTGTTGGTTCTTTTATTTGAGAGAATTCACATGTTCTTACACTCATGAGCGGAAGAGTTGCTGAATCAAAATATAAATATATTTTTAATCTTGGTAAAAGTTTGTTAATACAATTCGGTCTACATCATTCTAATTGGGTAGATACATTTTACATAACTAAGTTTTTTATCAACAGACTTCCAGCCAAGTCCATTACATTCAATACACCCCTAAAATTCTTTTTCAATAACAAACCTTACTTCAACTTCTTAAAATACTTTGGTTGTGCCTGCTTCTGTTCTCTCAGGCCGTACATCACTTCCAGTTTCCAACGAACAAACAAGCATTGTGTCTTTCTTGGTTACAACTCTTTCCAAAGAGGATATACGTGTCTAGATCCATCGACTGAAGAGTTTACATCCACATATGTTATTTTTTATAAATCTTCTTTTCTATTTAAAAACTCAACTCTTTACAAAAACATCTTGTTTTTATTGATACTTTTCACTCTCTTAAACATAGTACTATTGAGTCATCATCTTTTGTTGAGTATGCTCCCATGTGTCCTATCACTGACTCTGCTTCAAATTTCTCTCACTAAATCGGTTGCACTTGATGCTAAACCCACTAATGCACCTAAAATAATTACTAAAGATAAAATGGGTATTTAAAAAACAAAAACTTACTATGGTTTTAAAATGTGTGTTGCCAAGTGCTTTTCTTAGTGATATTTCACATCCTACTCCTACATATTTTAGTCAGGCCAAAAAATGTCCAGTGTGGAGAGTATCCATGACAGATGAGTATGATTCTCATGTTATAGCTCGAACTTGGTCTATAGTGGCGCCTTATTCTGGTCAAAATGTAATGGGATACAAGAGGGTGTTTAGGGTGAACCACAAAGCAGATGGCGTCATCGATAAATATAAGTCCAAATTGGTTGCAAAGGGATTCTGTCATTTTTTTGAAATATTTATCTGATTTGCAAAACCTACTACTACCAGACTATTCTTGTATCTTTCAGTGTTATTTGAGTAGTTTATCACTCAAATTGACATCTGTAATTCCTTCCTCCACGGCGATCTCAAGGAGGAGGTTTATACGCAATAACTTGTTAGGTTTGTACATAGATTCTGAGTATCCTGATTATTTCATTGAAACAAATATATTTATGGATTGAAGCTCCTAGAGGCTGATACGATTTTTTTTTTTTTTTGATGTTTTTCTTTATCAAAGTTTTGTGAATTTTACCTGTGTTAAAGAATAGTAAGAAGTTGATGATTTTTTGGTATATGTTGATGACATTTGGATAAACTGGAAACGATTCAGCCTATTTTTAGTTCATCATCAATCAGCTAAGTAATTTTCTTTTCTGCATTTCTTTCTGGGTCTGGAGGTGGGTCTTTCAGACATATTACTACCTCTCAGGTGTGTACAGGAACATTGAGTTATTTTTATTTCTTTCTTTTACGAGATTTAATTTGTCTCTCCTTATGTTCTTCTTGTGATTCAAAAAACCTGTTTACTAAATTCTGATTTCCTTTTTGAATATCAATCATAGATATATCACTTAGTTCAGACCATTCCAGGTTAGACGCAAAACTATTTGCATTTTTTACCAACAATCTATAGGGATCATAATATACATCAGTATTTATGGAATTACATTATGCTAGTCCCTTTATCAAGCTCGCATTCAAACAAACATCTTAAGATGAGCACGATAATATATTTTAGACTTAGGTAACAAAATTGCTAGATATGGAATACCTGATATAATAGCAGTATCATAATCAAGAAATAAAAATGCATAATAACAACTAGAAAAACTATAGTAATTGAAAGCTTAGAAAAATTACTTAACTAATTAATTAACCTTCGGTATGGACTCAAAAAAATAAACATTGATTACCTTATTATGAAAGCAACTTACTCTGAAAATAATTGATGTAATGTTTACCCTGAGTAAAAATACGTAACTGGGAATGCAAAAAGTATCAAATGCATGGAAACTTAACAATTTAACAACTGAAATTAATTATATGTCATTCTAGCACGGTGAAATCTTTTACATATATAGTGAGTATAAAAGCGTGAAAACTTGACAATTTAACAACTGCGAATAATTAGATGCTCATTCTAGCATAGTGAAATCTTTTAAATATACAATGAGCATAAAATATTAATGATAAATACAAGTATATTGAACAATAAATCAAATATTTTTTATTGCAATCTTTTAGAAAGATTAGAATTGCAAAGGATAACAAAGTTTTAATATCTACATCTACATAATTATGAAAAGATAGCTAATTAAACTAAAAGAAAACAAAGCATAATTCTATTTATACCAATAGGCGAGACTTGATACTAGTTATTTTGCTTCATAGTTTTTCAACAAAAATGTGTTATTCTGCTTTGCAATCAACAAATAAGAAACTAGTTAATATTGCTACGTACTGCAGCATCATATTCGTGGCATAAAAGGTAATAAATGCTTTCTCAAACATTTTTTCTCCGGTGAAATATGTTAAAGCACTGCTCGATCGAACTCGCAAACGTTGCTATCTCAAGATTTTTGTCAAGTTTAGTTGTCAAAGCTATAAGTCTTGATTCATAGTCTACTTATAGCTATGTATCGGATTAGCATAGAATGTGTAGTTGAGATTTAGACTTCACGGCATTCGTCGATTGAAGACGAAGAACTACTAAGGGGAGCTTGTGGAACTTCATCAACAAAAGTTATGTGGAGACTTGAACTCATCTATCACTCAGAAGTCTATTTCTATTCTATCTCCTATTGAGACAAAAGTTGTATAGATATATAGACTTTACATTATACATATTTGATATTACGATCTGAGTTTAACTCGCTTATATATTTCTCGAAATATGTGTTAGTAACCTTTTGCTTTAACCAAGCTCATCTTTATTCTTGACGAAAGTCAAAAGATGATCATGTGAAAATCGCCTGGTAACACTTAACATGATTTGTGTGAGACAGTCATTTGATGTAAACTCGGAATGTTTCGTATGGATCTATTGATCACTTGAAAATTGCTTTGAAGCTAATAGTTTGTGTGAGACAGCTATTCCCGTCTTCCAAGAATGTTTCAATAATTAATAAGGAGTTTAGAACGATTAACCATTAATTTGATATAACACAGTATGCGTACTTGTATGCTAACTGTTGCAAGTTATTCGAAGTCCGGGAAGCATATTATGCATACCCGTGTGCGTACTGGTTTGATAGTTAAAGTCCGGGAACTACTCGTATGCGTACCGGATGAAAAGTTCAAGTATGGGAATTCAACTGAGTTTGGTCACGTACGACAGTATGCGTACTCGTTCCCATACTTGCGAACCGATACCAAGTCCGGAACTCTAAGTATGCGTACCCATTTGCATACTTGAGTGGGTTAAGTTCTAAAATTGGTTTGTTCATGAACAAATATATTTATATATTAAGGAATGCAATCTTTTGCAAACATTGTCTATAATGTTCATGAATTGATTCAAGTGAATCAAGATCGATTTTGCTTCAATTGTGTCTTGTATATTTCTATGAGAATATAAACAAGTGAACAACTCCATAACTAGTTTCATTTGATTCATTTGAACTAGTTGTGATTAAGATGAAAAAGGTTGATATGAAAGTGTGCGTATCTCTAACTTCGGTTAACTATTGTTGAGCCAACTATTTGCACACGTTTGGGTACGGTTACTCATACCTAAATGAAGTCACATTTCATTTGTGTATAACAAGCTAAGTTCGATCTAATGGTTGAAATATATTATCTTGACTCTAGTCAGCTTTTCATCTAACGATGAATATTGAATGCTTTGTTACCAAGATAGCATTGATTGCAAACCCTGATTTGAAGACTATATAAGGTAAAACTCTAGCAACTAGGAAACCTAATCCTCACACCTCCTGTGTAATACTAGTTGCGACTAGAGTCGATTCTTCTTTAACCTAGGTTTTTCCTAAAACCATTATAGGTTAACGACTTAAAGACTTCATTGGGATTCTGAAGCCAGACCCAACTATTTTGTCTGTAGTTGCCTGTTCTGATCTTACTTTGTTCTATCGTGTTGAGTACTATATTATCTAAGATTTGCTCGAGATTTAATCTCCGATAGGTAAGATAAAAAGTAGTCACAAGCATCTTCGTATCATCATTTGTGATTCCACAATATCTTGTTTTGCTTCCATACGATTAAGATTATTGTGAGGTGATTGATATTACTAGGATGTTCTTTGGGTATATAAGACCGGTGTATCAATTGGTTCCTGTTTACCTTGATTTATCAAAAGACAAAACAAAAACTCATAGGTATTTTTGTAAGAGACAGATTTATCTATTCAATAGACTTTTCTGTGTGAGACAGATTTTTTTATCAAGTCTTCGACTTTGGGTCGTAGCAACTCTTAGTTGTGCGTGAGATCAGCTAAGGTAATCAAGTGTACATATCCGGCGTGGTTCAAGAGGCGTAAGGAACGCGACTGTACCTTAATCAGTGTGAAATTGGTTAGGGTTTAATTATATTCCATTCTGTAGCGGCTTAATACAGTGTGGTGTTCAAATCTGGCCTAGGTCCCGGGGTTTTTCTGCATTTGCGGTTTCCTCGTTAACAAAATTCTGGTGTCTATGTTATTTCTTTTCCGCATTATATTTTTATATAACTGAAATTTCATAGGTTGTGCGTAGTTCAATCAATTAGATAATCCAACCTTTGGTTTTTGATATAAATTGATTGACGCTTGGATATTGGTCTTTGGTACCATCCAAGTTATTTCTCATATTAATCTGGCTCACAAATTTCTATATGTTCGATTGTAGATTAATTTTAAAAATTGAGATATAAATCTTGGATGTATTTTCCTTGATTGAGTCTGACTGTTTAGTTGATTCTCTTGGAAATATATTGGAGTTAGTCCATACAGATTTCCTAGACGAAATATTGGGTGTGGTTGTTAGACCCCCAGTTTTTCAATTGGTATTAGAGCAGGCAAACACGTTCAAGACCTCATAAGTTTGTATTTGTAGCAATCTGACTTTATGGACAGAAGTGCTATTTCTGTAAACATACCACTAGTCTGCTCTGGCTCAAATTACTCATGGTGGAAAATTTTTATGCTGCCTTTCTTCAAGCGCGTGATTTTCAAACATGGGTTCATGTAGTTAATGGCTATGATCCTCCGGTTGTTACAGAAGGCGATGTAATTGTTCCAATGGATATTGGTAGATATGAGCCTGACGAAATCCTTGCTGCGAAGCAAAATTATGACGGCTTAACTGCTATAAAACATGCATTACCCCAGATCTTCAGCACCATGTGACTACACGCACTAAGTCTAAAGATGCTTGGATATCTTAGAAACTGTATTTGAAGGAAATTCCTCTGAGAAAGAAGCTAGGCTTCAAAACATAAATTCTGATTGGGAAAACCTTCATGAGGCTGATGAAGATTCTTTTGATGAGTTTAATCATAAAGTGTCTAAAACTGTTAATACATCTTTTGCATTGGGTAAGACTATTTCTGAAAAGGACACTGTGATGAAAATTCTCAGATCGCTTCCAGCTAGATACGATTCTAAGAAACACGTTATCGTTGAAGGAGATAACCTTGATACTCTTTCCATAATACTCTTGTTGATCTTGAACTGGGTAAAAGAGAAAAACGTCACATGTCTTGCAATCCTATTGTTGCATCTAATAAAAAGTCTCTACGTACAAAATTGGTCGATACGAAGGATGAGAATTACTTTAATTCAACTCTCTTATTATTTGTGCAACAGTTAAAAAAAACTCTTAGACAGAGAAAAAGAAAGTCTCAAAAGAATTCGTCTTCAATCAATGGAAATGATAGAAAAGTTCACAAATACTATGACAATGGAACTTGTTCCAAGTGCTATAAAAGTGTTCATAATGTCTCTGGTTATCCTGATAAGGAGGTTAGTGAGTTAAGCAAGGCATGGATGGCAACTCTTGACTACTTTCCTGAGGAATATGTATGTGAAAGTTCACTCAACTACTTTGCTGATAATCACACTTGTGTTTCTAACAGCTCTGGGTGTTCCATGATACACGATCTCGCTTCCCCAGAAGAGAAAATTGATCTTTTAACCAAAGGCCTATACTCAATGAAGAGTATGTTTCAACTGGAAAAGGAAGCCTGGATTAAAAGGATCGAAAATCTGGAATATCAACTGCTTGAATTAAAAGAAGAGAGCGCGACTTCTCGCAATTGTGATTTTAAAAGGGAGAATCGATTATCTTCGATAAACTCTTGTAAAATCAATCAGCATCATACTCCTGAAAATATGTCATTCTCAAATCTCTCTTGTGATGAGAAAGACATATCAAAACACAATGGCACAACAAATCGTTTGTCTCTCTTATATAAAAATCAGGATCACCCTGAGTTGGTTTACACAAAGGTTCTTGAAAAATCCTCTTCTGTTAATTTGTATCAAAAAAAAAATCTCCTAAGAAATTTACATCACTTTCGAAAGAGATAATTAAAACCTTTCATGGTTTTCGAAAATCAATAAACAGGGATTTCAGAACACTGAAGGAAAGGAAGACGTATACCTTCGATCGTCTCCCCATAAACAGATATCAGAAACAAGGAATAACAAGATCTTTCTCTTTTCATAAGAATCCACCCGATCCCTTAGTGGATGGGAGAAATTACAATTTGTAATAGGTTCTGAGATTGTTCTTGTTTTCCCTTGAACAAGGACTATAATCTTTATAAAGGGTTGTGAAAAGATTTTTGTTATTTGTCTCTGTACGTTCTTTTTCCTGCAATTGTATTTTCTGAGTCAATAACCATTCTTGTGCTTAAACAGTTTTCCTAATGAAGTTTTTTTCTCTTGGTTACCCAAAATTCTGTTAGGGTTTTGGTCAAAGATGTTTTTAGGAATTTGTTCCATATCTTCTTCTTTTTAAGATGAAAGATTTCATTCCTTTAAGCAAGCATTTCATTTTCAGAGTTCTATCATGTCATCTTCAAGTCCTTCCAGTAAAGAAGATGATGTATGGACTGTTCTTTTTCCCTCTAAGAAAGTTCGTTTTGGTTCCTCCGATAATGAGATGTGTCATGACAAACGTGATTCCTCATCCAATGAGAATCCTACCGTCTCTCATTTTGAAAAACTCTCATTAACTATGAATCTTGTCTTGGAACAAGTACGTGCTTTGAAGAATGAACTCGAATCTTCTACCAAAAGACTAGAGGAAAAGATGGATAATCTTAAATCCAAGATTGATCTAATCAAATACGGGCTTGATGATTATATGGAATATGAGAAGAGTCTTCAAAGTAAGTGAAATGATTTTCTACTTCTTGCTTAAATAATGTCTAGGAAACTTCTTATGAGAATTTATTCTTGTGTTTTAAGAAGGATAACTAGAGTTTGGAATAGCCTATATTGTGATTACACGTTGCTATTGCCAACGATTCTCATCTTGCAATGTTTTTAGATTTATTTATTTAAATTATAAAGTTTATTTGGAAGATGATTTTGTAGTATTATTCTTTATTGGTTATATATATTGCAAAAAAATTGTTATGGGATATGTATGTTTGTGTCCGTGAACTATGATTGTCCATATATGTCAAAAGTTAAGCCTATTATGTCATTATGCAAATATTGATGGAAGATAGGATGAACTTTTGATTGCAAAGATTAAGTCTATGATATCATTATGCAAATATTGATGAAAAATATAATGAATCTTTGAATATTCTGCAGTATTGATCTTTCCCTGATCCACATCTATGTGAAAGTATTGTATGGCTCCGTAAGTTCTCTTATGTTGAGCATTTCCGATTAAATCAATCATAAGTTCTCTTGCGGTTAATTCAATTAAGTTGTCTGGATACAAATTCATGTTTCATGTGATTTGTTAATGTCAAAAAAATCCTTCTTTTTTTGTGTAAGTAAGGTCGCTCTTGTTGTTCTTTCGGGAATGACATATTATGGGGGAGAGTTCTTAATTGAACTTGTGCTTAATTGCCAAATCTTTGTGGGGAGTGTGGCTGTGGAATATTGTAGGATTTTTCTCGTATCTTTATAAACTCCTTGATGAATACACTAAGTTTCGACTACGTGAAATCATCGGAACAAAGTTGATATGTTCGCTTTTAATGATGAAGTATCTCTATGAGAATTTTATTATGATCCCACTTCGTACCTTTGCCAATTTATATTGACAAAAGAGGGGAGAATTAATGTGTAGTTCATACTACAAATACATATGGTTTACGAATCATTATGTAAGGGGGAGTGGTTTTTATTGTGAGATGAAGTATTGACTAAGGGAGAGTGATACATATCACCGTAGTATTATTGTCAAAGTTGTGATACAATTGGACTTTGATGCTATTATAATACTATGACATTGTATAACAATAATTGAGAACAATTGTTTTCTTATTGTTATGACTACGGATCTTCAATATCTATGATGCTGAGTTGAACACGTTCAGAATCACTGGAGTACTTGGAAGTGACGAAGATTTCGAGTAATGTTGAAGAACCAAGGAAATCAAGCATTTGGATGAGAAGCTACAAAGTTTATTTATTTTGTAATCCATATATATTGATAGTTTTGTCACTAAAATTGACAAGGGGGAGATTGTTAGAGCACTTCTCGGTCGAACTCGCAAGCGTTGCTATCTCAGGTTTTTTGTCAAGTTTAGTTGCCAAAACTATAAGACTTGATTTCTAGTCTACTTATAGCTATGTCTCAGATAAGGATAGAATGTGTAGTTGAGCTTTAGACTTCACGACGTTCATCGATTGAAGACAAAAAACTACTAAGGGGAGCTTGTGGAACTTCATCAACAAAAGGTATGTGGAGACTTGAACTCATCAATCACTCAGAAGTCTATTTCTATTCTATCTCCTATTGAGACAAAAGTCGTATAGCTATATATATAGACTTTACATTATACACATTTGATATTTCGAGCTGAATTTAACTTGCTTACATATTTCTCGAACTATGTGTCGATAAACTTTCGCTTTAACCAAGTTCATATTTATTCTTGACGAAAGTCAAAAGATGATCATGTGAAAATCGCCTAGTAACATCTTACATGATTTGTGTGAGACAGTCATTTGATGTAGACTCGGAATATTTCGTATTGATCTATTGATCACTTGAAAATTTTTTTGAAGCTAATAGTTTGTGTGAGGCAACTATTCCCGTCTTCCAAGAATGTTTCAATGATTAATATAGAGTTTAGAACGATTAACCATTGATTGTATATAGCACAGTATGTGTACTTGTATGCTAACTGTTGCAAGTTATTCAAAGTCTGGGAACCATATTATGCATACCCGTATGCGTACTAGTTTGATAGTTGAATTCCGGGAACTATCCGTATGCCTACCGGCTGAAAATTTCAAGTCCGGGAATTCAACTGAGTTTGGTCACGTACGAAAGTATGCGTACCCGTTCGCATACTGGCCAACCCAGACCAAATCCGGAACTCTAAGTATGCGTACCCGTTTGTATACTTGAGTGGATTAAGTTCTAAAATCGGTTTGTTCATGAACAAATATATTTATGTAATAAGGAATGCAATCGTTTGCAAACCGTGGCTATAATGTTCATGAATTGATTCAAGTGAATTAAAATCGATTTTCCTTCAATTGTGTCTTGTATACTTCTATGAGAATATAAACAATTGAACAACTCCATAACTAGTTTTGTTTGAGTCATTTGAACTAGTTGTGATTAAGATGAACAAGGTTGATATGAAAGTGTTCATATGGCTAACTTCAGTTAACTATTGTTGAGCTAACTATGTGCACACATTTGGGTACGGTTACTCATACCTAAATGAAGTCACATTTCATTTGTGTATAACAAGCTAAGTTCGATCTAACGGTTGAAATATATTAGCTTGACTCTAATCAGGTTTTCATCTAACGGTGAATATTGAATGCTTTGTTACCAAGGTAGCATTGATTGCAAACCTTGATTTGAAGACTATATAAGGGAATAACTCTAGCAACTGTGAAACCTAATACCCACGCCCCCTGTGTGATACTAGTTGCGACTAGCGTCGATTCTCCTTTAACCTAGGTTTTTCCTAGAACCATTATAGGTTGACGGCTTAAAGACTTCATTGGGATTCTGAAGCCAGACCCAACTATTTTCTCTGTAGTTGCATGTTTTGATCTTACTTTGTTCTATCGTGTTGAGTACTATCTTCTTTAATATTTTCTCAGATTTAATCTTTGATAGGTAAGATAAAAAGTAGTCACAAACATCTTCGTCTCATCGTTTGTGATTCCACAATATGTTGTTTCGCTTCCATACGGTTAAGATTATTGTGAGGTGATTGATATTACTAGGTTGTTCTTCGGGAATATAAGACCGGTGTATCAATTGGTTCATGTTCACCTTTATTTATCAGAAGACGGAACAAAAACTCGTAGGTATTTCTGTGGGAGACAAATTTATCTATTCAATAGACTTTTCTGTGTGAGACATATTTGTTTATCAAGTCTTCGACTTTGGGTCGTAGAAACTCTTAGTTGTGGGTGAGATCATCTAACGGAATCAAGTGTGCAGAATCCGACGTGGTCCAAGAGGCGTAAGGAACGCGACTGTACCTTAATCAGTGTGAGATTGATTAGGGCTCAACTACATTACAGTCCTAAGTTAACTTGTAGTAGGCTAGAGTCTTTAGCGGCTTAATACAGTATGGTGTTCAAATCTAGACTAGGTCCCGGAGTTTTTCTACATTTTCGGTTTCCTCGTTAAAAATTTTTTTGGTGTCTGTGTTATTTCTTTTCCGCATTAAATTTTAATATAATTGAAATATCACAGGTTGTGCGGAGTTAAATCAATTAGATAATCCAACCTTTGGATGTTGATATAAATTGATTGACGCTTGGATATTGGTCTTCGGTACCATCCAAGTTATTTCTCATATTAGTCTGGCTCACAGATTTCTATCTATTCGATTGCATATTGATTTGAGAAATTGAGATATAACTCTAGGATCTATTTTCCTTGATTGAGTCTGACTGTCTAGTTGATTCTCTTGGAAATATTTTGGTGTTAGTCCATACGGATTGCCTAAAAGAAATATTGGGTGTGGTTGTTAGACCCCCGGGTTTTCAAAATATTTATCGCACATATCACTACACCGAATTTAACGTTTAGCAACAACTCAGATCTGTTGCTGACTGGCCTTGCAACAGATTTCTGCCGTTGCTAAACACCCAGTCGCAATTGTTCGCGACAGCTCTAGCTCTGTTGCTAATTTAGGTCAGCAACGGCAGTAGCAACAGAAATCAGTTGTTGCAAAATTAAAATATAGAAACAGAAATGAACTGTTGCTACTCAGATGCTAATTTTAGAGTTATTCCGGGATATATTTTAGTAGGACAGGATATAGTTGTTCTGGTTCATATTTAGCAACACATTTAGCCGTTGCTAATATTTTTGTAACAACAAAAAATGGTCAAGTCTTTGTTGACCCAGTCAAAATTGATTTCCCCCAATATTTCCCTGCAATTACCCAGCTCCCCTTCAACTACCCTGGTTCACCTAATTCTTGTGATTCAATCTAATAACTCTGATATCCAACATGCAATCAAGATAAAAATTGAACTACATAATTCTCATGATTGACATACAAAAGTTTTATGTTGAGATTTGTCAATGAATTGAAAAAAAAAATGATTCACTAGTGGATGATTGACTTAAAAGTATCACAGTAGAAGATAGAAATGTTTACAAGTTTCACAACTTACTACTGAGATGATAAAGACGACAAAATTAGACATACAATGTTCTACGTGGCAGCAGTAAATTGATACAATGTTAACATAATCTGTAACTAGGAAATTGTATACCTAATTGCAGCTACAATTCTGAGCCGAAGCACTTTAACACCGGCTATTTCCTGCAAACACCGACAACTCATCAGCAACTCTTCAAAGATCTCAAAAATATGACCAGAACAAAAGAGAAGCAGCTTCATAGTATATGCAGAAAAACACCAACTAGGTACAGACCTTGTATCTCCAGCTGCGGATCAAGCTTAATTGTACACATTTGATGTGGGCTGCTGAATGACCCCCCTTCGTACTATCTACAGGAAAAAAAAAAAAAAAGAACAAAAACCCACTCAAAATCATTCTCACTTACTTAAGCTACTAAGGCTTTAGGCAAAGGATGAGCAACAATAAATGATAAGCTTCATGGTAACATATAACACATGTGTTAAGTAAGACATAAGCTTTCACTATATCGCAAAACCCATAAACTGGCACAAGACATATATCAAAGACTATGGAAAAAGAAAAACAAACGAAAATTACCATTCTCTTTTTATATGCCATCCCAACAAGTTTGTTCATTGCAATTTGCTCAGTCTCCCCGCAAAAAATCCCCCATTATGTTTACTTCAGCAACATAAAATAATCTAATATTAAAGTCATCCAAATGTTTATCCTACCTTCAAAAGGGCTTTATCTATCTTGCTTAACTTAACTTTCTTCCCCCTTGCCCTGCTAGATCAAAACAGAAAGCAAGTGATGTTCCACATCAGTTCCAAAAAGAGATACACACAGATCAGATATCTCGCACATACAAGGCCTAGTCAATTGCTTAAAAAGAAATGCAGGGTAATTTGGCAAAGGTAAATGTTTAAATCCATTAGAATATTCTAAGAAAAGTACAGAACAATAACAAAACAATCCAGTGTCAATCCTTTCGGTATAGTGCCTTCTTAAGTTCCTGAATTTCTATAATTATCTGTTCATCTTCTCCCTCTATCAGATCAGGCTGGAATGAATCAAATATTAGAGACAACCAAACGAACCATTACCAAGTAATAACTAAATGTGCCACCAATAGCTTAAAATTAACAAATATAATGAATCTTAGAGTGAGATCGAAGTTTACATGAGGTTCTAACTCAAAAGTATGAACCTAATTAGCAAATGGGATCTTCAAAGAATGAATTAGAAAATAATACTTACCATTCTTTCCGGATGTAGGCCAATGCTCTGCAGTTCTAGCATGAGTTTTTCGTCCAGACACATGACTTGATGTTAGCAGACAGAAGAAGAAATTGCTAAGCAGAACTATTTGAGAAGGACGGTGACCCACCCAAATGATTCTCGTCAAAGCCAGATGCAATCCAAGTATCTGAATTCATCAGTGCACAGCTGGAATCAAGATCAGACTCCAACGTATCCCCATCTTTACATTCACAAAAAGAACAAAAAACCAATCAAATCTCACAGATCAAATCAACTTCAAATAAAACCAAAATCAATTCAGAAATAAAAAACAACAAACCTTGATGATTAGCAAAGATCTTGAATGGCTTAGATAGTCTCATAACCAAATCCTTTTTCAGTCTGTTTATTTTTAAGAAGCTTCAAAGTTTGCAAGCTTTTTCAAACTGTCCAAGTTTGTAGCGACAGAAACCTATTCCAAGCCTTACAGCTGCAGGACCATTAGGAAACACTTGCAATGCCCTCTTAAACAAGTAGAAAATAGGACGAAGTTCAGTTTCTCATTATGATAAAAATAAAAAAAGGGTAAATACATGTTGATGTCAACATCCACACAATGCGTAGAGCAAACATACCTTATATAAGTCCAAAGACTCTGTGTAACGGTTAAGGCTGAACTGAACACATGCGTGCACACATAAAATTTTATCAATCAAATAAGTTTGAAGAAAAAAGACTGGCAAATTTTATGCTGGATATTGAATATTGCAAGGTTGTAAGCTCCAGCTTAAGATGCATAGGAAGAGCAATAGGTTGTCAATTCGACATACCTGACCAAGCAGGGCAGGCACATTCTTAGGATTTTCTTCCAGCACAATCTTAAACGTTGAAGATGTTTGTTCTGTTTCACACTTGGCCAGTAAAAGATGGCCTGTACACAAGAAGTTAGGATCTATCTTTTAACTTCCCAATCATGTCAGTAACAACATACTTATGAAACTGTCGAAAACATAACCACTTGGTTTCAATTCCTATCTCTCTACTCTAAACATCTAATACTCAAACACAGTGCTTCATTCATCAAAACAAGGTAACTAACACGTGTTCAACATTAAATTTACTAACCTTTACCAACCCAAGTTGAAGGCTCATGTATGTCAATCCTCGAAGCTCTGTTATAATACTGTGTTGCCAAAACAAAATACTCATATTTTTATCTTTGCTTAGTCTCAATTATTCCTTGATAACTAAAATATTCTCTAGCAATGCATTCCGCTATCATATCAGCATAGTACTCATCAATCTGTGGCGAAGACCCTTCCTCCAATATATCCTTGAATTGTTCGGGTTTTCCTCGTTTGAAGTATTCCCTATGAATAATTAAAAATATAATGTAACGCCATCATTAGTAGAACTATACCAAACACTTAAATACAACAATTCACTCAAAACGAGCACGTTTTGGAGATCGTTTAAATCCACATTAAGCTACTATCATTACACTAACAACTATCCATAATTTCTAACCTGGTTTCTGACAACCCATCAACACATAAATCCATTCATGTTAAGTTAAACTACATTATATTAATGACCAATGTACTTGTGGTCATTCATGTAAACAAAAATCCGATTTTTTTTCTCCACTGAGATTGCTTTAATCACAGTATGTTCACTAAATTTCGAAGTTTCACAACATGGGCATCACAAAATCCATCTAGACATAAAACCCAGAACCAAATTATCATCAATCTATAAAAAAAAAACCCTAAATTTAACAAATTTAACCCAAAAATAAGCTAAAAGTTTAAATTTTTTCTAGGGATTTCAAAAATAAGGATAAAAATTGAATCTTTAGATGATTAAAGAGAGGTATAATACCGCGTTAATGAGCCTTGTTCAGCTTTAAGTATCTCTTTCTTTCTATTGAATTCCATCTTTATCAAATCGGTACAATTTCTCTTTTCCACACAAAATCAACAAAAAAAAGATCAAACCAATAAGCAACAAAATCGATTTAAATTCGAATTAGAAAACTAAATCACTGAGATTTAGATAAGAGATTCTTGACCAGTCACAGCATAAACTTCTTCAAGTTCAATGATCGTTGCGTCTGTGTACCTGTATATTTTTCTTTACCACCGTCTGCGGATCCTATCTCTTCTTGTTCTTCTTCTTCTTTTTTGCGGCTGGATAGAGAGAAGGGTTAGAGAAGGGAGTGGATAAGATTTCTGAAGTCTAGGGTTAGAGATATATGGGAGTCAGGGTGGATTCATCTATCTGATTCAAAATGGGTTGAGTAGACTTGGGAAGACAAATAACAATAAGTGTTACTTGGCACGCAGACGAGTGGCATGCGTGATCTTTCTGCAGTTGCTAATAGCAACTGAAGCTCAGCAGTCGCGAATGTCGCGACAGAAAATAGTTGTTGCTAAATCTTAGAAACATCTTTTCTTAGTTGCTAATTAGCAACAACTTTAGTTCTGTTGCTAATCTGGGTTGCTAAATCCAGAATTTGGTGTAGTTTATCCAATTTCATTGTTAGTTAATAGAATCATATGCATTGATTAAAAAAAATGTGGTTGCAAACCCAACCAGTCATGCTAAGCTTTATTTGGATGTATGACCAACTTCAGGTGATCGTAATACTCTTTTAAACGGTTCTAAAAAGTTGTGTATTTTTAATTATTAAATATTCTAATTTCAAAATATCGTGGAAATGGTAATTATTAAAGAAAATTTTAATCTTCTAAGGATCTTTCATTTCCTTCTCTAATTCTACGTATAAAGACGTATGTTCATCTTTAAGATGAAGGTTATCAACATCAAGTACCCGAAATATATAATAATCTTCCGAGAAATCAATAGCCAAAAATTTACTAAGAAACAACAATTATCTTTACATTTTTGCATATATTAATTCATTGTTAAGTTGTTAATTAAAATATGTATGATACTTGACTACATTTATTGGAATACGAGGTTTTATTAACTTCTAATTGCACGTATTGCACAATTATCCACTAGTAAACGTTTCAGAACCATTGCTTTGTTGCTTTTCTCTCTTTATCCCTCCTCTTTATTCCTTTACCTTAGAAAAAAAAAATTCTTCAGTTTTAGATCCTTGATATTCCCGGTTAGGATTTTTTTTCCCAGATCCCCGATCGGATTAAGGTTGTTTCCCTTGTTTTGGTTGTTTATATCCAATAAAATAAATGTTGTTTAAACGATTTCAAGATTTTCTTATCATTCTGATGGTGGTCCAATACTATCAAGACTTGTTATCTATAGCCATAATAATGACGGTTTTCCTTTTTTTCTTGTTTTGGAAAAAAGAGGGGATTAAGGGAACCTCAACCAAACAAGAAAAAAAAACGAGGACAATCTAGATAACAAACAACAAAAGCAAGGAAGGAGCCAACTACAAAACCTCGCCTCTACTAGTTGAGTTCTTCGCTTAAATTTTCTTCATTATGTTTTCGTGCACAATCTTCCGTAGGTCTTCTGGAAAATTACTTGGATCAGATCTGCGGCTCTATTCTCTTTACGAAAGAATGAAAATTAGTAAACTCTTGGAAATTATTCCTGAGCCTTTGTATCGACATCCAAGTATGATGACAGAATAAAGGAGGCACAACATTTGGCCTAGTGAAAAAAGACACAACCGTGGAATCCATACGCAAGGAGACTTTTATTTCCCCTTTCATGATAGCAATCTTGAGACCAACTTTTGCTCCTTGAAGCTTATGAAAAATAACATACACATGCTATGAGTTGCCAGTAACCACTCCAATTGTCTCCCCATTGTCATCTCTAACAATGGCACCAAACCCTGCACTACCACCCTTATAAGTACCGTCAGTGTTAATAGCAAACTTACGAATATTTGGTTTAACCCAAGTAATCTGAATCTTATAAGGATGATAAAATCTAGGGAAGTAGTTTCATTTTGAGGATATCACTTTATTCTGCATATTTTCTTCCATAAGAGCATTGACAGAGGCTAGATTAAGCCTTACATCCTCTCTAATTCTCTATAAAATAACAGAAGTAGAAAGCACTTTTTGAGTAAATATCATGCGTTTCCTCTCACCCCAAATGTGATATATGTTAGCGTTAAAGGCCAACTTGGGTAAGGTACCAGTTGAACTATCTCCTTGCAAAATAAGTCACACACCATCAGATTTGACTCACCAATCAGAATGAGACACATCCCTACAAGTCTTATCAGATCACTCCAAACAATAGTTGCATAGCTACATTTAAACAATATGTGGAAGTCGTCGATCTTCAAGCATTAAATTGTATAGCACGCAGACAGGGTCTACACTCAATCCCCAAGGAAGGAGTTTAAACCTGGTCTTCAGACCTCTATGAGGCGTTACCCATGAAATAAAGCAATGCCTAGGAATGCAATTAGAGAACCAAACAAGAGAATGTCATTCCTTGGTTTCAGAATTAGGCTTGATAGCACTATAAGTATCCTCTATAGTATAGTCTCCTGTTTGTTAGCGGTCCAAACCACTTTATCCTCAATAAGATGCTTAGTTTTTACATTCATGACATCTAAGGCGATACTACACATGACATTAACCAGATTAGGAGATCATGACCATACATCATTTGTTAAGCAACTACTAACATGAACATCAATTTGGTGTTCAGAATCATAAGTAAAATGATGAGGAAACAGACTAAGGAGATTATATTGTGGAAGCCATCTATACGTCCACAACTTTGTGCTCTCCTCATTACCAATTAATTATAGAACAAACTTAACATCTACAGCCCGATGATCCAATATATACCGCCAACACCAAGAAGCATCCACATGGATCTTAAGAAACCAGAAATCCTTGCCTTTAATAAGATTATCCCATATATGACGAACATTAGAAGCAGTATTAGTAGCCTCGATACAACGTATACCAAATCTTTCTTCTTTATAAGGTAAGCATACAACTGACCACTTGAGTAAGCTCTACGCCAGACCAAAGAAATTCCCTAAAAATAGCATTAAGAGTATTAACAGTTCTCTTCGGAAGGACAAACAATGAAGTCCAAAAAATTAGCATGCTGCTAAGAATAACCTTTATAAGAAGAACCTTACCAGCAAAGGAAAAAGCTCGCGCCTTCTAGGATTTGATTCTCACAATCAGATGGTCTATCAGATCCAAACAATAAGAGTGTGATAATCAAGTCGAAAATAGAGGAAGGCCTATATACCTGACTGGTAACCCCTTCAAAACTTAGCATAGCTTTGATACTCAAAGCAATGGAAGCATCAACTGGCGAAAGAAAAATGTTGTTCTACCTATTATTTATCACAAGCCCGGTTCTGTTGGAGAAGAGAGTAAGAGTATAAGAAAGAGATCCTGACTGGACATCACCTTTCATGAAGACCAAAAGATCATCTGCAAAGCATAAGTGTGATAATCGGTTTCTTGCATCTTGGGTGGAGAGAGTAGAAGCCCAACTGCACTTGCTTAAGCATCAGAGAGTTAAAAACCTCCATAAGAATAACAAAAAGATAGGGTGAGAGGGGGAATCCATGCCTAATGTCGCGCTTACCTTCAATATTCCCGTAGGCAGAACCATTTACCATTATTTAGAATTTAGGGGCAGTGATGCACATTCTTACCCAGTTAAAAAATTTCTGAGGAATATGAAACTTTTCCAAAGTAATGAGAAGAGCATCTCACCTAATAAAGTCATTGGATATACTCAAATCGATCTTTAAAGCACACCTAAGGGCACCATTGTTCCTATGATAGTTTCGTAACAGCTCATGAGCTAGCATAGTGTTGTCTTGGATATATCTCCTCTAAATGAAGGCAGATTGGCAAGGTCTAACCAACTTCTTTACTACATGCTTGATATGAATGGTCAATATCTTGGTGATGCACTTGTATATAACATTGCAGTAAGCAATAGGCCGAAAATCATTCAAGGAAGAAGCATTAAGAATCTTAGGAAACAAGGAAACAAGAGTAGCATTTACCTCGGACAATAATTTGGTGCTAGCGAAGCAGCTCTTGACATCCTTGAGGAAATCAGTATCAATAATACTCCAACAGCACTTGAAGAAGTGAAAACAAAGCCCATCTGACCCCTGAGCATTACAGAATCAATAGCGGACAAGGCAAAGATGATCTCATCATTCGTAACTGGAATTATGAGGCCATTTTCATCCTCCTCGGAAACCTTGTATTGCAATTCAATTTGACGACTGAACATCAAAAGGAGTAGTTGAATGCTAGCCAAACAGGTTGGAGTAGTAGGCAATGCATTCGGAAGCAATGTCTTGGTCAGAAGTAAGCTTCGTACCAACTGCATCATACAATAAAAGAATCATATTCCCATCTTTTCTCTCAATTATGGACTTATGGAGGGGAAAAAAAGAGTGTTGTTATCCCCCAATTTCATCCATCGCACTATGGATTGTTTCTTCATCATCGACTCCTCTTATCTATCTTTCTTAGTGTAATCTGTGACAGCCTCGCATTAATAGTGTCGACACAAAAAAGGATTTACCTGCAACTCTTGCTGGACATAGGAAAGATGAGCTTTTGCCGCTCCAACTTGAGAACTGAAATTGGTTAATTTATTCTTCCTCAAAGCAATAAGAAACTTCTTAACATTCATTAACTTAGTAACAAACATAAACATTGGGGTTCCCCGAACTCTGATATTCCAAGATACGAAGACTACACCAAGAAAATTTGTTTCTTCTGCTCAAGCATTATAATACCTAAAAGCCTTGGGTTCGTTCCCTCTGCCAGAAAACACACTAGTAACCATATGAGAGTGGTCAGATATGTCGCAAGTTAATAATTCAATGACTGAATCAGAAAAGCAATCCATTCATGCCACGTTGTTAAACACTCTATCAAGTTTACAGGTGATTCTAGATGCATCATCTTGTTTATTAGACCACGTATAAAAGCACCCCACATAAGACAACCAAACAATTGAGCATTTTGCAAATAAACTTGAAAACTTGATAAATTATCTAAGTTGAGAGGGGCACCTCCTTGCTTGTCATGAGAGAAAAAATAAGCATTGAAATCGTCAATACTGCACCACAGAAGATTATTATCACATGCAAAGTTGGATATTTTATACCACAGATCCTTCCTTAAATCCTCTGAGTTATACCCAGAGACAAAGGTAAGGAAAAACCAAGGTCCATCACAGATAAAGGCCCTAATAAAGATACATTGAGCAGTGTTGAATAAGTAATTAACCTTAACAAAACTAGCTAGGGTCCCAAAGCAACCAAATTCTACCTAGAGCATGACGAGATTAATTATCTAAATACATCCAAGAAGGTTTAATTTTATTCCTAACAAAATCCTTATTTGACTCTTGTACACGAGTTTGGACCAAACCACAAATTTTGATATTATTTCTAAGAATGGTAGCACTTACCCTCACTTGGTTCAGGGGGTCATTCATCCGCCTGACATTCCAACAACCAATATTATTCATATAAGGCAAGTCTAGAAGGAGGCTGCCTAATCCGACATGACTTTTTCAGATCGGAACCTCTCACACCCATTTGCATGGAGCTAGATTTAGACTGATGGAGTCTACTGGTTCTGCAATACCAATAACTCCAGGAAAATCCGCCTTAGAAGATTCAGCTACATAAGTTTAAGAAAGTTCCCTCATAGCAAGATATCCTACTTCATCTAGGTCCTCCACATGGCCATCAACTGAAACCTCTACCAGAGGATCAAAAGAGTTCTTCATAGAAGCTGAAGATCCCAACTGACTTGCAGGTGCTTGTGCTCTGGGTAACTCAATCCTGGAGGGTACATTGGTGTAGATTGTGAGCCATTAACCTCCACTACAATCTCTTCAGCACTGTGCTTCATAGATTTCCTCTTGTGAGTGACAGGAGTCCATTATTTTTCACCACCAGAAAGCAACTGCATTTCAGTATCAAACTGACACTGATGACTTGCAGAAACAACTCTAATGAAATCCTTCGCTTTGAAGTTAGCCTCACACGGATATTGTAGTAGTGCTACCTTTTCCTTAGGACAAATACTTCCATTAGTACAAAATGTAGAGCAAACAGACACTAAGGTGGTTTCCATGCATATTCCACACTTCAATGTTGCATTTCCTACCATTCTCAAACACAACTGGGATGTTATTCTTAAGTTCAGAATTTAGATTTACCTCTACACAAACGTGAGCATAAGCTATTTTGGTTTTAGCAGCAGTGGGACCATCTAGTAACAAAGAGATTCCAACAACATTTGAAATAATACTCAAACCTTCAGGATCGGAAGCATTAACAAATACTTTTCTCAGCTTCAACCATACGGGAACAGATTGAATAATCTCTAACTCCTGTTCAACAAAAGGATCCCAAGTTTTAACAAAGAAAGGGCTACCAGAAACAAATACTGGTCCATATTCCAGTGCAGTTATACGATCTTCATCTAAAGAGAAAGTAAGAATAAAAGCCTTATCTCCATGAATAGGGATCGCAACGGATAGCTGAAATCCGAGATTCGTTTCCGAAAATCCGACTTCCTATAGGATTTAATCCGACATATCGGATATCAGCATCGGATATTCTATAGAATTTTACCTCTTAACCCTATCGGAATCAGAATACGCTCTATCCGTTAGGTTAATATCCGACATCCGATAGCATAGGGATGTACTTGTAATTTCCTACCCTATCGACTGTCGGAGAACCTAATACTCTCTAATTATCTATTGAATCTCTAATCTCTATTGAATCTCTATTCTCTAGTCTAGCGTTTTTTCATTCTAAAAAACTCAACAGAGAAGAGATTCGTCGATTCGAGAAGTTTGAGAAGATTGAGAGAAAGGAATTGAGTGACTGAGTAGGTTTGATCAAGAAGTTTGATGATCAGAGACTCTCAGAGAATTAATTCATGAATATAATCTATTGTTTCAAAGTTAGATTTCTTTTTTCCCCCAAATCGATTGCATATTTTGTTGTTCTTCTAATCTAATCGAAACCCTAAGTAAGTCATGAATGTTTCTATGTTTAATTTTGATATTCTGAGAATCAATTTTTTCCAGAGAAAATTAGGGTTACTTGTAGCATTTCATCCTGGTTCAGCATGGAAATATCTTGATCAATTCTTCATCGGGTATTTAAAAGATTATCAAGCTTCTGAAGTTTCTAAAAACTATGAGAAATTCAAAACAGACTTGACCCGAATTTTCAATGCATATGAATCACAAAACGGCACTTCAGCTCCTGCTTTCTTTAGCAACTCTGTCTCTCGCAAGGATGTAAGAAGGTCAGGTACAGCTAACGCAGATTATGCTGATTTTATGTTGGAAAATGATGAATGTGATGTTCAAAAGTCTGAGTTAGAGAAGTACTTAGAAGAACCAATTCTTCCAACCCCGTCAGTCCAAGATGAATTGAACTTTGATGTATTGGTTTGGTGGAAAATGAATGGCCCTAAGTACCCAAGTCTGGCAAAGATAGCAAGAGATGTGTTGGCTCTGCCAGTGACCAGTGTGGCATCAGAGTCCATGTTCAGTAAGGGTTCCAACAACACATAGAACTTCATTAACTCCAGATTAGTCCAAGCATTGGTATGCTTAAGTGATTGGCTACCAGACTTATTTGATGCAGGTAAATCTTCTTTTATTTTCCTTAGTTCTTTTCCTTAGCTTTCCGATGCTTGAAAACTTTACAGTATCATGAATCGAATCAATACTGACAAGTGACAACATATGGTTCTTTTGGAAGGGTAAGGCTGAAAAACATATTGGTTTGATTTAATACATATTGGCTTCCTAAGCACATTCTGCATCTTTGTAATTGTATCTTTGTACTGCATAATTTGCAAATTGAGATTTCATAAAATGTTAGGTACATTATTTTGTATGTGAATTTCTTTCGTTAACTAAGAAGCTTGATAATAGGTATTATTTCGTTAGGTAAATACCTCTTGAGATGCATGGTGATTTTATGTGTTGTGGTATATGAAATTGCAGCCATCTGATGTTTAGATTTGTTTTTGATTGTTATTTGGTTCATGGTTGAGAGGATTAAGCCCATCTTCCTCAGCGTGAAATTTTGTCGTTCTCCTATATCTCTCTGCACCTTGTTACCTCTGTGAATTTTTAGATTGCATATCTTTTGCTTGATTAGCATGTGGGTATGTGTGTTGCTTATAGTGGTGAAAGCTTTTGTAATGAATTTTCTTATCAATTGATTCTTTGTAAATGTAGATATGGAAATCGTGGACTGAAGTGAAGTTGATGCAATGATGCAACATGCCAGGCAACCAAGCAAGATCACACTACAGAAAAACCTCTGTATAAGAATATTCTAGGGACATAAAAAAATATTCGTATATAGGGGTTATTATTATACGGAGGCGTACCTTGAATAGACCAAAGAAAATTTTTCATACATGCACTTGAGAAAATACATATATATGCATTGGAAACACAAAAATGAATCTAGGTAAATATTAACTCAACTTTGACACCGAAAATTGACCAAAGAAATCATATAAGTGAAAGATATCACGGAGAATTGACCAGTGAAATTATGTGAGTGAAAGATATTTGTATTAAGTTATGCAGAAAAAAAGCCAAGAATGCACTTTGAAGCAAAATGATCGTGTAAATGATTACAAGAATCTCTTCATCTTAAACTTTGATGCATGACACGACCTAGATTATTTATATCGTAATATCAATTATTTTTTATATAGAGGTAGGTTCCTTAAGACGGGACTGGAAAAATTTATGACTTATTCCAATGTGGAATTTATTCTTAAATGTAACTGGCCCAAATCAGGACCAGAAATTTTTATTCTTATATGGAGTTTATTCCTATATAGGGTATTCTTCCTGAGAGGTTTTACTGTACTCACTTTTGACATTGTTAGCCTTTGATAGACATTGTGTTTTTTTTTTTTTGGCTTTGTTGTAGTCTGTTATGTACTTTCTTTTGCATTCACTAGACTGGGAGTAACTCTAAACATTGTCTTTGTGTGGGTTTGTACTTTCCACCGAACATTCTGAACTCAAAAAGACTAAGACTCTATTTATTTTTTTAGGTTTTTAGTTTTTTTCCTAATTACCGGATTTTATCGGATAAAATTCCGATATCCGATAGCTTATCCTTAACCTTATCGATATGGAATTTTTGGCTTCCGCCGGATATCCGATAATGCTTAACCTTAACCTTATCGGTACTGCCAATATCCGGCGGATATTTATCCGTTGCCAGCCCTATCCTCAATAGTGTTTTTCACAAGCATAAAAGGGTACCTTTTACTAACAAAACCTCCAACAACCATCTTCCCACAACAAACCCATTAAAGATATCAACATCTTTAATGGTAGCAGCAAGCTCACCATCAACCATTGTAAGGGGTTTGTAACTCAAATTAGCAGAAGAGCTAAACAAAGTAGCGCAAGATCTGTTAGCATCTCCACTCCTTTTGGGGTTAGAATTTCAATGGAATCAAAATGTTGAACAGGGGTCCATGAAGCGAACCATAAGCACTCACAGAAGAAGAATTGAATGTGGGAAAGAATTTTAACACACCGCCGCACTTTTGACTTCTGGTTTTAAAAAAATGCCACCGTTTTTTTTTGAAATTTATTAAGTGCCACAATTGTTAGCCTTTCCACCTAGACCCACGAGTTTGGTCATTTTTAGTTGATTTTGTCAAAAAAAAAAAAAAAAAATGTCTACTTTACATACTTACCCTTACAGCCAGGTCCTGTTATCCTTATCACGAAGGGAACAAAAGAAAGAAAAAGCCATCGCCCTCTCCTCTATAGCTTCTGCAGATCTGCTTCTTATTCTTCTCACTATTCCGTTTCTATCTTTTTGTTTCATCTTCTCCTTCTTTCAAATCTCGATCACAACAACAATTACAAGTCATTTTCTCACTATTATACTCTTTAATCGTTACATTTCATTCTTTTCTTTTTTTTTGAAGCATTACATATCATTCTTGAATTCTCGGGGATATGTTTTTTTATTTTAGCTCTAGTGAAGGAGAATGTATATATATACTCTTTATCTCCCGTAGAGATAAAGACAATTTGTAGGAGAAGAAAAAAAAAAGTGCCTTGAAGCTTTAAAATGACGAATACCCGTCAAAATGTGCATACAGTGAAGTCCCATGGGGCTAGAGTTGCGAGAAAACATATGTATGATTGGATTATGTTGGTTCTACTTATGGTGTTGTACCTCATCATCTACCTGATTCATCCATTTCGTCATTATCGGAAAGGATATGATGAATGATCTCAAATTTCCATTGAAAGATGTCACAGTCAAATTCTGGGTTGTTCCGTTATATGCAGCTGGGCATGCTTGGTCTTTTATTCACTGTAATCACAACCGGTATCCTAAAGGAGGCGATAAAAAATGCAACCGTGAAGACCTCGGCCACACTTCTTTTGGCGTTGTTTTCCCGATGGCCAAGATGTTTATGATCTAGCTGGGAATGTTACCTGCCATGGAAAGGAAAATATGGTCAGGGAGGCTTATAAAAGTTTTCCCAGTGGTCATACCTCATGGTCGTTTGCTGGTCTAGCTTTTCTCTCGTTATACTTGGCGGGCAAAATTAAGGCTTTCGACCAAAAAGGTCATGTCGCAAAATTGTGCGTTGTGGTTCTTCCTCTACTGCTCGCATCTGGTGTTGCCATAACTTTAGTGGATGTCTACTGGCATCATTGGGCCGACGTGTTTGGTGGAGCTATTCTGGGTCTGACGACGGCAACAATTTTTTACCTGCAGTTTTTCCCACCTCCATATCATACTGAAGGCTGGGGACCTTATGCATATTTCCGGATGTTGGAACAGTTGCATTATGCCAACTGTGCACGAATAGAACCACAAAGTGAACAGATTATCACAGCACATGATCAGTCTCAAATATTAGATGAATTATTGGAAGCCGGTAAGAGATGATCGATGTTATGATTTCAATCAAGAATATATGAAATAATCAAGTGCATGTATATGTAGGATCAACAAAATGTATTATTTTTTTCACTTTGCAAAGTCAATTTGAATATTAAAAAAAAAGCTTGCAGAGATGAACAAGATTTTATCTACACGTTTTGTTTTTGTTTGACTTGACACCCTGCAAAGTGCTGCTCATCATTAGCCAGTTCCAAGAAGTAGGGAGGTGGGAAAACTTGTTTTACTAACAAGTTTCAAAATCTACCTGATTACAGTAATGAATTGCTAGTTAATATCTCTAATGCTTAAGAACCAGTTTTATAATTTGTTGGGGATATATTAGAAGGGAACATGACACATTTTGACATCATCACTCATGTGTTGAATGCCCCAACTTCTTTGCCAACCCCAACTTTAGCTTAGCAAAGATGATACTTCATTTTGAATGGCATTCCAAACATCCCTATTATTTTCCTCGTCATCGAATTCTGCCATATACTCTTCATGAAGATGATGGCGATGATTAGGCACCTCAAAGAGTGACCAAGTACCATAATGTCCTAGGCCTCGTTCAACATTAGCACCATACAACAGTTGCTGCGAAATGACATCTTGTGAAGTTGCTTCTGTTTCATTAGTAGTCGCCAACGAATTACCTGCTCCATGACAACCATGCTCAACATGGTTGAAATTTTCATTGTCGTGCATCAAATGATCAAGGTCGTCAGGATCATAAATTGCAGGACCATTGCCAGTACTACCACTAACTTTACCCTGACTAGCTATTGCTCCCAGCAAGTTATCATCCTCACTGTAGCTTAGATCCCTCTGCTTGGGAGTCTCCTCATCCCTATCATTCCTGGGACCTGCTACAACTGCCAAATTATAATAACTAGACCCACGAACTTGAACACCCGCTTTGTTTTTTACAACAGTGCGCAGTCTACTACTTATCTGATCGTTATCGAGAGCAGGACATTTTATACTATCACTTCTGCTGATCTTTCTGCCTCTAGGAGTAGTACTATTTAAATAATTAGTATGATGATCCAGCCGGGTGACCATGACCCTTGACCTCTGACTTGCACCAGTAGTACCAAATATTCTTACTGGGACAACCTTTTCTTCCAGTAATTTTGCCTTGAGTGCACCAAGCAGCCCACCTAATTGATCTCCACCATCATTCATTTCAAATTTTGCAGTAGCTTTAGTACTAATACCATCCTCAAAGGAGAACGGTGTCATGTACTTCTCTGCAGCTCTATTACTTTTGTTGGAAGAGCAACAAGAGGCTGTGGATGAGTTCGTCAGTGGCAACTCGAAGTTAGTGCGAGCGTTGAGTCCACGGAGGGTGCGGGCGGCATCATCATAGGCACGCGCTGCTTCCTCTGCTGTATCAAATGTACCAAGCCATAGCCTAACCTTCTGTATGGAGTCTTTGATCTCAGCCACCCATCTCCCTGACGGTCTCTGTCTTACTCCAACAAACCTGCGAGAATTACTACCACGACCAACATCAGGCGAAGATGAGAAAGCCTTTCTTTTCACATTACCTTCAACGGGTCCTCGCATCCGTTAATGTTGTGAAGGCAGCTTGCGTAAAATGCAGTTGATGGTTCAAACCTCAAGAGTGTTGAAAGACCGCTTTATAAACACAAATGGGGACTGGAAAAAGGATCTAAGTTGGAAAAGAAGACAAATGTAAACGGTTCAACATAGCATGAATCAAAAATCTATGTTTGTAAATAATATAAATGCAACCTTGCTATTGCAGGCCAAGAAAACCATGTACGGGAAGAAAACTATGTACGGGAGTTTATTCTGTTTGTTCTTGCTTACCTTTAACTTCACCTAAAAATATTAATGTAAGAAGTTTTGTCCTTTGCTTTTGTGCTCGTCTCTGGAAATGTTTGTTTGTGGTGTGAATCATAAGATCATTTGCCATGGGTACGTCCATGAAGAAAACGGCTTTGGCATATTATTGTTTGATAGTATATATTGATTGCGTTGCAAACATTTGTATTGTAACACAGTTTTGCAACTTCTTTGACCAAGACTCTACTGTCCAAGCTTCAAACCAGACTCGTCCTCAAATCTGGAAAACGAGACTTTATTATAGACCCTGTGGCTATTTATTAATCAGCCACCTAATAATTCATGGTTTGACGTGGGCTTCCTAGAAGGATGCATTTTAGGCCGGATCATCTTAAAGATAACCAGTGTGTTAAATCCAGATACAACATTGCAGCTTTTATATAATCATCACTCAAAGAAAAGATCACAAGCATAAGAGACAAATGTGACAGATGTTACAAACTAAGACTCAGATCACTAAAGAAAATGAAAACCAATTGCTCAAAAAAAAAAAAACAGTCCACCCAACTCCGGGTGGATGTGAATCGAAATTCACTATCCAGAAATCATAGTACTGTTCAGTACCTCCTCCTCGGACTTCTAGAACGGTGCGCACGTGGTGATCTGCAGACAATTAAAGCCAGTATATTATTTTTAGGAAGAGATAGGAGTGCATCCAAACTTGCGGTACAGCAAGATAGTTCAATCACAAAGTAACATAACATACTGATGCCGCAGTCATATAGCTTTTTCTTGCATTGGTAGACTACGGATAAAAAAAGAGGTTGTACCCAGTACAGTTTATAGAGAAAAGTAAAATAAAAATCATATTGGTTAGAAATGACTTGGATTACCAAGACCGTGTAAGAACAATCTATGATACTAAGACCTCTGTTCAATGCAATAGAAAACTAAAAACAAACATTAAATCAGTTGCACTTTTAAGCAAACAAAGAGAAGTGAAATCAGATACTAGAAACACATAAGTAAATAATAATACAGCATATGAAGGCTCCCAATCTACTAAGAAAATAATAAACAGCAATCACAATCACTCGCCATGATCACCATAGTAGAAACAATAAGTAAGTGATGTGTGACACCGCATACAAAAACAGTCTGAAAGACTTAACATACCTCCTCCTCATGTTCCTCCGCTTGGAGGGTCCAGTGCTGAAGGCCCAGTCAACTGAGATGGACTGGGTTAGAAGCTCGACCCCATTCATTGAGGATATTGCAGATTGAGCCTCCTCAAACTCTTCATACTCGATTAATGCATAGCCCTGGAAAGAAAATATTATACGTCTGGTGATAAATAGAAGATGCCAAATGGGAAAATTTGTAAGAGGAACTAGCAGCTTGCAGTTAATTTCCTCTATGCCATCTATACTAGAGACAGAAACAGACAAATGCATCCCAATTGCTCTACTAGTAGTAACTGGTTTATTGAGAAATCAATAAGCTAAACAAGCTAAACAATAACTCTTATCATAAAACCACAAGTCTAGTCAAAGAAGTTATACGTCTCAAAAGAAGTCTAGTCAAGTCTGCTCTTAAGTTATACGTCTCATCACATGAACAAGCAGAAAAAAAACATTTCAAAAATTTTAACCTGAGTTACAACGACACGGACACGGTGTCAGTGTCCTGTGTCCAGTACGGTACCTTGACACGACAACTCAAAAAACTAGAAAACGGGTACACGGATAGCGAACTTAGCAAAAGACATACATATAGGTGTATGATCAATAAAAAAGGCATTAGAAATACAGACTCCATTTATATTTCTACATATCTTCATGATCTCATAGGTATAGCTGTAGTTGTAGGGAAATATCTCTCTAAAGGTAAAACTCCTTAATGAAGATAAGAAAATATCTTTTTACCAAAGATAAAGGTCATTATAGAAGTTAGGATAGTGAAAATATCTTATAAATCTGCTATAACTAAGGTATTTTTAAATCCTATTAAGTATTTTATTCTATTCTTGGTAATTGAGCCGTTTCCTACACGTGTCCATGTCCAAATGTGTCGACACGGTTCCATTATTTTTTTGAAGTGTCCTTGTAAAACAGATTTAAACAATTAATAATTAAACAATTAGTAAACATTGTGTTTCCACCAAATTGCACAGTTTCAAAATAAACTTCTACGTTTGCCCTCATGGCTTCATAGAACATTCAGTACAATCTTCTTTGTGTGCCTAATTAGATTTAACTACTCACAGTTAAAAAAAGAAACTAAACACTGAATACAGTGTTACAAAGCAGTGCTTAAAAATGGACTATTTCCCCAGCAAAACTAAACTTAGTTTTTAAAACTCTTTTCAAGCAAATTTAATTCTCTTACAAGCTATATGCGTTAAAAGCTGCTTCCCTTGTTCAGTGGGCAGTGAGGGTGCATGTGAAAGAGACAAGTGTCCTATAGTACTTGGTCCACTCGTAGATATGATTCAAGATCCGATAATTCCAAAAACAAATGTTATAACTTTAACAAACACACTTGATTGCACACTAGATTAAAAGCCAAAACAATGTAATATCATGGAGTATAGACGCTTCTTGTTTTGGCATACATGGTAAGCTACATTATCTATAAGTTAGAAAACATTAATTACAAAAGAGCACGTATAGTTGAAGCGTTATAAAGTGGTTGAAAAAGGATGCTAGTTTGCACTAAGGTAACACCAGAAGTTGTGAGGTACTACATGGAGAGTACTCATCCTGCAAGAAACTGCACATATCTATACCATGAAGAAAGATACCCGCTAAAAGCTTTTACATACCTTGACAAATCCAGTACGGCGATCAAGATTCAGATGCAAATTCTTAATCTCACCAAACTCGCCAAATGCATTTTGAAGATCATCCTCTTGTGCTTCTTCATGTACCCCGGTAACCAAAATAATCCACCCTTCAATGGCTGTGGTATAGATGAAAACTTAATGAGACACAAGATAATATAACAAATATAGATACACTTGTAATGCGCAGGTGTGGATGTACCCAGTAAGATAGGAAAGCATCATAAATTAGTAAGCACAGCTGAACTTCCGTAGCTGAAAATGTGAAAGCTACCATTATAATTTATAATATATGAGTAAGCGCTGCCCATTAACCTTTCCTACAGATAGATAAGGCAGCAGAACTACAGCAAGGTCACACGAATTAGAAGATGCAAATTTATGATATCCATGACAAATGATATCCTACATCTTTCCAACATAATATGGAACTCACTAAACTACCAGCTTAATTCTTTTACGAAGCCATTATGTCAAATGTGTAATTTTACTCTATCTATTGTTTGTCTAATCATTCTTCGTTATAACAACAGCGTAAGGTATTCATAGAGCGATTGACAGACAAAAGCTATCTAACAAGGGTCTGCAGTTTTCAAGAAATTTTTGTGTCGGCATGTCTCAATATTGGGGAAACCAACTGAACTAATTTATTTAGCATTATAAGTGCCACTCTTACACCAATTATGATTAATTGTCTCCTTTTACTTAAGAACATGGGTAGATTTTTCTTTTCCATGGACCACCGATTTGGTTTTCATGCTGTGTCCACCACCCCATTGGTGTTAGACACTCCATACTGAGGCTGGAGAATGAAATGAAATTCATACCCACATAACTGTTACATCTGGAGAATGAAATTCATACCCACATAATTGTTACATAAATTCTATATAAACTATAACTTGACACATTCAAATGGGACCATTATAACCTTCTTTCATAAACTTGGTAATACAGAGACTGTAATTTACAAGTTCATCCTTACTGTTCGAAAATGTCCAGTCCTAATTAAGACTACAACCAGATCAGTCCAATCAGTAGTCAACTTATTGCCCAACAAAGAGGAAGAGCAATGATTCTAAACAAAGAATCACATTGAGAAATTTCCCTCAAGCCCCCAATTCTAGCCATCCGTGTCTAAAATCGGTGTAAATGTAAAATCCATGAAATCGAAGACACCACAATACTTTCAACTAATCAATCACCTTAAACTAGCATTCATCTTCCTCGCAAATTGAGTTTGTTTCCTAGAGTGTCTCTAATGTTGATAGAAAGCTTTTGCTGTACCTAAACTAAATGTCTGCCGCAAACCCTAAATGATACTCCACGATAACATATTTTTCGCCTAATTAATTAGTCATAGACTACACCCTAGAAATCAAAACTATCTACACGCAAATAAACAGATTAAGAGCTGAAAAAGAACAAACATTCCGCTTAGCATAAGAAGAGCCATAAAATCAAGATTCTTACATCTTTGGGCACCAGGACCGCCATCAGAATCAAGAGAATCGAAATCTTTAGAAGCAAATCGGTTGGTGCGCTCAGCTTCGGTGCGCTCATCACGAAACCCTCTACCTTTAGTCTTCTTTGGTGCGGAGAACGAAGAAGAACCTCCTTCTCCACCACCAATAACAGCTGATTTAAGCTTAGGCTGAGGAGCCCTAGGAGAAGCCGCTTCAACTTCGCCTTCGTCCATTAGATCGTCATCCTCAGGCTCGAAATCAACGGCTTCTACATCTGCGTTGTTGGCCATTATCACGACTTCCTTTTTGCTCTTCTTCTTCTCCGATTGATTTTTCTATCTACTTAGGCAGGAATGAGGAGAAAACTGTTTCCGGTATTCTACGCACAGTCTCGAAGAGAGAGGGTTTTTATTTTAAACCCAAGTCTAATCAGATCATATCTCTCAACTGTAGTTAAATTCACCTCCGCGGACTAGTAGTGGTTTGCCTCTGGTTAACTCATCTTCATGGACCAACAACCTGTTTGTTTGCAACTGATTCGACGTCTGAATCTGAGTCAACCCCTGACTCGGGCCGAGTCAACAGTTAGACTGTTTGTTTTCCATTTTGAGTCAGATCTGACTCGATCTCTGACTCAGACATAATTCCTGATTCGGACCCATTTGAGTCAGGTAACAAAATACTCCTGACTTATGGGACCAAACTCCTGACTCACAAATTTTTGAGTCAGATCTGACTCAAAACAAACATATTGAGTCAGATCCAGATGAGTCAGGTGGTTTCACTCAGATCTAGACGATTCAGATGAGTCAGGAGTAAACAAACATGGTGTAAGAATGCTACGCGTCAGGTCATCATACGTGGAAGTAGTCCAGCGTCCTTAGGCCTAGTACTCCCTAGTCCAAAAAAAAAACCCTGGCTTAACAGTTTGGTGCAAATATTTAACGAGTTAGTCCAAAATGGTACCGGTTCAAACTAATCGAGAACCAGAAATGCCCTTCCTTATGATGATACATGGATATGAACGATTTTTTTTTAATTTTCAGATTTCAAATTTAAATCAGGAGAGATTCAGAGATAGAGAAAGAGAGAAACCAAGAGAGATTTTGATGGGATTTTTAGATTCAATCGTTTCTCCATCAGATTTCGATCCCAGGTTAGAGATCTCAGATTTCAGTCTCATCCTTTCTACTATTTTGTTTGTTTCTTTGAATCTATTTTTTTGAATTTTTTTTCTTAGTTTGAATGTATGGGATGATATCAATTTTGTCTTTCGTCTTTCATTCGATATTTTGATTTCTTTTTTTGATTTTGATTTTGTTAAGTTTTGATTGTCATGAAACTCTTTTGTTTTAAGTTTTTGATTTTGATTTGTTTTTGGATGTATGATATGAAATCGATTCGATTTTTGGTCTTTGTTTTTCTGATTTTCCATTTCTTCTGTGTGTTTTATTAACAAGCTGAAAGTTATTCATGGTTTAAATTGATAGAGTAATTGATTTCTTTTATTTTTTTGACTGTACAGAATGTGTACTTTCTTGTACACTGTATATGTTTCGATTTATTATGATTTTAAGGTTGATTCTCAGATAATTTAAATATGATTCGGATCTTTTAATGTTAAATCTATGTCTTAGTGGATTCGATTTTGAGATCTTTTAGATGTGACTTGGATCTTTTTTATTAGTTATTGGATTTATCATTGTATGTGGATTAAACCTAAGAATGCTACTTTTTGAGATCTTTTGCATGTGGTTTAGATCTTTGATGTCTTCATTTATGTGTTTTTGATATATGTTTTTTGTAATATGCAGTGTATCAACCATGTCTGGGTAGATTTTGTATGCTATCTTGAATCATGGTGAGCATTCGGCCCTATTTGGTAGATGTGTACATATTTTTACAGTAATATTTTCTACGATGAATGCATGGGTTGTTTTATTTGAACCATTGATCTATTTTGTTATTTTCATGTAAATATTTATATACATGTACACTAGTATGCTATGTGATGGATGCATGACCTGTTTTGTTGGTATATACACTAGATTTTGGTATTTTTTTGTAGATGTGTACATGTTTGTACTCTGAAATTCTCTGTGATGAATATATGGTTTGTTATGTGGGTATGGATGTTATATTTTGTTAGGTTTTTGTAGAGTGTAAATGTTTTGCAGACTAGGCTGCTCTTTGATGAATGCATGGCATGTCCAGTGGTGTATGATGCTAGCATGTGCATGAATGTTTTAGTTTTATGTAGAGGTGTAAATGTATGTACACTAATATATGTTTCAGTTTGCATAGCATGTGCATGCACTTTAATGTACATCGGATATTTTGATATATGGTTTTTGTAATATATTGGGTATCGACCATGTCTGAGAAGGTTGTATATGTTGTTTTTGAATCATGGTGAGTATTCTGTCATATTTTGGTAGATGCGTACACATTTGTAAACTAAAACTTTATGTGTGATGAACACACGAGTTGTTTTGTTTGAATTAATGTTGTATTTTTGTTGTTATTCTGTAGATGTGTACATACTTATACACCAGTGTGATATCTCATGATTTTATGTTCTGTTTTGTGGGTATGGATGTTGGATTAATTGGATTTTGAAGGTGTGCACCATTTATAGTTGTACACCATTTGTGTTGTGTTAATGTTATATGGTATGCTTTAATTAGGGGTATGAATGTTGGATTTTTGTAGTTGTGTACATATTTCTACACCATTGTGCTCTCTCATAATTATATGGTCTGTGTTTGTGGGTATGGATGTTTGATTAATTTGATTTTTGTAGAGTTGTACATGTTTGTACACTAGTATGCTCGGTGATGAATGGATTGTCTGTCATGTGAGTATGGAAAGAATTTGTTACGTTTTTATAGATGTGCCCATATTTGCACACCTGTATGCTCTGTAATGATTATTTTGAAGTTTATTTTTGATTTTAAGATTGTTGGGATCATGTTGTTGTGTGTACATAGTTTATACACATGTTAATGTTAATGTGTACATAGTTGTACACATACTGATTATTAATGATTAAGAACTTATTACCCTTATCCACCTTTGACATTAATTTTTTTTTTTTGAATCAGGTGCATGAATCATTGGCCGCAGTTAATGAAGATTGTTGGACATGGATACGATACGAGATGATTACCTCTTGATTATTCTATTTATAAATGGTGGATGTCACTAGGGTAAGTTTCTTTACCTTCGCAATTGAACTTGAAATCTTATTTTGAGCATAGTTCACTCTAGTAATGATGCAGATGATATGTCACATTTCAAAGTCGTTAGGTATTATTTGATTTAATATGTTATAACTCTAGGGACTCATAAGCTCAAAATGATTTTATTCAATATGGGTAGTGATATTGTTTCTTAGGTACACGATTCAAGTTGCATACGTGTGTATAAAATGGTGCACGTTGTCCTGTCTCATTTATATATGGCATTTTATGGGTACGGATGTGCACAGGTTGATTGTTTTGTGCACAGGTTGATTGTTTTCAAGTTGGATAGTTCTGCAACTAAGTGTACATAGTTGTACACATGCTTTTTCTTAATGTGAACATATTTATACACATGTTTATTGTTTTTGAATCTGTGCATAGTTCTGTAACTTTATGGTGCTTTGTTTTTTCCATATCATTTCATTGGTGTTTTATGTTTTATTTTCCAGGTTGAAGATTATCATATTGATGTCTAAAAGACAGGTAAAAGCTTTTATGGATAGGATCATTAGTCCCATATCCAGGACTCCATTTGGAAGACGAAAAACTCAACGCAATAAAATTTTAAGGGAGAAGTAAAGAATACCTATGATCTGCACTGAGTGCTTTACTTACCTTCCCTTGATGATTTACTACCCTTCTTGCTTACGGATTTGTACTTTTTGTTTTCATGTAGCTTGTTAAAATGGATGACACTATCTTATTTATTTTAAGAATCTAGTTTGGTTTTTACTTCAATACATGTGTCTTCATTTCTGCGGGTATGAATAATTTTCTAATATGTCAATACATGTTCAACATCATGTACACTTTAATTTTCTAACCTATCAGTAGATGTGCACCTTCATGTACACTATTATGTATGCATGAATTTTTTTACCTATAATCTACCCTGTAAATATGACACAAATCTACATTCAAAACATCATTCACACTAATAATAAGATTAATTCAAGGTTTACTAGTAATCATACTTGTTTAAGAAATTTAAGAAACATAGTTGTCAAAAGTTTGATAAAGTTACAAACAATTTAAGAAAGTTTTAACCAGAAATCAAGTTGTTTCTATCCTACTCGCACGCTAATCTTGGTATGCTTTATCTTCTGCAATATTCTACAGTTTGGCAGGATCACCGACAGGTTTCTGCAGTAACTGATGCTACCATCTCCAATAAGTATGTACACACCTATAAAAATCAGATAAATCCAACTTCAAAAATTATGAAACATGCACTAGTATGCACACCCTACAAATCCAACTTCGAAGATTATAAAAACCGCGACATCCGTACTCACAAAACAGATCATATACCCATGACATAACATATTAGTGTACAAATATGTACACACCTACAAAAATCTTACAAATCCAATATCAATGCTCACACAAGAAAGATCATATTCCCGTGACATGATACAGTAGTATATAAGTTTGTACACACCTATAGAAATGGCACAACCTGACATTCAAAGCCGCATAATATATCCTATTCCCATGAGATGATACATAGGTGTACAAGTATGTACGTAACTATAAAAATTTAACAAATCCAGCATGCATGCTCACACAAAACATGACATATGTCCATGACATGATACAGCAGTGTACAAGTATGTACACACCTACAGAAATGGAAAAACTCCAACATTCAAAACCACAAAACAGGTCATATTTCCCATGACATGATACAGCGGCGTACAAGTATGTACACTCCTGAAGAAATCTAACAAAAACAACATGAATGCCCACGAAATAAGCCATATTTATGCACTGTAAGCCATACATCCTTGAGTTATCATATATGTGTATCAATCTGTCCATATACCCCTGAAATAGCATGTTGTTGCGCAAATGTGTGCACAACTACAATAAATCTAAAAAAAACAACATTCATACCCACATAACAATCCATAGACCCCTGAAATAGCATTACAGTGCATAAATATGTACACTACCACAATAAATATGTAAACTACCAACATTCATGCCCACAGAATAGTCCATACATCCCTGAAACAACACTTCGGTGTACAGAACTTTACACCATCACAAAAATCTAACGACATTCATACACATAGAACAGTCCATACATCCCTGAAACCGCACTGCGGTGTACAGATCTGCACACTATCACAAAAAATCAAACAAAAACGACATTCACACACATGAAAGGCCATACATCCCTGAAACAATATGTCGGTGTACATATCCGTACACTATCATAACAAATCTAACAAAAATAACATTCATACACACGTAACAGGCAATACATCCCTGAAACATCACGTCAGTGTACAGATCTGTATACTATCACAAAAAATTTAACAAAATAGCACTCGTACACACATAACAATCCAATATATGAAAGTAGCAGATGATATTACCTTTTTTTTTACTTGAATAAGTGTTGAATCTTCTTTTGTTGTTGTTTTTCTTCTTTGAAGGTCTTGATTTCTCTTCAATCGCCGATTTCCTTTTAGATAATGATGGTTTTGGATCTTTTGCTACCTAATTAGATGTTCAATCTAATGCTTGTTGTCGATTTGTTCTCTTTGAAGCTCTTGATTTGTTTTAATTCATTGATTTCGATTTAGATGATGATTCTGGACTGTTTTGTCGTTGCATCTTCTTCACCATGATGTTACTGTTGCTGCGATGTTCATCCATATCTATAGTTTTGATTTGAATATCACTAATTTATGTTTCTTTTTCTCTCGGTTAAATGATTATTTTGAAGAAAAAAATCGTTTTTTTCCTTCTAGTTTTTGTTCGGGAAAATATCGTTTGGTCCTTTTTTAGGTAGTCCCAAGTCTGTTTAGTCCTTTCAGAAATCACCCTTTCCATTTAGTCCATAATTATTTAAAAATATTAAATGGACCAAAGTACCCTTCCGTGTTAATTCCTACTTATTTTTTGTAGCAGTTCATTATGTCTGATGAACTCCGGAGTTCATTCCTTCAAATGAACACCTAATAAAAACCTAAAAAAAAATTGTTTACTTATTTTTTGTAGCGGTTCATTTTGTCTAATGAACTCCGGAGTTCATTCTTTCAAATGAAACCAAACTAAATCACACATGAAAACAGAGTTCATTCTGTAAAATGAACATAACACAAAGCTTCATTATTATGACAAAAAACAGAGTTCACTCTTTCAAATGAACTCCTAATAAAACCTATATGAAACCGAGTTCATTCTTCAAATGAAATCCTAATAAAACCTATAAAACCGAGTTCATTCTTTCAAATGAACTCCTAATAAAACCTATATGAAAACCAAGTTCAAATGAACTCCTAATAACTCAAGATCTAAAACAGAGTTCATTCTTTGACATGAACACACAAAAAAACCATAAAAAATCAGATTTCATTTTGTTTGATGAACTTCGTCGTCTTCATCATTTTTCAACATAGTTCATTCTAATCAATGAACTTCATCAAAAATCATCATATTAATTATCTTCAACAGCAGCAGCAACAAACGATGATGGAGAAGAAGAAAACGATGAAGAAATCAAAGAGTTTCAAGCTACGAACAACAACATCATCGTCTTCGTCATCATATTCAAGAGCAGTAGCGGAAAACATAGAAGAAATAGCCCTAAAATCATCGTCGTCTTCATCATCTTCAAACAGCAGCAACAACAATGATAAAAAAACAAAAAATAAACGCAAAAGCTTCATCATCATCATCTTCTTCATCGTCTTCATCATCATCAACAACAACAACAGTAGTAGTAGTAGAGAAGAAAAAAACAAAAACATCGTCTTTCATCATCTTCTTCATCATTAGCAGAAAAAAGAATGGAGAAATGAAAAAAAAAACATATCTCAAACTAAAGAAGAGAGAGAAAGTGAATCTGAGAATAAGATATTTTCTACTCTTTTTTTGTATATATATGGACCCAAAAGGATATTTCTGTCCCTACAAGATAACAAATACATAATCCATGACGTCACCCTAAGACCAAATTATAATTTTTAGGAACAAACTGTAATATATTTTTCCAAAAGGACCAAACAGATAGTTGACTGAGTCAACTGGACTAGACTCTCTCTAATATATTATTCCTAGGACTAAATGGTATTTCCGGCTAGAGTTTTGATTTGAACCTTCATTAATTTATGTTTCTTTTTCTCTCGGTTAAATGATTATTTTGAAAAAAATAAACGTTTTTTTTCTTCTAGTTTTTGTTTAGGTATTGAGAAGAATAACAGTTTTAATTCGCAGCAAGTTTGGATTAAGAAAAATGTGTGAAGGATATTAATGTCTTTGCATCTTTTTTGGACTAATTTGTCCCTAGTTGACTCGGGTTGGAATAAACAGTACTTTTGGACTGGTTTTTGGACTAAACCGTATTTTTCCCTATGTGGAACCACTAACCCCAATAGGATTCATCAATCTTACGTCTAGGACTTAGACCGTTTGACCAGGGAGCATGTTTATTCTGGGTATGAAAAACCTTGCAAGTAAAATCCAATGAAAAAAAATTGGACAAGGAAAAAGAGCACGAATATTAATATTTTGAAAGAAAATTTAAACGTCAATAAGATGTTGCCTCGTTAAAACTTTGTCAGGAAAATCACATGGGACAAAACCTGAAACGAAGGAAAAAGAGTACAACTTTTGACGTAAATATGGATGTTAACCCAACTATACGAGTCTTACGGAAGACAAGCATTAAAATAATAACTCTAGTCAATCTCAAAGATGAGTTTAAGCTAGCATAATTCTAATTGCAAATTTAAGAAATAAAAAAAATAGAATTTATACTGCTAAAGCGTGGATTTTAGTATTTTAAAAACTCTTCAAGAGACCTAGAAAGTTGATATCATCAATTAATTAATCTGGATTTTTGGTTCGTACCAAAATTTTAAAAACACAGAAAGGATTATTAAACCTGATAAAATCGAGTCAATTGGCTGCATGAATATAATTTGAATCCTACAAGGATTACAAATTTGAATATGTTCCCCGACCACATAAGAGTCCTTCAAAGACTGTCACGCCAAATGTGTCTTATAAGAAGAACAATTATTAAACCAATCCTAAGGTTCGAGCGAAAAGAAAACCCTCAAATTGTTTTTAAAATGAACATATTTGTCGTATGACGCATTATGACTACACCAACCTATAGTTAGTAGGCTTGGCACTTTTAAGGTGTTAAGTCTTGGATCCAAAATTGTGTTAATCGAGAAATCAATCCAATCTAATTTGGATTATATGCCAACCAATCACATACGTCGATATTCCTCTGTAGAGGGATTCACAACCACCACCATTTATTTCAATAACTATTGTAGAGGAATATTCAACAATATTTAGCTTATCACAGTCCTACGAGATTCTCAAGTATATGTGTATCTTAAAAAATATTATTCACAGAATTACTTGTACCAGTGCCCGCAGGCATTAGTCTCCTTATCTTCCCATGAGTGATATGAATTATGAGAATGTGGATCTTTTTTGATACACTCAATTGGGGCACTATCTGTGGCCTCTTATAAAATGCTACGAATTTTATAAATGTAACTTGATTTGCCTTTCCAAGAGGCATAAGCTTATTAAAAGCAAAATAAAATATTTATGCGCTTATTTGAGATGGCAGCCTTTTTGGATTTGATCATGATGGAAGAGAAATGTATGGTAGTGTATAGTCTCCCTCTAATTATGGCTGAAATATTATCATCTCATATACGAAAAAAAAAATGTAGAGTATTTTCCGATCAAATCAAGGACATATAGTAATAATATATTTTGGATTTTAATAATAATACTAGTTTGACTGTAGATAATGACTTCAAAATACATAAAAAAATGTCCTTAAAAATTATAATTTACTTGATATACAAATTTAATATCAACCATGGATTTTAATAGTTACAACCAAAAGCATATAAAATATACTAATAAATCTCCAATGACCTGTAGTGCCGACGAGATATTCATTCACCTAAGAATGAAATTATAGAAACTTTATTTCATCAAAAAAATAAAATTTTAAGATATATAACATATATATATATATATAGTCACTACAAGGACTAATGATTTAGGCTAACAATCCGGGTGCGTACCCTTTAATCTTTCGTGTCCTACTGAAAAATGAAACAAATCCGAACTTTGGAGAATACTACCGAGAAAAAATTAAAATTTCCAAATATCATTCAACAATGCAGCAATTTCTCGTTTACCGGTGCTTAAGGATATTTCATCCTTAAGTATTGACGTAGAAAAAGTTTGTTATAATGATGAAACCATTATCGTTACTCTCTTTGTAGAGAAAATTCACGTTGTGGTTGATGGATAGTTTCTTTTAAAAGAAACTGAAACTATTGTTTCCCATATCTCATCTTTTCAAAAGCGCATTACCAAGTCCAAGATCCCTAGCTAGAGAATAGAAATCTATACCATTGTCATGTGAAAATCATTGGTTACTTGAAAACCCGTGTTATAGATTACAGAGGATTTCTTGTAATGAATAGAAATCATTGGTTTCCTGCAAACATGTAGTCTATGCCATTTTTTTTGTTGGAATCGACAAAAAATATCAAAGCATATTGGATAGAATTTCTTTGAAAAACCAATATCTCATCTTGAAAAAGCGGGGGTCTATCAACCACACTCAATATTTCGCTTAGCTCCAATATACTTTCAAGAGAATCAACTAGACAGTCAGACTCAATCTTAGGAAAAGTATATCCAAGAATTATATCTCAATTTATTAATTCAATCTTCAATCAAACAAATAGGAATTAACGAGCTCGATTGAATATAAGAAATAACTTGGACGGTACCAAAAACCAAAATCCAAGTGTCAATCAATATAATCAACAACCAAAGGTTGGATTCACAATTGATTGAACTTACGCAACCTGTGATATTTCAATTATATAAACAAATATAATGCAGAAAAGAAATAACATAGACACCAGAAAATTTGTTTAACGTAGAAACTGCAAATGCAAAAAAAAAAAAAACTCGAGACCTAGTCCAGATTTGAACACAACATTGTATTAAGCCGCTACAGACACTAGCCTACTCCAAGATAACTTCGGAATGGAATGTAGTTGAACCCTAACCAATCTCACACTGATCAAGGTACAGTTAAGCTCTTTACGTCTCTAAATCCCAGCAGGACTCTACGCACTTGGTTCCCTTAGATGATCTCACCCACAACTAAGAGATGCTACGACCCAAAGTCGAAGACTTGATAAACCAATCTGTATCACACAGAAAAGTCTATTGAATAGATAAATCTGTCTCCCACAGATATACCTATGAGTTTTGTTCCGTCTTTTGATAAATCAAGGTGAACATGAACCAATTGATATACCAGACTTATATTCCCGAAGAACAACCTAGAAATATCAATCACCTCACAATAATCTTAATCGTATGGTAGCGAAACAAGATATTGTGGAATCACAAACGATGAAACGAAGATGTTTGTGACTACTTTTTATCTTGCCTATCGGAGATTCAATCTCGAGCAAATCTTAGAGAAGATAGTACTCAATCATGATAGAAAACAGCAAGATCAGAACAGGAAACTACAAAGAAAATAGTTGGGTATGGATTCACAATCCCAATAAAGTCTTCAAGTCGTTAACCTAATGGGTTTTTTGAAAAATCTAAGGTTAAAGGAGAATCGACTCTAGTCGCAACTAGTATCACAGAAGAGGTGTGGGGATTAGGTTTCCCGGTTGCTGGAGTTCTCCCTTATACAGTCTTCAAATCAGGGTTTGAAATCAATGCTACCTTGGTAACAAAGCATTCAATATTCACCGTTAGATGAAAACCTTGTTAGACTCAAGCTAATATCTTTCAACCATTAGATCGAACTTAGCTTGTTACACATGAATGAAAAGTGACTTCATTTAGATATGAGTAACCGTACCTAAACATGTGCACCTTGTTAGCTCAACAATAGTTAACTGGAGTTAACCATATGGACACTTTCATATCAACCATATTCATCTTAACCATAATGTTAGAGCACTGCTCGGTCGAACTCGCAAGCGTTGCTATCTCAAGCTTGTTTGTCAAGTTTAGTTGCCAAAACTATATAAGTCTTGATTTCTAATCTACTTATATCTAAGTCTCAGATTAGGATAGTAAGTGTAGTTGAGCTTCAGATTTCATGACATTTATCGAATGAAGACGAAGAACTACTCAAGGGAACTTGTGGAACTTCATCAACAAATGGTATGTGGAGACTTGAACTCATCTATAACTCAAAAGTATATCTTCTCTATCTCATGTTTGAGACAAAAATTCATATTGTTATATAGACTTCAATTATACACATTTGGTATTTCGAGCCGAGTTTATCTCGCTTATATATTTCTCAAAATATGTGTTGATAAGCTTTCACTTTAACCAAGTTCATCTTTTATTCTTGATGAAAGTCAAAAGATGATCATGTGAAAATCTCCTTGTAACATCTTGCATGATTTGTGTCAGACAGTCATTTGATGTAGACTCGGAATGTTTCGTATTGATCATTCGATCACTTGAAAATTGCTTTGAAGCTAATAGTTTGTGTGAGACAGCTATTGTCGTCTTCCAAGGATGTTTCACTGATTGAAATGAGGGTTTAGAACATGTAACCATGATTGGATATAAACATAGTGTGTATTCACATTTGCGTAGTCCGAAATCGGGAACCATGGTATGCGTACCCGTACGCGTACTGGTTGGTTGTTGGAAGTTCGGAAACTAAGTATGCGTACCCGTACGCGTACTTGCGTAACCAAACTCAGCCTGGATACTTAGGTAATGCGTACCCGTTTGCATACTTAAGTAGGTTATGTTCTAAAATCGGTTTGTTCATGAACTAATACATTTATATAATAAATCTTTTGCAAACCGTGGCTATAATATTCATGAAATGATTCGAGTGAATCAAAATCGATTTTGCTTCAATTGTTTCTTGTATACTTCTATGAGAATATAAACTATTGAAAAACTCTCTAGCTTGTTTCATTTGAGTCATTTGAACCAGTTATGATAAAAATAAATAAGTTGATATGAAAGTGCTCATATGGCTAACCATTGGTTAACTATTGGTGAACCAACTAAGTGTACACGTTTAGGTACGGTTACCTTTATCTAAATGATGGTACATTTCATTTGTGTATAACAAGCTAAGTTCGATCTAATGGTTGAAAGATATTAGCTTAAATCTAATCAGGTTTTCATCTAACAGTGAATATTGAATGCTTTGTTACCAAGGTAACATTGATTGCAAACCTTGATTTAAAGACTATATAAAGGAAAACCGAGAACTCTAGCAACTGGGAAACCTAATCACCACACCTCTTGTGTGATACTAGTTGCGACTAGAGTCGATTCTCCTTTAACCTTAGGTTTTTCACGAAACCTTGTAGGTTAACGACTTGAAGACTTCATTGGGATTGTGATTTCTCTATAGTTGCGTGTTTTGATCTTGTTGTTTTCTATCGTGATTGATTACTATCTTATTTAAGATTTGCTCGAGATTTATTCTCCGATAGGCAAGATTGAAAAGTAGTCACAAACATCTTCGTCTCATCATTTGTGATTCCACAATATCTTGTTTCGTTAATCGATTAAGATTATCGTGAGGTGATTGATAATACTAGGTTGTTTTTCAGGAATATAAGTACGGTTTATCAATTGGTTCTTGTTCACCTTGATTTATCAAAAAAAAGAACAGAACTCGTAGGTATATCTGTGGGAGACATATTTATCTATATGATAGACGCATTTATGTGTCTATTTTGATCTCGATTTTCTATATTGTTAGTACCCATTTTTGTACTTATTTTGGTATTTTATCTCTTTGTAGGTATTTTGGGAGAAATAAACATGTGCGGAAAAATTGGCTAAAAGTGGTATTTGCGCTCGTGGGAGAAAATCACTGAAGGCACCCCTCATTTGGATAAGGGGCACCTCAATACTAAGGGACACCCACTTGTTGTTTGCACCCCAGGATACCCCAAGTGTTAAAGGCAGCCGGAAGTTGGTTAGGGGCATCCCATTTTCATTTTTTGAAATTGCAAATTGGCGGGAAATCGACTTCACAACTGCGAACTTCCCTGGAATGATTTTGAGAGGGTTTATCTCGAAGTTGGTTGGAGTTTTGGATTGGGAATGAGTTTGCACGGTGAAACAGGACGAGTAACTTAGTTATTCACAGAAAATAAACAAGTTTCCATATCTTCTCGGTGAAACAGGTGGGGAAGTTTCGGACTTTTGGTTGCGTTTAGTGCAGAGGATTTAGGAACTTCTTTCTTGGATTTTCTTGCAGGATAGGATTGATATGGGCCTGTTAGGGTCAAATAAAACAGAATACAATATTTTGGTGAATTGATCCACACTTCAACTGGTGGAAAGGTAGACGAATATATAGAGATTACATGCCTTTCTTACAAGGGTTACAGAGATGTTTTTGGCGTAACATAAGCTAGCAATTATAGAGAATGTATTTGCAATAAATCCATATCAATCTGTAGCGTAACACAAGCTAGTGATTGATACGTGATTTTCTCTTGGCAGCTGTTACCAGAAGAGCTTTGACTGAGTCTTGATGAGATGTATTCCTAACATCCCCCCTCAAGTTGTGCATGAGTGGCCGAATGCTCGACTTATCTCTGAGAAACTCAAATCTTACAGAAGCAATACCCTTTGTAAAAATGTCAGCTAGCTGATCTTTTTAGGAAATAAACTTTACCAGTAGTCTTTTGTTTGCAACTCTTTCTCGTACAAAATGGTAATCAATTTCAATGTGTTTCATTCGTGCGTGAAAGAACGAATTTGCTGTCAGATAAGTCGCACCCAGATTGTCACACCACAATTTTGGAACTTGTACTGCAATGCCCAATTCATGCAATAGTGACTGAAGCCATATCAATTCTGATGTAGCTATGGCTATGCCTCTGTATTCAGCCTCAGTACTGGATTTAGAGACCGTTTTTTTGCTTGCATGCACTCCACGAAATAAGATTATTGCCAAAGTAGCCACTTGTTGATCTTCTATCATCTAAACTGCCAGCCCAATCAGAGTCTGAGTAGGCATGAAGTGTTGTATCCACTGAAGGACGGAAAACTAAACCATAATGCACTGTATGTTTGAGATATCGTAGGATTCTCTTAACTAGATCCCAATGCTCAACAAAAGGATTATACATATACTGACAGACTTTGTTGACTGCTACCGCAATGTCTGGTCTGGTGAGATGAAGATATTTTAAAGCTCCACAGACACTACGATACAAAGTAGGGTCCTCAAATTTCACACTTCCGTGTTTACAGATATTGGCATTTACTGAAAGAGGTGTAGATACTGGTTTAGCAGCATCCATTTTTGTTCGTTTGAGTAGATCAACTACATACTTCTGCTGACTGAGTATCACTGAAGTGTCTTGGTGGATTACTTCTATGCCTAAGAAGTAACTTAGGTTTCCCAGATCCTTTACTGCAAAGGCAGAGCTCAGATTAGTAATAATATTGATGATAAGAGCAGAGTTTTAACCTGTGATGATGATGTCATCAACGTAGATGAGGACATATGTAACTACTTCCGATGCTTGTTGTATAAATAGAGGACTGTCATAAATAGAACCCTTGAATCCCAGTGCAATGAGAAAATTACTTAATTTGGAAAACCAAGTTCTCGGAGCTTGTTTCAACCCATAAATCGATTTGTTGAGCTTACATACATGACTAGGATAGTCAGGATTGACATATCCTGGTGGTTGCTTCATATATACGGCTTCAATTAACTCACCATGCAGAAATGCATTTTGGACATCTAATTGCTTCATCGTCCAATTTTGAGACACAACAATTGAAAGAACAAGCCTTATCGTGCTAGGCTTTATCACTGGGCTAAATGTTTCATATTAATCAAGTCCCTCACGCTGATTATATCCTTGTGCTACCAATCTGGCTTTGCGTCTGTTAATTGACCCATCAGCTTTTTCTTTGACACGAAACACCCATTTTGAGCTTAATTAGATTCATCCATTCCTCATATGGAACATAACTCCAAGTTCCGTTGCGAATGTGAGCATTAATTTCATCATCCATGGGTGGTCTCCATGTTGGATCTTTTGATGCTTCAATATAAGATGTTGGAGCAGTAATATGTGTTGTCTCTAGTGGATATTTAGTTGCTTGCAGACACAACTTGTTTACAGGCTTTCTAATACCATCTTGAGCTCGTGTGACCATATGATGCTGCTGAATTTATGGTTGAGCTTGAGAAACAGTGATATCAGCTGCTACTGATGAAGTACCAACTGTAGTATTGTATGTGGGTTGATTAATGACTGGAGATGATACTTCTGGCAGACTAGAGGACAACGGTTGATCAATTACAGCTTCAGCTTCAATGGATGACGATGCTGGTTGGACAGGTTCAAGTGATACACTAGAAGATGGAACTGATAAAACAGATGAGCTTAAGAGCTTTGTAGTGAGTGATTTCTTTGTGAGGTTAGGAGAATTTACCTGTTGCCTGGCAGCAAATGGGAAGCTTGTTTCCACAAATTTGACATGTCGAGAGATATATAGCCTGTTGGTTGAAACATGTAAGCATAAATAACCTTTGTGAGCACTACTGTACCCTATAAAAACACATGGTAAATATCTTGGTTCGAGTTTGTTTGAGACATATGGTCTAAGACATGGATAGCATAAATATCCAAAAACTCTAAGAGAGGAGAAGTCAGGAGTCTTGTTGAACAATGACTCTAAAGGAGATTTAGACTCAGTTTTTGAAGCTGGGAGTCTATTGATGAGGTAACATGCAGTTGTGAAAGCCTCAAACCAGTAGGATTTTGGCATTGAGGCATGAAAATAAGTGCTAAACCTGACTTTGTTATGTGTCTAATTCTACGTTCTGCAAGACCGTTTTGAGCTGATGTATGAGGACATGAAAATCTATGTATAACTCCTGAGCTATTTAGAAAGGCAGTGAAATTTTTAAACTCTCCCCCATTGTCTGACTGAAAAACTTTAATCTTGAGATCAGTTTGATTCTCAATGAGTTTTTTGAATTGAATGAACACAGGAAATGCATCTGATTTACGAACTTGTGGATAGATCCATGTGTAATGTGAGAAAACATTCATAAGAAGAAGATAATATCGATATCCATTTCTAGATAAGTAAGGAGATGTCCATAAATCAGACACAAGTAAGCTCAATGGCTTATCGATTACAGTACTACTATTTGGAAAGGGAAGTTTATGACTCTTTCTCACATGGCAAGAATGACAGAACTCAAACTTCTTATTGGAAACTGGAAGGGAAAATTTTTTAATGACTCGGAAAACAGTACAGAGCATTGGGTGTCCTAGACGCTGATGCCACAGTGGAATAGTGTTGGTTACTAGAGCAGCTGGAGTTGTATTGGTAATCTCTCGAACATCATCAAACATGTAGAGCCCATTCTTACTCCTGCCTTGCAACAGTGTTGTCCTGGTTTTGAGATCCTTTACATCAAAGAAATTGGAGTGAAATTCAAAATATACATTATTATCTTTGCAGAACTTTGAAACAGAAAGAAGATTTGCTTTTATGTCAGGCACATGAAGTATATTTTTGAGATGAAAGGATCGATTATTATGGGTAAAAGAAGCATTACCAATATTTTCAATGTGTAGAGCATTGCCATTTCCTACACGAACTTGTTCAGTTCCATCATATTCATGCCTGATGTTCAGATTGTTGAGATTTGCAGTTAAGTGATGAGTTGCTCCTGTGTCAGTCACCCAATTGTTATCAGCGGGACCACCAGGTAAAGCAAGATATACAGCTGGTTCTCCTCTTTGTGGTGCATTGTTATCTTTGCGAAACTAGCAGAAACTTGTATTATGGTTTTTGCGATTGCAAATCCGACAAGGACCTTGTCCTTGATCTCTTCTAGGCTGTCGATTGTGTTGATTTTGCTGACGAAAACCTTGATTTTGTTGAGATCGATTCTGGGGAAACCTTCCTTGCTCTTGTCTTTGATATGGTGGTGCAATAGATGAAGAGGCAATATTTTCCATTGGTTGCTGAATAGAAGCTAGTTGTTGCTCAAGTCTCATATCATATGCGATCAGATGTGCATAAAAGGCATCCATATCTATCTTTTTGACAGTGCTCAGCGAAGTGACAATTGAATCATATGCTTCATCCAACCCACTCAAGATTGATTGCTGCATATCATCTTCAGAAAGTGCATTCCCTGATGTTGTAAGGGCATAAAATAATTGTTTAGATTTTGCAAAATAATCATGCATGGAGCTGTTACCTTTGCACAAACTCATTAGTTGCCTTCTTAGATTCATCTGATGTGCCCTTGTCTTGGGTGCATATCTTTTTTCAAGTGCATCCCAGACTTCTTTTGAAGTTGTTAAACTAGATACACGACCTAATACTCCTTCTGTGAGGGATGAAAGCAGCCAGTCTAGTAGGATCTGGTCCCGCTGTTCATACTTTTCATATGAAGGATTTGATAATGGTGGTAAATCAGCTTATGTGTTTGGTATGGTTGGTGATGGTCTTGCATAAGTACCATCTACATATCCTTCTAAAAGATAGGCCTTCAGTAGTGGCTTGAATTGTGTCTTCCATAAAAGATAGTTGGTATCATTGAGTTTGATGTTGATGAGATGGTTAATATGAATTGCTTGAAGAGTGGATGTTTCTGGTGCTGCCATTGATGCAGAAAAATGAAGAAAGCGTGGTTTAGGATCTTTCTGGATGATACCAAAACAGAATACAATATTTTGGTGAATTGATCCACACTTCAACTGGTGGAAAGGTAGACAAATATATAAAGATTACATGCCTTTCTTACAAGGGTTACAGAGATGTTTTTGGCGTAACATAAGCTAGCAATTATAGAGAATATATTTGCAATAAATCCATATCAATCTGTAGCGTAACACAAGCTAGTGATTGATGCGTGATTTTCTCTTGCCAGTTGTTACCAGAAGAGCTTTGACTGAGTCTTGATGAGATGTATTCCTAACAAAATACGTTCAGTAAGTTGGTTAGAAACGTAAAAATGGGAGTTTCCTTATTGTCTCGACGAAACATGGAAGGAAAGAGAATCTCGGATGTTTGAAAATTATGTGAGGAAACAAGGAAGATATTTCCCTGAGATTGTATTTTATCGATTAATTTGGATATTTACAGAAGTTTTCATCTCAGAGAGACGCGTAAAAGGATTTATTCTCGTGACTTGGCCGTGGAGTAGAAGAAAGAAATATTGGAAGATTTTGGGGATATTAGGTCGATCTGTGTAATATAATAAGTTGGTTGGAGCCTGAAAAAGTGGAATCGAGACTTTAGGGTAGAACAGAGCCATAAGATAGAGTTGCAGAGGAGAAACTAAAGATTCAGAGAGAACATACGAGAGGAAGAAGAAGACCAGAAGAACCGTCACCTTTTCTTTCAAACTATAACACTTTTCCAACAACGATTTTTGTTAGTATTTCTCTGTAACAGTAGGCTATGTAACAGTGAGTTCTGTAACAATTATATCCGTTACAAACTCGCTGCTTTATTAGTTTTCTCTTGTTTTTCACACTTTTGAGCTATGAACACCTATTTCGAGCACTGAATAATATGAGGAGCTAAACCCCATTGCTGAGGCGACGGAGGAAGCCGTTTTTCCAATTATTATGTGGTAATTTCTATTTTTAATGATTTTTGCAAATTCTTTTATGATTATTTGCCTAGAATTAAAATTGTTTTATGGATTAATAATTAAGCAGTTGTGATTTCTTTTGATAGAGCATGCTTAGCCTAGGGTTCTTGATGTTCTATGCTTCGGATATACAATTGTTACTTTGAAAATCTATCTTTGCAACATATTAGAATCACTTTAAAACGAAAACAATTGCATAAATATTAATTAGATTGAATCACTGATAATTGGTTAATGGTGGAATACTTTGTCTCGGTTTTCTCTACAATCTTAAAAACAACTTTATTTGAGTTTCTATTTCAATTTGAGTCTAAAAACCAATCTTCACAAGTCCGAGTGACAACAACAATTAAAATCACATAACTATACAATAGACTTTTATGTGTGAGACAGATTTGTTTATCAAGTCTTCGACTTTGGGTCGTAGCAACTCTTAGTTGTGGGTGAGATCAGCTAAGGGAATTAAGTGCGCAGAATCCAGCGTGGTTCAAGAGGCGTAAGGAAAGCTATTGTACCTTGATCAGCAGTGGCAGAACTGGGAATTAGGTATGGGGTGGGCTTGACCATTTTTTTGGGCTGGCTTAAGCCTAAAATTGGTACATATAATAGGGCCCAACTCAAAATAGGCTGTAAAAAATGGTTTTTTTTGGCTTGTTGGGCTTGCTTCAGCCATCCCTAGTCTTTACGTAGTTTCGCCCCTGTTGATCAGTGTGAGATTGGTTAGGGCTCAACAACATTTCAGTCCGAAGTTAACTTGGAGTAGGCTAGTGTCTGTAGCGGCTTAATACAGTGTGATGTTCAAATCTGGACTAGGTCCCCGGGTTTTTCTGCATTTGCGGCTTCCTCATTAACAAAATTTCTGGTGTCTGTGTTATTTCTTTTCCGCATTATATTTTGTTATATAATAGAAATATCACAGGTTGTGTGTAGTTCCATCAATTAAAGAATCCAACCTTTGGTTGTTGATTATATTGATTGACACTTGAACATTGGTCTTTGGTACCGTTAAAGTTGTTTCACATAATAATCAGGCTCACAGATTTCTATCTGTTTGATTTGCTGATTACATTGTGAAACAGAGATACAACTCTTGGATATACTTTTCTTGAGATTGAGTCTGACTGTCTAGTTGATTCTCTCGAAAGTATATTGGAGTTTGTCTATACAGATTGCTAAGCGAAATATTGGGTGTGTTGTTAGACTCCCGCTTTTTCACGTAATTGGTTCAAATGACTCAAATGAAACTAGTTCTAGAGTTGTTCAATTGTTTATATTCTCATAGAAGTATACAAGACACAATTGAAGCAAAATCGATTATGATTCACTCGAATTAATTCATGAACATTATAGCCACAGTTTGCAAAATATTACATTCCTTAATATTCAAATGTATTAGTTCATGAACAAACCGATTTTAGAACATAACCTACTCAAGTATGCAAACGGGTACGCATACCTAAGTGTCCGGACTAAGTTTGAGTTCGCCAGTATGAGAACGGGTACGCATACCTTCCAAACTCGGTTGAATTTCCGGAAATTGAAACTCACGCCAGTACGTATACCCGTATGCATACTAAGTTCCCGGACTTTCATTAACCAACCAGTACGCATACGGGTATGCATACTATGGTTTCCATACTTGGAATATCATGCAACAGTTTAGCATACAAGTACGCATATTGTGTTATATCCAATCATGGTTATTTGTTCTAGATTCCCATTTAAATCATTGAAACATTCTTAAAAGACGACAATAGCTGTCTCAAACAAACTATTAGCTTCAAAGCAATTTTCAAGTGATCGAATGATCAATACGAAATATTCCGAGTCTACATCAAATGATTGTCTCACACAAATCATGTAAGATGTTACAAGGCGGTTTTCACATGATCATCTTTTGACTTTCGTCAAGAATATAAGATGAACTTGGTTAAAGTGAAAGCTTACTGTTTCGGGGTAAAAACTGATTCTGATGTTTTTGGTAAATTTGGGGTGTGTTGAATGAGAAAGGAATTAGAACCCTAAAAATGCATTGCACGAGAGTACTTATAGATTCAAGAGATCAATCTGTAAGATTCTGGCCTAAACCAGGAAATGGCCGTTCCAGATTCAATTCGATCACAAGGTGAAGGAGAAGGGTTGATCTTAGGAAGGGAAGCGAAGAAGGTGTTTGAGATCAGAATGTTGAATTATGAAGGTGTGGTTGTTTTATAACTTGTATCAGAAAAATGGTTTCTTGATACCTGTGTTGATAACACTTGTGTTCCGAAATAGGTTGAAAACCTATTTATATAAGTCATTGAGCGCACCCTGATCTCATAGGAAGTGGAGGAAGTTAAGTAGTGGCGAAGTGGAGTTGTGCAAAATGTGGTGATCATCGTGTTTCCATTATGAGGGAAGACTGGTCACACTTTCACCCACTACTCTCATTATTGTTAACTGCCCGTCCTTTCCTAACACTTTTTCGTAATGGGAGTGTTGCACTCCGCACGTTGTAAGCCGCCATACCAATACCCCCGTGAGCATCCCCCAGTTTGTGACATGTTTGATGTCTCGAGTGAATGGATCAAGTCATGAGACTCGCCGCTAAAATCAACACATAATGCTTTAGTTTAAATAATAAGTTATTTGTGAAATCAATATTTGCATAATATCGCTTATAATCAATGTATATAAAGCATCGCTTTCAAACAAGCAGCTGAAAAATAATCGATGTGCATGAAGCATCGTTGCTTTAGAGCTCGATTGAATCAGTCGTGAATTGAGTGTCTTAAAAAAGTAGCACGACCGGCCACCTTTGGGTGATTGTTTGAGGACCCTATGGGCGAGCTATCACTTGGACGATCGCTCCCTGTGGAGGAGGGGTGGTCGGTGATCACAATACCACCCAGTCGGTTTTCTAAAAATAAATCTACACCATCCAACTAGGCTAGCGAAGTTGGAAAGACGAGATGATTTGCGGCAATTATATATTGTCGTTGATGTAATTTAGGGTTTAAAGGCCGCGCGACCAACCCTCTTTTGGGTGAGAGATTCAAGTCATTGAACGTTAGTTCGAACAAGTCGATCGATCATGTGCAAAGGTGGGTTTTCGGTGATCATGTTGATGCCTTTGGGGTTGTCTGAAGTTGGATCTAAGCCATTCGATCTGGCCGGCAAAGATGGATGGTTGTGATCGATTTGCGATAGTAGCGTGTTGCCGCAAAGCAATTTTAGGGTTTTCAAACAACGCGTTCACCCTACTTTGGGCAAGTGATTTGATGTGCTCTTGTCTTGCTATGAGCAAGTCGATCGACCGAGGGTGGAGTTGGGTCGACGGTGAACACGTTAGAACTTCTTTAATCATTCAAAGGAAAATCTAAGCCGTCCAACTAGGCTAGCTAAGTTGGACGGTCATGATATTTCTGAGACCGTTTTGGCAGGTCTTAGCTCGTTTGAGCTCTCTTTTTTTATAACGTGACCACCCATGTTAGGGTTAGCGTTCGATGGCGTTGCGAGTGTGATAGATGGAATACGATCGGTCTGGGTATTAGTGGGCCTGTCGGTGGTCATTATAATGATCGCCTAGTGCTGCTAGGAGTAGGCTATGCCTATTGAATTGCATGGCCAAATCGTATGGTCGTGATCGTTTCTTAAGACTGATACGGACAGTCTAGATTTTCCTTAAGGAATTTAAACGCGTTCGATTGCGCTGTCTTTCAATTAAAAAGTGTGTAAAAACGCTGATCTCTTTATCAGAGAGTGGTGTAGCCTACGTGAGTGTTTTCATGTAGGTCTCAACACTGACACTTCGGGAGATTCATGCTACTCCACTGCGAGTGAACATTAATCGTCATATTATGCCAATATTGAGAGTTCGACTGGGAATATTGCATAGGAAAACATCAGGCAAATGCATTAGTGAATAATGTAGTATGTTAAAATTTACAGAATATCTTGGGTTGTTGCTTCACACACCATTCCGGATAAATTTTGTAAATATGTTGAGTTGCTTAATACATATGTAAGTGAAAAGGTTTATGCACTCATCACTTTCAAATGGCTTTTGTTCCTTTGCAGGATGACAGTGTATTAAAATACAGGGTTTCACGATTTTAGCCCTAAACCAAAAACCACCATCAACATTAAGTCCCCTGCTTAGCACGTAACAGTGACATTGTTGTGGGGTAAGCAACAGATGGTGATAGACAGAGTAAGAAGTTAACATGATCAGGGAGGTAAAAGTTACCATGAAAGGAAGGATCGTCCCTCGAGCATGGGGCCACGTGACTAGCGGGCTCGGTATTGGCGCGCCACTAGTTCGTCTGTAGGGGTTGGCTTGGCGGATCCAGCTTTCTTCGTCCGTACACGAATCCAAGATGGATTCCTTTTCCCGTTCGAACTCCCAAAACACTGTGTGTATAAAAGGGTATCCACTTCCCCCTTTTTTTTTTATCTTTCGTTGGCTTCACTTCTGTGTCTTCGCGTTAGCAGCAAGGGCGTGTCAATCGAGAGCCGGTCAGCAGGAGGAATAACGGCAATACGAGGAAGAAAGTATTGTTCAGGTATGTACTTCAATGTCTCTTCTTTATCTCCGATATTTTGTTTGTTCTTGCGTGTTGGTGTGAACCTTATCCGTAGGTGTAGCTTCCATGAACTTGAGAAATCATCCCAATATGAATGATCCCTCCTTGTGGGCAGCATTAACAACACCATTCATAACAAAGTAATCAGCATCACTAGTGTCACTAGCAAGATGAACAAAGAATCCATAGGCGAGTGTCGTTTGTTTGCTCCTCCTTTGTAAAACCTAGTTTTAGGTTTTGGTCGTGGGCGTAATACCCACGGAAACACTTTTTTTTTAGTGGGCGTCAGTCCCCGCTCGAGCTAGCTGTGGGCATAAACCGGCCGTGGGCGTATATCCCGCGGCCAAAGGACCTAGTTGTGGGTGTAAACCAGCCGTATGCGCATATTCCGCAGCCGAAGGTGAATTGCAATGAATACGGCTCTTCCATCATTGCTATTATTTTTTTATCCACATGATTCGATCCCTGAGCCTCGACCATTGGTTGCATAGAATTCGATAATAAGTTATGTGTGTGATCCCTTTTTAGCATGAAGTAATCACTATTTTCCGTTTTGCTTCATTGTAGTTATTTGAAAAAGTGAACGTAAGAAATTCTCGTTAAGATGTCACCTGAAAATATTTCTGTCGCTAAGCTGGGAAGCGTTAACAACTTCAAAAATATGCCAAACATTAATGAAGAGCTCTTCGCCGTGCCATATCCGAACATTAGAACTCATCCTGACCATAAGATAACCCGCCTCACAGGTTTAGATAATGAAGAGGCTACTCCGTCAATTTCTCCGGTGCGTGTGATGAGGTTCTGTATCCAAAAGAAATAGTATCCAACGGTGTTTAAGGATATTTCATCCTTAAGCATTGACGTAGAAAAAGTTTGTTATAATGATGAAACCATTATCGTTACTCTCTTTGTAGAGAAAATTCACGTTGTGGTTGATGGATGGTTTCTTTTAAAAGAAACTGAAACCATTATTTTCCATATCTCATCTTTTCAAAAGCGAATTACCAAGTCCAAGATCCCTAGATAGAGAATAGAAATCTATACCATCGTCATGTGAAGATCATTGGTTACCTGAAAACCTGTGTTATAGATTACAGAGGATTTCTTGTAATGAATAGAAATCATTGGGTTCCTGCAAACCTGTAGCCTATGCCATTTTTTTTGTTGGAATCGACAAAAAATATCAAACCATATTGGGTAGAATTTCTTTGAAAAACCAATATTTCATCTTGTAAAAGCGGGGGTCTAACAACCACACCCAATATTTCGCTTAGCAATCTGTATGGGCTAACTCCAATATACTTTCAAGAGAATCAACTAGACATTCAGACTCAATCTTAAGAAAAGTATATCCAAGAATTATATCTCAATTTCTTAATTCAATCTGCAATCAAACAAATAGGAATTAACGAGCCCGATTGAATATAAGAAATAACTTGGACGGTATCAAAAACCAAAATTCAAGTGTTAATCAATATAATCAACAACCAAAGGTTGGATTCACAATTGATTGAACTTACACACAACCTGTGATATTTCAATTATATAAACAAATATAATGCAGAAAACAAATAACATAGACACCAGAAAATTTTGTTAACGAAGAAACCGCAAATGAAAAAAAAAACAAACCCGGGACCTAGTCCAGATTTGAACACAACATTGTATTAAGCCGCTACAGACACTAGCTTACTCCAAGATAACTTCGGACTGGAATGTAGTTGAGCCCTAACCAATCTCACATTGATCAAGGTACAGTTACGCTCCTTACGTTTCTGAATCCCAGCAGGACTCTACGCACTTTATTCCTTTAACTGATCTCACCCACAACTAAGAGTTGCTACGTCCAAGAGTCGAAGACTTGATAAACCAATCTGTCTCACATAGAAAAGTCTATTGAATAGATAAATCTGTCTCCCACAGTGAACATGAACCAATTGATATACCAGACTTATATTCCCGAAGAACAACCTAGAAATATCAATCACCTCACAATAATCTTAACCGTATGGTAGCGAAACAATATATTGTGGAATCAAAAACGATGAGACGAATATGTTTGTGACTACTTTTTATCTTGCCTATCGGAGATTAAATCTCGAGCGAATCTTAGAGAAGATAGTACTCAATCACGATAGAATACAGCAAGATCAGAACATGCAACTACAAAGAAAATAGTTGGGTATGGCTTCACAATCCCAATGAAGTCTTCAAGTCGTTAACCTACTGGGTTTTTGAAAAACCTAAGGTTAAAGGAGAATCGACTCTAGTCGCAACTAGTATAACAGAATAGGTGTTGGGATTAGGTTTCCCGGTTGGTAGAGTTCTCCCTTATACAGTCTTCCAATCAGGGTATGAAATCATTGTTACCTTGGTAACAAAGCATTCAATATTCACCGTTAGAAGAAAACCTGATTAGACTCAAGCTAATATCTTTCAACCGTTAGATCGAACTTAGATTGTTACACATAAATGAAAAGTGACTTCATTTAGATATGAATAACCGTACCTAAACATGTGCACCTTGTTAGCTCAACAATAGTTAACTGGAGTTAGCCATGTGAACACTTTCATATCAACCATATTCATCTTAACCATAATGTTAGAGCACTGCTCGGTCGAACTCGCAAGCGTTGCTATCTCAAGCTTGTTTGTCAAGTTTAGTTTCCAAAACTATATAATTCTTGATTTCTAGTCTACTTATAGCTAAGTCTCATATTAGGATAGTAAGTATAGTTGAGCTTTAGACTTCACGGCGTTCATCGAATGAAGACGAAGAACTACTCGAGGGAACTTGTGGAACTTCATCAACAAATGGTATGTGGAGACTTGAACTCATCTATCACTCAAAAGTATATATACTCTATCTCATGTTTGAGACAAAAAGTCGTATTGCTATATAAACTTCAATTATACACATTTGGTATTTCGAGCCGAGTTTATCTCTATCTCGCTTATCTATTTCTCAAAATATGTGTTGATAAGCTTTCACTTTAACCAAGTTCATCTTTTATTCTTGACGAAAGTCAAAAGATGATCATGTGAAAATCGCCTTGTAACATCTTGCGTGATTTGTGTGAGGAAGTCATTTGATGTAGACTCGGAATGTTTCGTATTGATCATTCGATCACTTGAAAATTGCTTTTAAGCTAATAGTTTGTGTGTGAAAGCTATTGTCGTCTACCAAGGATGTTTCAATGATTGAAATGAGGGTTTAGAACATGTAACCATGATTGGATATAAACATAGTGTGTATTCACATTTGTGTAAAGTTCAAAACCGGGAACCATGGTATGCGTACCCGTACGCGTACTGGTTGGTTGTTGGAAGTTCGGAAATTAAGTATGCATACCCGTACGCATACTGGCGTAACCAAACTCAGCCTGGCTACTTAGGTAATGCGTACCCGTTTGCATACTTAAGTAGGTTATGTTCTAAAATCGGTTTGTTCATGAACTGATACATTTATATAATAAAGAATGCAATCTTCTGCAAACCGTGGCTATAATGTTCATGAAATGATTCGAGTGAATCAAAATCGATTTTGCTTCAATTGTGTCTTGTATACTTCTATGAGAATATAAACTATTGAAAAACTCTCTATCTTGTTTCATTTGAGTCATTTGAACTAGTTATGATAAAGATGAATAAGGTTGATATGAAAGTGCTCATATGGCCAACCATTGGTTAACTATTGTTGAACCAACTAAGTGTACACGTTTAGGTACGGTTACCTTTATCTAAATGATGGTACATTTTATTTGTGTATAAGAAGCTAAGTTCGATTTAACAGTTGAAAAATATTAGCTTGAATCTAATCAGGTTTTCATCTAAGGGTGAATATTGAATGCTTTGTTACCAAGGTAACATTGATTGCAAACCTTGATTTGAAGACTATATAAAGGATAGCCGAGAACTCTAGCAACTGGGAAACCTAATCCCCACACCTCTTGTGTGATACTAGTTGCGACTAGAGTCGATTCTCCTTTAACCTTAGGTTTTTCACGAAACCTTGTAGGTTAACGACTTCAAGACTTCATTGGGATTGTAAAGCTAGACCCAACTATTTTCTCTATAGTTGTGTATTCTGATATTGTTGTTTTCTATCATGATTGAGTACTATCTTCTTTAAGATTTGCTCGAGATTTATTCTCCGATAGGCAAGATTGAAAAGTAGTCACAAACATCTTCGTCTCATCGGTTGTGATTCCACAATATCTTGTTTCGTTAATCGATTAAGATTATTGTGAGGTGATTGATAATACTAGGCTGTTCTTCAGGAATATAAGTCCTATTTATCAATTGGTTCTTGTTCACCTTGATTTATCAAAAGACGGAACAAAACTCGTAGGTATATCTTTGGGAGACATATTTATCTACATGATAGACGCATTTATTTGTCTATTTTGATCTCGATTTTCTATATTGTTAGTACCCATTTTTGTACTTATTTTGGTATTTTATCTCTTTGTAGGTATTTTGGGAGAAATAAACATGTGCGGATGTTTATGGGTGAAAACTATTTCTGCCGGTTTTGGTAATTTGGGGTGTGCGGATGAGAAATGAATCTAAACCCTAAACAAATGCACTGCACAGGAGTGCTTTTGATTCAAGAAATCAATCTATACAACTCTGGCCTAAACCAAGAAATGGCCGTTCCATACTTGCTTCGGTCATAAAGTGAAGGAGATGGGGTTGATCTTAGGGAGGGAAGCGAAGAAGGTGTTGAGAATGTGGAGGTGTTGGCTGTGTATGACTTGTATCAGAAAGCTGAACTGGCTTGCAGAATGAAAGCTATCAGTTCTGGTGTTGGAATACGATTGTATCAACACTTGTTTCTATTGTCTTGTGTTGTTTTGAAGGGAGGACAACCTATTTATACAAGTCATTGAGCCTTACCCACGTCTCTCATGGGAAGTGAAGAAAGTGGAGTGATGGAGTAGTGGAGTTGCGTGTGTTAGTGTCATACGATTAGTCTTGCCCACTTTTCCCATCATCACTAACCGTCCATGTCTTCCTGACACATTCTTGTAATGGCGCGTTGTGCGCTGCACGCTGTAAACCGCCAGACCAATACCCCAATATGCATTTCCCAGTTTGTGACATGATTAATGTCTCGAGTGTGTGGATCGTGGGACCCACAAAAGGTAGCATGTGATGCTAGATTAAATAACTAAGTTATTTAGGAAGTCGATATTTGTGAAATATCGTGTGTATTCTATGCAGGTAATGCATCGAATATAATCAGCATGTGTGAAGCATCGTTGTTTTAAGGCTTAACGGATTAAGTCACGATTAAGTGTCTTAAAAATATATGCATGTCTATCCATCTTCGAGTGATCGTTTGGAGGCTGTACAGGTAAGTCCTGACTTGGACGATCACTTTGTGCGGAAGAGTGGTGGACGGTGATTGTGGTGATGCCTCACTGGTCGCCTAACTCCTGTCTTAGGTTATCCGTCCAAGCTGGTGAAGTTGGACGGACAAGATGGATTGCGACCCACATTTGCGACCGTTGGATTAGGCTTTAGGAGGTGCTCAAACACCAACCTTTAGCTTGGTCGAATCCAAGCGTGGGAGACATATTTGGCAGGGCCGATCGGGCATGTATGTAGATGGCATGCTGGCGTAGGCGCCTATACCTCACTGTCTCATGAAGGTGAAATCTAGACCACTGAATTTTTCAGGCAAAGAGGAATGGCTGAGATTGATTTGCGACAGAAATCTCATGCCGCAAAGGACGCGCGTCATGCCTACTTCGGGCGCGTGTTTCGAGACGACCAAGCCTGGTCGATCTTGGCCGATCAGTCAGGCGTGCAGACGGCGGGCTGGTGTACACGTATGTACCTTATTGTCCCATAGAAACGTGATCTAAGCCACTCAATTTGTCCGGCGAAGTTGAGTGGTCGAGATTGGTTTGCAATTGGGAAGTGTGACACGCCTAGTTTTGGCGTACAAATCGAGGCAACTAGTCATGGTATGCCTTGGCCGATCGGGTGTGGATATTGTAGTTGCAGGAAATCCTACACTACACCCCTCACAAGATTTCATTAATATTCAACTCATTTTAGATTAACAATCTTAATTTTATTGATTAATCTTTTGAACAATCTTACAAGAAAAGATAAAGGGAATAAGAATAGCAACCACACTTGATTTTTCTCTCTCCTGTTTGTTAGCTACTACTCTCCAAAAAGATCTCTCTTTCCTTTACAACTGAACGGCTATTTATAGGAAATTACATAGTGGATGACAGCTAATCTGTCCTTTATTTTCGGATATGGCTTGCGACATTCTCGCAACCTTACAAATTTTAATCTCGCAAACTCCCTAATTTTCGCAGGACCATCACATTTTTCTCATGATTTAGCTGACGTCGTTTATTATGTCATTTCTGAAGTTGTTCTGCGACACTGTTGTGTTGTGTTGTTAATAATTTCGCTGGGGCATTATTGCTGCGAGATTCTGATCCTACATCTTGCCTCTTCTCATATCTTCTCTGCGAAGTAGAAAACGATTTGAGAAATGCCGCATTTGTTCATCTCTTCATATTCTGCATTTATCACATGTATCCTTTCTTCCATTTATTTCTTGACACGTCTTCTGTAACCGCTGATTTTCAACCGCTCACGTCTTTTCGCATTAATGGTGTTTATTTCTTCGAGTAAAAAAAACCTTCTCTATATATTCTTCTTACCCTTCTTTCCATTTTCTTTTTACTTTCTCTTCTCTTTTTACTCTCTCATCTCTGCAACTCTATTGTTCCTCCGTAAGTTCTGCTACTGTAATTCTTCCCTCTTCAATCTTCTTACTTTTCATTCATTCCCATATCCTATATTCAGATATGCCTCCAAGCGGTCAAAAGCATGTGAAAACTTTTAAATAAATCCAAAAAGATCTCGATGAGAGAGGTTTTACACTTTCTACCATTCCTGGTGAAAGTGCCAAATCAATTCTTTCTATTAAACTTTTTTCTGATCAACATTGTGATGATCAGATAATCATAGTTTCGCTGGGAAAAATTCTCGCAGGTTTCCCCATTCCTCTTTATGACCCTGATATTCCTTTATTTTATGAGACTCTCGCTCATACAGACTTCTCGCGAGCTATCTTTCAATTAAGTGGAGATTGCATCCGTCTAATGTTGGAGTTCGCTAACCGTGGTGCTGGTAAAGGATCTCTCTATTCTAAAGAACTTAGGGATCCTAAATTCGCAGACTTGAAGATAATCGTCATGCATGACATTGATTGGCACTCTAGAATAAATAAAACCCCTCGCCAATCCAAAGATGATAAATGGTGCGTCTTCCCCTTGATGCTGAAAGGACCTTATATTGCTGGTTCGAATGTCATTCCTGCGAGTCTCGCTGCTTACCGACCTTGGGTATTCTCTTGGCCTGATAAAATGAACGAGGTATGTTTCTTCCAGTTTTGCCCACTTTACATTTCTTTATTTATCTTTACTCTTTTGTTCGCTGATTCTTGCGACATTCTACAGATCCAGAAATTGAAAGATAGCTACCATAGGACTGGGAAAGTCAATACCTTGTTAGCTCTTCGCTCATACACAGATGAGGTAAGAAATATTCTTTTATGATTTTAAACAATATATTGTTGCCTCTATTTCTTATCTTCATTTGTGTGTGAAGATTATTGCTGAAGTAGAAGAACCCACCAAAGCTGCGACGGCTGGTGATAAGGGTAAAGATATTCTTCACAAAGGAAAATCATCTGCATCCTCTTCAAAGAAAAGAAAGATATGGAATTCTCCTCCTCCTTCAGATGTTCATTTCCGTGATGGTTCTGAAGATAATGAAGACAACAAAGATGATGATGACGACTCTGCTGCGAATAACGATTCTGCATCTGAATCTTCTATGGCTAAGCTCTCTGACATCTTTTCTGATTCTTGGCAAGGAATGGGAGATAGTCAACTCGCTAATACTTGCAAATCTCTCGCCATGATTTGCGATGTTCCTTTATTGGATGGTGATAGTTCTCTTCGCGGAGTTTCTAGATCGGTGACTCCCAACTTCCTGCATTCTCTTAATAGTCTGGTATGCTTTCGTCTTTTTATTTCTTCATTATTGTAACTCAAAATCTCTTTCTATTTTAATACTTTTTACATTTTCTCGCAGGCTGGAAAAGCTTTTTTCGCTGTTGCCTCAGATTTGGAGAGGAGACGCGAAATTCTTGAAAAGAAGAATCTTCAATTTCGTACGAAGAATGAAGAATTGGAAACTGAAGCTAAGGGTCTTCGTGAGAAGAACGAACAATTAGAAGTTGAATTTAAAGGTCTTCGCGAGAAGAACAAACAACTGGAAACCGACACTTCTTCACAAAGGAACAAAATTTATACTCTTCAAAAAGCTAATGATCAGTTCTATGGTATGCAATTTTTCTCCTTTCCTTTCATTCATTCATCATATTGTCTTATCTTATTTGATTAATCCTTTTTGCAGACATTTATGGTCTTTCTGATGAAGCCATTCTTCTTCGTCCATTTCTCGATGCCCTAGATAATGACACTCTTCTTGAACATCTTAATAAATCTTTGAATAGTTTCTCTAATGATAAAATTTCATCTCTGCCTTTGAATGAACTTAAATCCAAATTTCGACTCTTAGAGATTGATCATAGATCTAGTTTAGGTTTAGCCAACCAATTTAAACGTTTTTATCTCAATTCTAAAGAGAAGATCAATGAATTAAGAGCCAAGATTAGTAAACTTATATATGATAAAGATCGTATCTCTGATCAAGGTGTTAAGGCTTTGGCGAAATTCCAAGAGATTCTTCTTGAGGTTCAACTTGAACGAAATGAAGCCAATCGTCAAAATGCTGTGCTTAGCGATAGAGAAAACCAAGTTCGTTCTCGTCTTCTTATAAATAGTGATGATGAGTTCGCTTGGGCCGCGACAATCTTGGATAACGCCAGAAAAGATTTAGGTGTAAATGTTAGTCTCCAAGTTGAGCATACAGCCTTGATTAGAGATATGATTTCTGAGAGAGAAGGTCATTAACTGTTTTCCTTTATTAATCTTTGATTTTTCACGAGTTTTTATCAAGTTACCGATTAATTGCTATATGCTTTGCAGAATCTGAATGTAGATATCGCCAAAGAGTTGAGGAACTTGAAGCTGAAAAAGAGGAACTCGCAAAGAATCTTTCTTCTCGCAATGACAAATATTCTAGATTAAAGAATCAAATCAAGATCACTGTTGCGAACTTTAAGAACGACGCTCTGCATTTTTGCAATCAAACTATTCAAATGGTTTGTGATGACCATAGTATTCCTCACTCTGATTATCCTTGTCTCTTGGAGGAGATCCCAAAGAACATTCCTAGTCTGACCATCTCTGATAGCGAAGCTGATGATGAAGAACTTGATGGTGATGAAGGTTCTGATGGAGATAAAAGTTTTGATGCAGACGAAGAAGAGAACAAGTCTGATGAAGATGATGAAGGATCAACTAAGAAGTAGTCTTTGTTTCTTTCTTTGATCTTCTGTAATACTTGTACATTTAATCCTTCTTTCTGTATATTTGCGAATTCGTTTGGTTCCCCGTATTCCTTAATATATGAGTTTCTTTCATTTTGACCTGCATTCATTAAAACAATTCTTCCTTGCAATACGGTTAATCAACATAATTATTAATTTTTGAATTTTTGCGTAAATCTATCATGTGGAGACAAATAACATTTTCTAATTTCATTCATTCCCATACTTGCCTCTGTTATTTGTATCCAAATGAGAGATTTTGCGGATTTTTCTTATTTTGTGCCTCAACTTCGCAGTTGTTTATGTATAATTTCGCAATCATATGCTAAGTGAATTTTGATTCTTTTCAAAATCTCATTCTTTTGTGGTCTTATTTTACCTTCCTAGTTAAAGGTCTTATTATGCCACCTCTTGTCATTGCGACGAAATCGCAGGACGTCCTTGCACTTTCATGCAAAAACCCATTGATCTTGCCTTAACTTTTTTCTTTGTATTATTGCCTCTCCAGGATAGTTGCGACAATATGACAGGCCTAAATTTTCTTGCGAAAATAAAGCCCCATGACATTACCGTCTTGCGACGAAATCGCATGACGTCTTCGCACTTTCATGTGAAAACCCATTGATCTCGTCTTATCTTTCTCTTTAGTATTATTGCCTCTTCAGGATTGTCGCACAAATATGACAAGTCTTAATACCCTTGCGAGTAAAAAGCCTCATGAAATTTGCGTCTTAAGACACTTATCAGCTCCCTAATGTAGGGTGCCGCCCTTATCTCCCCCCTGGCTTCCCCTTCAAGGAGGCGTACCTCTACCATACAAGGTTGGATCCTCCCATCCAGCCTTAACAACAATCAGTTGTTTTCGCAGCCTCTTATCCCTTTTACCTATAGGGTTTATGGTTACAAGACTGCACCCTAATTGGGGTTTTCTTCGAGCCGAGTGCAGTATAAGCCAAGACTTGTCAAGAATGGAAAGGTACGCTCCAGACGCCCCTGGCACTCTTGACTCAACCGTGTACCTCGGCGCCTTGGTCAGATTCTGCACTTCTTGGGAGAGTCCTTATTACCTTAGTCGCCCAACCTAAGTCATATGCTTAAGCTGAGAATCCAAGGTGCATCTCCCGGATGGGCTTTATTGACCCCAAATCTCCATGATCAGGTTCCGGTGGCGTTGTAGCCTTTCCCTGAGCCATGCAAAAGGTACCCCCTTATATGACGTACTTTAGGTCTTACATTTGCCTCTTGCGAAATTGTATTCGCGAACTAGGGTGTACGCCATAAAGGTTCTCCCCTTTCTCTTTTGTCATTGTTCTCTGATTATCTTTTGTAGAATTCGTTATCTCTGCGAGATTCTCGCACATCATCTTATCTTATTTGCATTTCGCAATCTCAATTTTGTCATTCAATAAAATGTATTTTTGAGAATTTTATTTGTTGCGAGAGTGTCGCAACAAATCATTCATACATTTATTATTTTTATTACCTTTGCCATTCCCTGCTTCTGCTTGGTAGTTATTTTATGCTACTGCTTCCTTGGTAGTGGTACGTTCACCATTTCTTATTCTGAGCTAGCATTAGTTTCGCAACATTTCTTCTTCTTTTCGTTCGATTGCATCCACCATCAATCTCTCACTTCTTTGTGTCTCTTTGATTTTGTGTCGCCAACTTTCCTTCTTGTTTGCTCTTCCTTCGCAGGATTCTACCTCAGTTTCGTAACACTTCTTTCCTTCAACCCAATCTTTCTTTATGATTCCTACACCGCTGGGGTGAGGGAATTTGATGCACTGGTGGAAAGTTGAAGCTACACCTAGAATCCCATGTAGCCAAGGTCGACCAATTAATGCATTGTAGGGTGATTCTACGTCAACGACACAGAACAAGATTTTAGAAGATATTCCCTTCAATGGAATTCGCATAGTAACCTCCTCTTTAGGCTTGTTGGCAGTACCATTAAAACCATATATCTTATATGTTGATGGTATAAGATCATCATCTCTCCCTCCCATGGTTTTATAAGTATGATAGAATAAGATGTTCACAGAGCTTCCGGTATCCATTAGAATCCTATTAATTGCCATGAGTCTTCAGCTTCATCATCTTCATCTTCTTTCGGTTTTGGATTAATTTATAATTTTACCACTAATGGATTTTCATGTACTTCTCCACCTTCAGGGACTTCTTCTGCGGTAAAAGAAATAGTCTGTTTCTGCCATTCCTCTAGTGGCGAGATTTTCGCAATGTTCATAATTTCTCTTCCATCATTGTCTATTGCGAACACTCTACTTAAAACATTGTCATGAAAATCTTCAATTGTCTTGTATGAATGTACAATAGAGTGATAGAACAGATTCTTTGCTTTTGCACCAACTTCTATGAAGAATGTTTCCTTTTCTTTTACCGTGTTTACTCTGTGATGCTCTAGTGGTGGTAGCGGCAATGGTTGAGATTGTGGATGCCCTACCAGAAAGTGGTTTAGCTTTCCTTAATCTATCATTCTCAGAATAATTCTCTTTACGTTTCTGCAATCATTTGTAGTATGTCCATGGAAATGATGATAAGAACAGAACTCATGACTTCTATTGCTTGGAGGTGGTTCAGTTCCCATGTTCCATGGTGTCGGTATATTCTCCATAAAAATTATAGCTTCCCATATTTTATCCACACTTTCATTCAGAGGTGGCATCTTGATTTCTTCCCATACTACCTTGTGACCTCCTTGTCCTCTATTATAATTTTGTCTTTGACCTCCATAGGTTTCTTGCGGCTGATCCAGTCTTTGAATATTATTATTTCCACCACGATTGTAGAAATTTATTTCTCTTTCATACCCCTCTTGATCTCGGCTTCCCATAGCCACCAGTTTCTGTTGGTTGTTGCCCGTCACCTTTTCTTGTTGTCCTTGCGAAGTGCTCGCCACTGTGTTTATTAGTTTGGGTAATAAGCTTGCATTTGCTGCTTGTGAACTGGTATTCACAATTGGGTATGATTCCATCTCATTTTGCCTTTACTCTAGGGCAATATACTCTTCCTGAAGTTCTCGCAGTTCGGTCATTGTGATGGTGTTCTTGATTCTGAAAATTTCGACATATAATAGATTGGTTGCGAACATAGCACTGATAAATGAAAAGATAAGATATCTCTCATCCACACGGCCAGCCATCTCACTACACATAGTCCTCCACCTTTTCGTCAGATGCTTCAGACTTTCGCCAATCCTTTGTTTTAATCCAAACACATCTTCAATACCAGGTCGCGAAGAATTGTTACTTAGATATGCCCCCAAGAATGTGGTCTGCAAATGATTGAAAGATGTTATTGTATTTTTTGGTAAACCTTAGAACCATTTCAACGCCTCTGTTAGACTGGATGCAAAATACTTGCACAATACGACATCATGATTTTCCCTCTGTAACATGCATCTCACATAGGCTTTGATGTGTTGAATTGCACAAGTTGTTCCATCAAAGATGTTGGTTAATACGGGCAAATTGCATTTCGGAGGTATTCCTCCTAGTTGTACTTCTCTTGTAAATGGAGTTTTCGCAGCTTCTTCTGTAGCTTCATCTAATTGTCTTCTTCCTACTTCTCCTCTATTATTTAGCATTCATATCATTTCTTCCAATTCTTTTAAGATTTGTTTATTTACGCCTGAATTTTGATCCATTGGTATTTTTAATTTCTCCTCCCTTCTTCTGCATTCATGCCTTTCTTCTCTCGCGAAATTTTGCATTTCTTCTTTATCATCCTCATCTCGTCTTCTCCTGCGATTCTCTTCCTCATCTCTATCTTGAATTCGCGTATGATGATGTCTCTCATCTTCCCCTCCATGATTTTGTTCATTTCTTATCAATTCCATTCGCTGTCTTTCAGCCATCCTCTGTACTCTATCATACTCTTCATTGAGATTACCGTTATTCCGGTTTTGTGTATGTCTTCTTTCTCGATTGTCGTGATTGTTCTGGAGAATTGTCTCCTGAAGCTCTTGTTCATCCATTTCCGCTCTCAATCTTTCACGTTCGCAAATTAAACGTGCTTGTTCAACATAGTGCCTTTCAATTTCTTCTTCAATCGTTTGTTGATTTCTTTGAGCTTCTCTCTCATGTAAAATTCTCATTCTTCCTCTTGATTCCCTTCGCCATCTTGATTACTTCGTCCCTGACATTGTCCATTCTCTTGATTTCTATCATTTTGCCTATCATCAAAAGTTTCATTTTGTGGAACGTAACGATCATCAGTTCTTTCTCTATCTTCGCGATGTCCTTCATTAGGATTTGGTATTTCTTCTCAAATATTATTTCCATCATTAACTGTGGGTGAGTTTCGCCTAATCTCTCTTCTAGTAGATCTTGAATATGATCTTTTAGTACTTCTCGATCTTCTACTTTGTAGTCTCATATTTTCCATCCTCAGTTCGTGATTTTTCCTTGTTAGATTTGCACGTTCTTCTGCCTCAGCTCTTCTTTCTTCATGTATTCTTCGACTCAACGTTTCTAACGCTCCAATTTCCCCATCTCCATGAATTATTCCTTCATCTGCTTCTTGATTTCTCTCTACCTGTCTATGGTTCCTGGTTTGCTGCTCTTCTTCTACTTCTTCTGCTGAATTTGATCGCCAAGTGTGTATACTCACCCTATCATAATCCATATTCCTTCCTTGTACTAGTGTTTGTTGAACTGGTGGTTGAACTTGATTTTCTCCATTATTTCTCATTCTAGTAGATTCTCCCATTTCACTTCTTCCCCTTCCATCAAGTCTCTTGCTTCTTCTAACAGTAGTTGGTTGTTCTGATGTATTTCTTCTTCTAGCCATTTCTTCAATATTAATGAATTGCCAGAGATTACGTAAAATTCTTAACCAATTACTCTAAATCTTCACAAATCTCAATATCAATCTTCAAATTTTTCTAGAACAATCTTCAATCCCTCCATGTTTCTAGCGCCATTATGTAGTTGCAGGAAATCCTACACTACACCCCTCACAAGATTTCATTAATATTCAACTCATTTTAGATTAACAATTTTAATTTTATTGATTAATCTTTTGAAAAATCTTACAAGAAAAGATAAAGGGAATAAGAATAGCAACCACACTTGATTTTTCTCTCTCCTGTTTGTTAGCTACTACTCTCCAAAAAGATCTCTATCTTTCCTTTACAACTGAACGGCTATTTATTGGAAATTACATAGTGGATGATAGCTAATCTGTCCTTTATTTTCGGATATGGCTTGCGACATTCTCGCAACCTTACAAGTGTTAATCTCGTAAACTCCCTAATTTTCGCAGGACCATCACATTTTTCTGATGATTTAGCTGACGTCGTTTATTATGTCATTTCTGAAGTTGTTCTGCGACACTGTTGTGTTGTGTTGTTAATAATTTCGCTGAGGCATTATTGCTGCGAGATTCTGATCCTACAGAGATAGATGGGTGTACAGTGATCGTGTTGATACCCACCGGACCAGCTTAGTCTATTCCTGGACCCTTCATTCGAGCAGGAGAAAATGGACGCTCGTGATCGATTTGCGACACAAACCCTAATTAGGGTTTTTGGCCGGCCGCATGTTAGCTAGTTTGGCTAACCGAAAATACGTGTTATATACTTCATCTGGAGAGGTTGATTGTGTGGGGCACTTATTAGGCCGGTGCTGAGTGCGGTGGTATGTGTCCGACCATCTCAGGGTTAATCTAAGCCATCCAACCATGCTGGTGAAGTTGGATGGTCGTGATCAATTTTAGGTTTTTAGTGGACTTTTCTGCGACCCTCAATTCTCCACGCTGACCCAACTTCGGACAATCGTATATTACAATATGGTCAGGTTAGGGAAGAGTCGGTCATGCAGGTAGGAAGAAGGTCCGCTGGTGTACATGACAAGTTTTGCCTAACCGGTCATGGGATAATCTACGCCGTCCAACCATGCTGGTGAAGTTGGACGGTCGTGATGAATTTGAGACTGTTGTAGGAGGTCTTGTGCGCACAAACTTTCCCAAGCTGCTCCACACCAGTCTGGATATCCATTCTGGGATGGCGTTTGGTGATTATTTTGTCAGGCGTGACTTTGCACCTTTGTGGCCGACTTGCGTGGTCGTGATTATTTCCAAGACTGTCGTAGACAGTCTAGATGCTCGATCGGGTTAGTATAACACTCCGAGAATTGCAGCCTGTACGGGTATTTCATATATGCTTCATTATTAACGCTTGGAGATTCGTGTTTCTCTGCTGAGAGCAACACTCGGTCGTCATGCCGCACCAATAATGAGAGTGGAGCAGTACAGAAAATACAAGGCTGGTCATGCATTGATTGATAATGCTATAAGCTTATAGTGAGGAAGTATTCACCATTTTATCAGTGGCTTTATCCTTTGCAGGATGTTAGCGCATAGTTTCGGCCTTTACAATTTTAGCCTTTAATGAAAATCCACCATCAACATTAAGTCCCCTTCCTAGCACATAATGGTTACACTATTGTGGGGTAGGCATGAGATGGTGGCATACTTATGTGAGAAAGACAGGATAAAGAAAGTTTACCCGGAAGAACTTTGACCGACCGCTAGTAGTTGTCCATGTAAACGCCTTCGTGCAAGCATGGAATCCTTTGGTGGGACTGGTTTCCTTCCTTGGGTGTTTGAATCAAAAGAGGAATCCAATCAAAATAGGAATCCTTGTTCTATTGGGATTCTCCCAATTATTTGTTTATAAAAGGGATCGACCCTTTTTCTTTCCTCACGATTTTTTTTTGTGGAGCTCCCACCCGTGACCTTCACAGCCGCCGATCACGCCGCCGCCAACGTTGCCGCCGCCGTCCGTTCGTCCGCAGCAAGGTAAGCTTCCCGTTTTTGTTTTTTTTTGAAGGTAAAACCCTAGTTTTTTAGGTAAATCTCTTTTGCAAGACATATCATGATTAGTTCCTCACCAAAGTTGATAGCAAAACCGCCGATATTACTAGGATTTCTTAGTAAACAAGTCGTGAATCCATGAATATGTTATTTTTTGCTTCTTTTTCCATTGTTGCATGCAAAACCTAGCTTTTTAGGTTATAGCTTGAAAAAAGAAAACATTGGCTTGAATTTCGTAGACACGACTCCCGTGAATAAAAAAAACCGTGTTATAATACGTGCAAATGAATGTGGGCCCCACCATATATGCTCGGTTGGACGTGAGTCCCACTATGTACGCCTGATTGAACATCGACCCTATACCAGCTTCGTGACCTTGACCGGCCTTGCTTGATGACGTGGCCCAATACTAGACTTGTGACCTTGATCGGCTTTGACCAATACCGGACTGATGTGACCCAATACCTGCCTACTTGCGTTACATGATAGTCTTGCTTGCGTGATGGGATTCTAGCCTTGTAACCTCGACCGGCTTCGTGGACTTTATTAACACCGGCCTCGTTTGCTGACGTGGCTCAATACCAGCCTTGTTTGTGGCTCAATACCAGCCTTGCTTGTATGATTGTCCCAGCCTTGTGTAGTCCAACGTGAATGTGTGTTCTGTCGTGTGTGACTATACATCCCATGCGTTTTCATACAAGTATTGACTCTCTTGTCTTTTGTAGGATAAACAAAAAGACCCCTGTTGAAATGTCTTCTGGGGATAATGCTGGTGCCAAGTTAGGGAGTGTTGACAACTTCAAAAATATGCCGAATATAGATGATGAGTTGTTCACCGTGCCTTTTCCGAACATTAGAAAACATCCTTCTCATAAGATAGTCCTGCTCTGGGGTTCAGAAAATATGGAAGCTGATCCATCCTCTTCTTCTGCACTTGTGATGAGGTTCTGTCTTCGGAGAAATGAATATCCGCCTTCACCTATTGACTTCAAGATTTGTCACATTCCGCTGGGCCCTTATGAAGGATGGATGAGACGCATGCTGAGTAATAAAAGGATTAAAGCTAATTCAGTTAAGGCGCAAATCCTTGATGCGGTCATGGCGTCCGCCACTCTTCAGATTAAGAAAGATGCTGCAGGCTTGATCACTTTCATTTCTCGGCGGCGTCCTTCTACTCATACATCTATATGCAGATGGGGAGAGATGGCCATTTCTCTGGAAAGCGTAGCTGCATTAATGAACCTGCCTGGCGCTGGAAGCTTCTTTTATAAACTTTCTGATACAGAACGTCGCGATTATAATGCTATACTTCGAAAGGCGGGATAATTCGATGACTTGGAGAAGGAGAATAAAGATACGAAATGCTTTTACACTTGGTGGGTGTCGGAGTGGTCTCCTGTAGACCCGAAACCTGGTCAGGAGTTGGAAGACGAGCTCAGCGTGATTGCATTCCTGTCTTTGTGGTTATCCAGAGACATATTTGACGACGGTTATGGAAGGAAGACCATAAGAGGTGACCTCGTCATGTTTGCTATAAAGCTGGCAAAAGGTGAGGTTCTTCCCCTAGATGCCTTGTTTCTGTATTCTCATCTGGACGCCTTAGAGACGGACATGCATGCTTCCAATGGGTATAAGAAGGTAGAGTCGCATATACACATTTCTTTTCTTCAAGCGTTTTTGTGGGAACATTTCAAAATCTATGCTCCTGTTCCTGCAACTTCACTCAACAGTTTGTATGGTGGTTCGAGAATACTTCGCTGGCAGAAGAGACGTCCAAAAATCGGTGTGAAGCTTGTGGATGTCTTCGACAATGTGTCCTCCATAAATTTTCGTCCATGGGGGCCGATCCACCCTTCCATTATTCAGCTAGAGACTTTTGCTACTGTTCCTGATGCTGTGTTGCGTACTGATGCCGAAACCGCGAATCTTAGGGAACTTATTTACTTGTGAAGCTGCACTCCGGGGTATGTGCCGTCTTTATTTGACGAAGAATTTACCGTGACTCCGTACAATATTGACAGGGCTGCTCGATAAATGGGATTTGACCAGGGTGTTCCATTTCTTCGTCCGTTGAAGGCTCCAAAAGAACTTTTCCCAGACATTCTTAATGCTGACACATTTTCGTCAGTGCAGAGCTTTCGTTTCTTTCCTATCGGAAGAAATACGAAGATAACTAGCAAGTATAAGGAATTTTGGAGGGAGCAATTGTTAACCTTCCAGAAATTATCGGAGGAGGTTGTGATAGATTCCCGCGGCGAGCCATCTTCTGACGTCTTGAAGGAGCATCCTCGGTTGAAACCACTCCCAGGTAAACGAACCAGAGCTGACAACTGCAGTCCCCAAGCAGGAGTGCGGTCTAAGAAGCAGGCATGTGGTCCGGTGATCCTCAATTCCTCCAATATGCAGGTATTTAAATTTCTTTCTGTTTTATCCCTTGGTTTCGTTCTTCCTGAGCAACTTTCACTAAAGGTAATCCTTTGTTGCGATCAGGGAATCTCGAAAAAAAATTCTTTCACAAGACTGGCTCGTAGTCATAACGAGAGGTCTGGCGATACCGGTCTTCATGAGAAGTCTGGCTATGCTTTTAAGGAGAGGTATGGTGATACTGATCCTCTTCTAGATAATGACAAAGATGGTGCGAGCTCGACTGAAAGGAGTGCCTCCCCAAGTGGTAACCTTAGTGATCTTGTAGACGGGCTCGTGGCGGAAATCAGCACTCAGAGTGAAGTAGACATCAGGAGGAATGTAGGAGAGGCAACATCTGCTATTATTGAGGCGGTTCCCCATACTAAGCGGGCTCCAGCTGTCACGGTGACTTCTTCTGAAAGGCTTCTTGCAACGGACAAGGCTCATGTGACTGGTGAAGCATTGGTAATGCAACCTGTTATTCCTGGGGCTATCTTCGATCCTCCCTTCGATGTTCCTCATATAGGTCATGTGTTGGTTGGGGGTTTCAGTGTGCCGGCTCAGTTCAAGGAGTTATACACAGTGATATGGAAGAAGCACGGCCACATTGCTACCACCACAAAGCTCAAGAGTCGTCTTTCATTGGTCAATCGCGTCCAAGAAGCTTTATTTTCTATTCACGGGATGAGCGTCACGACCGGTCGCACCGTTTCTGAGGAGATGATTGAAGACTGGAAGTGCCATCAGGACGTGTTTGTGCAGTACGACCCCAACGCTCCTTGGTTCTTCAAAGGGTTCTCTGAAATCCAGGAGCTTCAGAAATTGCAAAATGAAGTTCCTTCTGCAGACTGTATTGCTCGCCAGGAAGAAGAGGTTGAAAAGTTGTCTAAGGAGTTGAAGCTGAAACAGGCCGTACTGCAAAGGATGAAAGCTGCTCTTGCTCAGAAGGATGAGTTTCTGCTGAAGGACTTTCCTTGAAGGATTCGTGTCGCCTACTTGTGTTATTTCTTTAAATGCTTTTGAGTGATTGTGAGGATTCACTTTCACAATTTGATTTCAGGTTTTGAACTAATAGGTGGTTGAATTTTGAACTGGTTTATTTTTTGAGATAGTTTTGTGAATGATTTTTCCGAAAGAGTTTATTCTAAAATGGAATTTGCATCTTGGTTATGAATGATTTCATATGTCATATGAAATTGCAAATATCGTGTGAAAAGGAAACATGAAGGGAAACAAGCATGGTGTTTGATCATTGAATCTCTTTCTCCGTGTGGGATGTCAAGTCCCCAGTAAATTCTAAAACTATCTTGCTTTTAAAATTGTTTGATAGAACTTACTTGCTCTTTGGAACCTCATTTGCATGAAACTGAAACTTCCCAAGCAACCTCTTCAAGGAAGCCGTACGCATTAATTTCCAGAGCGGGAAGGCAACTCCTCTGAATTAAGCTTCTCCTGAACGATGCGCTTCAAGGCGTTGCATTCACTGGTAGGGTGATGAAGAAACCGATGATAATGACAATACCTCGGATCTATCAGTTCTTGATCAGTCGGTTGACGCCATACAGGAGGCAATTGTACCTCTCCATCTCGCACCCATGCCTCCAACAACTACATGATCTTTTTTATTGGGAACGGGAAATGAGGATACTTCGATTCCAGCCTTTCTTGCGTTAGTGGACGTCGTGACGTCTCTCTGTGACTTTGATGTGGAGCACGCTTTGGAGACGGAGTTGGAAAACCAGTGTGTTTCATCATATCCGCGGCTCGCTTGACTGGATGACGGAATGCGGAAGGCGTCATAATACCATTGCTGGGTGAATGAGTTGAACGCTCCCATACTCTGCACTCACGTGTTCCTTGATTGATTTCTCCCTCCTCGAGTATTTCTTCACTTGGATGAAAGGTCGTTGTGGATTGGGTAGTCTTCTGAGTTTCGACAACAGTCTTGAGGTACAAATCTTCCAGTATGGCTCCGTAAGATGCAGGCTCCCTTTATTTATCCGGCAGATGTGGCGTCCCGAACAAGTCTTTTCTTCTACGGAGTTGTCACGAGTCTCCGTCGCAGCTGGACCATGTTGTTCGTCTCTCCTAAGTCTCCTGTGGCTACGCGCTCTCTCTGCATCTCCGCTGGTAAAGGCATGACTTCTAGATAAGGATTCAACATTTCTTGCACCGTCTGGGTAAATGCTTGTCGATCCTTCTTGTAATTGAGCTGCTATATCATTCAAAAGGCGGAATGTTTCTCTTGCCTTCTAGCGATACCATCTTGATTTTCCAGGACATCCTCCAGCATTCTAGCCACACTTCCCATGATACCTGAATCATCTATGGTTTCCGGAGAATCTAGCGTGCGAGGATACATCGTGAGATGAAGACCGAGATAAAAACCAAAAATGGATAGGTTAATGATTGAATCAGACCCAGGATCTATCCCAAGATTGAGAAGGTTGGAATGAATATTGAGAATCCAATTTTGCAACCGAGAGATTAATCTCCCACTGTGGTCGCCAATTGTTTATGGGTGAAAACTATTTCTGTCGGTTTTGGTAATTTGGGGTGTGCGGATGAGAAATGAATCTAAACCCTAAACAAATGCACTGCACGGGAGTGCTTTTGATTAGAGAAATCAATCTATACAACTCTGGCCTAAGCCAAGAAATGACCGTTCCAGACTTGCTTCGGTCACAAAGTGAAGGAGATGGGGTTGATCTTAGGGAGGGAAGCAAAGAAGGTGTTGAGAATGTGGAGGTGTTGGATGTGTATGACTTGTATCAGAAAGCTGAACTGGCTTGCAGAATCAAAGCTATCGGTTCTGGTATTGGAATACGATTGTATCAACACTTGTTTCTGTTGTCTTGTGTTGTTTTGAAATAGGGAGGAAAACCTATTTATACAAGTCATTGAGCCTTACCCACGTCTCTCATGGGAAGTGGAGAAAGTGGAGTGATGGAGTAGTGGAGTTGCGTGTGTTAGTGTCACACGATTAGTCTTGCCCACTTCTCCCATCATCACTAACCGTCCATGATCCTTACACATTCTTGTAATAGCGTGTTGTGCGCTGCACGCTATAAACCGCCAGACCAATACCCTAGTATGTATCCCCCAGTTTGTGACATGATTAATGTCTCGAGTGTGTGGATCGTGGGACCCACAAAAGGTAGTATGTGACGCTAGATTAAATAACTAAGTTATTTAGGAAGTCGATACTTGTGAAATATCGTGTGTATTCAATGCATGTAATGCATCAAATATAATCAACATGTGTGAATCATCGTTGTTTTAAGGCTTAACGGAGTAAGTCACGATTAAGCGTCTTAAAACAGATGAATGTCTAGCCATTTTCGAGTGATCGTTTGGAGGTTGTACAGGTAAGTCCTGACTTGGCCGATCACTTTGTGCGGAAGAGTGGTGAACGGTGATTGTGGTGATGCCTCACTGGTGGCCTAACTCCGGTCTTAGGTTGTCCGTCCAAGCTGGTGAAGTTGGACGGACAAGATGGATTGCGACCCACATCTGCGACCGTTGGATTAGGGTTTAGGAGGTGCTCAAACACCAACCTTTAGCTTGGTCGAATCCAAGCGTGGGAGACATATTTGGCAGGGCCGATCGAGCATGTGTGTAGACGCCATGCTGGCGTAGGCGCCTATACCTCACTGTCTCATGAAGGTGCAATCTAGACCACTGAATTTGTCAGGAAAAGAGGAATGTCTGAGATTGATTTGCAACAGAAATCTCATGCCGCAAAGGCCACGCGTCATGCCTACTTCGGGCGCGTGTTTCGAGACGACCAAGCCTGGTCGGTCTTGGTCGATCATTCAGGCGTGCAGATGGCGGGCTGGTGTACACGTTTGTACCTTATTGTCCCATAGAAACGTGATCTAAGCCACTCAATTTGTCCGGCGAAGTTGAGTGGTCGAGATTGGTTTGCAATTGGGAAGTGTGACCACGCCTAGTTTGGGCGTGCGAATCGTGGCAACCAGTCATGGTATGCCTTGGCCGATCGGGTATGGAGATAAATGGGCCCACAGTGATCGTGTTGGTACTCACCGGACCTGCTTAGTCTATTCCTGGACCCTTCATTCGAGCAGGAGAAAATGGACGCTCGTGATCGATTTGCGACACAAACCCTAATTAGGGTTTTTGGCCGGCCGCGTTTTAGCTAGTTTGGCTAACCAAAAATACGTGTTATATACCTCATCTGGAGAGGCCGATTGTGTGGGGCACTTACTAGGCCGGTGCTGAGTGCGATGGTATGTGTCCGACCATCTCAGGGTTAATCTAAGCCATCCAACCATGCTAGTGAAGTTGGATGGTCGTGATCAATTTTAGGGTTTTAGTGGACTTTTCTGCAACCCTCAATTCTCCACGCTGACCTAACTTCGGAAATCGTATATTGCAATCTGGTCAGGTTAGGGAAGAGTCGGTCATGCAGGTAGGAAGAAGGTCCGCCGATGTACAGGACAAGCTTTGCCTAACCGGTCATGGGATAATCTACGTCGTCCAACCATTCTGGTGAATTTGGACGGTCGTGATGAATTTGAGACTGCCGTAGGCGGTCTTATGCGCACAAACTTTTCCAAGCTGCTCCACACCAGTCTGGATATCCATTCTGGGCTGGCGTTTGGTGATTATTTTGTCAGGCGTGACTTTGCATCTTTGTTGCCGACTTGCGTGGTCGTGATTATTTCCAAGACTGTCGTAGACAGTCCAGATGCTCGATCGGGTTAGTATAACACTCCGAGAATTGCAGCCTGTACGGGTATTTCGTATATGCTTCATTATTAACGCTTGGAGATTCGTGTTGCTCTGCTGAGAGCAACACTCAGTCGTCATGACGCACCAATAATGAGAGTGGAGCAGTACAGAAAATACAAGGCTGGTCATGCATTGATTGATAATTCTATAATTTTATAGTGAGGAAGTATTCACCATTTTATCAGTGGCTTTATCCTTTGCAGGTTGTTAGCGCATAATTTCGGCCTTTACAATTTGAGCCTTTAATGAAAATCCACCATAAACAGCGGAAAAATTGGCTAAAAGTGGTATTTGCGCTCGTGAGAGAAAATCACTGAAGGCACCCCTCATTTGGATAAGGGGCACCTCAATTACTAAGGGACACCCACTTGTTATTTGCACCCTAGGATACCCCAAGTGTTAAAGGTACCCGGAAGTTAGTTAGGGGCATCCCATCTTCATCTTTTGAAACTGCAAATTGGCAGGAAATCGTCTTCACAACTGCGAACTTCCCTCGAATGATTTTGGGAGGGTTTATCTCGGAGTTGGTTGGAGTTTTGGATTGGGAATGAGTTTGCATGGTGAAACAGGATGTTGCAGCACCAACACTAAATCTTCTCTATTTCCTAGTTTAGTTATTTATTTCCTACAATAGACAGTTTCCTTTAATTCATCTAGTTTGGTTAACAAGTCATGCAGTTGCCTTAATTGCTGCAACTTGGTTAGATATAAATATGTGCTAGCTTGTTTACGAACGATTATCAATCAATCAAACAAACACCTTTTAATTATTTTTATTTGTTTTCTTCTTTGTTTCTGAATTTATCCAAGCGCATACAATCTTCACATCTCTTTTTTTGTTCTGTAAAGATTATCATCACGTCAATTTACATCACTTTTCGTTCCGTGAAGATTATCTTCACGTTACTTTGGTCTAGAACCCTAATATCTGGTATCTCAGAGCAAGTTCGATTTTCGCCCAATTTTTTCTTTCTAATGACGATTACTGAGGAGGTTCAAAGTCTTAAAACAAGTCAGGAAGCTCTCACCAAATCAGTTGATGATTTCATGCATGCAATGGCAGATAGTCATGATGATGTGGAAGGATCTTTAGATACTTTGTTTACTAGATTACAGACTTCAAACACCAAAAATATGGCTGCGCTAATGGATGATAACAAGAGATCAATGGCTACTATGATGCAAGCAAATAAACGGGACATATCTTCCCTTGGTGATACTATCGTTAGAAGTATGACACAACTTCTTCTGGCCCGTTTTCCTCTCAATACTACTCCTCCTGGTTTCAATACCAACACTAATGGAAACATTGGAACTACTGGTCTAAATAATGGTTCTCTTTTTTACAATAATTCTGGTGTTCGAGCAGCTTCTATCAATTTGAAATTTCCAACTTTTGATGGTACAGATCCAGCAGGGTGGATTTTTCAGTTAGATCAATACTTTCGTCTGCATAACATAGCAGAAGCTCTCAAAATACCTTTAGCCACTGCTCACTTTACTGGTGAAGCCAATGCCTGGTATAGATGGATTCAAGGCAAGTCAACAGATCCTTCTTGGTTGCACTTTTGTTCCCGTATCTGTGATCATTTTGCTGACAGAAAGTTTACAAATCCTCGTATGGCATTATCTTCAATGTCTCAGAAGGGATCATTGCGTGACCATATTACAGAGTTTGAACAAATTTTAAATTTTTTTACGGATTTGCCTGAGGATTATATTGTTGATCTTTTTATTAAATCATTGAAACCTGAGATAAGATCTATGGTCGAAGTACTGAAACCTCAAACCTTATCTGTAGCCTTCAAGAAATATCTTAAACAGGAGGATGTGCTACTTCAAACTTCTTCCTCTTACAAAACAGCTCAACCTAATCCTTTCCGACAAGCACTTAATGCTCAGCAATTTAGGAAAAGTGCAATTCCTCCAGGAGCTAAACGATTATCTCTTGAAGAACAAAGGGAGAAACGTGATAAAGGACTATGTTTTAATTGTGATCAACTATATGTTCCTGGTCACTTATGTGATAAACCTCGTTTATTAATTATGGATATGGCTCCAAACAATGATGACAGCTCCAATGATTACTATGAAGAAGAAGTTATGGATGATACTACCATCAATGCAGCTGACGTTAGTAAAAAGTCAGAAATTTCTCTGCATTCTTTAATGGGTTCTTCTTTTCCTAAAACTATGAGACTCATAGGTTATATCAAAGGAGAACCTCTTACATTTCTCATTGATTCAGGATCTACTCACAATTTCTTACACCCAGATATTGCTACAAAACATGATTTTTCTACTAAACCTAGTGGCACTGCTTTGAATGTTCTAGTGGGTAATGGTGGATTCTTGGAAACTCAAGGCTCTTGTGTTGATATACCACTTCAGTTATAAGATTATCAGTCAACTACTGATTTCTTTCTCTTGAATATTAGTGGGTGTGATGCATTTCTTGGTGTTCAGTGGATGCAAACCTTGGGAGAAATCACATGGGACTTTAGGAAACTTCATATGAAATTCCATTTGCATAATACTAACTATTTATTGGTTGGGAATTCTTCTAATTCAATCATGCTCATGGACAGTTCTCCACTGCAACGATTTTTGGATTGTGCACACAATGGTTTTCTACTTCATCTCACTCCTAATTTATCAACAACACCTTCTGGTATGATACCCACTGAAGTTTCAGAATTACTTTTGCATTATTCAGATATTTTTGAGCCTCCATCATCCTTACCTCCTTCTAGAGCTCATGATCATCGCATATCTTTACTTCCTAACACTGCACCAGTTAATGTTAGACTGTATAGATATCCACACTTTCAAAAAGCTGAAATTAAGAAAATTGTGTCTGAACTTAAGCAAGCAGGGTTCATTCGTTAAATCTCTAGCCCTTATTCTTGTCCTGTGTTATTGGTTCGAAAGAAACATAATAGCTGACGTATGTGTGTTGATTATCGAGCACTTAACAAAGTTACTGTGAAGGATAGATTTCCAATTCCAGTAGTGGATGAATTGATTGATGAACTGAATGGAGCTATAATTTTTTCAAAGGTAGATATGCGATTTGGCTTTCATCAAATTAGATTGTTTGATGCAGATATTCATAAGACAACTTTTAGAACGCATGATGCTCACTATGAATTCTTAGTAATGCCTTTTGGATTATCTAATGCACCTGCAACATTTCAGAGTTTGATGAATGATGTGTTTCGACCTTATCTTCGAAAATTTGTTTTGGTGTTTTTCGATGATATATTGATTTGCAGTAAATCTTTGGCTGAACATCTTAAGCATCTGAAGATTGTATTTGAGTTACTACGAACACACAAGTTATTTTTGAAGAAATCTAAGTGTGACTTTGCAAAGACATCCATTGGTTATCTTGTCCATATTGTCTCAACTGAAGGTGTTGCTGTGGAAGAAGATAAGATTTCAACCATTAAGAACTGGCCAATTCCTTCTACAATTAAAGACCTTAGAGGGTTCTTGGGTTTGGCAGGTTATTATCGCAAATTTGTGAGAGATTATGGAAAAATATGTGTTCCATTAACTAAGTTATTAAAACAAGATGCTTTCAAATGGTCTGAGCAAGCTACATATGCATTTAATCAACTCAAATTTGCCTTAACAAGCACTCCAGTTTTGGCGCTACCAAATTTTACAAAGGAGTTTTGTTTAGAATGTGATGCTTCTGGTAATGGGTTGGGTGCAGTTTTAATGCAGTCTAACAAACCTGTTGCATATTTTAGCAAACCACTATCTGGTAAGAATTTGAATCTATCTGTACATGATAAGGAAATGCTTGTTATTGTCTCTGCAGTAAACAATTGGAAACCTTATTTGCTTGGAAGACACTTTAAAATCTACACAGATCACAGAAGTCTTAAATACTTTCTTGAGCAAAGATTGTCTTCTTTGGAACAACAAAAATGGTTGTCCAAATTGTTGGGTTATGATTATGAGATCATATATAAGTGTGGAACTGCAAATAGAGCTGCAGATGCTTTATCAAGATTGGCTAATCCTCAACTTTTGGCCGTCACTACTCCCATTTTTCTGGAATCAATGAAATTGTCCAAGAATGCCATGCAGATGTTGTCTTAGGTACTCTTATTCAAAATTTGTGCCAAGACTCAAGCTACAAGCGTAATTACTTTTATGTTGATGGAGTTTTACGATTTAAAGGTCGTATTGTTGTGGTATTTACTTCTGAGTGGTGCAACAAACTACTTTATGAGTTCCATTCAACTCCATTAGGTGGACATTCTGGTTATTTGAGAACCTATAAACGTCTCCAGCAAAACTTCTGTTGGAAGGGTATGAAGACTTCAGTTAAGTTATTTATACAACATTGTGATGTCTGCCAACGCAATAAATATGAAGCTTCAACTCCTCCTGGATTACTTCAACCATTATCTATCCCTAATGATGTATGGATTGATATTTCAATGGACTTTATTGATGGTTTTCCATTATCTAACAGGAAGAACTTTATACTGGTGGTTGTGGATCGTCTATCTAAGTATGCTCACTTCATAGCATTATCACACCCTTATTCTGCTTATACCATTGCAGATGTCTTTATTCGAGAAATTGTTCGTCTTCATGGAATGCCTAAAACAATAACTAGTGATCGAGATCCTATCTTCATGAGTCAATTTTGGGAAGCATTCTTTTCTTATCAAGATACTCAACTTTGTCGAAGTTCAACATATCATCCTCAAACGGATGGTCAAACTGAGGCAATAAACAGAACTTTCGAATGTTATTTACGTTGCTTTACTGGAATCAGGCAAACAGATTGGTTCAAACGGCTTCCATGGGCTGAATGGTGGTATAACACCATTTATCATTCAGCTATTAAGATGACTCCTTATCAAGCTTTGTATTGTCGAGCTCCACCAACGATTTCAACTTATCTCCCTGGAACAACTCTTGTGCATGTTGTGGATGAGTTATTAAGAGCTAGAGATCATATTCTGAGAATTCTTCACTCTAATTTACATGATGCTCAAGCTAGGATGAAAACTTATGCCGATAGTCATAGAACTGAACGTTCTTTTGCTGTCAATGATTGGGTTTTCCTTCGTCTTCAACCATATCGTCAGACAACAGTTCGAGATAAGTCTTTTTCTAAACTATCCCCAAAATTCTATGGACCATTTCGTATTGTTGAGAAAATTGGTCCGGTGGCATGTAGATTAGATTTACCAGCAACAAGTCGCATACATCCAGTATTCCATGTTTCTCAGTTAAAATTGAAACTTGGCTCTTCAACTGTTGTCAATGTTGTTCTTCCTACTACTGTGGACTATGAGAAATGGGAACTTGAGAAGATATTGGATCGTAAGATGTTCAAAAAAGGTGATATTGCTGGAACTAGATGGCTCATTAAGTGGAAGGATCGATCTAATGATGAAGCCAATTGGGAAGATGCAGATGTGTTTCTTGAGAGATTCCCAGAATTTCAGACTTGAGGACAAGTCGTATTTCAGGCGGGATGGGATGTTGCAGCACCAACACTACATCTTCTCTATTTCCTTAATTAGTATTTCCTAGTTTAGTTATTTATTTCCTATAATAAACAGTTTCCTTTAATTCATCTAGTTTGGTTAACAAGTCATGCAGTTACCTTAATTGCTGCAACTTGGTTAGATATAAATATGTGCTAGCTTGTTTACGAACGATTATCAATCAATCAAACAAACAAACAACTTTTAATTATTTTTATTTGTTTTCTTCTTTGTTTCTGAATTTATTCAAGTGCATATAATCTTCACATCTCTTTTTTTGTTCTGTGAAGATTATCTTCACTTCAATTTACATCACTTTTCGTTCCGTGAAGATTATCTTCACGTTACTTTGGTCTAGAACCCTAATAAAGGACGAGTAACTGAGTTATTCACAGAAAATAAACAAGTTTCCATATCTTCTCGGTGAAACAGGTGGGAAAGTTTCGGACTTTTGGTTGCGTTTAGTGGAGAGGATTTAGGAGCTTCTTTCTCGGATTTTCTTGCAGGATATGATTGATATGGGCCTGTTAAGATCAAATACGTTCGGTAAGTTGGTTAGAAACGTAAAAATGGGAGTTTCCTTATTGTCTCGACGAAACATGGAAGGAAAGAGAATCTCGGATGTTTGGAAATTATGTGAGGAAACATGGAAGATATTTCTCTGAGATTAGATTTTATCGATTAATTTGGATATTTACAGAAGTTTTCATCTCATAGAGACGCGTAAAAGGAGCTATTCTCGTGACTTGGCCGTGGAGTAGAAGAAACAAATATTGGAAGATTTTGGGGATATTAGGTCGACCTGTGTAATATAATAAGTTGGTTGGAGCTTGAAAAAGTGGAATCGAGACTTTGAGGTAGAACAGAGCCATAAAATAGAGTTGCAGAAGAGAAACTAAAGCTGCAGAGAGAACATACGAGAGGAAGAAGAAGACCAGAAGAACCGTCACCTTTTCTTTCAAACTGTAACACTTTTCCAACAACGATTCTTGTTAGTATTTACCTGTAACAGTAGGCTCTGTAACAGTGAGTTCTGTAACAATTATATCCGTTATAAACTCGCTGCTTTATTAGTTTTCTCTTGTTTTTCACACTTTTGAGCTATGAACACCTATTTCGAGAACGTGAATAATATGAGGAGATAAACCCCATTGTTGAGGCGACGGAGGAAGCCGTTTTTCCAATTATTATGTGGTAATTTCTATTTTTAATGATTTTTGCAAATTCTTTTATGATTATTTGCCTTGAATTAAAATTGTTTTATGGATTAATAATTGAGCAGTTGTGATTTCTTTTGATAGAACATGCTTAGCCTAGGGTTCTTGATGTTCTATGCTTCGGATATACAATTGTTACTTTGAAAATATATCTTTGCAACATATTAGAATCGCTTTAAACAAAAACAATTGCATGAATATTAATTAGATTGAATCACTGATAATTGGTTAATGGTGGAATCCTTTGTCTCGATTTTCTCTATAATCTTGAAAACAACTTTATTTGAGTTTCTATTTCAATTTGAGTCTAAAAACCAATCTTCACAAGTCCGAGTGAACGATAATTTTCTTACCACTTCACAACAACAATTAAAATCACATAACTATACAATAGACTTTTCTGTGTGAGACAAATTTGTTTATCAAGTCTTCGACTTTGGGTCGTAGCAACTCTTAGTTGTGGGTGAGATCAGCTAAGGGAATCAAGTGCGCAGAATCCAGCGTGGTTCAAGAGGCGTAAGGAAAGCTATTGTACCTTGATCAGTGCGAGATTGGTTAGGGCTCAACAACATTCGAGTCCGAAGTTAACTTGGAGTAGGGTAGTGTCTGTAGCGGCTTAATACAGTGTGATGTTCAAATATGGACTAGGTCCCTGGGTTTTTTCTTCATTTTTGCGGTTTCCTCGTTAACAAAATTTATGGTGTCTGTGTTATTTCTTTTCTGCATTATATTTTGTTATATAATAGAAATATCACAGGTTCTGCGTAGTTCAATCAATTAAAGAATCCAACCTTTGGTTGTTGATTATATTCATTGACACTTGAACATTGGTCTTTGGTACCGTTAAAGTTGTTTCACATAATAATCAGGCTCACGGATTTCTATATATTTGATTTGTTGATTACATTGTGAAACAGATATACAACTCTTGGATATACTTTTCTTGAGATTGAGTCTGACGGTCTAGTTGATTCTCTCAAAAGTATATTGGAGTTTTTCTATATACAGATTGCTAAGTGAAATATTGGGTGTGTTGTTAGACCCCCGCTTTTTCACATAACTGGTTCAAATGACTCAAATGAAACTAGTTCTAGAGTTGTTCAATTGTTTATATTCTCATAGAAGTATACAAGACACAATTGAAGCAAAATCGATTTTGATTCACTCGAATCAATTCCTGAACATTATAGGCACAGTTTGCAAAAGATTGCATTCCTTAATATTCAAATGTATTAGTTCATGAACAAACCTATTTTAGAACATAACCTACTCAAGTATGCAAACGTGTACGCATACCTAAGTGTCCGAACTAAGTTTTGGTTCGCCAGTATGAGAACGAGTACGCATACCTTCCAAACTCGGTTGAATTTCCGGAACTTGAAACTTACGCTAGTACGTATACCCGTATGCATACTAAATTCCCGGACTTTCATTAACCAACCAATACGCATACGGGTATGCATATTATGGTTTCCATACTTGGAATATCATGCAACAGTTTAGCATACAAGTACGCATATTGTGTTATATCCAATCATGGTTATTTGTTCTAGATTCCCATTTAAATCATTGAAACATTCTTAGAAGACGACAATAGCTGTCTCACACAAACTATTAGCTTCAAAGCAATTTTCAAGTGATCGAATGATCAATACGAAATATTCCGAGTCTACATCAAATGATTGTCTCACACAAATCATGTAAGATGTTACAAGACGGTTTTCACATGATCATCTTTTGACTTTCGTCAAGAATATAAGATGAACTTGGTTAAAGCGAAAGCTTACTGTTTTGGGGTAAAAACTGATTCTGCTGTTTTTGGTAAATTTGGGGCGTGTTGAATGAGAAACGAATTCGAACCCTAAACAAATGCACTGCACGAGAGTAGTTTTAGATTCGAGAGATCAATCTGTAAGACTCTGTCCTAAACCAAGAAATGGTCATTCCAGATTCAATTCGGTCACAAGGTGAAGGAAAAGGGTTGATCTTAGGGAGGGAAGCGAAGAAGGTGTTTGAGATCAGAATGTTGAATTATGAAGGTATGGCTGTTTTATGACTTGTATCAGAAAAATGGCTTCTGGCTACCTATGTTGATAATGTTAGAGCATAGCTCGGTCAACCTCGCATGCGTTGCTATATCAAGCATGTTTGTCAATGTTAGTGATCAAATCTATAAAGTCTTGATTTCTAGCCTATTAGCTAAGTCTCGGACTAGGATAGCAAAAGTGTAGTTGAGCTCAAGGACTTCATGGTGATTCAACGACAACGACGAAGATCTACACCAAGTGTAGATGGTGGATTTTCGACAAGGGCTAAAATCGTAAACTCATAATTATACGAAGCTCTTATCCAGTAATCAGACGTGAGTATTGAGTCACGGGTCTCTCATCGAATTCTCAACGGAGAGTACTTTCTCTCATAGTACATGTAGATATGTAGTCTCACGACTGGACAACGGCATATCTCATGAATACTGAACACTTTCAGTGATTCTTTCTATATAGTATCACGAGATGAACGGCTCCTAGACAGCTTGCACTGCTAGTATAGAGCGATAACGTCTTCAGGAAAAAACAACGAGTTTACCCTGACTATATAAAGGATATGACTTACCGACAAGCTCATATCGGGATAATTAATGCTCCTAGACAGCTTGCTCTCCTAGTATAGATCCACAAAGTTAATTATTCCTAATTAAGATTAATTCTGCCGTGACATTCACTACTGAATTCCCAGAATAATCTATCATTGCTCCTATTCCATGGTCGAATCCACGACTGGTCCCATGGAATGGAAATAAACAATTGTTCTGATTCTATGATCGAATCCACGGCTTAATCTCATAGAATAGCAATAACTATATTATCTCATTACTCTAATTTCATGATCGAATCCACAACTGGTCTCATAAATGGTAATAGATAAAACTCAATTACTCCGATTCTACGGTCGAATCTACGATCCCATGGAATGGTAATGCTCACTTTATTATTCTGAATTCGTAGTCGAATCCTCAGCTGATCCTATGAATTAATAATAAACATCTTATTACTCAGTTTTGTGAATTATTCTCCACTGAATTCCACAATTAGTAATAAATAATCAACAACCGGGCGCCTAAGCTACCTCTAAGTAAGTCCCGATTCAAATGGTGAAAGTGTATTCAACGACGATACACTAACAGTCACCGCACGAACGAGTATTTCAAAATACAACGAAACGATGAACCTATGCAAAATAGGGAAGAAAATAATAAATAATTAAAAATATTGACCAGGGTGTTGGGAGCAAGGACACACGACCGACTGACGGTGTCGTGGTCAATCCCACGCCAGTTTTATATTTTTAATGCATTTTTATTATTTTCCATGATTTGATGAAAATTCTCTCATTTTATCAAATCTCCTTCGTCTCGAGGAAACTCCTCGGTTTCATGGTATTTTCATAAATTCGTAAAAAATAATATAAAATTAAGGAAAGAAGTGTAGGGCATGACCGTTGGCCAACCGGCCATGCCTTGGTCCCAGCCAGCCCCACACCTCACGGTTCCTCATTATTTTATTATTATTATTATTTCTCTAATTTCATGAAAAAACTCCTTGATTTCATGGTATTTTGCACAAATCATCAAATAATAAATAAAATTATGAAAACTTATGGGACCGGGCCCCTAGCCGGCCGGCCATGCCCTAGCCGGTCACACACGCCCCTTGTTTTATTATTTTATTTTATTTTTCCTTGAATTCATCAAATTCCTTGATTTCATGGTATTTCTCTCAAATTAGGAAAAATTCCCTCGAATCATGAAAAATACTTAAAAATATAAAAAATTATGAAAACTCGTGGGGCTGGGCACCTAGCCGGACGACCACGCCCCCATGGTCCCACACGCCCGTGTTTTTATTATTTTAATATTTTTTGCTTCCTTGAACTCATAAAAACTCCTTCAATTCATGGAAACTCCCTAAATTCATCAAATTTCTTAAAATTCATGAATTCTTCATAAAATCATCAAAAATATTATAAAATTAAGGAAAATGGCACCACGGGACCGTGGTCACGATCGGCCGACCATGCCTTGGCCTCGGCAGTCCCATGCCTCCTTATTCCTTATTTTATAATTATTTTCCATCATCTCATGGTGTTTTCCTCAGTTTCGTCGAAACCCTAATTTTGGCATATTTTCTCGAATGGATGCTCAATTGCACGCCAGAAAATATCAAAATTCTCAGGACTGAGATCCGGACGCCTTGGGGACACGATCACGCTATCTTGACCGACCAAGATTGACTCTTTGGCTTATAGAAGCCGGTCCCATCAAGTTTCACAGTTTTGACCTAATTTGCACAATTGCACGTATTAGGTCCAAGACTCTTCCAAACACTTTGGATTTTCATGAAGTGATCATCAGGCGGTCACGTGACTACCCAGGGCCGGTTTCATGACCCCATGGTCGGTCCCTCACTCTGTCATAATTAATTAGGTTTTCTCACCTAAGGCTCAGACGAGCATTTTCGAATAAATAATTAAACCAGCATTTAATCATTCTTTCACCAACAAATCGTCAACTCTTCAGGAGTTCTTTGTATTTTCTCACGTGAGCATATGGACACTGCATGGTTGATCCACGATCCCATGTAGTCGCTCCCTCCTTCATCCCATGGTTAAACTTCTGACGAACCATGAATTGATCATCAATTGATCAAATTAGGGTTTCTGAATCCAAGGATCATCATTCCAGATTCCAACCTTAATAATTTTACGACGACCTCATGGTCATTAATTTTATTAATTATGCTCGGTTCAACGACCAGTATTCTAATTAATATTTTTGGTACGCTGTCAATAATCCATCAGATGAGCAACACATGCTCAGACGATCAAATATTCAACAATTCATCACATGAGCAACACTTGCTCAGATGATAAATATTTGCTCAAACCAAGGAATATTGGTTCAACAATCAATATTCAACGATCCATCGAATGAGCAATACTTGCTCACTTCATCGTAAGAACTATACCTCTGTCTCATGACATGTTCAATTCATGAGTTTCAGAACATCATGTTCAACTCAGCAACTACATGGACTCATCGTCCCATCAAACCACGAAGTCATCAATTGACTAACATACCACGAGACGTCAATCGTGTCACTTTGGGGGGATATCACTTAGGGTTTTGGTCTGGCGGTCTACGACACGTGTGTTCAAACACACGATGAAATGTGAGCAAGTCGTGCAATCAGTTGAAGGAATTCACGAGGTAGTGGGTGGAAAATCGACCAAGTCTCCACACGTTGAGCAACTGGTTTCAAACACGATCTCCACTTCCCCACTCCTTGATTCCATCAACTGTCACACTTCATGGGGTCATGGTGTCTAAAATTCCATCAATATAAATAAGTCTCTAAATCATGATTGAGGGATCAACATCAACAGTATCATCAATCTCACGTCTCATCGACAACACGAGATCATCAACTCATCAATTGATCAACTACTCTCAATTGAGCAATTTCAATCATTCAGAGCATATCATATTCAGAATTCACACACCCACAATCTTTGATTACCATTGATTCCACACATTTTCCAGCTTCCCTCCTACAGATCAACCCATCCTCTCTTGTGACCGAATTTACTCTGGAACGGTCATTGTCTTGATTTAGGCCGGAGTACTACAGATTGATCTCTCGAATCTAAAGCACCCCCTTTGCAACGGTGCATCTGTGTGAGGTTTATTATTTCGCTCGGTTCGAGGAGTCTCCTCCGTACGGTCATCTCCTCAATTCCTTAAAAACCAGCAAATCGTTTTTGCCCATTTACACCAAGGAACCGTGGAACTTCATCAACAAAAAGGTATGTGAAGACTTGAACTTATCTATCACTCGAAAGTCTATCTATTCTTCTCCTATTTCTTATGAGACAAAAGTCGTATGCTATATAGACTAGATCATGTACACTTGATATTTTAAGCTGAGTATTCATTGCATATCTTTTACTCGAAATCATGTGTTGGTAAAGCGTTTCGCTTTGATCAGGTTTATCTTCACCTAGTGACGAAAGTCATGAAAGTTTCAATCACTTTGGAAATTGCTCTGACGAGAAAGGTATGTTGTTCTTCACGACTGAATATCGCCCTCTGAGAATGTTTCAATGATTGAAATGAGAGTTTAGATTATATAACCATGTATTCCTTGAACCGAAGTTTTCGAACTTTGTTGATCAAGAGAAATCGGTAGGATTGTGGAATTGTCTTGCCAAGTCCGCGAACCTAGTCCGCAGACTCAGTCCGCGAACTGGCGGAAGTTCTCGACCGAGAATTTTTGCTGGGATTTCCCAAAATCATTTGTGTGCTAAGTCTGCGAACTCAGTCCGCGAACTGGCGGAAGTTCTCAACCCGAGAATTTCTGCTGAGTTTGGAAAACTCAACCGATTAACTTAAGTCCGCGAACTTATCTGTGAGCTTAAGAGGTTATAATCTAAAGATGTGCTCTGAACATGAAACATTAATTAATAAGGAATGCTTTATGCAAACCGTGGCTATAATGTTCATGAGCCGATTCTAATCGAATTGAATCATCTTTGTTTCAATTGTGTCTTGTGTAGTTACATAAGATCTCATAGCAATTGAACAACTCTTAACTAGTTCATTTGAGTCAATTGAACTAGTTATGGTGAAGAAGAACATGATTAATATGAGATGCTCATATGGTTGACCTTTTGGGTTATCATGTTGAACCAACATACGTGTACTTGTTTGGGCATGTTTTTTACAAACCCAGTAAACGTGTACCCAAGTGTGTGTGACAAGCTATGTCTTTCGATCTAACGGTTGAGAGATATTGGCTTGAATCTAAATCAGGTTTCATCTAACGGTGAATAGAGTTTGCTTTGTACCTAAGGCAAAACCCTGATTTGAAGGCTATATAAAGGAGACTTCTAGCATTGAGCAAACCTAATCCCCACACGTCTGTGTGCTACTAGTGCTCTCGCTAGAGTCGATCTCCATTAACTCTTGAGTTTCTTCTCTAAACTCGAGTTAACGACTTAAAGACTTCATTGGGATTGTGAAACCAGACCAATACTACTTTTATCGTAGTTGTGTGATCTGATCTTGCATCTTCTATCGTACGAGTACAATCGATTGATTGGCTTGCGATCTTGAGAGTTCTCTGATAGGCAAGATAAAGAAGTCACAAACATCTTCGTCTCACTGTTTGTGATTCCTCGACAATCCGTTTGTCTAGTCAGGAAGGATTGTAGAGAGGTGATTGATTAATCTAGGCTGTTCTTCGGGAATATAAGTTCGGATTATCAATTGGTTCCTTTTACCTTGATTTTATATCTAGAGACGGAACAAAACCTAGGGTTTAACTGTGGGAGACAGATTTATCCTTTCGATAGACTTTTCTGTGTGAGACAGATTTGTTTATTATTATCAAGTTTATGATTTTGGATTGCAGCAACTCTTAGTTATGGGTGAGATCAGCTAAGGGAATCAAGTACGCAGTATCCTGCTGGGATCATAGGCGTAGGAGTACAACTGTACCTTGTATCAGTGGGAGATTGATAGGGGTTCAACTACAGATCAGTCCGAAGTTAGTTTGCAGTAGGCTAGTGTCTGTAGCGGCTTAATACTGTGTGTATTCAATCTGGACTAGGTCCCGGGTTTTTCTGCATTTGCGGTTTCCTCGTTAACAAAATTTCTGGTGTCTGTGTTATTTCTTTTTTGCATTATATTTTATATAATAGAAATAATACAGGTTGTGTGTTCGTGATCATCAATTGGAAATCGAACTTTTGGTTGTTGATTGATATTGATTGATCCTTGGACATTGGTCTTTGGTACCGTCCAAGTTATTCCTTGTATTTGATAAAGACTCGCTATTGATTTTAGCTTGAGTACAAATCAAATCAAGAGAGAGATATTAACTCCTTGAGATACTTTTATCTAGATTGAGTCTGACTCTCTAGTTGATTCTCTAGCAAAGTATTTCGGAGTTAGTCCATACAGATTGCTAACCGAAATATTGGGTGGTGTTGTTATCCCCCGCTTTTTCAGATAAAACTTGTGTTCCGAAATAGGTCGAAACCCTATTTATATAAGTCATTGAGTATCCTTATCTCATAGGAAGTGGAAGAAGTTAAGTAGTGGAGAAGTGGAGTTGTGCAGAAAGTGGTGATCGTCGTGTTTCCGTTATGAGGGAAAACTGGTCACACTTTCACCCACTACTCTCATTACTGTTAACTGCCCGTCCTTTCCTGACACTTTCTCGTAATGGGAGCGCTTCACGCCGCACGCTGTATGCCGCCAGACCAATACCCCAGTGAGCATCCCCCAGTTTGTGACATGTTTGGTGTCTCGAGTGAATGGATCAAGTCATGAGACTCGCTGCTAAAAGCTGCACGTAATGATTTAATTTAAATAATAAGTTATTTGTGAAATCAATATTTGCATAACATCGCTTATAATCAATGTATATAAAGCATCTTTTTCAAACAAGCAGCTGAAAAATAATCGATGTGCATGAAGCATCGTTGCTGTAGAGCTCGATTGAATCAGTCGCGAGCGTCTTAAAAAAGTAGCACGACCGGCCACCTTTGGGTGATCGTTTGAGGACCCTATGGGGGATCTAACACTTGGCCAATCGCTCCTTGTGGAGGAGGGGTGGCTGGTGATCACTGAAAATCCGGGGGTCTAACAACACCACCCAATATTTCACTTAGCAATATGTATGGACAAACTCCAATATACTCCCTCCGTCCCACTATTAAGTGACCTAGTTCAAGTTTGCACAATTTTTAAGGCAAGTAAGGAGAAAAGTATTGTTAAGCAGTTTTTACAATTGTACCCTTATGGATAACAAATAGTGAAATTTTGAAATGATTTATGTCTCAAACTACACCACGGATGTTCGCAAACTTCGTATCATTGAAAAGCATTTTAAAACACCTACATAACGAATATAAACAGGACTATCAAATTATGCATATTTCTTATAATCAATTAAAAGGATAATTTTAGAAATATCTCCTTGTTTAGTGATATAGGTCATTTAATGGTGGGACAAAATCTAAAAGTAACTAGGTCACTTATTAGTGGGACGGAGGGAGTACTTTTTATGAGAATCAACTAGACAGTTAGACTCAATCAATAAAAAGATATATCAAAGAGTTTATATCTCAATCTCTCGATTTGATCTTTACTCAAGCAAATGGAAATTTGCGAGTCTTTATCAAAGAGAGATAACTTGGACGGTACCAAAGACCAATGTCCAAGGATCAACCAATATCAACCAACAACCAAAGGTTGGATTTCCAATTGATGATCTTTGACGCACAACCTATATTATTTCAATTATATAAAAAATATAATGCGGAAAAGAAATAACACAGACACCAGAAGTTTTGTTAACGAGGAAACCGCAAATGCAGAAAAACCCCGGGACCTAGTCCAGATTGAATACATATTGTATTAAGCCGCTACAGACACTAGCATACTACAAGCTAACTTCGGACTGGACTATAGTTGAACCCCAATTAGTCTCCCACCGATCCAAGGTACAGTTGTACTCCTACGCCTCTGATCCCAGCAGGATACTGCACACTTGATTCCCTTAGATGATCTCACCCACAACCAAGAGATGTTGCAACCCAAAATCGCAGACTTGATAATAAACAAACCTGTCTCACAGAGAAAAGTCTATCAAAGGATAAATGTCTCGCACATATAAACCCTGGGTTTTGTTCCGTCTTAAGATATGAAATCAAGGTGAACAAGAACCAATTGATAATCCGATCTTATATTCCCAAAGAACAGCCTAGATTAATCAATCACCTCTCTACAATCCTTCCTGACTACACATGCGGTTTATCGAGGAATCACAAACAGTGAGACAAAGATGTTTGTGACTTCTTTATCTTGCCTATTGGAGAACTCTCACGATCTCAATCCAATCAAATATTGTACTCGTACGATAGAAGATGCAAGATCAGATCACACAACTACGATAAAAGTAGTATCGGTCTGGCTTCACAATCTCAATGAAGTCTTTAAGTCGTTAACCTGGTTTTAGAGAAGAAAACCAAAGGTCAAAGGAGAATCGACTCTAGCGAGCGTACTAGTATCACACAGACGTGTGGGGATTAGTTTTGCACAATGCTAGATGTCTCCTTTATATAGCCTTCAAATCAGGGTTTTGTCTTAGTTACAAAGCAATCCTATTCACCGTTAGATGAAAACCTGATTTAGATTCAAGCTAATATTTCTCCACCATTAGATCGAAAACTTAGCTTGTCACACACACTTGGGTAGATGTTTACTGGGTTTGTGAAAACCATGCCCAAACGTGTACGTGTATGTCGGTTCAACATAGTAACCCAAAAGGTTAACAATATGAGCATTTCATATTAACCTTGTTCTTCTTTACCATAACTAGTTCAATTGACTCAAATGAACTAGTTAAAGAGTTGTTCAATTGTTATGAGATCTTATGTAACTACACAAGACACAACTGAAACAAAGATGATTCGATTCGATTGAATCGGCTCATGAAATTTACATCCAAGGTTTGCATAAAGCATTCCTTAGTAATTTAAGATTCATGTTCAGAGCACTTATTTAGATCATAACCACTTAAGCTCACAAACAAGTTCGCGGACTTAAGATAACCGGCGGAGTTTTCCAAACTCAGCAGAAAATCTCGGCAAGGAGACTTTCCCCAGTTCGCGGACTAGGTTCGCGGACTTACACGCAAAGGAGTTTTTGGAAAATCCCTGCAGAAATTCTCGGTCGAGAACTTCCGTCAGTTTGCGGACTGAGTTCGCGGACTTGGCAAAGACAGTTCCTCCGGTTTCTCTCAATCAACAAAGTTTGAAAACTTCGGATTAAGGAATACATGGTTATGTAATCTAAACTCTCATTCCAATCATTGAGACATTCTCACAGGACGTTATATAGCCGTTATTCACAGACCGTTTCACGTCAGAGCAATTCTCAAGGTAATTGAAACTTTTCATGACTCTCGTCACTAGGTGAAGATAAACTTGATCAAAGAGAAACGCTTTACCAACACATGATTTCGAGATATAGATAGGCGAGATATACTCGGCTCGAAATATCAAATGTGTATGATCTAGTCTATATAGCATACGACTTTTATCTCATAAGAAGTAGGAGATAGAAGAGATAGACTTTTGAGTGATAGATAAATTCAAGTCTTCACATACCTTTTTGTTGATGAAGTTCCACGGTTCCTTGAGTAGATCTTCGTTGTTGTATGATGAATCGCCATGAAGTCCTTGAGCTCAACTACACTTTCATATCCTAGTCCGAGACTTAGCTATGTAGGCTAGAAATCAAGACTCATAGTTTTGATCACTAACATTGACAAACATGCTTGAGATAGCAACACATGCGAGGTCGACCGAGCTATGCTCTAACAATCACAATGCTACCCTGTCGGTTTTTTGGAAATATATCTACACCATACAACTAGGCTAGCGAAGTTGGACGGACGAGATGATTTGCGGCAGTTACATATTGTAGTTGAAGTAATTTAGGGTTTAGGGGCCGCGCGACCAACCCTCTTTTGGGTGAGCCATTCAAGGCATTGAACGTTGGTTCGAACATGTCGATCGATCATGTGCAAAGGTGGGTTGTCGGTTATTATGTTGATGCCTTTGGGGCTGTCTGAAGTTGGATCAAAGCCATTCGATCTGGCCGGCAAAGATGGATGGTTGTGATCGATTTGCGACAGTAGCGTGTTGCCGCAAAGCGATTTAGGTTTTTCAAAAAACGCGTTCACCCTACTTTGGGCAAGTGATTTGATGCGCTCTTGTCTTGCTATGAGCAAGTCGATCGACCGAGGGTGGAGTTGGGTCGACGGTGAATACGTTAGCACTTCTTTAATCATTCAAAGGAAAATCTAAGCCGTCCAACTAGGCTAGCTAAATTGGACGGTCATGATGTTTCTAAGACCGTTTTGGCAGGTCTTAGCCCGTTTGAGCTCTCTTTTTCTATAGAGACCACCCATGTTAGGGTTAGCGTTTGATGGCGTTACGAGTGTGTTAGATGGAATCCGATCGGTCGGGGTATTAGTGGGCCCGCCAGTGGTCGTTATGATGATCGCCTAGTTCCGCTAGGAGTAGGCTAGGCCTATTGAATTGTGTGGCCAAATCGTGTGGCCGTGATCGTTTTTTAAGACTGATACAGACAGTCTAGATTTTCCTTAGGGAATTTAAACGCGTTCGATTGCGTTGTCTTTCAATTAAAAAGTGTGTAAACACGCTGATCTCTTTATCAAATAGTGGTGTAGCCTACATGAGTGCTTTCATGTAGGTCTCAACACTGACACTTCAGGAGATTCATGCTACTCCGCTGCGAGTGAACATTAATCACCATGTTATGCCAATATTGAGAGTTCGGCTGGGAATATTGCATAGGAAAACATCAGGCAAATGCATTAGTGAATAATGCAGTATATTAAAATTTATAGAATATCTGGGGTTGTTGCTTCGTGCACCATTCTGGATAAATTTTGTAAATATGTTGAATTGCTCAATACATATGTAAGTGAAAAGGTTTACGCACTCATCACTTTCAAGTGGCTTTTGTTCCTTTGCAGGATGACAGCGTATTAAAATACAAGGTTTCACGATTTTATCCCTAAACCAAAAACCACCATCAACATTAAGTCCCCTGCTTAGCACGTAACAATGACATTGTTGTGGGGTAAGCAATATATGGTGATAGACAAAGGAAGAAGTTAACATGATCAGGGAGGTAAAAGTTACCAGGAAAGGCAGGATCGTCCCTCGAGCATGGGGTCGCGTGACTAGCGGGATCGGTATTGGCGTGCCACTAGTTCGTCTGTAGGGCTTGGTTCGGCGGGTCCAGCTTCCTTCGTCTGTACACGAATCCAAGATGGATTATTTTTCCCGTTTGAACTCCCAAAACGCTGTGTGTATAAAAGGGTATCGACTTCCCCCCCCCCCCCCCACTTTTTATCTTTCGTTGGCTTCACTTCTTTGTCTCCGCGTTAGCAGCAAGGACGTGTCAATCGAGAGCCGATCAGCAGGAGGAATAACAGCAATACGAGGAAGCGAGTATTGTTCAGGTATGTACTTCAACGTCTCTTCTTTATCTCCGGTATTTTGTTTGTTCTTGCGTGTTGGTGTGAACCATAGCCGTAGGTGTAGCTTCCATGAACTTGAAAAATTATCCCAATATGAATGATCCCTCCTTGTGAGCAGCATTAACAACACCATTGATAACAAAGTAATTAACATCACTAGTGTCACTAGGAAGATGAACAAAGAATCCATAGGCGAGTGTCGTCTGTTTGCTCCTCCTTTGTAAAACCTAGTTTTAGGTTTTGGTCGTGGGAGTAATACCCACAGAAACACTTTTTTTTTTTGTTCAAGTGGGCGTAATTCCCCGCTCGAGCTAGCTGTGGGCATAAACCGGCCGTGGGCGTATATCCGGCAGCCAAAGGACATAGTTGTGGGTGTAAACCGGCCGTATGCGCATATTCCGTAGCCGAAGGTAAATTGCAATGAATACGACTCTTCCATCATTGCTATTAGTTTTTTATCCACATGATTCGATCCCTGAGCCTCGGCCATTGGTTACATAGAATTCGATAATAAGTTATGTGTGTGATCCTTTTTTAGCATGAAGTATTGACTCTTTTCCGTTTTGCTTCATTGTAGTTATTTGAAAGTGAATGTAAGAAATTCTCGTTAAGATGTCACCTGGAAATATTTCTGCCGCTAAGCTGGGAAGCGTTAACAACTCCAAAAATATGCCAAACTTTGATGACGAGCTCTTCGTCGTGCCATATCCGAACATTAGAACTCATCCTGTCCATAAGATAACCCTCCTCATAGGTTCAGAGAATGAAGAGGCTACTCCGTCAGATTCTCCGGTGCGTGTGATGAGGTTCTGTCTCCAAAATAAAGAGTATCCATCTTCTCCTATTGATTTCAAAATTTTCCACAATCCGCTGCGCTCTTATGAAAAGGATGGATGAGGCATATGCTGAGCAATGAACGCATCAAGAATAAACTGGCTAAAGCACAAGTTATTGAAGCTGTCATGGCTTCTGCAACACTTCATATTAGGAAAGATGCTGCAAGTTTGATCACTTTCATTTCTTGATGGTGTCCTTCCACGCACACGGCCATATGTAGATGGGGAGAGATGACCATCACGTTGGAAAGTGTAGCCGTTTTGCTGAGTCTTCCAGTTGCAGGGAATCTTGATGTTAGGTTTTCCGCTGAAGAAGAGGTGATGTTCGCCGCTCTACTGAATAATCCGAAGGATATAATCAGAAGGAAAATGATGAAAAATGCTTTTACACTTGGTGGGTGTCTGAATGGTTTCCTACGAAACCGAAAGCAGGCCAAGTGTTGGATGATGCATTTAGTGTGTTTTTATCCTTGTGGTTGTATAGGGACGTTTTTGATGATGGCTCGGGTAATAAGGTTATAAGACGGAAGATCGTTATGCTTGCCATTAAGCTGGCGCAAGGCGTAGTCCTCCCCTTAGGAAGCTTGTTCTTTGGGTCTTTGTACTCTCATCTGGATTCCCTGGCAGCAGACATGTATGTTTCCAACGGATATATGAAGGTGGAATCGCATGTTCACATTTCTTTTCTTCAAGCATGCTTATGGGAGCACTTTAAAGGTTATGCTCCTGTCCCGGAAACTTCGTTCTCCAGTCTATATGGAGGTTACAGAATACTCCGTTGGCAAAAGAGGCGCCAAAAGTATGGGTTAAAGCTTATCGATTTTTCGACAGTGTGCATGCCATAGATTTTCGTCCGTGGGCACCGGTTCATTCCTCTATAGTTCAGCCAAAAACCTTTGCCGCCGCTCCTGATACAGTGTTGCATACTAATGGAAAGGATATGAGCTTTGAAGAGATTATACTTATACGAAGCTGCATGCCAGGATATATTCCGTCTTTCTTTAATGGATCCTTCACTGTAGTTCCATATAACATTGACAGGGCCGCCCGTCATATGGGATTTGATCAGGGTGTTTCGTTTTTTCGTCCGTCCACGTCTTCAGCGGAGCTTTTGCAATCTGTTTTTGACGCTAGACTCTTTGCCACAAAGATGAGCCTTCCCTTCTTGCTCCCAGGAAGAAAACCAGCGGCGACTAATAAGTACAAAGAATTCTAGAAAGAAGAGCTCTTATCTTTTCATGGATTCGTGGAAGAAGTTGTGACAGTTCCATGCGACATGCCTTTTCTTGAGACTTTGAAGCGACATAAGCTGTTGAAGCCGCTTCCTTCGGGCAAACGTACTAGGGCCAGTCCCCAGGAGAAAGATATGAGGTCCAAGACGCGTGCAGGCGGCATTCGAACGACAGCTCCGGTAATTTTTAATTCTTCCAATATGCAGGTAGATACGTGATTTCTCTTAACCAGCTAATTTTAATCATTTTGAGCCAGCCTCATTAAACGTCTTCCTCCTTTTTAAAAAATCATGGTTTCGGGAATGTGAATGCTTTTGCTAGACTCGCACGCAGTTACAACACAACGCCTTCAGAAGAGAAATCTGGTGATACCGAGTCTCTCGAAGAGGAAACTGCGGACGAAGAAGATTCGGGCTCTGACGGTGATGAAGGAAACACTTCAAAGCGTAGTAGAGAATCTAACTCTCTCAGCGAACAAGGAGATAACTGGTACGTCTTCTTCACATTTTCTGAAAAATGATTCGTTTTTTGATGCAAAACAAACATTAACCAGTGATATCGCAGGATAAGACCGTAAAAGGAAACAATCTCGAGGTGGAGATGGATGATGATGCAGGGAACATTGCTACCCCTTCCGGTGAGAATGGAGATGTCGCATCCATGGTTGTAGGTGTAATTTCCTCCAAAGAACTTCTCGGAAATGATGCGGCATTAGTTGTGCATTCCGTTGTTGGAGCCACTTTCGATCCCCCTTTTGACGTCCCTTTCACAGACCACGTGCTAGTTGGAGGATTCAGCGTGCCGTCTAATTATGCAGAGTTGTACACCAAGATATGGAAGAAGCATGGGCACATTGCCACTTCCAAGAAGATTTAGAGTCGTTTTTCATTGGTTAAGAGCGTTGAAGAAGCTCTATCTTCGATTCATGATATGTGCAGCGTGACTGGACGCACCGTCTATGAGGAGATAGTTTTCAAAATTGGGAGTTCCACCGAGATATGTTTGTGAAGTTTTAGTTTAATGCCTCCTGGTTATGTGAAGGATTTTCTAAAGTCCAAGAGATGCAAGACAAAATGGATGATGTTCCCTCCATGGACTTCATTACTCAGCAAGAGATAGAGGTCGAGAAATTTTCCCAAGAGTTGAAGCTGAAGCTGGCTGCTCTCCAGAATATGAAAGACGCCTTTGCCAAGAAGGACGAATTGTTGCTGGAAAATTTCCCTTGAATAATTTATGTTTTCTCCTTTATATATATATATATTTTTCTTTTAGGTGTCTTTGAGTGACGTGAGGAATTCCTTTCATGGTTTGATTTTCTGGTTTTGAACTAGCAAATGGTTGCTTTTTATGAAGATATTTGAATTTGTTTTTTGGGATAATTCATGAGTAGTTTTCTGAAAGGAATTATGCTTGGGTCGACTACTCAGACTGAAATTCTAATTTTGAATGCAAGTAATGCAACCTAGAAAAAATGTGCATGTTGCATGAAAATTCCAAACATTGCACGAAAAGGGAAACATGTAGAGGAAAATGTAACATGGAGATTGAGAACGATATTAACTTCATTCTCAAAATGGGACGCGTGCGTCGAGTCCCCAGCAAATTTCCAAAAGATCTCTCGCACAAAAAATCGTTTAGCGAGACTTACTTGTTGACAAGGTTCCAACGAACGAAATTGGGCTTCCCAAATAATTGCTTAAAATCCAAGTTGCGACCCGAGTTGTTGTAACACGCCTCTGATAATGAAAAGTCCCCAGCTAATTTGATCTCTTCTGTGAAACTACACATGTTGACTTGTGGAGAAAAGGAAGATTTCTAGTTCATAGACGCAACTCCCCTGAATTAATTTTCTCCCGAACAATGCGTTTCAGGTCGTTGCATTCACTGGTAGGGTGATGGAAATATCTCGGATCAGTCATCTCCTGATCAGTTGGTGGACGCCATACATGAGGTAGTTGAACTACTCCGTCTTGCACCCAAACTTCTAGCAGCTCCAGAACCTTCCTCATTGTAAATGAGAAGTGCGTGTAGCCTGAGTCTAGCTTTTCTTGCGTTTGTAGTTGTTGCCGTGAGAACTCTTGCAGGCTTTGATACGAAGATCGTTTCGAGAGTGGAGTTGAGACGTGAGCGTGTGTTGACATAGACACAGTTCGCTTAGCTTGGCGGTTTTGATGAAGTGCAACTTCTCTCGAGGCCCTGCATCGATGGCAACAGCGCTGCGATGCGGTTGAACCGTGTACCGTTCACTAGTGAAGCTCTTGTCTTCATGGAGGTCTTGGAGAATTTCCCCTTCTTCAGGCGCTTCTCTGCTCGGTAAAGTCGGGGCGGTCGTGGCTATGGATTGTTGAAAAGCTCTCTGAACTTTTGCAAGGGTCTTGAGATATAGACTCTCCAATAGAGTTTCATAATCCGGTTCCCTTCTCTTATTCCGCAGGTATTGTGACACTCCTGGAAAGTCCCTTTCCCTATGAAATTGTTTTGGCTCTTTATTGCCGGCTGGATTTTGTTGATCGTTTCCTTTAGGCTCATGTACGATGTGGTTATGTATTCTGTCTGTATCACTGTTGGCGGAAGCACGGACTTCAGGCGAATGCTTGTTGACTCCTTCCACAACCAGTTTACTATACCCCTTAAAAGACAAAGCGTCTCATTTTGCCGTTTGGCGATATCAGCTTGATTTGCGAGGACATCATCTAATATCCTAGCCATGCCTTCCATGGTGATTGCACTTCGATCATTCATGACTTTCGGAGAGTTTGGCTGTCGGGGATACATTACAGAGTGGAGGTTGAAATTGGTGATTGAAATGAAATCGGTTTAACGAATGCGTTTAGACCTAACATCTGTCCGTTCTAGGTTTAAGAAAATTGAACAAAATTGAAAACTGATCTTGCAACCGAGAGATTAATCTCCCACTGTGGTCGCCAGTTGTTTTGGGGTAAAAACTGATTCTGCTGTTTTTGGTAAATTTGGGGTGTGTTGAATGAGAAACGAATTCGAACCCTAAACAAATGCACTGCATGGGAGTACTTTTAGATTCGAGAGATCAATCTGTAAGACTCTAGCCTAAACCAAGAAATGGACGTTCCAGATTCAATTTGGTCACAAGGTGAAGGAGAAGGGTTGATCTTAGGGAGGGAAGCGAAGAAGGTGTTTGAGATCAGAATGTTGAATTATGAAGGTGTGGATGTTTTATGACTTGTATCATAAAAATGGTTTCTGGCTACCTATGTTGATAATACTTGTGTTCCGAAATAGGTTGAAAACCTATTTATATAAGTCATTGAGCGCACCCTGATCTCATAGGAAGTGGAGGAAGTTAAGTAGTGGAGAAGTGGAGTTGTGCGGAAAGTGGAGATCATCGTGTTTCCGTTATGAAGGAAGACTGGTCACAATTTCACCCACTACTCTCATAACTATTAACCGCCGTCCTTTCCTGACACTTTCTCGTAATGGGCGTGTTGCACGCCGCACGCTGTAAGCCGCCAGACCAATACCCCAGTTTGTGACATGTTTGATGTCTCGAGTGAATGGATCAAGTCATGAGACTCGCCGCTAAAATCAGCACATAATGCTTTAGTTTAAATAATAAGTTATTTGTGAAATCAATATTTGCATAATATCGCTTATAATCAATGTATATAAAGCATCGCTTTCAAACAAGCAGCTGAAAAATAATCGACGTGCATGAAGCATCGTTGCTTTAGAGCTTGATTGAACCAGTCGCGAATTGAGCGTCTTAAAAAAGTAGCACGACCGGCCACTTTTGGGTGATCGTTTGAGGACCATATGGGCGAGATATCACTTGGTCGATCGCTCCCGGTGGAGGAGGGGTGGCCGGCGATCACAATGCTACCCTATCGGTTTTTTGAAAATAAATCTAGACCATCCAACTAGGCTAGCGAAGTTGGACGGACGAGATGATTTGCGGCAGTTACATATTGTCATTGATGTAATTTAGGGTTTAGGGGCCGCACGACCAACTCTCTTTTGGGTGAGCGATTCAAGGCACTGAACATTAGTTCGAACAGGTCGATCGATCATGTGCAAAGGTGGGTTTCCAGTGATCATGTTGATGCCTTTGGGGTTGTCTGAAGTTGGATCTAAGCCATTTGATCTGGCCGGTAAAGATGGATGGTTGTGATCGATTTGCGATAGTAGGGTGTTGCCGCAAAGCAATTTTAGGGTTTTCAAACAGCACGCTCACCCTACTTTGGGCAAGTGATTTGATGCGCTCTTGTCTTGGTATGAGCAAGTCATCGATTGAGGTGGAGTTGGGTTGACGGTGAACATGTTAGTACTTTTTTAATCATTCGAAGGAAAATCTAAGCCGTCCAACTAGGCTAGCTAAGTTGGACGGTCATGATGTTTTTGAGACCGTTTTGGCAGGTGTTAGCTCGTTTGAGCTCTCTTTCTCAATAGCGCGACCACCGATATTAGGGTTAGCGTTCGATGGCGTTGCGAGTGTGCTAGATGGAATCCAATCGGTCGGGATATTAATGGGCCCGCCAGTGGTCGTTATGATGATCGCCTAGTTCCGCCAGGAGTAGGCTAGGCCTATTGAATTACGTGGCCAAATCGTGTGGCCGTGATCGTTTCTTAAGACTGCTACGGATAGTCTATATTTTTCTTAAGGAATTTAAACGCGTTCGATCGCGCTGTCTTTCAATTAAAAAGTGTGTAAACACGCTGATCTATTTATCAGAGAGTGGTTTAGCCTACGTGAGCGTTTTCATGCAGGTCTCAACACTGACACTTCGGGAGATTCATGCTACTCTGCTGCGAATGAACATTAATCGTCATGTTATGCCAATATTGAGAGTTCGGCCGGGAATATTGTGTAGGAAAACATCAGTCAAATGCATTAGTGAATAATGCAGTATGTTAAAATTTACAGAATATCTGGGGTTGTTGCTTCACGCACCATTCTGGATAAATTTTGTAAATATGTTGAATTGCTCAATACATATGTAAGTGAAAAGGTTTATGCACTCATCACTTTCAAATGGCTTTTGTTCCTTTGTAGGATGACATCGTATTAAAATACAGGGTTTCACGATTTTAGCCCTAAACCAAAAACCACCATCAACACTTACCAACACATATTTCGAGAAATATGTAAGCAAGTTAAACTCAGCTCGAAATATCAAATGTGCATAATCAAAGTCTACACATACCTTTTATTGATGAAGTTCCACAAGCTCCCCTTTGTAGTTATTCGTCTTCAATCGATGAACGTTGTGAAGTCTAATGCTCAACTACACTTACTATCCTAATCCAAGACTTAGCTATAAGTAGACTAGAAATCAAGACTTATAGTTTTGGCAACTAAACTTGAAAAACAAGCTTGAGATAGCAACGCTTGCGAGTTCGACCGAGCAGTGCTCTAACAATCTCATAATGGATAGATGGATAAAATAATTTATCGAAATTGTATCGACAAAATAAAAAAACAAAATATTTAATTATAGCATATGGATAATCCATTTGTGGTAATGATTTCCTGTTGTAGTTACCTAAAATCGGTGAGAGGCTAAAGTGGAATTCTAGGGTTTCTGAAAGTGAGTTACGGGAGTTTGAGAACAAACAGTCTTCGCCTAAACCACGCACAGTGGCCGTTCAAAGGCTGCTTCAGTCATAGGAGAGGTTTATGGATGGTCTTAGGGAGGGAAACAGACGAAGAGAGAGATTAGAGAATTCTAGGGTTTGAAGAAGAATTGCTCTGAGAGGTTATGAGAAAGATCGTGATAGCTTGGAGAAATAGAGGACCTATTTATAGTTGAATTCTCTAATCTCAGGTCGGTAAAGATAAGGATTGCTTTTCGTGCCATGCGGAGCAATTCTCACGTCTCTTCAAGAATAGATAGAGATAAACTAGGTTGAGTTTTTCTCATTATTCCACTGCCTTTACTCTCTCCTGCGGTGAGAAATAAGCCGGGTATTCCTCACACGTTCCGTAGACCGCCAGACCAAAACCCTAATTATTATCTCCCCATTTGTGTAAAACTGAGTCAGGCTTTGTGATGATGTATTGAGAGAGAGAGAAAAATATTCTCTTTAGCCGAGTTGGCCAAGATAGAGAGATATTCTCTCATTTGTGAGAATGACTAGGATGAGTCACGTGAAAAGGAATGGAATGCCTCAGGAATCGTGTGTAGAGTGGGAGAGGAGCTGAGGTTGATCTCCCTCTCTCCATGGACGATCACATATGCCATGTAGAGACCATATTATTGTTTTGGGGTCCCTTTGTTGAGCATGCAGAGCTCAAGAAAGCTTATCCACGTTTTTGGATAGACATGTATAGTTCAGGCTCAGTTTACCAACTATGAGTGTGTTTGAGAGGATGAGAAATAGTCTTGAGCCCTAGGTAAGGCGTGTGCCTATTATGGGGTATATTTGTCCCTGTCTGAGATTTTCCGAGAGATTTGAATCTCAGTGAGATTTTGCGGAGAGATGTAATCTCCTGGATTATGAAAAGAGATGTTAATCTCTTTGAGATTTTGTAGAAAGATGTGAATCTCTCCGGGATTTTGATAAGAGATGTGAATCTTTTTGAGATGTAGCAGATAGATGTGAATCTCTCCGAGATTTTGCGGGTTTTTGCAAAGAGATGTGAATCTCTTCGGGATCTTGCGGATAGATGTCAATCTCTCCGAGATTTTGCGGAGAAATTCGATTCTTTCCGAGATAGACTTTGTTGAGAGATTCGAATCTCTTCGAGATTTTGCAGAGAGATTTGAATCTCTCTGTGATAGATTTTGTAGAGAGATGTGAATCTCTCTGAGATTTTGCAGACGTATCAAAATATCTATGAAGATTTTCTTAATAGATATAAATCTCTCTGTGGTCAGCTGAGACTTGTCCTGAAGAAACATAAAAGGATTTGTAGCCCGATTAATATCACTATGCGACTTTGGATCACTTGTCTTTGACCAGCGTATCTTGCAGAGATGTGCTAGGAATCAATTATGTCAGTATTTATGGGGCCTAGAAGACCAGTGTATCTCGAAAGCATGTTCTAGGAGTCTGTCGAAAGGGTCCGGAGGCAGAATAATCAGTGTATCTCGTGGGGATGTACTAGGAATTATTCGAAAGCCTTGGTAAGTCGAGTCAGAGCCTAGAGTAGACATGACCAGTGTATCTCGTGATGATGTACTGGGAATCAGTCATTGATCTCAAATAGGGTGAGTCGTGCTTACAGGGGACATGTATGTCTCCGCTCTGGGACATAAGTCCGTCGGGGATATTTTCACACATCTACAGAACCTACATGACCAGCAGTATCTCGTCGAGGATGTATACTAGGAATCATGGCATCACAATCAGCTGCGTCTCGCGAATACATGCTGGAATTGTGGATGTTCTGGTTCACAAGTCTACTAGGGACGTTTTACGTTCTACATAACCTACGTGACCAGCAGTATCTCTTCGAGGATGTGAACTAGGAGTCACGGCATCACGACCAGCAGTGTCTCGCGGAGATGTATACTAGGAATCGTGGCTATGAGTGCCTTGAGGACCAAGGGCTTAATCTCTCCCGTGAGAGTTGAATTTTGTCTATGGTCTTAAAATGACCTTTTGCCCCTTATCCAAATTTCACCATCTACATTAAGTCCGCTACTCAGAGTAGAACCTTGATTATTCTATGATGAGTATATATATAGTTACGAATCGTTCAGGTGCGAAATTGCAATCCACTTGCGGAGTCCCCGAATTGATGCTTAGTCTTTGCTCACTCTGATTATAGATTTCGAATCAACTTTGGACTTGGGAAATTTCTAGGATTTTGTGTTAGGAGACGTTACTAGCGTGAAAATTGAGCCTTAATGAAGTAAAATTTCCGTTTTGAGAGATTAGACTTGTGAATTAGGGTTTCTTTGATCAAAAACCCTAACTTCTTCATTATGTGCAACTCTGAGCTTGGAATTGACCCTGGAATAGGAATCCTTTTAGGATTTCCATTGGGAAATGTCGCCGGAATAGGAATAAAGTCTTATAGAGATGAAATTTCCATCTAGGTCGAATGGGATTTGCAAATTAAGGTTTACTTGGACAAAACCTTAATTTCCTCTCTTTGTGCATCCTTGAGCTTCTGAGTTTATGCAAGTGAGTATTTGGGGAAGAGAGGGATTTGAGCGGCTTCCTGGATGTCCCTAAGTTTGTAAAAATCCTATGGGAATAAATTGGCACTTACTTTTGAAGTTACGCCTAAACCCTATCCCGTGTAAATTCTGAATTCAGGCTTGTACTGCGCCTAAACCCTAATTTCTCTTTTTGTCCACATCTGACTCCTTCAGACACTCTGGAGATGCTTGGTAGGCGTGCATATGTCTTGGAGGGTTAGCACCTTGTATGACGAGAGCTCTTCCAATCCCTTATACTTATCAGACACCCTTTTTCCGAGAGAAAACGCCTATCTTTGAAACCAAGGGTATTTTCGTCAAAAACCAATATGAGCCTGATTTTTTTCTGACATGAAAGATTTCGTGATATTCCTTAGGCACGGTCATGGCTTGAGAGATGGAAAGAAGCGCATGTCTGGTCTTGGTTTTGAAAATTATGAACTCAAACTTCCTTGTTTGAGCTAAATTCCCTTTATTTTCTCTGAAATTATGCTTTTCTGGATTTCGTTTCAATTCTGTTCTTCTTAGAACACTTGTAGAACTCAATATTCACGTGTATGAGGCCTTTGAATGAGTATATGAGAGCTTGGTCGATCTCTGGCCGTATTAGGGCTTTATTCTTTAAAAATACTCAGAATTGCGAAATAAGGGTATTTTGGTCAAATTCCTTATGAACTCGTTTTTTTTGAAAAGTAATGAGCTGAAAGGGATTGAGAGAGGTGTATATAACCTTCCAAGAGAATGGGGAGAGGCTTGGCCCTTTATCTTTTAGAATAAATCCCTTTCCCGTAAAATTCTTGAAGTTAGGGCTATTTTTCGTCAAAACCCTAATTCCCTTCGACTTTGATCCTTCTGAAAAATACCGAGAGAATAAGTGACGTCCCACTGGCTTAAGAGAGAATTATCACGCATTGAAAGTGCTTGTTACGGCTTGGAGGAAATTTTTAGAAGAAAGAAAACCCTCGGTTTCCTTATTTGATCCAAATTCCTCTAATTTCCTCTTTTAGCTCTAATTCTTATTCCTTTTGCTTCAAGGCTTCTATTTTTAGACATAATTGAAAAGAGAACTATTTTTTTTCAACTCTATTTTGCATGCACTAGGCATGGAAGCACGTCTACGCTTCTTCCACGAGTTTCGCTTGTATTCGAATTTCTTATTTGAGCAGAATTCCTCTTTCTATATGAATTGACATTGTTGGAAACCCGTTGATTACACTCGATGATTGAAATTAATTCTTGATCCTTAAGTTTTAATCATGGAATGAATATTTTTGAATGAAAACATCTTTATTTTCTTGGGTGATAGCTCTATTCATCTTTGAAAACGATCTATATTAATCTTCAAACTGATGATATAAAAGTTAACAGAAGTACTGATGATCTTGAGTTTGCTGATGTAGATACCCATCCTTCCTTCTTCATCGGGGTATCCTCGATAAATCTTGATATTTATATCTCCTTAATTATCTCTGATGCATACTTCTTCGACCATTGAATAAATAAAAGTAGTCGTATTTGTCAAGGATTCTCTTCGTTTAGGTGTTTGTCATAAAACTTCATATTTGAGACACTTAGGGAGAATGGATGTATCTTCATAGAGACTCTGATTTGAGTCACTGATCTCAACTTTGAAAGGTAAGAGTATAAGTATTTATAATGCAAAAAGAATCACCTAATTCCGAGTCCGTTTGGTCAATCAAATCCGCGTACACTTTTGACTTCAGAAATCTCGTATAAAAACTTCAGGAGTTTTTTCAGATTGCACTTACTTCGTTGTTGGGACGACATATCCTAGCTCGTTTGTCCGTTTGAGGCTCCCTTTTGGTATGTTGTTGGGAAGAGGAACATATTTGCTTCAGAAAGTATCCCGAAATTCCTTATGGATTGTCATCAGTTTTCAAGTCTTTGCGCTGGAATATGCGGATATCTGTTTTCGAAAGGAGTCTTTGTTGCGTTTGAAATATTGATGTATTGAGACTCTTATGAAACGATCTCTTGGATTTTTATGACCTTATTAACCCTCCATAGATTAGTATAGGTCGTGATTTTTGCCTCCCTTGGTCAGAGACATTCCCATCATTTGATTTTATGTTTATACCCTTTGTCGTGAAGAAAATGTATTTTCCTTGATCTTTTGTTAAAGTGTGGACCCAAACAAACCCACGAGTATCTATTGATATGTGAGATGGATTTCTTGATAAGTATAGGACTCTAGGCATGAGGGTATGCTTGAAGGTATTAGAGAAGACAAGGACAAGGCTTGAAGGGATTGGATGTGACAAATCTTGAAGGGACTGTATGAGGACAAGGTTTTAGGGGAAAAGACCAGTCTTCATGTAAATCAAACCATAGTCCTGTGTTGTTGCTCCCTTGATTTTAACTTATGTAGTTTAAACCTGGCAGACTTATCTAATCTTCTCTTTGTTTGTAGAGTACTCTTCATGGTGAGAATGAGTTCTACCTTGGTAGAATGCGGATGAGCGGACGACGGATTATATCGTGAGAATGAAAACTCCGAACGGTCTTGCTTCTGATGATCTTGTAAACCTGGGAAAATTGGTGACAACTCATCAGAATCTTTGCTTTTAATATGAGGTGGTTGCGAGTGGATCAATTCTGTCAGGATCCGTCGGGGTGAGTTGAGTTCAGGTCCTCGTATTTTAGAGAGTTTCTTAATCTGGAATGAAGCATGGTAGATGAAGAGCTGGAACATGATAAGAAGGCGGCTCGAGATGCAGAGGCCAAAATAAAGAAGTTGAACATGAAGCAAGATATTTTCTTTTGGGGCCTCTGTTCTTTAGGGTTGATATTTTCCTTTTCTGGACCTTTTCCGTATGCATCTGCTAAAGGAAGAAGATCCTCATGAGTTCTTACTTTGTGCAAACCCTATATGTCTCTGTTACATATGCGAGTAGGTGAAAACCCTAAGTAAAATTCGTAATAGGAAGTCCTTCCTTGCGCAATCTTCACTCCGGAGGTTGTAGAAACTTCGCTTGACGTCCGATTTCAGTGGTTGACCCCGACTATCGAACATAAAAGACATGACTTTCATATATTATGGAGAAAAATTAAGATTTGGAGATTTTTTTCAGGTGATAAGTCCACGTGAAGTTGAACCCGGAAATATATGGTTTTATAACAGCTATATATTCCTTAAATTGTCTTGATGATATCTCTTGGACTATATTTCGAAACATCATTCCCTTTTAACACGTGTTAGGAGAGACGTAGACGAATATTTTTCATCATGGGCGTGTTGTCGAATTCTCTATAGACTCTTTCTCAAATCGACTGCGAACCCTAGTTTGTCTCCTGCATGCGTTTATTTTCGAGGGAAAATTTGAATGCTTCTTCTACTTGATATAGTCATGTTGCAATTTTTGTGTACAGAGAAGATGCTGATGAAGGAGAACTCGACGAGACCGGAGAGAGATGCGAGATTTCTCGAGTCACAGATAAGTCATCTTCACGATTTTGAAGGACGATCTCTAGTCACCTAATCCCATGTAATAACATGTTGTGTTGTGGTTTTGGGGAGTTGAATGTGAAAAAGCGGGGGTCTAACAACACCACCCAATATTTCGCTTAGCAATCTGTATGGACTAACTCCGAAATACTTTGCTAGAGAATCAACTAGACAGTCAGACTCAATCTAGATAAAAGTATCTCAAGGAGTTAATATCCCTCTCTTGATTTGATTTTTACTCAAGCTAAAAACAATAGCGAGTCTTTATCAAATACAAGGAATAACTTGGACGGTACCAAAGACCAATGTCCAAGTGTTAATCAATGAAATCAACAACCACAAGGTCGGATCTCTAATCGATTAAACTTTAACGCACAACCTGTATTATTTCAATTATAAAGATAAACAATATAATGCGGAAAATGAAATAACACAGACACCAGAAATTTTGTTAACGAGGAAACCGCAAATGCAGAAAAACCCCGGGATCTAGTCCAGATTGAATACACATTGTATTAAGCCGCTACAGACACTAGCCTCCAAGCTAACTTCGGACTGGACTATAGTTGAACCCCAATCAGTCTCCCACTAATTCAAGGTACAGTTTTACTCATACGCCTCTGATCCCAGCAGGATACTGCGCACTTGATTCCCTTAGTTGATCTCACCCACAACCAAGAGTTGCTGCAACCCAAAATCGCAGACTTGATAATAAACAAATCTGTCTCACACTGGAAAGCCTATCAAAGGATAAATCTGTCTCCCACAGAAAAACCCTAGGTTTTTGTTCCGTCTTAAGATATGAAATCAAGGTGAACAGGAACCAATTGATAATCCGGTCTTATATTCCCGAAGAACAGCCTAGATTAATCAATCACCTCTCGACGATCTTTCTTAACTACACAAGCATATATTGAGGATTCAGAAATAGTGGGACGAAGATGTTTGTGACTTCTTTATCTTTCCTATCGGAGAACTCTCACGATCTCAAGCCAATCAATAGATTGTACTCGTACGATAAAAGATGCAAGATCAGATCACACAACTACGATAGAAGTAGTATCGGTCTCGCTTCACAATCCCAATGAAGTCTTTAAGTCGTTAACCTGGTTTTAGAGAAGAAAACCAAAGGTTAGAGTAGAATCGACTCTAGCGAGCGCACTAGTATCACACATACGTGTGGGGATTAGTTTTGCCCAATGCTAGATGTCTCCTATATATAGTCTTCGAATCAGGGTTTTGCCTTAGTTATAAAGCCAATCAATATCACCGTTAGATGGAAATCTGATTTAGATTCAAGCTAATATTTCTCAACCGTTAGATCGAAAACTTAGCTTGTCACACACACTTGAGATATACGTTTACTGGGTTTGTGAAAACCGTGCCCAAACGTGTACGTGTATGTTGGTTCAACATAGTAACCCAAAAGGTGAACCATATGAGCATTTCATATTAACCTTGTTCTTCTTCACCATAACTAGTTCAATTGACTCAAATGAACTAGTTAGAGAGTTGTTCAATTGATATGAGATCTTATGTAACTATACAAGACACAATTGAAACAAAGATGATTCGATTCGATTGAATCGTCTCATGAACTTTATAGCCACGGTTTGCATACTGCATTCCTTAGTGATTTAAGTTTCATGTTCATAGCACATATTTAGATCATAACCCACTCAAGTATGCAAACAAGTTCGCGGACTTAAGACAACCGGCAGAGTTTTCCAAACTCATCAGAAAATCTCGGCAAGGAGACTTCCGCCAGTTCACGGACTAGGTACGCGGACTGAGTTCGCGGACTAAACACGCAAACGAGTTTTTGGAAAATCCCAGCAGAAATTCTCGGAAATAGAACTTCCGTCAGTTCGCGGACTTGGCAAAGCCAATTCCTCCGGTTTCTCTCAATCAACAAAGTTCGCAAACTTCGGATTAAGGAATAAGACTTATGCACATATGTGTTTCCACACAATGCTTATATCCATTATTGGGTATATAGACCTAAACTCTCATTCCAACCATTGAAACATTCTTTGAAGACATTATATAGTTGTTATACTATTTCTCGTCAAAGCGATTTTCGAAGTGATTGAAACATTAGGACTTTCGTCATTAGGTGAAGATAAACCCGATCAAAGCGAAACGCTTTACCAACACATGATTTCGAGATATAGATAGGCGAGATATACTCTGCTCGAAATATCAAATGTGTATGATCCAGTCTATATAGCATACGACTTTTGTCTCATAAGAAGTAGGAGATAGAAGAGATATACTTTGAGTGATAGGTAAGTTCAAGTCTCCACATACCTTTTTGTTGATGAAGTTCCACGGTTCCTTGAGTAGATCTTCGTCGTTGTATGATGAATCGCCATGAAGTCCTTGAGCTCAACTATACTTTTCTATCCTAGTCCGAGACTTAGATATGTAGACTAAAAATCAAGACTCATAGTTTTGATCACTAACATTGACAAACATGCTTGATATAGCAAAGCATGTGAGGTCGACCGAGCTATGCTCTAACAATCTCCCCCTTTGTCAATTTTAGTGACAAAACTATTAATACATATGGAATACAAAAAAGATAAACTTTAGTGGCTCCTATTCCCTAGTCTAATCTTCAACATTCTCTGAAATCTTCGTCCTTTCAAGTACTCCAATGATCCCAAAGGTTGTATGTTTAGCATCACCGTTGTTGAAGATCCGTAGCTATAACAATGAGATAAATCGAGATTCTCGATCATTATTATACAGTGACATAGTATTATTATGTAACATCAAAGTCCAATTGCATTACGACTTTAACAATAATACTACAGTGATATGTATCACTCCCCCTTAGTCAATACTCCATCTCACATGGAAACCACTCCCCCTTACACAATGATCCGAAAACCATATGTATATGTAGTAGAACTACACATTAATTCTCCCCCTTTTTGTCAATAAAATTGGCAAAGGTACAAGAACGGGTTCCTAATGAAATTTCCGAGAAGAGACGTTTCATAGACTAAAGGAAAAAATACATACCAACTTAATTTTGATGCAATCATAAAGCCGAAGCTAAATGCATTCATCAAGGAGTTTTAACAAATAAGATAACTCCTGTAAAATTCCACAACCGCACACCCCGCAAGATATTACCATTAAGCACAAGTTCAAAAGAACTGTCCCCCATTTGATGTCATTCCCGAGTGAACCACAAGATCGACCTTAATTTCGAATGAAAAGAAGGATTTTTAATTGGACACCAAAAATCATAGGAAAATGATTTTTTATATCCAAAACTCAATCAAATTAATCACATGTAAACCCATGATTAATTTAATTGGAATACGCAACTAAATCAAACCACAAAAGTGATCAATTTAATTGATTGTGCTCAACATAAGTAAACTTACGGAGCTACGGCTAAGGTAATCATACGGAGATGACTAACTTAATCGTTCACATACTTAACATAAGGAAAACCTTACGGAATATACGACTACATCAACCAATAGAACATAGTTAGTATAGCCGTTCATATACTCAACACAAGAACTTGTGGAATATATGAAAACTCAACTAGACTAATTACAAGAAAACCTATAATTAATCTAATTGGAATACAAACAAACAAACTAATCACAAAAGTAATCAATTTAATTGTCAAAAGTTTTGCTCGACAAAAGAGGACTTTCAGAGCAAATAACTAAATAACCAACCAAGATGATTAATTTAGTTCATAATGCTCAACATATAGCATCTTATGGAACAACCAACAAAGCCAATGAGAATAATCGACTTAGTTGTATCGTGCTCAACATAAGACACATAATGGAGCCTTCACGGTAATACAAAAAATAATGGATCTAAGAAGATAAATACCGCGGAATTCATACAAGGATCTATTCTATCTTTCCATCACTATATGCATAATGACATAATAGACTTTATCCTTGTCACACAAAAGATTTTAATCCTATTTTCCATCAAGTAAATGACTGCATAGGCATAGCTTTTGTATTTGTCAAAAGTCCATTTGTCCTTTCATCAATACGAATACCAATTCATGAACGACTTTACTTTTGACAACAAATGGGACCTTCAAGTTTACGGACGCAAACAATACATATCCCATAAAAATATTGCAATACTTCAAAATCAAACAGATTAATACTGCAATAACATCATCCTCCAAATATTTTTAGAATTTAAAACCAATAAACCTAAAAAATAAACATAAGAAGATGAAAACAAAAATAGCTATGTGTAGTCACAATCTTCGCTATTCAAAACGCTAGTTATTCTTCCAACTAATCCAAAAAGAAGATATACTAGACAACAATTCCTTTGAGAAATTCTTTATCATTCCCGAACTCCTTGTTATCGATAGCCATCGGGACGTAAGGTTCACGGAGATAAGTGTCAATACCCATGAACTGTCTTGGCTGAAGAGGTCGAATTAGGGTCCTCTGAATTTCCAAGGATTTAGACATGAAAGTCTTTATTTCATAAATCTCCCTTCTTATATCCTTTAACTCATCAAGAACATCGGAAAACTTCTGAGAGTTAGAAGGAACAGCCCTGGGTTTTCTTGTATTCCTTCTTTTTCTTTTCAGGGACTTAGAAACAGAAGATTTCTCTTTTTCCTTGATTGATAGCTTAACAATCATGTTGACATCCTTTCCATCTGATGACATAGTGCTTTGAGAACAGCTATGAACAACTGGATTTATGTGATGGAATCACTTAACTCAACAAGCAGTCTTATAAAGGATGTCAAAAGGGAAAAATGAATGTAGGGTTCGAAACCTATTGACAGGTTCGCATACGCCCAACTCTAAAACCCTATAAAGAGTAGAATTATCGATAATAACCCTTTCTTTTATTTGATAGACAAAAATAACAAATCTAAGAAAAGAAGGAAAAACTTTTCTGAAGCCTGGATCAGCACTCAATCTTGTCTCTCTTCGATCAGGCACATGAGACAAGATTTTCTTAACAACACAATCAAGTTGTGTTGCGATGAACAACGATTTGTCCATCTTTTTCCTCATGAGAGGAATCCTCTGATCTCTGTCTATCAAACTGATTTGACCATATTTTCTTTTCAAATGGTCTTATTCTATCCCTGGAAACCAACTTCTTAGACATAAGATCCTACATACCTCGGCGGTCTTCTGAGCAAGTTTCAACTTTCTTGCTAATCGATCTGCTCTCCGTTGAAGTTTGCTTGCGTGCCTTTTTTGGTGCTTGTATTTGTAACACCTTGATAATTCATGTCCCTTTATCGAACAAAACGAGCACGTCAATCTTGGATAGTATTCAGGCATCTGAGATGTGCAAGCAGCAAGACATAATGTTGATCCTGAAACATCACTGATAGGGTTTCCAGTTACCGGATTCAGTGAATCTTCCATCTTGATTGGGTTTCCCTATTCTCCGAACCCATTGAGGTTGATATATGTATTGCTACAAGTATCAAAATCGATGTTTTCACAAAGAAGCCATACACTTGATTTTCTATCTTCATCAGAATCATAGGTTTCAGACATTTCATCAAGTGTTACAGCTAGACCTTTGTTCCCAGTGTATTTTCTATGATTTGGGCATTCGTTAGCAAAATGGCCAAAACCCTTACACTTAAAGCACTGAGGCATGTCCTCGTCATCAGCCTCGTCAGCATCCCTGTTTTTAGGAGGTACGCGACCGTGAGGTTTGTCTGATGACTTAGGTTTGTCTCTTGAAAACCATTTACTTCTCTTCAACAGAAGATCCCTAAACTGTCTTGTGATCAAGGAGACTGATTTGTCAAGATCTTCATCCGAAAAATCATCCTCAGACTGATCATCCTCATAGACATGAACACTTTTACCTTTGACAAGTAATTTGGTGTTCTTATGTGCTTTAAAAGCAACATCCTTACCGACTTTGGATGTATGCTCATGGTCAAAGATATTTAGCTTTCCAACCAAGGTGTTTCTGGAAAGATTATCGAGGTTATTCCCCTCAACGATGGCATGCTTCTTAGACTCGTATCTAGATGGCAGCGATCTGAGAATTTTCATCACAATGTCCTTTTCAGGAATAGTCTTACCCAACGCAAAAGATGCATTAACAATTTCAGACACTTTGTGATTAAACTCATCAAATGATTCTTCATCTTCTATACGAAGGTTTTCCCAATCGGAATTAAGGCTTTGAATCCTAGCTTCCTTTTCACTAGAGTTACCTTCAAATACGCTTTCTAAGATATCCCAAGCATCTTTAGACCTAGTGCAATTAGACGCATGGTGTTGAATACTTGGGGCAATGGCATGTATGATAGAATTTAACCCTTCAGAATTCTGCTTTGCAGCAAGAATCTCGGCAGCATTATATTCACCAATATTCTTGGGAACGTTTACGTCTCCAGCTGCAACAACAGGCGCATCATAGCCATTGACAACATATACCCATGATTGAAAATCACGCGACTGGATGAAGGCTCGCATAGAAATTTTCCACCATAAGTAATTAGAGCCATCGAAGACTGGTGGTACGTTAATAGAGATAACACCTTTGTCCATAGAGTCAGATCGCTACAAACACAGACTGATGAGGTCTTAGTGTGTTTGCCCGCTCTGATACCAATTGAAAAAGCGGGGGTCTAATAACACCACCCAATATTTCGCTTAGCAATCTGTATGGACTAACTCCGAAATACTTTGCTAGAGAATCAACTAGACAGTCAGACTCAATCTAGATAAAAGTATCTCAAGGAGTTAATATCTCTCTCTTGATTTGATTTTTACTCAAGCTAAAAACAATAGCGAGTCTTTATCAAATACAAGGAATAACTTGGACGGTACCAAAGACCAATGTCCAAGTGTTAATCAAGGAAATCAACAACCACAAGGTCGGATATCTAATCGATTAAACTTTAACGCACAACCTGTATTATTTCAATTATAAAGATAAACAATATAATGCGGAAAATGAAATAACACAGTCACCAGAAATTTTGTTAACGAGGAAACCGCAAATGCAGAAAAACCCCGGGACCTAGTCCAGATTGAATACACACTGTATTAAGCCGCTACATACACTAGCCTACTCCAATCTAACTTCGTACTGGACTATAGTTGAACCCCAATAAGTCTCCCACTAATTCAAGGTACAGTTTTACTTCTACGCCTCTGATCCCAGCAGGATATTGCGCACTTGATTCCCTTAGTTGATCTCACCCACAACCAAGAGTTGCTGCAACCCAAAATCGCAGACTTGATAATAAACAAACTTGTCTCACATAGAAAAGTCTATCAAAGGATAAATCTGTCTCCCACAGAAAAACCCTAGGTTTTTGTTCCGTCTTAAGATATGAAATCAAGGTGAGTAGGAACTAATTGATAACCTGGTCTTATATTCCCGAAGAACAGCCTAGATTAATTAATCACCTCTCAATGATCTTTCTTGACTACTCAAGCAGATGTTGAGGGTTCACAAACAGTGAGACGAAGATGTTTGTGACTTCTTTATCTTTCCTATCGGAGAACTCTCATGATCTCAAGCCAATCAATAGATTGTACTCGTACGATAAAAGATGCAAGATCAGATCACACAACTACGATAAAAGTAGTATCGGTCTGGCTTCACAATCCCAATGAAGTCTTTAAGTCGTTAACCTGGTTTTAGAGTAGAAAACCAAAAGTTAGAGGAGAATCGACTCTAGCGAGCGCACTGTATCACACAGACGTGTGGGGATTAGTTTTGCCCAATGCCAAATGTCTCCTATATATAGTCTTCGAATCAGGGTTTTGCCTTAGTTACAAAACAATCAATATTTACCGTTAGATGAAAACCTGATTTAGATTCAATCTAATATTTCTCAACCGTTAGATCGAAAACTTAGCTTGTCACACACACTTGAGATATACGTTTACTGGGTTTGTGAAAATCGTGCCCAAACGTGTACGTGTATGTTGGTTCAACATACTAACCCAAAAGGTGAACCATATGAGCATTTCATATTAACCTTGTTCTTCTTCACCATAACTAGTTCAATTGACTCATATGAACTAGTTAGAGAGTTGTTCAATTACTATGAGATCTTATGTAACTACACAAGACACAATAGAAACAAAGATGATTCGATTCGATTGAATCGGCTCATGAACTTTATAGCCACGGTTTGCATACTGCATTCCTTAGTAATTTAAGTTTCATGTTAAGAGAACATCCTTAGATCATAACCCACTCAAGTACGCAAGCAAGTTCGCGGACTTAAGACAACCAGAAGAGTTTTCCAAACTCAGCAGAAAATCTCGGCAAGGAGACTTCCGCTAGGTTCGCGGACTGAGTTCGCGGACTAAACACGCAAACGAGTTTTTTGAAAATCCTAGCAGAAATTCTCGGCAAGAGAACTTCCGTCAGTTCGCGGACTGAGTTCGCAAACTGAGTTCGCGGACTTGGCAAAGCCAATTCCTCCGGTTTCTCTCAATCAACAAAGTTCGCAAACTTCGAATTAAGGAATATGACTTATGCACATATGTATTTCCACACAACGCTTATATCCATCATTGGTTTTATAGACCTAAACTCTCATTCCAATCATTGAAACATTCTTAGAGGACGTTATATAGTTGTTACACTATTTCTCGTCAAAGTGATTGAAACATTATGACTTTCGTCATTAGGTGAAGATAAAACCGATCAAAGCGAAACTCTTTACCAACACATGATTTTGAGATATAGATAGGCGAGATATACTCGACTCGAAATATCAAATGTGTATGATCCAGTCTATATAGCATACGACTTTTGTCTCATAAGAAGTAGGAGATAGAAGAGATAGACTTTTGAGTGATAGATAAGTTCAAGTATCCACATACCTTTTTGTTGATGAAGTTCCACGGTTCCTTGAGTAGATCTTCGTCGTTTTATGATGAATCGCCATGAAGTCCTTGAGCTCAACTACACTTTTCTATCATAGTCCGAGACTTAGCTATGTAGACTAGAAATCAAGACTCATAGTTTTGATTACTAACATTGGCAAAAATGCTTGATATGGCAACGCATGCGAGGTCGACCGAGCTATGCTCTAACATAATGGTCTTGATGTGTACCGACCTTTTGAGACTCTTGCACTGGTCGTTTCTAAATCTTTTATATGAAAACTGGATGTTTGGGCCACCTCCTGTCGGCACGCACGATTCTTCGTTAGTCCCCAGTTTGATATAAGACTAGGTATTCCCATTGACTCGGGACTCTTGGAAAATGAAGTAAGACCCTTGTAGCGTACGAGATTGAGTCTTCAAGGCGGGGAAGCGATAATAGGTGGGTTGGAGACGTCTGTGGAGAGTCATGTCGAGATACTGCCACATCTGTCTTTGTGGACAAGATAAAGTTGTTTTTCCGCCTTTACAAGATGTGTTGACAGGGATTCATGTGAACTTCTGTAGAAAAATTATCCGTTTATATTTACTCTTCTTTTGGGAGGATGCTCAACCGAACTTGAGAGTAGTATATGCCTTCTGGTACCATTAGGGTAATAGATACATTCAGGTCCAACTGCGCAGTCGATTTTTGTTTGTTTTATTGATGGAAGAGTTCTCTTGGAATCTGCTAGGTAATTCTTAACTTGGAGCCGTTGTGTTTTGACATGAGGAAATTGTATGTGATCATCATATTTTGTTCTTATCTCATCGTGTCTGATCCTGACTCATGGAATAACCTGTCAAGTGGATTTTCTCGATAAAAGAGACTTTGACCGAGGGAACTGCTAGTATTCGTCTGAATGAGTAATGTGTATCCTGAAGTTATGGTCTCAAATCCTTCTCTTGTTTTACTCCAGTGATAGTAGCTGGTTGTAGTTGTATGTCGAGTAACGAAGTTTTATTCGAATTTTTGGCATCACTTCAGATATCTTTTCCCTTGGTAGGTTCAGGTGCTCCTCATATTAATCACTTGCTCAAAATATTTATTCTTAGCCCAAAAGTTGATTAAAAGAATGAAAAACTATAAAACTGATTGTTTGCAACGGTGTAATGGCGTTGCAAAACAAAGGACTGACTGTTACAAAGAAGTTACTGTAGCAGCGTTACAAATTTGAGACGTAGTTCTTATTTGCAACGTTTGTTCTTCAGCAGCAGCAGCAAAAACTCGGGTTTTCCTGCAACTTGATCAATTAAGCTATGTAGTGCTACAAACTCCTCTGCGACTGCTCCAATAACTTCGTAACCTTCCCTGGGACTCGAACACACCTTTTATACTGCTCAGAAACCTAAAAATAGCGATTAATTATCTCTTTTTCTTTTCGTGCAAGCCACAGCAATAATCTTCTCTGCCAACTTCCTTACGCGTTTCTAAGACTTCCAAATCATCCGAAACTCTTCCTTAGATAGAATCTCACCTTAGGAAACAATATCACGCCTTTAGTCTCCTTGAAATTCCTAAAATAATTCCACAAAGTCTCCGTGCAAAACTCAAACTATGTTTCCTTTTTCTGGATTATCCAGCCCAATTTGATCGATTCCAGTGCACATACCAAGCCTGTTATGCTCAATCACGTCCAACCCAAAAAATTTCAGCGATTGAATCTCTCTAAAACACCTTCGAAATCCAACCCAAAGTTTGGTTCTTTGCTGGATATGTTTCCCGCCAAAATTTCATTCGAATTTGAGAAGAAAGTGACCTCCCCATATCATGTGCTGGTCTCCCTTTAGAAGATGCCTAGAAATGGGTCACCCCTTAGTAATTAGGTTACCCCTTATCCAAAGTGACAGTCCGTATAGTAATTTTCTCCCACGAGCGCAAAAACCACTTTTTTAGCCAATTTCGCCGCAAAAGCTTATTTCTCCAAAAATACCTACAGGGACATAAAAAGCCATAATAAATATAAAATCGAGCACTAATAATATATACAATTGAGATTATATAAGACACAAAAATGTTCCTATCAAATACCCCCAAACTTATTATTTGCTAGTCCTCGAGCAAATCAAATAGAAAATAAAAATCCTAACTCACTGTCGCAGGCATCGTCGATTGCATTTAGCGTATGCAATAAGCCTTTAAACCCCTAGGTGGCCCTAGTGGCCGAGTTATAGTCTCGGGAGGGCTTACAAGAGATATACCCACAAAACCTGTACTCCAGACCCTAACTATCTACGCAGAACCTTGGAAGGCACTAAAGAATCTCCTTGGTTGGCATACTTATTGACTACAAGAGGAAGTACCCTGATGCGAAATTCCAATTGTTGTACACGAGTTTGCACTCAAGCATACTAAAATTCATATAAAGTGATAGAGCTCTACTCAGATAGTTGCACTATGGACATCAATATCCGGAGTCAAAAACTAATCACATGGATAGATCAAGAAGATGGATATAGAAAAACATAGATGGTTTTGATGTTTACTAAGTGAACGGCGTTTCCCATATCTATCTGAAGGCCTCCGCCAAAATGAACCTATCCTAATGGATTGAGATACTAGTCTGACTAATATCAACACACTGGCATATACAAGGGAACCAGTGATAGATAATCCTAATTCTAGTTCAACACAACTGGCATATACAAGGGTACCAGTGGTCGACTTTATTCACTGAACATTTTTTTTCAGCTTTTTCATTTCATTTAATTTTTTTTTGTTCCGTTTGGTCTAATTGGTCTGGTCTTTTTTTTTTTTTTTTGTAACTCAATCACTCTAATTCACCCTAGCATTGGTAACAACTTGAATCGTGGGACCCACCTATCACTTAGAGAAACAAAGTTTAAAAACAAAATAAAATAAAAATAGAAGTGAAAAGGACTCAACGAGTTATGGTGAAACTATCATGTTATTTCTAACAACTGAGCTCTGTGCTTTTATGAATAGACTCTTTAGATGTTGCCATCTAATCAGATTGGTTCCTCAACTCCTACAACCAAAATGCTTCCATCCACTTAGATTGGTTAGTGCAATCCTTATTAGGCATAAATTTCTAGGCTCTGGAGTTTATTTATTGCAACTAAAAAGTTTCTCCCATACCCCCAAACTTAAATCTAACATTGTCCTCAATGTTCTAAAGATAAAACTAAAAGCATGAACAAGGAGAAACTGTTACCATTTGAAGCAAAAGAGATAAGGAAAGATACTACCGTGTTGCATGAGATTGGGTTACCTCCCAAGAAGTGTTAAATTTACAGTCTTCAACCAGACGTCAAATACCAAAAAATGGCTAATTACCTTTCAAATCATATATCAATAGTCGAAACAACTGTGGGTCAACAAAAGCAAATAAAATTGCCACAATTATCAGACAACTGCACCAAATCAGAAAAATGAACAGACATAGCACATCCTCATCCAAGGTTTCCTGCAAGACAACTGGGTTTTTCTGTTGTGCCCATTTGGGCTTCATATGAGTGTCTTGACAAATTGACTCATTCGAACAACAAGTTTTTAGAATTTCCTCCTGGACAATATAGGAGGATCCGGTTGCGGAGTCGGAAGTGACTCAAGTAATACCTCAGGTACACTAGGCTCGAATCCCAAGTTAGGGACTTCTAATGGGGATAATTGACCATTACTACCCCCAAACTTAGGGTAGTCAGTATTCTCGGACAAACCTCTAACTATTGCTTGAATTTCTGGATCCTCGGAGTCTTTAAAATACTCAAGAGCTTCTTCTAGTTCATTACCCCCAAACTTAGGGTCAACACTACTCTCCGTAAGGCCTAGCACTATGGCTTGAATCTCAGGGTCCGTAGAGTCTTTAAAGTACTCAAGAGCTTCTTCTAGTTCAAAAGTTTGGTCACCTAACTGACTTAAGAGAATTTCCTCATCAAGTTCATCTAAGGAATCACCAAATAAAATGTCGTCCCAATTATCCTGAGTTAGATCCTGAACTAAAGTGCTAATCATATTCACTTCCTCTAAATCGTCAGAAGGTTGTCTATTAACATTAAAGACATTTAGTTCAGTGGTCATATTACCAAAGGAGATGTTCATAAGTCTGGTCCTACAGTTGATGACAGCGTTAGCTGTGGCTAAAAATGGGCGACCTAAAATCACCGGTATTTGAGCATTAGGATCCTGAACAGGCTGAGTATCTAGAACAACGAAATCCACTGGATAAATAAATTTATCAACCTCAATCAGAACATCCTCTATGACACCACGAGGTACTTTGACAGACCTATCAGCTAATTGCAATTTCATTTTAGTCGGTTTCAACTTACCAAGACCTAGCTGGTTGTATACATGATAAGGGAGTAAGTTCACACTAGCTCCTAAGTCAAGTAATGCCTTATCTACTGAATAATTACCGATCACACAAGATATGGTGGGGAATCCAGGATCTTTATACTTAGGAGTTGTTTGGTTCAAAAGGATTGAACTTACCTGACCAGCTAAAAATGCTTTCTTATGTACATTAAGCTTACGCTTTCGTGTACAAAGGTCCTTAAGGAACTTGGCATAAGCAGGCATTTGCCTAATTGCTTCTAATAAAGGGATGTTAATGTTTACCTGCTTAAATATCTCTAGTATTTCGTTGAAAGTCGACTCTCTCTTTGTTGGAGCTAACAACTGTGGATATGGGGATTTGGGTACAAAATGAGACCTGTCGGGAACCACATTGGCATCACTAGAAATTTTATCGGTTTCTTCAGTTAGTGGCTCCTTCTGGGGCTCATCTTGGGAACTAGAAGGTGGATCTACAATATGTCCACTATTAGGCTTGGATACCTTATTGTCTACCGTTTTACCACTCTTAAGGGTTGTGACAGAATTCACTTGATTAAATGTTTTATCTCCTCTAGGATTGGGTATCGGTTGACTAGGGAATTTACCTTTTTCTATTAGAGACTCATTGATCAGACTAACCTGGTTTTTCAATTCAGAAATGGCATGACTATGTTCTTGTCCTATCCTATTACTAGCTTCTATGCTTTGTGAAAGCAATTGACGCATATTTTCAGTATTTTGAATAAACGAGGTGAGAGTTTCCTCTAGACTTAAGATTTTCTTATCAGACTGATTCTGAAACTGATCTGATCCTGAAGTATTCTTAGTATAGCCAAAACCTGGGGGAACATTAGAATTACTAAACTGGCCTTGGTCATTAGACCATGAAAGGTTCAGATGGTTTCTCCAACCAGGATTATAGGTTTCTGAATATGGGTCAAACTTTTGATGGTGATCAAGTCTAGTGTCATTATTATAAAGAGCATTGGCTCGCTCTTCAATAGTCTGGCCTTCCCAAAAAAGCTCTACTCTACCACTAGTGTGACCCAATTCTAAGGCTTCTAACCTTTTTGCTATAACAGCAATTTTGGCATCTGATTCATAGCCTCCTTCTACCCTATTAACATTTCCTCTACCTAGAATAATTGTTCTCTTGGGGTCCCTACAATATTCCCATTGCTGGGTCTTTTCGGCGATTTCATTCAAAAATTTCATCGCCGCATCAACAGTTTGGTTTTCAAAACCACCAGTGCACAGAGACTCAACCATGGTTGTTGTCGAATAATCTAAACCCTCATAAAGGATTTGAACTAGCCTAACATTTTCTAAACCATGATGAGGACATTGGGATAATAAGTCATTGAACCTTTCCAAATACCTATATAACGATTCTCCCTCCTGTTGAGAAAATGTGCAGATTTGCGTCCTAATAGACGATGTTTTGTGCCTAGGGAAAAACTTGTTCAAAAAGGCAGATGTAAGTTGTTCATAGGTTTCTATTGAACCGGAAGCCAAACTATATAGCCATGATTTGGCTTTATCTTTCAGGGAAAAGGGAAATAACCTAAGTTTCAAAGCATCATCATCAAGGTCTCTAATCTTTAGGGTACTACAAATTTTCTCAAAGTCCCTAACATGGAAGTATGGGTTTTAATTTTCTTTCCCTAAAAAGATTGGGAGCATCTGTAGGGTTTCAGGCCTAAGTTCATAATTTGCTTCAGTTTCAGCTAACCTGATACAAGAGGGACGAGTAGTCCTAGTAGGATTCAACAAAGCTTTTAAAGTTGTCATTTTTGGCTCTATCGGGATATTTGAGATTCTATGCAATCACAAAACAAGGCTGACTCAACCAAATCAAACCTAATTTTCTAGCAAACAAAAAGCATGATGGTTCCACTTAGATTGTTTCTAGACCAGCTTCTATTATTTCGAAAAGGAACTCGTTACAATCTGAGCAAACCCCTCTGGAATCAATCCGAGTCAAAGTAAGTTGAATCGAGGCGAGGGAAGCTCAGTGGAGCTTTGATACCCAAGGCCTCACCGGTTACAAGGCGGCGCAGTCACGCATTCAACTCACAGAAACCATCATGAACTTCGAAGTATGCTCAAAAGAGTAACCAATATTATTCGAACGACTTTCCTATTAAGCTCGTTACCCTATAGGTCTCGCTCTAGTCAAAATTTTAGGCTTAGGTTCGCGTTTGGTTTTGTTTTCCTAAGGAGGGCAAGAAGAGAACGGTGATGAAATCCGAACCCTTATCTTGTATGGCCAGTCCTTGCCATTTACTAAGAAATTAAAGCAGTCGTTTTCAAGTCCTCAGCATATATGCAAATGAAGGAATACAGTAAACCTGCTGACAGGGGATTCGCGGGTGTTTCGAAAAACTTACCTCTCGTACCAGACGGGCGAAGAACCGCTGAAGTCGACTCGGGCCACGACTCCTATGTCATGTACGAACTCGAGGGTCCGAGGCGATATCGTAATCACCGTCCTTCTCTGCACACAGTTTTTATTTAAACCAACCCTTCTATAGGGTTTAAAAATAATAATGTCCCAATCCAAAAATAAAGTCCAAAAAGTGTCCAAAAATAAAAAGAAAAATTACAAAAAATAAAACCCTATTTACAGTTTCTAAAAATAAAACAAAATAACTATATACAAAATCTTCTTCTTCACTCCTTTTGGATTCCTCTTTGCTTTCCTTCTTTGGCGATGCTTTCCTTTTATAACACTTTTTCTTCCCTTGTAGCTTCGCTCCAAATCTGAAAAGAATCGAAAAATACCAAAACGCGTAAAAAAGAACAAAAAATAAAAAGAAACCTAAAACAAATCTAAATACAAGTCCGCGTCGGCGGCGCCAAAAATTGATGTAGTTTTTAAGTGGTAGTAAAGTTCGTTCAACTCGGATTGTGTAGACTCGATTTTAGACTCAAATTAAAATGGAAAACTTAAAAAGAAATTGTTATCAAGATTATAAAAAGCACTGAGACTCAGGATTCCACCAATCTCCAATTTTTATGTGATTTAATCTAGTCAATAATTATGCAACTCTTTACGTTTGAAGTGATTCTAATATTCGCCTAGACAAGTAGATTCTCAAAAAAAGAGTTGTAAATCGAAAGCATGGATCATCAAAAGACTTAACCTAAGCATGACCCATCAATTGAGAACACAACCACTTAATCAGAATCATAAATTCAATTTCAGTTCAGTGCAAATAATCATAAAATAATTACAAAAATTAAATTAAATAGAATTTACCACATAATATTTGGAAAATGGCTTCCTCCGTCGCCTCAGCAATGGGGTTTAGCTCCTCATATTAATCACTTGCTCAAAATATTTGTTCTTAGCCCAAAAGTTGATTAAAAGAATGAAAAACTATAAAACTGATTGTTTGCAACGGTGTAATGGTGTTGCAAAACAAAGGACTGACTGTTACAAAGAAGTTACTGTAGCATCGTTATAAATTTGAGACGCAGTTCTTATTTGCAACGTTTGTTCTTCAGCAGCAGCAGCAGAAACACGGGTTTTCCTGCAACTTGATCAATTCAGCTCTGTAGTGCTACAAACTCCTCTGCGACTGCTCCAATAACTTCGTAACCTTCCCTGGGACTCCTTTTGTACTGCTCAGAAACCTAAAAATAGCGATTAATTCTCTCTTTTTCTTTTCGTGCAAGCCAAGGCAATAATCTTCTCTGCCAACTTCCTTACGCGTTTCTAAGACTTCCAAATCATCCGAAACTCTTCCTTAAATAGAATCTCACCTTAGGAAACAATATCACGCCTTTAGTCTCCCTGAAATTCCTAAAATAATTCCACAAATTTTCCGTGTAAAACTCAAACTCTGTTTCCTTTTTCTGGATTATCCAGCCCAATTTGATCGATTCCAGCGCACATACCAAGCATGTTATGCTCAATCACGTCCAGCCAACAAATTTCAGCGATTGAATCTCTCTAAAACACCTTCGAAAATCCAACCCAAAGTTTGGTTCTTTGCTGGATATGTTTCCCGCCAAAATTTCATTCGAATTTGAGAAAAAAGTGACATCCCCCTATTCTGTGTTGGTCTCCCTTTAGCAGATGCCAGGAAATGGGTCACCCCTTAGTAATTAGGTTACCCCTTATCCAAAGTGAGAGTCCGTATAGTAATTTTCTCCCACGAGCGCAAAAACCACTTTTTTAGCCAATTTCGCCGCAAAAGCTTATTTCTCCAAAAATACCTACAGGGACATAAAAAGCCATAAGAAATATAAAATCGAGCACTAATAATATATACAATTGAGATTATATAAGACACAAAAATGTGTCTATCACCCGTCTGTGCTATTTCTAATAGTTTTAGTATTTATTCTCTAGGTAACATGTACTCGATGTAGATTCATTGGATCTATCCCTACTGGTAACTTTAAAGGAGTTTTTAGATAAGTCTCTATATCGATCTGAGATTTTTCAAGATTTTGTTGGGTCTCTAGTATTTCTTAGGTCTTTAGCCAACGTTTTTAGGGTTGGTAGTAGGTTTTTGTGGAAGTAGGTTAATGGGACGTTTCATTATGCAGGAAGAGATCCAGGTGATATGTGACGCACTAACCTATTCACTAAGGTCAAACTCGAAAGAGAGAGAAAGTTATTGTAGGGATAACTCTCTCGACAAAGTATGTAATGGATTTACAGAGACTGAATCGATGAAATGTTTTTGTGTTTGAATTGGTGGAATCGGCTTCCTTCCTAACAGTGACCATGATTGATATCTATAACTGAGTGAACAACCTCCCACTGTGGTCGCTAAAATGTAGTTACCTAAAATCGGTTAGAGGCTAAAGTGGGATTCTAGGGTTTCTGAAAGTGAGTTACGGGAAGTTGACCACGAACAGTCTTCGCCTAAACCACGCGCAGTGGCCGATCAAAGGCTGCTTCAGTCACATGAGAGGTTTAGGGATGGTCTTAGGGAGGGAAGCATACGAATAGAGAGATCAGAAAATTCTAGGGTTTGAAAAAGAATTTCTCTGAGAGGTTATGAGAAGATCGTGATAGCTTGGAGAAATAGAGGACCTATTTATAGATGAATTCTCTAATCTCAGGTCGGTGAAGATAAGGATTGCTTTCCGTGTCGTGCGAATAAATTCTCACATCTCTTCAAGAATAGATAGAGATAAACTAGGTTGAGTTTATCTCATTATTCCACCGCCTTTACTCTCTTCTGCGGTGAGAAATAAGACGTGTATTCCTCACACGTGTCGTAGACTGCCAGACCAAAACCCTAATTGTTATCCCCCTATTTGTGTGAAGCTGAGTTAGCCTTTATGATGATATGTTGGGAGAGAGAGAAATATTCTCTTTAGCCGAGTTGGCCAAGATAGAGAGATATTCTCTCATTTGTGAGAATGACTAGGATGAGTCACGTGAAAAGGAAAGGAATGCCTCAGGAATCGTTTGTAGAGTGTGGGAGGAGCTGAGGTTGAGATCTCTCTCTCCATGGCTGATCACATATGTCATGTAGAGACCGTATTATTGCTTTTGGGTCCCTTTGTTGAGCATGCAGAGCTCAAGAGATCTTATCCACGTTTTTGGATGGACATTTATAGTTCAAGCTCAATTTACTGGCTGTGAGTGTGCTTGAGAGACTGAGAAACAGTGTTGAGCCCTAGGTAAGGCGTGTGCCTATTATGGGGTATATTTATCCTTATCTGAGATTTCCCGAGAGATTTGAATCTCACTGAGATTTTATGTAAATCTCTTCTGGATTGTAAAAAGAGATGTGAATCTCTTTGAGATTTTGTGGAGAGATGTGAATCTCTTTGAGATTTTGTGGAGAGATGTGAATCTCTCCGGGATTTTGCAAAGAGATGTGAATCTCTCCGAGATTTTGCGGAGAGATGTGAATCTCTCCGAGTTTTTGCAAAGAGATGTGATCTCTCCGGGATTTTGCGAACAAATTTGAATCCTAATTTGAATCTCTCCGGGATTTTGAAGAAATATTTGAATCTCTCCGAGATTTTGCAGAGACATTTGAATCTCTCTGAGATAGAAGAGAGATACGAATCTCTCCGAGATTTTGCAGAGAGATTTGAATCTATCTGTGATAGATTTTGTAGAGAGATGTGAATCTCTCTGTGATAGATTTTGTAGAGAGATGTGAATCTCTCCGAGATTTTGCATACGGATCAAAATCTCTACGAAGATTTTCTTAACAGATCCAAATATCTCTGTGGTCAGTTGGGACTCGTCTTGAAGAGAGACAAAAGGCTTTGTACGCCCGATTAACGTCACCGCGCGACTTTGGCTCAATTGTCTTTGACCAGCGTTGAAAAAGAGGGGGTCTAACAACCACACCCAATATTTCGCTTATCAATCTATATGGACTAACTCCAATATACTTTCAAGAATCAACTAGACAGTCAGACTCAATCTTGAGAAAAGTATATCCAAGAGTTAATCTGCAATCGAACGGATATAAATCTGTGAGCCGGATTAATATGAGGAATAACTTGGATGGTACCAAAGACCAATATCCAAGTGTCAATCAATTTATATCAACAACCAAAGGTTGGATTATCTAATTGATTGAACTACACACAACCTATGATATTTCAATTATATAAAAATATAATACGGAAAAGAAATAACACAAACACCCAAAATTTTGTTAACGAGGAAACCGCAAATGCATTGAACCCCGAGACCTAGTCCATATTTGAAAACCACACTATATTAAGCTGCTACAGACTCTAACCTACTACCAATTAACTTCAGACTGGAATGTAGTTGAGCCCTAACCAATCTCACACTGATTAAGGTACAATCACGTTGCTACGACCAAGAGTTGATTCCCTTAGCTGATCTCACCCACAACTAAGAGTTGCTACGACCCAAAGTAGAAAACTTGATAAACCAATCTGTCTCACACAGAAAATTCTATTGAATATATAAATTTGTTTCGCAGAGATGTACCTATGAGTTTTGTTTCGTTGTATTCTTTTTCTTTCTTTCCTTTCCTTTGTAGGCATATGCTGAAGAACTTCAAGACACATTTTAGAGGCTCTAAGTTACATAACATTGTATGGAATGCCGCCAAAGCCTATAAAGTTATACATTTCAAGGTAATGAATTATGAATTTTGTTATCTATTATACTTGTTAGAAACACATGAATAACCTATTTGAGCAACTATATTAATCTCCCTTGTTATTTTGTTATTTCATCTTTATGCTTGTTAGGAACACGTGAATAACCTGTAGACTAAGAGTTTTGATGCTGTGAACTATTTGATGGAGGAAGACCCTCGTAGTTGGTCTAGGGCTTTTTTTGACTTAAATAGTTGTTGTGAACATGTTAACAATAATTTATCCGAGTCATTCAATAACATGATCAAAAAATTGAGGGACAAACCAATTATAAAATTGGGAATCATGTATGGTCAGTTGGTTATGGGAATGTGGCATAAGAGAAAGCATGACAATGCAAGATGGGATGATAATGCACTTGTTCCATCAGCCGTCAAGTTGCTAGGAAAGATGATGAAGTTAACCAACACTTTTAAGGTTCAGCCATATGTGATTGGAAAACTATATGAGGTTACTAGCGTACACAAGAAGGTCATGATTATCAACCTTCATGACAAAACTTGCAGTTGCGTGCAATGACAATTGAGGGGGTTTCCTTGTCAGCACGATGTGTGTGTATTGACACCCATGAGGCCAAAGTGGATTGAGTAAGTGGTCTAACTATTCCTTTCATTTAAGTCATTCATTTCACTTGACCTCCTGAGGTTTAATGATTGTTTTTCTTATTATAGATACTGTAGAAAGTTTTATTCCGTCCAGTATTATAGAGCCATATATGCACATGACTTTGTACCTTTAGAAGACAGAGAAGATTGGGTACAGGTACACAGTTTCTTAGTTTATTATGTTTCAGTTAAGTTTCATAATGGTTTTTTTTATTATTTCTTATTCTCGTCTTATTTCTTTCTTTTAAAGTCTCTTAACAACAGTTCAACTATTGATGTAGCTTGGAGATACAGATCATGGAGTTGAGACTCCACTACTGATGAGGAAGGCAGGTAGGCCTAGAGTCAATTGGAGGAGGGCTCATGATGAGCCACACAACGAAAGGAAAGCTAGATCATGCTCCAAATGCAAGAAAACTGGACACAATTCTAGAACCTGTGCTGGGGATGAAGTTGGATCTAATCCTAAAAGTAAAAGGGAAAGAACTGAAGTAGATGGTGTAAACTTCACTAGAACTAACCTACATGGAGGAAAAACCAATGATACTAGGAAGAGAGGAAGACCAAGGAAGACAACCTCATTTGCAGCCTCCACTCAGTCTTTTGGTAGTAATGGAAATGTTAGACAATTTTTCAAGCAGTTTTTCACATTGGAGGAGCCACAGTCTAAGAAGCAGAAGAAGTAATCTGAGTTCTTCAACCAGATTCTATGTTTCTCTTTATCTAGTTTGTTTATTTCATATCAGAACTTATCAGTATTGCTATATATGGTTTATTTGTTTTTTAGGTAGTATCTGCTAGACTTATTATGGATTTTTAGGTTATTTTGGTATGTAGTTGTAACAACAAGACTTGTTATGCGGTTGCTGGTTATTCTGCTAGACTTATTCATGTCTTACAGACTTACAGTGAACAACTTAAGTTTCAAATTAATATATTAGGTTAGTTATTATACTTTTCATGTCGATTACAAGTTTCCTTTGATTTTCCCTACTGCTATTGCTACTGCATTTGGGTTAGTGTTTCTGGGTTTTTTTTCTGAACTTAAATATTCCACAGTTAGTTTCTCTAAACCTGAGGGTTTTTTGGTCAATTTCAGTTGTGACTTGTCAGTTAACAGTCGCTAACTAGGTTTTAAAAAAACGGGGTAGAAAAAGTCAAAGAAAGGACAACTATGAAAAGGTTAGAAAAAAACGGGCAAAAAAATAAATAGTGATTAGAAATGGGGACACTTTATTAAATGACCCATAAAAGAAACACTAATATTAAACACATGGACATCTTAGTAAATACATAATAATTTATAACAAATTTAAATAGTATCTCGTTAATATTTTATGAAGAAAAGAAATACGAAAAAATGCGTAAAAACTTTTGTACTGTGAGGCTACGTTTCACCATAAATCTTGATACATTACTAATAATAAAAAAAATTGTCTTTGTAATTGCTTTTCCATATCAATATATGAATTACATTAGTAGGGAGAAAATTTAAAAGGCATATCCAATTAGGACTAACGCAATAAAAATAAATTTTGACCAAAATGGTGTATGTTTTGCAACCAACAACGAATTTTTTTCTCATCCTCACTGGAATAGCGCATGAAAACAAAAATGAGGAAGCATAATTATTTGGGTACGTTAATGTTTGTGCTTCACAAGAAGAAAATTATGAATGAAATTTTTTTTACATAAGATACCTATCATTATTTCGAAAATATTATTTTATATTTTCGAATAACTATTTTTGGGTTATTCTTGAGATAATTACCAAAATACCTATTTTGGATGATCATAAAAGCTATTTTTTTAATGTAGTTCATTTCTCAGATCTAGGATCTTGCACTATGAATTAAGATATTGTGTTTTCTCCTTTAAATGTGTTAGATTTGAAATCTTGTTGAATCAAAATGCAACATCACTCAAGGAAAAGGAATCAAGTGAGAAGATTAAGAATAAGAAGTGGCTCAGTAAAAAAAAAAACTAAAGACTCCATAAGAAAGAACTATACTTTGAAATGGTAACTTAATTATATAGAAGTTCACCAAAACTTCTTAGATGCATGAAGTTCTTGTAAAACATCAAGGTTTTCTTCGGGAAGAGATTTATAAGATCAAGCTCGGTGATATTAAACTATCGTCCAACTGTATATGAAGATACAAAGTGCATGTAATAAGATTCTCTTATTTTTAATCTTTTTAAGAATAGATCAATCAATCGCTGATTAACATCAACATTTGTACAAAGTTTATTCAAAACTATTAATAAAGAAAGTGATAAGATTTTTATTAATAAAATCTTTGTGTTATTTATATATTGATAATTGTGATTGCAATACCTACTCTGATTTATAAATCTCGTTGTGTTACTTTCGGTTTATGAGATAAACTTAGGAAAATCTAATTTTCGGTCTCGTAAGTGGCTTCTTTTTTATGGTTTTGTGACTTTTGATTAATAACAGATTATCAGATCTAATTTTAGATTGCTACATATATATCATAAGAAAATTATAGTGATTTAACTCATATGTGAGTCACATATACTAATTTTTGTCTATGTTATATATGAGTGGTTTCAGTTTTAATCTTTCTCTTGGAAGGTAATCGGTAAGATCATGTCTTGACATTTATTTGGTAAAGGATGTCTTGAGTTGTTCTTTTTTCTTATAGGGAATAACAAACACAAGGGGGAGTTTTAATTTTCGACTTGTGCTTAATGATATATCTTTGTGTGGAGTGTGGTTGAGGAAATCTAGGGAAGAAATATTTTTGAATTATTTTCCTGATAAGTGACTATATCGTTTCGGTTCTAGTTTGGCTTACCGAAGTTAGGAAATGATTACACTGATTAATCACTTTACCAAAGAGCGAACTAAGTTAATTTTGATCTCAGTAGACTCATCGAAGTTAGAATCCACAATTAATTTGGGTAATCATGTTCATAATAAGTAACAAAGTTAATTCTCATTTTAGTTTGGCTTATCAAAATTGGGAAAAATTACTTCACGTAATTATTTTTCTGATAAGATGCTAAATTAACTACTCCTGGTTGCTTCGATCTTAGCTAGATTATCGAGGATTATGATATCTTACAATGGCATCAACAAGAGATTTTCCCAATTGGATAGCAACATCGAAATCTATCTGTAGCATTTTCTGGTGGAGAACTCCAAACTTCCATTTCATTCTGGATCGTTGTATTATTAGTCTCTTGAGCATTTTTTTTATTGTTACCATTGTTATATATTTTATATCTTTCGTAGGTTGAATCGTCAAATAGCAGTCACAGACACTAAAGATTAAAGAAATTGAAGATTAAACAAAGAAAAGGTAAAGACTCTAGCAACAATCACAATTCAGTTCCCAATTAAAGGTCTCAAATTTGGTTGATGAACACTTTCAGGTGATACATTGGATTTCAAAGAAAAATCTGAATGAGACGGCTTTTTGAGGCAAAGGTAGACTAGTTTCTAAAAAAATTTTTTTTAACCCAAAAATATTTGTGGATTAAAAATGTAATATCGGTACTGCTCCAATTCAAGTTTTTTTTTTTTTTTTTTTGAAATAGTACTCAAATCATTACATAACAAATTAAATATAGTAAAAAAAATAGATATATTTGGTGGAGAGTGAATCATTGTTCCTTTGCCAAGGCATCTACCACCTTGTTTTCAGGTTTTCTAATGTGATGGATAGACGACCGTGTCGCTTCCTGCACCTTTTCCAACATACGTATACATTCAAGTTGATGTAATGTTTCGTTTCTTCAAATTAATTCCCATGTCTGGGTTGTCACCGCCTATAAGATCAAATTTTGTCCAATATTCAAATGCCCATTTGACGGTTGCCTGAAATGCTAATCTCTCTGTCATCTGATGTTTTGGTGCTCTTATATAGACACATTCAAAATCGTCCTAGTGGACGAAGCGATTAAAATCGAAAGCTTCGATTAAACGCAAAACATACCTTTTTTCTTTTGGAATTTCTCTTCAATAATTTTTTTTTAGTCATAACACTTTTTTTTCATCAATCAACAATTTTCGATTTATTCGTATCGAAATTGTGATTACATGATCGCTTACAAGAATAAAAAAAACATCAAAATACAGGATAATCAAGACTTTAATACAAATAAAGATATCAATTACAAGTAAATGGCGAAGAGAAATAGCCATAAACCGCAACGATATCCAATTTCTGTATATCCGACCATTTAATGTTCTTCTTCTTCAATAGTAAATGCTCGTAAAAGAAAAAAGTAATTTCCCCATAATCTTCTAGATCCAAACGTACCCGGATGCCGTAAATCTCTTCGTTTTTTTGTGGATTCAAAGCAATACCGTGTTGAATCATCGAGGTTCTTGAATCTAAAATAAAAAGTTACGAACCGTTGATCAAGGTGAAGAAAAAAACTATACAAAAAAATATGTCGAAAGACATGAAGAACCAATACAAAAATTAGTTTTTTATTTGAAAAACTACTACTAACACTTAAAAAGAGCAAGAAGTTAAGGGACGTTAGGGTTTTGTTTTTCTTTTCTAAGAGAGAAGAGGAAAGGAGAGGAAAGGAAAGGAAAGGAGAGAGAGAGTGGACTCTTTAGAAATAATAATATCAACTATACTTTTAGCACTTTTAAACCATCCAAAATGGTAGGACAGTAAAGCCTATATCAAACATTATATTTGGATTTAGTGGGCACTAAGTAAATTTTCCAACTACCATACTGAAAGGAAGTTTTACGCCAAGCTATAATTGAGAAGGAGTTTGCAGGGCCGTTCCTGGAATTTTTTTGCCCCAAAGCGGAACCGAAAAATGTTGCCCCCTTATCTTAAAAGAACTACGATCAAAAGCTTAGTTGTATAGGGTTGTTTATAAGGTGCTAGAATTTCATATCTATACTAAAATGGCAACATACTAATCAATAATTAATCGTCAATAATTCATCATCTATGTATTCAAAAAGGGAAACACGTACATGTATAGTGTCGGGATATAAAAGAAAGGCGAAGAAAGAAGGCCAAAACGCATATGAGTAGACTGTAATCCCGTAGTGATAATATAGTCTACATGCCGTATATGGCGTCTTGTGTGATTCTAGCAAGTTCATAAAACCAGAAAACTTATCGTGATAGATAGAGAGATCAAAAATGTTCCAAAACATAAATCCTAACAGCACCAACTGAAGTAAGATTTGCTTGTCGTGAGAGATATAGAGAGCTCAAAAATTATTTCAAAATAAAAACTACCTCCAAACAAATATCCTAACACCATAAAAAGACCAGGTTAAGTCGATTTTCTTATGGTGAAAGATAGAGAGACCAAAAACTATTTCAAAACAAAAATCCTAACAACAACTAAAAGTCAACTTTCATTTGAAGAGAAATCAAACTGCTTCTCCAATATTCGTATTCGTCCGTATAAGATATGACAAAAATAAAAACTCCTAATTTGTTGCCCCTTTAGGCTTGTTGCCCCAAACTGGGGCTTTCCCTGATTCCCCGTCAGGACCGGTCCTGGGAGTTTGTTCATTAAGCTATATCTCAAATTCCAAACAAAACCCTTATCACGCCCTCAATTCCAGATCGATATCCATGGTAAGTTACCTCTCAAACATAACCTGAAGCAAAAAAATTTCTCGAACATTGACTGACTGCGACATCATTCATAAAATAGAGTCTGAAAGATGCTTTTTCTCAGAAGTCTAAAAAGGTGCTCAATTAACAACGCCAATCGCCATTTCTAAATGCCATAAATACATTCCCTTCATCCATAAATATTGTAGTACATTATTGCTATCCCAGTTTCCGGGCTAAACTGAAAAAACGATAGTATTCTTTTTCGAGAAACTTGAGGAGTATCATTTAGCTCCAACACCTTTTATTACGAGCAAAATTATAGGGCAGATGCTGTATCCTTTTATCCATTGTGATGGTCTTACTGTAACTTGGGTGCACCCAATGTAATCAATATCGGATATCGGTTTATCTCGGACAAGGACCGGTACACTGGTACGATTATGTATCGGGGAGATTTCGGTTCCAAATCTCGGAATTTTTTTTAAAATTATTATTTCCAAACTTTATACATATGGTTAGTAATTTTTTCAGTTTACACGCTGTTGCAACCTCTGTTTTCTCCTCATACACATGTACATATATTATACCAGCACTTATTTTGGTTTTTAAGGATAAAGTTAACATTTAGAGGGATATATATGTTTTTGGTCAAAAGCCAAAACCATTCCACCTCATCTGAAATCGTGTCTTTCATTCTATTCATCTTCCCCCCCTTGTTTTTCCCTTCCCTGTAATGGCGGCACATCTACCATATCTTTTGTACTCGTCTCCATTTTTCAGGTTTTCACCTAAAAGATCTGATATTGCTTTTATTTGTATGGGTGATGATCAATCAGCTGTTCAGAGTTTCATTTTGTATAAATTGAGAGTTTACTTGTTATTTCATTTACTTAGTAGTTTTGATTTTCGTTTCATTTAGTTATTATGTTATGGATGAATCCAAGCATTAGCATCCTTATTTCCTTGTTCTCTAATTGTGCTAGCATTATCTTGAATCACTTGTTTGAATTCAATCAGATGAAAAAGGGGAAACTCTACCATTTTTAGACTTGTTTTACACACACCACGTCTAAAATCTCGGCGAAATTCCGGTCGGTTCCATACGAGTTAACAAATTCCGTCCGATTTTATCGTTAAAATATCGTATCAGCGAGATTACAGTATCGTCTCGCCCTAAGGACGGTACCGAGAATATCGGCGAGATAGACGGCCGAGATTGACTACACTGGGTGCACCCTATTCAAAACTGTCGCTGACTTAATTCGGAAGGTGCAAAGGGATACACAAGGGTATCTGTAGATAATAAAGGCATGCAGAGCAGATGAAAAAAATAGCACATCACGGTTCATACGTTTGAGAAGATTCATAAATGGCATGATATTTTGTACTCGGTGGACAATTATATTGTCCTCCTCATCCGTCCCGTGTGACGTTTACTTTCTACTACGCGACTGTGATTAACTATGGTTAAAAGTTAAAACTGAAGACCCAAAGCCTAGTTAAATACACACTCGTACCGTAGTAGATAATCCTAAATTCCTAATATAAAAATTTTCCTCTCTCTCACTCAAAAGACTCGGACGTCAACAAATTCAGGCACAAAAGCTGCTTTTCAGGTGAAAGAAAACAAAATCCGCTTTCATTTCATTTCATTTCAGTCTCTTTCTTTCCGTCTCTCTTGTCACACACATTTCTGAGTTTTATCTGTTTCAATTTGACCCGATCAAATCGAATTCCTGCTGGTAATAATTCTTCCTCTCTCTCTTTTTTCTTTTTTTCTTTCTTTTAAATTTAGATTAGTAGATTAGTTATTCTTCATCTGATCGGATTCTAGGGTGATAGACCGGTTCACTTTGTTACCTATTAGGTTTTAAGATTTCCCTGAAATTGGTACTTCACCTAAATCTTTTGCATCTACTCAGTTTCTTTTTTCCCCTTAATTTTACTGATCTGCTGTACTATTAGGTTTCACCGTTTCAGTTTTTTTTTAATCAGCTTCACCGTTTCAGTTTTATCTACTCAAATAAATAAATCAATAAATAAAATTCTTAATTCGAAATGAAGGAAACAATTTTTTTAATAATTTAATATAATTTTTGCTATATTACATATGCTGACTTCATTCAGGAAATTTCTGTTTCTTATATATATATACTTGTGTATGTTTGCAGGACAAGTGTGAAGAATTTTAGTGCTGATTATGTGTTATAAAACAAGATCATAAGGATTATTTCATTCTTCTAATAGTTTAAACGGTTTGATACTGACCTATTTGTGGAGTCATGATGATGTTTGAAGACATGGCATTTGGTGGTAATCTTGATTCTAAGGTTGTGGTGCTTACGGAGAGAGACATGTCGCCTGAAAATGAACCTGATGCGACTGTGAAAGACGACTTTTCTGATGAAGAAGTTGATGTGGACGAGCTTGAGAAAAGGATGTGGAGGGACCGTATGCTCTTGAAGAAACTGAAAGAACAGAACAAGGGGAAGGAAGATCGGGTGGTTGACACTGCAAAGCAACGCCAGTCCCAGGAGCATGCTCGAAGGAAAAAGATGTCGCGTGCTCAGGATGGGATCTTGAAATATATGTTGAAGATGATGGAAGTTTGTAAGGCTCAGGGGTTTGTTTATGGGATTATACCTGAAAAGGGGAAGCCTGTAAGTGGTGCATCCGACAACCTTCGTGCATGGTGGAAGGAGAAAGTTAGGTTCGACAGAAATGCGCCTGTTGCAATTGCTAAGTATCAGGCTGATCATGCCATCCCGGGGAGGAATGATGACTCTAACACGGTTATTAACACTCCACACACCTTGCATGAGCTTCAAGACACCACTCTTGGTTCACTTCTATCAGCTTTGATGCAACACTGTGATCCACCACAGAGGAGATTCCCATTGGAGAAGGGCATTGCACCACCATGGTGGCCCACATCTATGGAAGATTGGTGGGCTCGGTCTGGCTTGCCGATGGATCAAGGTCCTCCTCCATACAAGAAACCTCATGACCTGAAGAAAGCATGGAAGGTCAGTGTCCTCACTGCTGTCATCAAACATTTGTCACCTGATATTTCCAAGATTCGCAAGTTGGTAAGGCAGTCCAAATGTTTACAAGACAAAATGACTGCAAAAGAAAGCGCAACTTGGTTAGCTGTTGTTAACCAGGAAGAGGCCTTATACCGGAAGCTTTATCCAGGCAGTTTTCCGCTAATTCCCTCAGTTGGCGGATCTTCATCATTCTCCATCAGTGACAACAATGATTATGATGTTGAAGTGGCCGAAGATGAACTTAACATTGACGAGCAAAAGTGCAAGCCTGAGGATGTAAATCCGTTCAGTGTGGGAACAAGGGAGACAAAGGAAAGGCTAGTGATCCAGCCCCTACCAGCAATAAAGGAGGAGCTTATCGGTTTGAATGTCAGTGGAAAGAGAAAGCCATCTGAAGATCCAGAGATGATGATGAAACAAATGGTATTTACCTGCGAGTACCCTCAGTGCCCATACAACAATTATCGACTCGGATTTCTGGACATGACCTCAAGGAACAACCACCAATCAAGTTGCCAACATCGAAGTATTTTGCCGGGGATCTCAACTGCCTCTAACAGTGATAGAGAAAAATCACCACCAAGTGTATTCTCAATGTCCTTTGGGCAGCCCAAGCCTTTGTGCTTACAGCAGAGTGCAACCTTACCATCATCCTATAATCATTCTAGAATTGAACTTCCAGAAGATGGCCAGAAGATGATTACCGAGCTTATGTCGTTCTATGATGCGTATAAACTAAATTACAACAATAGTAGTTCTGATGATGCTAATCTTGGTATGGTTATTGGTGGGCAAAATGTTTATCAGCCGAAAATTGAAGAGAATGGAAATTATTGTGAGCATGGGGGTTTAGTGGCAGGTAATATCTTCGAGGACACCAGTACATCATTTAACCAAACCATGATCTCGTTGGAGGAATGTCAGACTGATCATTCTAAGGTATTTGATCAACCATTTGAGGCCAGTCAGACTGATATTACTGCAGACTTCAGAGATGCGTCTCCTTTCAATTTCTCTTTTGTTGATTATAATGAGATCTTACCTAGAGGAACTGTGGAAGCTCTGTCCAAACAGGACGCTCCAATTTGGTATGCGTGAAGAGTGGCCTAATTACTCTCCGGTCTTCAAGTGCCTCCACAGTAAGGTTTAGAGTTGTGTGTATAGTGTTTAGCGAAAGTTGTATTGCCTCCGCAGTAAGGTAAAACTTCTACCTGAGATTAGTTGATAATGATATAATAGGTTACAGTCTATCGTAATACTTCTAGGGTTTATATTTTCCTCAGGACCTAGATTATGGAACTTGCTATTTCTACTGTGATATCATGCTTCTGGTGTGGTCAACTTTTGTTGTTGTTGCACAACCACATATAGTTTTGTTTTTTCTGATATAAGTTTATATACTGTTATTGTTAAACTACAGTCTGAGACGTTGAGTCCCACAAGGGATTATAATTTAGCTGCTTAGATAAAGTCCTCCGTGATTTTCATATCCTAAACAAAATCTTGGTTGGAGTTGATAGTTGATTCTATATATTAGGCTGAGTGCTTGACGTTTAAATCATTAATGCTCTGATAGAGTCTCACTTTCTGAGTCATGGTAATGTTGTCCAGAAACCAGAGCCCTTTTTCCAGTAACAAGTACCGGGTAGGGCGGAGATAATATCTCGTAAAGATCTTCTCTCCAAAGAAGCGGCGAAGTTTTTACACCGGCTGCCTGCAGGCCTAGACATTGCATTGTGGAATGTGCATAAAAAACCTTATTTGCAGATATGTACTGAAACAATGGCTAGGCATTGCATTGTCATTTTGATCTATTGGTCCCAAACCCTTTCCAATATTCTTCTCTTATAACCGGACCAAGTATTCCTTTTAACACTTGCAAATAATTTTCTGTAGGAATGAGATTTTTAAGTTGAAATGACAGAGTTAGTTCTACAAAGTGGAGAATGGATATTACTCCATCCGTAAAGCATTCCATGTGGAGAGCTGCACAAGCCATTCTACCTACCAACATGAGGATGGCAGCTATCCTACCCTACATAAATACAACTTGTAATATGTGTAATGAGGGTCAAGAGGCCTTAACTCGTCTCTTTTTTGATTGTAAAGTGTGTATGCATTTCAATTTAGATAAACAATTTGTTACAAATGGCACTAATACCTTTGATGAGTGGCTGAACGACTGTGTTGAACACCAGGATAGAGCCATTTATGGAATGAACTGGCAAGTAATGTCTAGTGTCATAATTTGGTATATATGGAAGGCAAGGTGCAACATTACTTGCATAGCAAAATACACCAACAACTACATGATTGTAAACAAAAAAGGCTACAACATAATGCACTCTCTGTACTACGACAGCAAGGATGACAAAAATCTGAAACTAACCAAACAGCAAACATCTACTATGACTCTGAAAATGAACATAGTTCTGTCCATGATAGATTCAACAGCAAAAGCAGGTATTGGATTAACTCTATGTGATTATACAGGTACCATCAGAGAAGCCAGAGGCCTTGATACAGATTGCACTTCATGGGAACAACTAGAGAAGAAGGGGGTCCGATGGGAAGCTGAATGGAGTGGTCACACCGTATCGTTTAGAAGCAATTCTGAACCTACTCTACTGATGTTGATAGGAAAGTAAGCATCACCAAGGGAGTAGAGATACAAAATAAGTGGAGACTTTGGAAACAAGACAAATTTGGAAATTAACTTTATAGCTCTAAATTTCATTTTAATTAAAAAGTTTAATGTAATATGGGCAACCAAACTATCTCTTTTTTGCAACAACTATGCAGTTTAGCATACTTAAAGATTCTAGCTTGAATGCTTTATTAATTTACCTGAACATTCAAAGCTGGAATGAATATATAACCGATATCCGAAATTCTGTTAACACAGGCCAAGGAATCACTGCTTTTATGAGGGAAACCTCTTTTTTCCAAAAATAAAAGAAAAAAGAAAACAAAAAATCTACAAAGTGACCAACAGCCAGAACTGAAGACTGGAGAAACGATGGGTCCAAGATTGAAGTTTTTCTTGATATGTTTCCGGAAAAGTTTATAGAAATAAATAAATAAATAAATCAAGCTCTGATAATTACCATTTTAATCGACGTCTATCGTGGGGACATCTCTCTATATAACATGAGGGGTTTTTTCTTGTTGTTTAAGTAGGAAGAAAACACTTTCACTGATTAGACTGCTTTCAGCTACTAATTAAAGACAATGGGAGACCAGCATCAGGCTTCAGATAGAGCTCCAGAAGCTCGCAGGTAGCAAATGGAATGTCTTTCACACCACCTGACCACCGTTTTTTATCCATGCGTCAATGGTTACAGATTTAAGCTGTTTTATAAGGTTTAGCTTATGCCTCCCAACATGTGACTTTTTATGCCTTTTTTTTAAATAAATTTTGAGTTCGCCAAATAAAGGAGAAGAAAATGCTCTTTATCAATGTAAAGCTTATGCTTAAATCAAGGTTCTTTGTCTTTCTTCCTTGACCTTGCTTTAAACTTTAAATTCCTAGTCATGCTCTCCCCCTCCTTCCGAACAGTTTACACGGGTAGTTAACTTCAATAACCCACGAGTTATTTCAAAATAGCCCCGGAGGTTGATTTGCTACTAACAAAACCGAAAAATCTCTGCATGCAACTGGTTATTGTGGATTTGTGTAACAGGCATTAATCATACGAACTTTTCAAATTTTGTACAGAACTGGTGTTTCATTCAATTTAAAAAATATTGTGCAACAGGTGTTTCATAACTTTTGTAGTACGGTGGAATTTTGACGTTCTGTAGAAAGATCTTTAATGGAACTGATAAAATATAAAAAATAGTATGATTTTTTTTTTATTTATTTTTTTGTCGATTTTACTTTTTCCACCAGCTTCTGTAGATTTTAGATTGCTGCAAAAGAACACACATGGTGGAAAGATGTTTAAGTAAATACAGAAATGAATCAAAATGTTGATGAATAAAAGAAAACCCTATTGTAGAAGACTTGATCAACTCTATGAATCTTACCCCTTCACGTTTGTATCATGTACTATACAGATTGTTCAACCTACGCTAACTTGTAAAGAATCATTTGGTGCCATTTCTTTTCTTCACTCACTCTTGTGAGCGAAAAAGATCAGACCAGTTCCTTCTCGCTTTGACAATGGTTTACTACCTATAAAAAGTACAAAAATAATTATATAATTTCCATATAACAGTTAAAAGCAATTAGAAAATCTGAAACAGCTGCCATTGATCAATAATCGAAGGGACGACATCCATTTTATAGTATAGTCAAGTGCAAAGACCTCAAAGTAGATACTGAAATGAACTGTACGTATTTCCAATGTGCTTTTGTTTCTTATGAGTGAACTTAGATGAAACATCAAAGTAGATACTGAAAGTCCTTAAATTTGAATATAAGAAGAATTACTTTCAAGTTAGCTGAAACCATAATAACATATCGTGTGTATGGAAATCACCTACCTGTTACTTAAGAATCTACTGCTTGGAGGTAAGAGTTCTTCAACTTCAACTCTCATGTTACTGTTAGAATTAGGTGATTCCTTCTTTGATCTTCCATCAAGAATCCCAACCTCCATTAAGAAAACAGAACAGACTGGGCGGTGATCAGAGAACCTAGATTCTCCACGTATATAAGACAATTGCTCTATCCCAGTTCCGTGCCATAGTATTCGGTCACACCTGCATCAAAATAACTACTTTATTAACAGAAAAAGAAAATACAGATTTTGTGTTATATATAATATTACAGTACCATGCAGGAGTTCTCCTTTTTTTTTTTGATGTTATAGTCTCTCCAGCATAAACATCTGAATTGTTGGAATACTTGTATGTGGGAGCAAAGTATATCTTTCCTTCCTTCCACTCTCTAAATACTCTCCCTGCTTCTCTTTCAATTTTAAGCTGCCAAAGAGTTCAGCCGTGAACTTAAATGTTATATGCAAATGGGTACATAATCAACACCAGTAATAATACGTATACTAGAAGCAACAAATCAATATATGGTTTAAATCAGCTAGACAGACTACGGACTACCAACGCTTCATTTCAGTTCATCATAAGAACAGTGGTTGCTAATTTTCTGATGTATCTACCTGATCCTTCTCGAAAAGAGTGTCCCAGTCATTTTCCTGCAGAAGCTTTCGCGTTTCTGAGTAACTCAATGCAATCCGGTAATTCAGGTCCCCCAACCATATGACCCGACTGGTGCAAGTTTTAGAGAGAGGAAAAAATCAGAATCAGGCCACAATTGAGGTGCACTTTAGAGAGAAAATCAAGAATAGCCTAATAAGGCATTATGTTTTTGTTATAGACCTAATTGTGTGGTAAAAAATAAAATAGCAATGCTTACTCATGGTCAACAATTCTTTCAGGCATTTTACTATTTGGTGCTTTACAAATCTTTCGAAACTGGGTGTTTCTTAGTATTTCTATCACATCCAAGTTTCTTCTAAGTTCATCACCTTCTTTCTCTCCTGAAGCTAAGTGGCTGCAAACAAAGCATAGTGTTGTCTGATGCAAAGACATGCTAACAGATATACAACCCTGCACTTAACAAGTAAACATATATTCATGTAAGGCATTCAAATTTTATGTGTGCTTAGATTTATCAACAAAAACTAACATGCATAAATAGCAGAATAGTAGAAAATTCAATCAGGTGCTTTCTTCGAATAAAATTGTCACTCTGCTTGAATTGTTAAGTTGTATAACAATACATGAATTGAATAACTGCTTACCTTATTTCCGAGGTATCCCATAATTCCTCTTCCAATACATGAGGCTCTCATGTGACCTATGTACTGAACAAGCTCCTTCCTCACCCAAACAGTAAGGAAGATACCAACCATTTGTTTGCACACAATAAGGCTGTACTTAAGATGGTTATTGCTAGAAACAGCCGTAATATCCGTCACCGTGAAACTATTTGAGTTATCTTCCTCTTCCGATGAAGAAGTCTCTTGGCTAACTTCAGGTTGCTGGCATTTAAAGCAGGACTCCTTACTATACTTCCTTTCTGAATCAGGCGTGCAGTTGCATGTTTTGAGCCATCTCCTTTTCACTGTCCTAAAGTTCTTGCTAAATGTCTTAAGGGATGGTTTCTGGAAGAAGAGTTTGTTTTTTGAATCTCTAGGGGTCGATGCTTTTGGTTTTGAAGATTGAGAAAAGGAGAAATTGTAGTCAGAGGAAGTGCTTGGGTTATTCACATCGTTAACCCCTGGTGTGTTCAATGACTGATTGATCAGTGTTAACCATTTAGCAGCAGGCTCGTTGTCTTCTATGACTAGCACATTTCCAGCATTTAAGGGGACTATTTCTTGAAACCTAATAGTTTACATAATATGTTAGTAAACGTGTGAGCTATTCATCGTGACTGCATAAATTCTCTGCAAGTCAAAGAACACATACCCCAAAACATAAATGTCTGCTTGATATTCGACCTGAAGAAAATCGTCCAGATTCATGCCACTGTGGGGAGTCTTTCCTCCTACATTCCACGTTGCTACAAACACTCTTGAAACGAAAAGAACAAACATCAGAATAAAAATATTTAATGGACAAGTAAAGTGCAAAGCGAAGAATGACTGAGAAGAAAAAGGATATGATTCAGTATGTACCTGTAGGAATCGGTGTCCAAGATATTCGTCATTGGAGAAGGGAAGTCACTAAAACTCAGATTCCTAAACCTTGATGCAGACTGGATTGCTGCAAACATGAAAACAAATATAACAAACGACATACAAAGCCAGAGGAGAAAAAGATTACTAGGACAATTTACAAAAATCCACTAACCTGAATAGCATTTATTCGCAACCGAGGAGTCGGGTGGGAAAGTTTGGCACCTTTCATACGGCGCTGCTTTAAAATGAGAAGAATTGCATAATTAGACAAAGGGATGGATGTAAGTAAGGAAACAAGATTTTAGTCAATCAAAGTATAACTGAATATTTAATCCTATCCTTTCTTTAGAAGTAATAATAATACTTTACAGACTGTAAGGTTAAAGGCATAAACTCTCCCCCCCTATAAGAAAGGGTTTTTCGATTTTCCTTTGTTGCATAAAAACTGGGACTTTTGTTGGTTCAGTACAGAAAAATGAATGCAGCAGATTGATGGTCTCTATAAGTTAAATTAGATTCAACTCTATCTTCATCTTTTTAATACAAATGGGACCAGAGATCATGGGTTTACTGGTTGTTGTCAAGTGAACATCATGTGTTTGTAATAAATTTCTCACCACAATAATTCTGGAAATGTATGATGATTATACACCATTCAAAGTCATTGGGAGATGCAAAGATACAAAATTGAAGATAGCTGTAATACTTACAGGAGGAATTATCATAAGGATTTCTAATGTCCTTCTTCTTCTCTCTGCTGGAAAATAATTTGGGGATAAAGGACTGAATTACCAGAAAACAAAAGAAACTGTGTGAATTATCAAAAAAAATTTAATCAATCAAAACTGAAACTAACTCATGATTCTGAAATTAAACTACCTTCTTCTTCTTATTGTCTCCTCCTCCTTCTCTCAGAGTCATCTCTTCTAGTATTGCAGACCTTTCTTCGACAAACTCGGCATTAACGACTAATTTTTAAGATAAACTGAAACTAGAAATCGAAATGAAGAAAGAGAGAAATTTCTACTGATTCAATGAAAAAAGAAATCAAATTTGTACAATTTACATTATAATGGAGAAGAAGAAGCCATTACTTAGTGAAATTCAACAGGAATAAATAAATATGTGATCATAAAGTCAATGAGATATTTGGGTTTGAATTAATAAACAAAAAGAGAGAATCTTAAACTCTGTCTGTTGTTTTCTTCTCTGTATATATATTCCTTCCTTGTATGAATCAAATCTCAGCAGAAGCAGAGCACTTCTGACAGGGCTACAGTTTCTTTAAATATGCCGGTGACGATCAGAAAAATGAAAAGAGGAGACTATTTTTGGCATTCAAAAATTCTTGGAAACGCCGAAATTCGTCCGCTTCTTGTTGTTTTCTTCCGTTTTTAATTTAATTTGATTATTATATTATTACGTCTTTCCTTGCTCAAAAACAGGGGTTTCCAAATATTCTCGCGAGATATCTTGGAGAACCCAAATACAAAATCAAAGAAAAAGGGACACGAGTCACACGATCCTGTGTAGGGGTGTAAATTTTGCCCGGCAGCCCGAGGCCCAGTACCGTTCGTCCTGTCCCATGACATTCAATGGGTGACCGTGGCCCTTTACGGGCTGGCCCGACCTAGCCCATTTAAATAAGAGGGCGGGAATAGGCCACAATTTAAATTTTCTTGTCCGACCCAATACCCTCCATATTATCCTGTCAATGCTACCCGCCAGTGTTATCCATTTACCTAGCCTAAGTGAATGTTCCAGTTTTGTTTTATCCTAGAATATACTTGGTACATATACTTAATACAGTCAACCCTCATAGTTTTCATATGTATTTCTTAACTTTTATTCTATAGGAGTCTAATTTTGTTAACCATATAGAGAAAATATTGAGCAAAATCTAAGACACTTTCCTTTTCTGATGATTCAATTCAGGAAAAATTATAGGAAGTTTGGTTTATTTTATTCCCATCTCAATTCTCGTATTTGATTATTAATTTTAAGTAAAACTTGTGTATTATTACTACTTTCTTTTTATTTTTAACAATATATATGTATAATATATATTTGTTTGTAATATTCAAGGCCCTTCCGGCCCTACCCGCCCGAGCCCAAATTACAAAACAGGCTTGGGTAGGCCATGGGTACTTACTGTAGATAAATAAGTCTGCCCGCCCGTCCCTTTTAATTTCATGGATAAGAGATGTTCCGGCCCACCCTATACCGTCCCATTTAATAAATAGGCTGGGCTGCCCGGCCCGGCCCAATTTACACCCCTAATCCTGTGTAACTAGACAATTTTTCTCTACGCCATACAGCAGAAAATATCAATGCTCTTGACACTGCGTCCAATTTGCCTTGGTTTCGGTCCAACTGCAACTCTAACGTTTTACATTTACGGTTTCATGGTACTCGGAAGTTGAACCAAATCGAAATTGGTTGATTCGGTTCAGTGCCTCGTAGTGAACTCCCTAGCAATCATGTATCTATGGTCAGGCTAAGTCTTATGATGTGCTAATCTAGTAGCTAGATTGGCAATCCACGTTAGCTAGCACAACCACCTAAGTCTTATGGGAGTGCTAATCTAGCATCTTAGTCGCTGAACCATTCAGCGTTTCTACTTTTCGTTGAATGGATCAGCGCTTGACCAATCAATTTGGTCAAAGCGCTGAATTATCGTCAGATAAATCGATGTAAACTAACAGAAGCTCGATTTTCTTCCTTCTTCCCCATTTTCTTTCATCCTCACCCAAAGCTTCCGACAATGCATGTAGTAGAGAAAGAGTTCCAAAGATTTCTTCTCAAATCGCATCGTGAGTTTGAACATCAACACGAGTGGAATCATTTGAGATTGTTTTGGAGCAAATCCGTCCACGAAATCGATACATGCGTCAGCCTACCGTTCAAGATACTAAGAGGATTTTGGCAGAGAATGAAGTTCGTGAGTTTCCTGGGATGCTTGGTAGTATGGATTGTTTTCATCGGGCATGGAGAGCATGTCCTATGGATCAGGCAGGATCCCACGTGGGTTATAAGTCAATTCCCAAAATTGTTCTGCAGGCGGTAGCTTCATATGATAAATGGATATGGCATTCCTATTTTGGGTTGGGTGGCCGTAATAATGATTGTAATGTCTTGCATGCTTCGGGTTTGTTCGATAGAGAAATTAATGGTGTAACACCTCCTTGTCATTATCAAATCAATGGAAGAAACTACAATACGGGGTACTACCTAGGAGATGGAGCATATCCTATGTATGGTTGCCTTGTGCAAGCATACAAACCCGCCGCAAACAATGTGAAAAGTCTTTTCAATCAATATCAAGAAGCAAAAAGGAAAGACATTCAACGTGCATTTGGTGGTCTAAAGGGTAAGTTTGGTATTATATTGAAACCATGTCGTTATTATGAAAAATTGGACATGAAGGCAATTAAGGGGGTGCTTGATAATAATATGTGTGTTGATATGGATTATCGCAATGAGGATTGGGAAAGGATCACGGGACAAGAACCCCAACCGCCAATTCAAGGAAACGTAAGGCTACCTCCTCAAATATTGTACAACCCGGCGCGTTGGGCGGAACTTCGCGAAGAACTCACTACACACATTTGGCAACGACATGGAGATGGTTTGAGAGATGGAGATATTCCGAACATAGTGATGGATGATGCCTTACCGGAAGTTCATGAGGGTACAACCGACGTGGACACCGATGAAGACCAATATGACCCTCAAGGAGATGGAGCATTTTATGAGAATGGAGAGTAAATTTCATATTCACCAATTTATTTAACCATAATACTCCTTTTTTAAATCAAACACGTTTTCATTAAGTAGAAATTTTAATTAGTTCTTGTAAACTCCATAATACTCTTTTTTTTCACTTAACTACATTTACAATTATATTACACATTTAACTAGAACTTCATAATACTTCTTTATTGCATATACTTCATTCAAATAAAATTTGAGCTCCTCCAAATATATCCAAAACGATGATATGAATGAATGAACGGCATTCCATGATCCGTTTAGTATAAAGCTATAGCATCTTCACGATTACCATTTGATGCCCTTAATGAAACGACAAAATGCTTGCAATAACTTGATGTTTGCTAACCGACATTGTAGTTGTTTTTGGCATCTTCCATTAGCATTACCATTGATTCTCACAAATTTTTCAACAACTTGTTCCCAAAAGGTGTTGGTTGCTAGAGACTTGTCGAAAGCATTTGTGTTGTTAATTTTGCGAAAACTTCTCACCAAGTCGTTGTCTTTGGAAATTGAGAATGCAACCATGCTTGAATTTTGATTTGAGAATTTAGGAGAAGAAGAAGAGAGTGAAACTTCACAAGTTTGGGGTGGGGATTTTGAGTTCATGTGTTAAGTTTATATAGAGAGAAGAAATGATATGAGTTTGGGCTGGAAAAATGTAGCCGTTACGCAAGCGTTGAACCAAACAACGTCCAGCGCTGAACCATTCAGCGTTGTGCTTTATCAGTCGTTAGATCAAAAACTAGTTGTTATTCTCAATGGCTGGAAAATGAGCGTTGTACCATTCCCCGCCCAACGCTGGACAATTCCGCGCTGGACGCCGAACCATTCAACGCTTTTCTTCTCATCCATCAGATCAAGATGACCGTTGCATTTTCAACGACTCGGATTTAATGGTCGTTTGAAATATCAACAACTATATTTTCAGGCTTCCCTATATAAATAGAGAACTACTTCTCCTTCATCCCTCACACCAAAATCAATTGATTCTTTTCTTCATTGATTTTCTTCTTCTTCTTCTCTTCTTCTTCTTCTACAGTTTTTGTTCATACAAAATATGGCACACTTTCAAACAAAAGAGGATGATGCACTAATTCTCTCTTGGATTATAGAAAGTAACGATCCGATTAGAGGAAAAGATCAAAAAGGTAAAGAATTTTGGAAGAGTACGTTAAAAGATGGCCGGAAGGTAAGGATAGGGAAAAAATGGGATTGCAATCTAGGTGTAACACGTTAAGAGGCGAAGTGAGGAAATATATTTCATTCATAAGACCTTACTTCCGCAATAAACCTTCGGGATTGGATGAAGACGATTATGTAAGTACCTTAAAAAAAATTGATGTTTTTTTTTCTTCCAAATATATTTCATTCATAAGACACTAATACATTTTTTTTCCACAGTACCACCTTGGAAGAAAAAATTATGAAGCATCAGGGAAGAAACGTTGGATACATGAAACAATTTTCCAGATCCTGAAGACCTATCAACCATATTACAATCCGGAGGTGAATAATGATGATGGACCTAATCAATCAACTCAACCTACTCAAGCAACTCAACCTAGTACTTCCGCTCCAGTAACTATGGATGAAGATTTGGAGGATATGGCAATGTTTGGTAGCTCACCATCTACCCAAGGTTCTGATACCTCCGACATATCGCGTAAAAGACGTTATTTTGAACAAACGGGTGATGTTAGAAGTTCAGGGAGAGATGCTTCCAAAAGAAGGGCTCGTGAGGCTAAAGCATCGAAGAGAGCACATGACAAAATGGATAAGCTCATACTACTTCTTGAAAACGCACAAGCACAAAGGGTTGCCGAGTATGAAACATAGGAAGAGTTCCTTAAGAAATATATGGAAAACACTACAATCTTGGCACAAACCCAACAAATAGAATCGGACTTGAAGATCCTACGCCAAAATTTGAATGAAGTGGAGGATTGAGAGAAACCCCTTTATAAGAAACGGAGGAACGAGATTTTGTTTCGTAATGGCTTAGAACCAATCCCCTAAATTATGAGTAATAATTTGAGTTATTACAAGTTCATTTTAAGTTTGAATTAGTTAATTTAGAAGTAGAATTTTAATTTCAATGCGCTTTTAAAAAATTTAGAAGTAGAATTTTAATTTTTTAATGTACTTTTTAAATTTTTAGAAGTAGAATTCTAATTTCACTGTAATTTTTAATTCCAAAAAATATTGTAACATTGTTTTGTAATGTAATGAAAGAATTTCTTAGTCTGGCGAATTTTAAAATTTTGAAACAAACAACCGTTGAAACAAATTGTCAAACTTTTCAAAATTTAAAACATAGTTGTCTGGTGGTGTAACTGGGAGAAAAAAAGAATGAAACAGTTCAAAATTTAATTACTGAATTACTGATGGCGTAAAAAGTAAAAAAAAAAAGGTCAAGCATTGAATGGTATAGCGCTACCGTGTGGCGCGTTTCCAATCAGCGCTAGACTCTTGCGATGTATCATTCAGCATAAATGCTTGGAATATTCTTGCTGGCGTTGTTTCGTTCCGCGAAAAGGTGATTTTTTCAGCGCTGAATCATTCAACGAAACTATCTAGCTGCTATTTCACAAGCTAGCAACTGGTAGGAGAGAGAAGTGGTGTTAATAAATAGGAAACACTTTTTTTTTTGAATTGCAACATATTTCTGCTAATCTAGCAGCTTAATCTAGCCCATAAGACTTACCCTTAATACCTTGGATAAGTAGCAACTACCATATAGTCTAAGGAATAATATAGTGGGAATATTATAAGGTCGACCAAAATGAAAAGTAATTATAATATTCTCACTATACCCCTCAAGAGAGAAACTAGATTTAAATAAGGGTATATTTCAAATGGTGGATTTTGAGGGGTATTTTAAATAATATTATCTATAGTATATTAGAGTGAGTTTGATCCAGTAGACCTAGTAAACTGTTTGTTTGGTCCATCTTTAATATATATATATATATATGTTACTTTTTAATTCTAGAAATTATGTTTTGGTCCTAGGGTGACGTCATGGATGATGTAATTGCCATTTTATAGTGGCAGAAATACCCTTTTGAGACCATATATATATAAAATCAGTAGAAAATATGTCAGATTTACTTTCTCTCTCCTCTTTATTTTCAGATCTAGTTTCTCTCTTCTCTCCATTTCTTTTTCTTTTTCTTTCCGTTGCTGTTATTTTTAGACAATGAAGCTTGGTTTTGAAAATTTGATCTGCTACTGTCGAAGACGATGAAGATGATGAAGACTTCGAGATATGTTGTTGTTGAAGACGGTGATTGATTTTGAAGATTAATTCACATATTTATAAAGATTGCTTCTTTTGAAGACGATGAAGATGTGAAGATGATGAATATGATAAAGACGATGAAGAAGATGATGAACGGCGAAGTTTTGGGGGGTTTTCTTCTTATTGGCGTTGCTGATGTTGATGATAATGTTGAAGACGATGAAGATGATGAAGACGGTGAAGTTTATGCGTGTTTTTTTTGTCTATGTTGTTTGATGCTGTTAAAGATGATGAAGACGATAAATATGATGAAGACGACGAATGTGATGAATACGATGTTGTTGCTGCTGTTGAAGACGACGAAGATGATGCTGATGTTCATCTTTACAAATGAACTTCATTTTTTCATTGTAATGAACTTTGATTAGATGTTCATTTGAAAGAATGAACTCTGATTTTTGTTCATTATAATGAACTTTGATTAGGTGTTCATACGAAAGAATGAACTCTGTTATTGTTTCATAATAATGGAATTTTTGTTGCGTTTTCATTTGAAAAATGAACTCTATTTTCTTATAGGTTTTATTAGGTGTTCATTTGAAAGAATGAACTCTTGTTTTTATTCGTAATAGTGGAGTTTTTGTTGTGTGTTCATTTGAAAGAATGAACTGTGTTTTATATAGGTTTTATTAGGTGTTCATTTAAAATAATGAACTCTTATTTTTATTCATAATAGTGGAGTTTGTCTTGTATGTTCATTTGAAAGAATCAACTCTGTTTTCTTATAGGTTTAATTACGTGTTCAATTGAAAAAATGAACTCGGTTTTCATATAGGTTATATTAGGTGTTCGTTTGAAAGAATGAACTTTGTTTTCATATAGGTTTTATTAGGTGTTCATTTGAAAGAATGAACTTTGTTTTCATATAGGTTTTATCCGGTGTTCATTTGAAAGAATGAACTCTTTTTTTATTCATAATAGTGGAGTTTTTGTTGTCTGTTCATTTGAAATAATGAACTTTGTTTTCATATACTTTTTATTAGGTGTTTATTTGAAAAAATGAACTCGTTTTTACTAATAATAGAGTTTTTATTGTGTGTTCATTTGAAAGAATGAACTCTGATTTTTTGTTCTTAATAAAGAAATTTTGTAGAATTGAATTAAGTGTAATGAAGTTTATAGAGTATAATGAAGTGTAGACTTTTCATGAAACAAAATGATCTCAAATCTATAGAAAACCTGATAGTTCATCAAACAGAATAAACTGCTACAAGAAAATAAGTAGGAATTAACACAGAAGGGTATTTTTGTCCATTTTAATATTTTCAAATAATTATGGACCAAACAGGAAACGCATTTTCCCGTTGGACCAAATAGTCTTGGGACCACATAAAAAAGGACCAAACGATTATTTCCCCCTTAGATAAAGTATTGTTGTACAATGCGGTATGGTGATGTCAACTGACACTGGATGAAATTAATCAATACCGAGAATCTCTAACTAGTTAAAGTATCGTTTTCATCCATCATACAAATTTGCATTATTTTCTTTTGAAAGTTAATATATTGATAAAAAAAGAAGTAACAGGAGGTTGTTAACCCTGTTAGTTGCCCTTGTCTGATTTGTGGAATCTGGAATCTAATATACTTTCAACAGGCTGTTATCCCCAGTGAAAAAATCAGGGTACCCAAATGCAACACAATCTTTAGAATATCAACTATAAGTCATATGCCAAGTGCGGTCGTCTATGGACAACGCCGAGAAAATACGACAACTATGATATTCACTTCGTGTGATCGTCTATGGATATGAAATCGAGACAATACAATAACAAAATGTTCACTTGATAATAGGTACGGTATTAAACCATAACACTATAGGATCAATATCAAGTGACTAGGAATTAACATACAAGTGTATTTGTTAGAGCATAGCTCGGTTGAACTCACCAGGCATTGGTATGTCAAGTTTGGTTGTCATATTCTAGTATCAAAACTCATCTAGAGTCGCTTGATTAAATACTAGAGTCAACTTCGTTTAGGTTAGGCTAGAAAGTCTAGGACTATTGAGACATACAAGTATCATCCTTCCACTTGAGGTTAGTAATATTGACTTAAACTTGTTTCAATTCCTAACGTATCTTTCAAGTCGTGCTATATTAAAAAAATAACATGCAAAGTTGTATATACTGTATATATTGTATATTATACTCTGGTAGAGAGACATGATCATAATAGTATGATCATAGTATTAAGGAATTATACTACGAAGTATAACGCTTATCTTTTGAACTTCGTAGATATGACATCGACATAATCTTATATGTAGTTTTATGATTATGTGTATGGGTATATGGTAAAGAATTCATCCAAGGAAACAATGTTTTACATTTGTTTAAAGGAAATACATTCATGAACTTGTGTCATGAATTGAAAGGGAAATTAATAGATTTATTGGTCCGGCTATTCATTTCATATTCTTTGATGACCAATATGTGTGAGTTGGTAGAACCAATATTAACTCCGGTTATGTATCTTGGTATAACCGATCACAATACCTAGACTTATGATTTGGTATGACCGGTCCTGGTAATTGGTATAACCAATCCTAAGTAATCACCATGAGATGGTATGATCAATCCTTGTAATTGGTGTGACCGATCATAAGCGGTTGTCTGGTCGATCTTTGTAATTGGTATAACCGATCCTAGTGACTGGCGTGACTTCACAAGTAGATACCATGTATAGGTAGAACCGATCCTAGTGATTTGTATAACCGTTACGAACCCATGTATGTGACTTGGTAGGACCGATCAAAACTAACCATTGTAACTTGGTTTGACAGATCACATAGTAGTCTTGAAAGCCTGGTAGAGCCAATTCTAAACTTGTTTGGAATTGTGTTAGAACCCATTCCAAGATGCAAATCCATGTAGATACGGAATAAGGATTTTGCAGCGAAAAGATGTCAACATACTTTGAACACGTGCAGTAACTCTTGTCATTTATTGTTCAAAGATATTTCATGGTACTCAAGGTGATCTTGTGCTGAAATAAATTAAGGATCTTTTAATCAAAGATATTCCATGGTTTTATATGCTTGAATTACCAGCAATTAATGCATAGACTTAGAGAATAAAAATTAGTAATGTGCATTTACTAATTGGAGATTTTCTATGAGAGATTTCGAAAAATATTGGACCAATATTTATTGGAATTAGGAAAACTGAATTTGGGCATTCATTGCATATCTTGAGAATATTTTCAGTTTTGGAAATTCATTGGTGTCCAAACATCCTTGGTCCATAAATACCTAAGTTTGCATTTCTTGTAAACTATCCTAACAGTGAGGCAAAATTTATTTCTTGTTGTTTCTGGTGAAGCCATCTACTCGGAGAAGAAAGTATCCTAATTAGGTGACATCTCTTACGACCACTCGTTTAAAGACTTCTGGTGGGATCAAGAAACCGCAAATGCAGTGTTATTAGTTTTCGACTTGATTTGATTGACTAACAATTGTTGAAACTTTGATTGCACCTACTTTGTTTATTCTTGAGAATCTTCTCTTCTGATATGAGATTCACTCAGACTGGATCAAAGTATCGACGAGATCTTTAGAACTGTTTTTAGATCCAAAGACATCTTATGATAATTCATTGTTAACAGAATTCTCTCTGTGCTGATTGATCACAAGAGGATTCAAGTGTTATTGTGCAGGTATTTGAAGGCAATAAAAGATTTGAAGACGAAGAATAATTCTTATTAGTTTTCTTATCTTGTGAATTTAGTGCACAGACCTTGATCGGTTGGGATCCAACTAGAATCAGGTTATCTTTGATAGATCCGATTGATTAGTTGCGTGAGATCGGCATTTTCTATATTTCTCTTTGATATTTATATCAATTGAGTGCAAACCTAGACTTGACTATTTCGGTATTGTATTGGTTGATCTAACCATACAAAGAAGTTTATTAGATCAAACATAAGAGCCTTTGTTAATGACTCATTTTATCTTTAGCAAGATTGATTAGAGTGGTTACCAAACAGATTCTTCATTTGTTGTTTGGAATACGATCTAAAGGACTTGCTATTCACGTGCGTGCCTGATCTAGAATTCGAAGGCGCAGGGATACTGAGGGAACTAAGTAGCTAGGGGTAGTCTGCTTGGTCTTAACTATACTATTAGAGCATAGCTCGGTCGACCTCGCATGCATTGCTATCTCAAGCATGTTTGTCAATGTTAGTGATCAAAACTATGAGTCTTGATTTCTAGTCTACATAGCTAAATCTCGGACTAGGATAAAAAAGTGTAGTTGAGCTCAAGGAATTCATGGCCATTCATCATACAACGACGAAGATCTACTCAAGGAACCGTGGAACTTCATCAACAAAAAGGTATGTGGAGACTTGAACTTATCTATCACTCAAAAGTCTATCTCTTCTATCTCCTACTTATTATGAGACAAAAGTCGTATGCTATATAGACTGGACCATACACATTTGATATTTCGAGCCGAGTATATCTATCCTATCTATATCTCGAAATCATGTATAGTAAAGCGTTTCGCTTTGATCGGGTTTATCTTCACCTAATGACGAAAGTCATATTGTTTCCATCACTTTGAAAATCGCTTTGACGAGAAATAGTGTAACAACTATATAACGTCCTCTAAGAATGTTTCAATGATTGGAATGAGAGTTTAGGTCAATATAACCAATGATGGATATAAGCATTGTGTGGTAACACATATGTGCATAAGTCATATTCCTTAATCCGAAGTTTGCAAACTTTGTTGATTGAGAGAAACCGGAGGAATTGGCTTTGCCAAGTCCGTGAACTGACGGAAGTTCTCTTGCCGAGAATTTCTGCTGGGATTTCCAAAAACTCGTTTGCGTGTTTAGTCCGCGAACTGGCGGAAGTCTCCTTGCCGAGATTTTCTGCTGAGTTTGGAAAACTCTGCCGGTTGCCTTAAGTCCGCGAACTTGCTTGCGTACTTGAGTAGGTTATGATCTAAAGATGTGCTCTGAACATGAAACTTAAATTACTAAGGAATGAAATATGCAAACCGTGGATATAAATTTCATGAGCCGATTCAAATCGAATCATCTTTGTTTCAATTGTGTCTTGTGTAGTGATGAGTGCTAAAAAGTGCATATTTCTATATATTTTTCTTGGCATTTAACTCATCTTTTGTGCATTAATTCTACATTTTATCTCGTATTCTGTATTTTCATTGTTTTCAAGAATAAATATTTTTATTAATTAATTTTGCATTTTTAGGTACTAAATAAAGCCTGGTTAACTCACGGAGCGAAAAGAGCAAAGAAACGGCAAAGACTCCCTCAGAAAGGAAGCGAAGAATGATGTTTGCAAGAGCCAAATCAACTAGAAGTGGGCTTGAAGAGGAAGAATTGTCCTTAAAGAATATATGGTCTTGGCATACCCAAGGCCCAAAACCCATACACAAATCCATTTCCATGAGAGCCGTCAGATTGGATCCATCACATCATCCAACGGTTGCCTCATCACCAAGCATCAAATCTTGAAGCTCCTGTCAAACATCATAGTACCTAACTCCAATCTAAGCCGTCAGAATTGTTGTATCACGCATCCAACGGTCGCTGCAAGCCTGTTCATCTTAGCCGTTCGATTCAATCCAGATGTGATCATCCAACGTATAATATTTGCTGGACATCGAATTTGCTACAACCGCTCAACACCACAACACCCAAATCTATTTCACCCAAAACAAACAAGTAGGAATTACCAATAGGTACCATTATAGTGTTCTTAGTTAGTGGCAGGTCCACCCATTAAAGCCCAGTAATCAGAGGTCCATAATTAAAAGAAAACATGAAAATGGACCAATTTTTTTTAGCCCAGGTCCTGCACACGTGCGAGATCAGGTATACGTAATATGAAAATACCACAAATAACCTTTCTTATTTAAAATGTTAAAAGCATGAGAAATATTTTTCACATTTCATATTCATTTTATTCTTCTCTTTCCTCTCACCATTGTTGCAGATGAAGATGAAGATTTGTTTTTGTTCTTTCTCGTTTCTACCGAATCAGATGATGAAGATTTTCCATTGTAATGTTTCTTTTAAGGTTTTGGCGATCTAATCATTGTTGTGCTTGATTATGTTTTCGATCTCCATGGTTGATTTGTCGACTATATATTAGATCTAGATGAATAATCACATTTTTTGTTCATTTCGTTGCTAGATTCGATTATGCCACTTCCATTTTAGATGTTTTAGACGTGTTTCAGTTCTTTTTTGTATATGAATCAACAGTACGTATATCCCGTACTGATAAAAGCTTAGTTTATTTTTGAGAAGAAGAAGAAGAAGATGCATCATTATGATTTACGACGAGAAGATTGTTTGTGTTTCCAGGTATGTATATTAATTATGATTTTCGGTTTCCATTCTATTTTTTTCATAGATTCGTTACTAGTTTTTCACATGCAGCTGAAGTTTAGATTATGAATCAGCAGTACATATATGATGTACTGAAAAATTATGCTGTAATTTTGTTATTTTTGTAGTTTTTGATATTTTTCTTCTTCGATCTAGAAGTATATATATGGAATATTGAAGAAAAAAAGTGTTTCGATTCTGGTTTTTAGAGATTCATTACTTGGTTTTCACATGCAACTGATTTTAGTTTCATTTTGGTTGTTTTTGATATGCTTTTAAGTTGTTTTTGTGTATTAATCATCGGTACGTATATGATATACTGGTGGATTTTGATGGAACAAGTTCAGATCTAAATAAACAATCATGTTTTTTGTTTATTTCATTAGTAGATCTGATACTTTTATGGTTTGTTTTTCAGTTTTCTTTTGTTATTATCAATTGTTGATAAACATCACTGTCCAGAGTTCGTCCTAAATTTTATACTTCTCTTACTGTTTTAAAAGTTTGTGGGGATATAGTTGATGAAAAGAATGTACACAGTTGGGTTTTGCTTAGATTTGTTTATAGACCTTCTTTGATTCATATGCGTAGTATTTGAATTTTATGTTTGTTAGTGATGTTGTGAATTGTTTGATGAATAAGTGTTCTTGAAATGCATTAGAAGCGTTGGGTATCTTTAGAGAGATGAGAATTGAAGGAGTTAAATTGGAATTGCATGATTGTATCTTACTCATTGCTGGTGCTCCACTTGGTGAAGAATTGAAGGGGATTTTGATTCATGTGTATGTGCTCTTCCTCTTATGTGGTCTTCCTCTTTTCTATATTTCCTTTTAAGATTCATGATACAATTTGTATCTTATCTATCACGGACAGGTGAAGGTGGGAACCCGTTCTGCGTTACTCAACTTTGGATCACCAGTGGATGCATCTCAGCTCTATAAATTACTCCATGCCCTTCATCCACATCCTCATTAGAAGAAAAATTAACAGGCAGAGGTGCACCTGGAACATGTATGTTGCTCGGATTTTGTTGCTTTTGTCATACATACCAAAATAAATATAATAGTAGCTTGGTGCATCTTCTCGATGTTGTTTACTGCTCTGGAACTGTTATCCTCAACTGGATAGATAGACCTCACCCTGTGTAGTTTCTTAAATGCCAAATGGCCTGATGTAGGCTCATGGGCATGCAGATAAGTAAAAGGTTAGCCTAATATTTACAGTTAGATAATGTGATTTTGTTAACTGATACTTTTTTTTGAAAGATTTATCGTTCTCCAAAAATCATGTAGACCTCTGAGGCAGAACAATTCTTTTTTCTACCACAAGTTTCCTGACTACCTGCTGCTGTGCGATATTGCTGTCTCACTGGAATACCCATTTCTTGCTTCATGCTACAAACAGACACTACCTGATACACAACTGTTTTTTTCACCCTTAGTCACTATGTGGAAATGATAATCTATAGAGTCACAAGACTCATAAATTGTTATTATCAATTGTTTTTCAGTTTTCTTTTGTGTATTACCTATCAGTACATATATGACGTTTTCTAATTTATTTATCATTCATTCTTACAGATTTGTACTCTACCTGGAAGCAGTGCAGCAAATATGTACTCGAATTTGTAAGCATTCAGATATATAATCGTATTTGTAAGCAGTACGACAGATATGTACTCAGATTTCTAAGCAGTGCGACAGATATGTACTCAAATTTGTAAGCAGTGTAGCAAATATGTACTCGAATTTTTAAGCAGTGTACCAGATATGTACTCAAATTTGTAAGCAGTGTAGACACACACGTTTGGTAGTAATGGGCATTATGGACATTTCCGTGTTTTAATTAATTTTGGACCTCCGGATAAAAAAAAATCCGGTTGGACCCTACTATAAATAACTATATGGTCCTAGGACCAAACAAGAAATTTTCCAACAAACAACCCCTTAAACCCATCGGGTTCTTCTTCTTCTTCATCCCATCTCTTCTCTGCAGAAACCACCACCTGCTCCGCCACCAACTTCCTGCCGCCTCAACCACCACCGATCTCTCAAATCACCAACAACCCCATCACCCCATCATCCATCACCTATTCCCTTCTAATTTCAGAGACCTAATTCACCTAATTCACTCGCCTCTTCTCAGAAACCCTAGGCGTGTGAGTTTGGTAAATTAGGTTGAGAAATAACACAAATTGGAGGCATGGGTAGCATCAGGAGAAGAAATAGAGGGATGGGTCGACGTACAGAAGCCATTATCAAAGATTAGGTAAACTGAATTTCAATTTTCAGAAACCCTAATTTACTGTTTTGGGGGTTTTGCTTGTAAAGTGTAATTGAGTATAAATAGATGCTTTGGGATGTTGTAATGGGCATGCTTGGATTAGCCAGAGCACCACCTTAGAGGCCTGGACTAGCCAGTGCTCTCTACTGCTACTTCTTGTTTAATTTCAAGTTCAGTAATTTCAATTGTATTTGTTCACCATGTCTAGTATGTTCTAATTACTCTTGCTAGGGTGTAGATGAAACCCTTAGTCATATGTTGAGAAAATTTCTGTTCAATTTAATGTTCTTATGATGTTCATTGTTGTAGGATGATTACTAGATAAAACATTCAAATGCACTTGTGATGAGTTCTACTGTGAGAAGACAGTTCATTCTAGGAGTGAATTAGATAACATAGCTAGAATTATTATCCATTTTATCCTGTTAGGGATGATAGTTAGCTAAATTGATCAAATGAACCTGTGATAGTCTGTACTGTAAGAAGACAGTTTATGCTAGGGGTGAGTTAGTGAGAATGGTTGGCATATTATCCATTTTATCCTTCCCTGGAAAGGAACAAGAACATAAGTTGAATAGGTATTGCCTTAACTTAGGATTATTAGGTGGATTCAAATGCCCTAGTGCTTTTAGTCACTGTCACTAGAAATAGTTAGGAAACTTAGAAATCAGTAGAAAGATTTAGAAAACAACACCAGCTCCCTCCTTGTCCCTGTGGACTTCCCCTTATTTGCTCACTCACTACTTTATATCCTGTATACTTGCAGGTTCAGGTTAAAACATAGTTTTAGGACTTATTCCTTTTGCTACCAAGTTTTTGGCACCGTTGCCGGGGACTGGTGCTGTATAGTTGAAAGAAAAGAAAGAAAAGAAAAAAAGTTGTGCTCTTGATTTTCTGTTTTCAAACTTATATGTAACTTAGCTTGTTTAGTGTAACTTAGTATAACTGTTTTAGCTGCTTTAGCTGTAACTTAGTCTGTAACGTAGTCTGTAATTCCTGCATCTCTAACTTAGCCTTAGTGTCTTTAGCTGTAACTTAGTGTTTTGCTGTTGTAACTTAGTATAAATATATTAGCGTAATAGTTTTAGTATAACTTAGCTACATTAGTATAACTGCATCTGTAACTTAGTGTAGCTCTTAGTGTAACTTAGCTTTAGCTGTAACTGTAGTTCTGCATCTCCTGCATCCATATCTGCATCATTTAGCATCTGCATCTTAGCTGTAAGCATTGCATCCATTGCATCCATATCTGCATACCTGCATCATCTCTAGTTTGCATATTGTCATCATAACTTGCATCTGTCCCTTGCATATCATTGCATGCCTGCATCTTCTCCATATCTGAATCTCGCATTGCATATGTGTTTGCATCCTTGCTCTTCAGCTTTGCTCATTGCCTGTAGCTTTGCCATTCCTTGTAAGCATGATGCTCTGCAGCCTTGCTTCATCTGCAACATTGCCCTGTGGCCTAGCACCTATAACATTGCCTTGTCTGAAACTTGCTTCCTGAGCATACTTGTTATTTTCTTGCTGTGCTGCTTGCCCTTTTTCCTCATTGCTTCTTGGCCTCACCCATTTGCTTCAAATATACTGATCTTCTCTTTTGAGCCAACAGGTGCTGCTACAGCCAGCCTCTGGTGCTGCTGCTGTTTTCTGTGTTGATGCTGCTGCTGTCTTGCTGCCTCCTACTGCTGCTGCTTCTTCTTCTTGTTGCTGTTGCTGATGAGCCTCTGGTGCTCTTGCTGAAGTTGCTGTTGCTGTGAACCAAGCCCAACTGGGCTGTGCAACTAAAACAAAACAGCTGGGCTGTGCTACAAGAGTAAGCCCGAACTGTGGGCTTGACCCAAACAAAAGTTGACAACCATTTTCAAACCCAATTGCACTTCTTTTTGGGCTGTGTAAATTCTAAAAGTGATTATGGGCTTGTGAATTGGACTGTGGACTTAGTTACATTTTGGGCCTCAAACTGAAATTTGTTTAAACTGTGGGCTCCAACCATTCGTGGGCTTAGACTCAACTGAACTTTAAACCCCTACATTGTGAGCTTAGACCCAGAACAAAAATTTATAAAACGTTTTCAAAGCCCAGTTGGGCTTGGTCTTTTGGATAAACAGCTAGCCCAAAATCCAACTGAAACTTAACTTCTGGGCTTGGTTTACTGAACAGTTGGGCCTCGTACTCAAACTATAAGTTGTCAGCTGGGCCTTTTTCCCTAAAAACCAAAATTTTCTTTTTCCCTAAAAACCAAAATTTTCTCTTTCCCATCAAAAACCAAATGTTTTTCATTCCCAACAAAACCAAATGTCTTCCGACAAAACCAAATTTTTCCCAAAAAGTCAAATCCCATTAAAAACCAAATTTTCTTGTATAGAATCTAGTAGATAGTTTCTTAGTTAAATCTTTTGTTTCTTTTGTACATATTTTGCTAATCCAATGTGACTTTTAACTGAAATATGTTGGATTTTTGCCTTGAATAACGGAGTTCTAATTTTGCTTTCACCGTCAAATCGGGTATTCTCTTTCCTTTTTCTCTACTCAGCATAATCCTCTTCGTATGTTATAATTCTTTTCATATTTTGGAACATTGAGGACAATGTTTAGTTTAGGTTTGGGGGTAAAGAGTAGATACCACGATAACATGCTATAATTTAAAACAGAACTCTTTCTTTTTGGAAAAAAAAAAAATCATAAAAATGGAGCTCATTTACCTTGAAATGTTGACTCTTGTGCATGTATGTAAACATAAGGATTCTTAGTCTAGATATTTAGGGATCCTGATTCTAGCACAATTCACATAGTGATAAGAAACTTGCACGCGCACGATCTACCAATACATGTATAGCCTCATCCTTTAGGTGTTCTATCGGAAGTCACGATTGCCAATCACTTTAGAATACTGAACGAAACTTGACTAGCTTGTTCTTTGGTTGGTTGGGATAGAAGGTGGAGGTTACATTAAGAAAGACAACCATCGAATTTAACTGGGTGCATCAAAAAGGGTTACCTCTTGCTAAGAGTCATGTAATTTTTTGTTTCCTTTTGTATATGTATCAAAAGTGTTACCATGTTAAAAAAAAAGAAAAAAAAAAGAAAACGATGTATATATTCAGAAAAATATCAAAAAAATAAATAAATAAATAAATAAAAGAATCAAGTATTTATCAATTTCATCCTCTCTTGTTCCAAAAATAAAAAGAGAGTAGTCAATGTAAATAAGAGTCATGTAAATAGTCATCTTTTGTTGTTTTATTGTAATAAGCAAGGAAGGGTGTATGTCATTGATGTACAACGCCAGTAATTGTGAAATACCTCCAACTCATTCACAATTCTCGTAAAGTCCGGACAGCTAGCTAGATTTCGACCTCGGTTCTTAGCCTGAGAAACTATCTCTTGGTGATTAGTAGTCATAACATCCGATATTTCTTTACACATGTATAGATACACTTTACACTCTTATCACATGTCTTTATTTGTTATCAGTGCTAGGATTGTGCCTTTGATAGCTAGATTGACATATCCATTTTGCTGTGAGCTTCTACTATCTTGCACATGTCACATTTCATGGAATCTGAGCTTATATTTTGTCCTAGAACTTTGTAGGTACGTTCTAAGCAAACCTTCACGAGACTTCAACTCGTCCACTAGGGACACTTAGTGGTTTAAAAGGCTTATTGCATTCGCTAAATGCAATCGAGAGACCAGCGACAGTGGTATAGTTAGGATTTCCTTAGTTTTTTTTTTACTTGAGGACAAGTAAAATTCAGGTTTTGGGGTATTTGATGAGTGCTAAAAAGTGCCTATTTCTATATATTTTTCTTGGAATTTAACTCATCTTTTGTGCATTAATTCTACATTTTATCTCGTATTCTGTATTTTCATTGTTTTCAAGAATAAATATTTTTATTAATTAATTTTGCATTTTTAGGTACTAAATAAAGCCTGGTTAACTCACGGAGCGAAAAGAGCAAAGAAACGGCAAAGACTCCCGCAGAAAGGAAGCGAAGAATGATGTTTGCAAGAGCCGGATCAACTAGAAGTGGGCTTGAAGAGGAAGAATTGTCCTTAAAGAAGATATGGGCTTGGCATACCCAAGGCCCAAAACCCATACCCAAATCCATTTCCAATATCCATACCCATTTCCATGAGAGCCGTCAGATTGGATCCATCACATCATCCAACGGTCGCCTCATCACCAAGCATCAAATCTTGAAGCTCCTGTCAAACATCATAGTACCTAACTCCAATCTAAGCCGTCAGAATTGTCGTATCACGCATCCAACGGTCGCTGCAAGCCTGTTCATCTTAGCCGTTCGATTCAATCCAGATGTGATCATCCAACGTATCATATTCGTTGGACATCGAATTTTCTACAACCTCTCAACACCACAACACCCAAATCTATTTCACCCAAAACAAACAACCCCTTAAACCCATCGGGTTCTTCTTCTTCATCCCATCTCTTCTCTGCAGAAACCACCACCTGCTCCGCCACCAACTTCCTGCCGCCTCAACCACCACCGAGCTCTCAAATCACCAACAACCCCATCACCCCATCATCCATCACCTATTCCCTTCTAATTTCAGAGACCTAATTCACCTAATTCACTCGCCTCTTCTCAGAAACCCTAGGCGTGTGAGTTTGGTAAATTAGGTTGAGAAATAACACAAATTGGAGGCATGGGTAGCATCAGGAGAAGAAATAGAGGGATGGGTCGACGTACAGAAGCCATTATCAAAGATTAGGTAAACTGAATTTCAATTTTCAGAAACCCTAATTTACAGTTTTGTGGGTTTTGCTTGTAAAGTGTAATTGAGTATAAATAGATGCTTTGGGATGTTGTAATGGGCATGCTTGGATTAGCCAGAGCACCACCTTAGAGGCCTGGACTAGTCAGTGCTCTCTACTGCTACTTCTTGTTTAATTTCAAGTTCAGTAATTTCAATTGTATTTGTTCACCATGTCTAGTATGTTCTAATTACTCTTGCTAGGGTGTAGATGAAACCCTTAGTCATATGTTGAGAAAATTTCTGTTCAATTTAATGTTCTTATGATGTTCACTATTGTAGGATGATTACTAGATAAAGCATTCAAATGCACTTGTGATGAGTTGTACTGTGAGAAGACAGTTCATGCTAGGAGTGAATTAGATAACATAGCTAGAATTATTATCCATTTTATCCTGTTAGGGATGATAGTTAGCTAAATTGATCAAATGAACCTGTGATAGTCTGTACTGTAAGAAGACAGTTTATGCTAGGGGTGAGTTAGTGAGAATGGTTGGCATATTATCCATTTTATCCTTCCCTGGAAAGGAACAAGAACATAAGTTGAATAGGTATTGCCTTAGATTAGGATTATTAGGTGGATTCAAATGCCCTAGTGCTTTTAGTCACTGTCACTAGAAATAGTTAGGAAACTTAGAAATCAGTAGAAAGATTTAGAAAACAACACCAGCTCCCTCCTTGTCCCTGTGGACTTCCCCTTATTTGCTCACTCACTACTTTAGATCCTGTATACTTGCAGGTTTAGGTTAAAACATAGTTTTAGGACTTATTCCTTTTGCTATCATGTAGTTACATAAGATCTCATAGCAATTGAACAACTCTCTAACTAGTTCATTTGAGTCAATTGAACTAGTTATGGTGAAGAAGAACAAGGTTAATATGAAATGCTCATATGGTTAACCTTTTGGGTTACTATGTTGAACCAACATACACGTACACGTTTGGACACGGTTTTCACAAACCCAGTAAACGTATATCTCAAGTGTGCATGACAAGCTGAGTTTTCGATCTAACGGTTGAGAAATATTAGCTTGAATCTAAATCAGGTTTTCATCTAACGGTGAATATTGATTGCTTTGTAACTAAGGCAAAACCATGATTTGAAGACCATATATAGGAGACATCTAGCATTGGGAAAAATTAATCCCCACACGTCTATGTGATTCTAGTGCGCTTGCTAGAGTCGATTCTCCTCTAACCTTTGGTTTTCTTCTCTAAAACCAGGTTAACGACTTAAAGACTTCATTGGGATTGTGAAGCCAGACCGATACTACTTTTATCGTAGTTGTGTGATCTGATCTTTCATCTTCTATTGTACGAGTACAATCTATTGATTGTCTTGAGATCGTGAGATTTATCCGATAGGCAAGATAAAGAAGTCACAAATATCTTCGTCTCACTTTTTGTGATCCCTTGACATCCTCTTGTGTAGTCAAGAAAGATTGTTGAGAGGTGATTGATTAATCTAGGTTGTTCTTCGGGAATATAAGACAGGATTATCAATTGGGTCCTGTTCACCTTGATTTCATATCTTAAGACGGAACAAAAACCTAGGGTTTTTCTGTGGGGAGACGGATTTATCCTTTGATAGACTTTTCTGTGTGAGACAGATTTGTTTATTATCAAGTCTGCGATTTTGGGTTGCAACAACTTTTGGTTGTGGGTGAGATCAGCTAAGGGAATCAAGTGCGCAGTATCCTGCTGGGATCAGAGGCGTAGGAGTACAACTATACCTTGAATTAGTGGGAGACTGATTGGGGTTCAACTATAGTTCAGTCCGAAGTTAGCTTGGAGTATGCTAGTGTCTGTAGCGGCTTAATACAGTGTGTATTCAATCTGGACTAGGTCCTGGGGTTTTTATGCATTTGCGGTTTCCTCGTTCACAAAATTCTGGTATCTGTGTTATTTCTATTTCCGCATTATATTTGTTATATAATTTAAATAATACAGGTTGTGCGTTTGTAATCATCAATTGGAAATCCGACCTTTGGTTGTTGATTGATATTGATTGATCCTTGGACATTGGTCTTTGGTACCGTCCAAGTATTCCTTGTATTTGATTAGGACTCGCTGATTTCTATTAGCTTGAGTAATATCAAAAACAAGAGAGAGATATTAACTCCTTGAGATACTTTTATCTAGATTGAGTCTGACTATCTAGTTGATTCTCTAGCAAAGTATTTCGGAGTTAGTCCATACAGATTGCTAAGCAAAATATTGGGTGGTGTTGTTAGACCCCCCCCCCCCCCCCGGTTTTTCAATTGGTATCAGAGCAGGCAAACACATTCAAGATCTTACAAGTCTGTGTTTGTAGCGATCTGACTCTATGGACAGTAGTGCTATCTCAATAAATGCACTACCAGATCCAGGGATTTCTGAATTCTCGTCCATGACTGATTTGATAAAATCTATAGAAGAAATTCTATCTAAACCTCCACCAGGTTTAAAATCTCTTTAAGTGTTTTCAGGGCTTGAAAAGAAGCTTGAGAGCTTATCTCTTGATGTTGAGTTATACCTCCAGAAAGAGCAAGAATCTCTTGACAAGCTAAATCAAGTTATGATGAATATTATTCATGTTGAGATTGATATTGATTTACTAATCAGTGAGAGCAATGCTCCTCCTCTACGTAATCCAATTAGTTGTGTTAAACTAAACGAATTACAAGAGGAGTTTAAATCTCAGTCATCTGAGTGTATCACCTCAAAGCATGAATTTATTCGTTGCTCAATTCTTGATACTTCCTATCAAGATAGTAGTATTGTCTTCTTTTATGAAGAATCTATGACGTCTCTTTTTACCAAAAGAGTTTCCCTTCGCAGTACAAAAAACTATCTGCAGACACTGTTTTTTATAAGTTGGAAAACAAGAAATCAGAAACACAAATATTTTTGGGTTCTCTTGAAGTTCTTTGATAGACTTATAAAAACAGTTCCTTGGGTGTTTCTCAACACTACAATATTTAAGAGTTGTTGGAAAGAAACTCTTTCTTGGTGCCATGGTGAGCAAGACATTGTTCACCTCAACACAACTTGTTTGTGTTGAAAGTGCATCCTCACCAAGAAATGCCCTGCTACGTATACGGTGAGGGAAGCACAACAACTGGGGCACACAGATTATGTTTGGTAAGGCTGTATAACTCAATTGGACTTTTCTAAAAAGGTATGTCTATATACTTGAGAAAGTTTTATGTTTTTATTGCTTGTTTGAGTACTTATAATGATCCGTGTACCTTGATTATCGTTCATTTCTACCTAACTTGATCTGTGTTTAAGGTTCTTAAATGTTTAGGTTTGAAAACATTAGTTCGGGATGTTTGGACTTCATGGTACACATACCAAGTATGCATAACATCACTTAAAACCAAAATCCAGGGGTTTAAGTTCGCGAATCCCGTCTGCATACTGCTCTAGGATACGAAAATTCGTTTGCAAACCCGTATGCATACTTGACGTCGATATTCGGTAAACTTGTTTTGGCCGTAACTTCTTCGTACGAACTCGGATTGACCTCATTATTTTTGCACTCTCTTCCTATTTGAATTATCTTCAAAATGGAGATGAAAAACCTTGAATTTGGATGAGTTAAGATTGGTATTTGTCCTGTCTCTTGTTTTTGAGTATTTTGCTCCGTTTCGTTGCACTTGTTCCACTTCTCTTGAACTTGGGCACTTGGATTCTTGGATTAATACTCTTCTAAGCTAATTTGTAGCTTTTACAAGAATGTTTTTTGGGAATCACAAAGAAGGAAGTTCAAGAATGGAAAGTAGTACGCAGTGCTATGGAATTCTTGAATGTTCACAATCATCCTTTGTGAACTATGGTGCATGGTCGTTATTGACTTTGTATGTTCTTCTTTGTTAAGAAAATATTTTTATACGCCTTTGGTAGCTATTATTAGTGTAAGTCCATGCGAAAAAGATTGATTCTACCCTCTAAGGACAAATTATCTTATGTGTGCATTACGAGTTTGACTTGATGCCTAGGAAACTTCTTATGAAAATTTATTCTTGTTTTTGAGAAGGATTACTAGAGTTTGGAATAGCCACTATTGTGTTTGCACATAGCTATGTCCAACGATTTTCATCTTCAATGTTTTAGATTTATTAATTTAAATTCTAAAAATATTTGGAGGATGATGTTATTGCGGTATTAATCTGTTTGATTTTGAAGTATTGCAATATTTTTATGGGGTATGTATTGCTTGCGTCCGTAAACTTGAAGGTCCCATATGTTGTCAAAAGTAAAGTCGTTCATAATTTGGTATTCGCATTGATGAAAGGACGAATGGACTTTTAACAAATACAAAAGTTATGCCTATGCAGTCATTTATTTGACGGAAAATAGGGTAAAATATTTTGTGTGACAAGGATAAAGTCCATAATGTCATTGTGAAAATAGTGATGGAAAGATAGAATAGATCCTTGTATGAATTCCACAGTAATGATCAACACTGATCCATATCTTATGTATTACTATGAGGCTCCGTAATGTGTCTTATGTCGAGCACGATACAACTAAGTTGATTACTTTGTGATTAACTTTGTTGGTTGTTCCGTAAGGTACTTTATATCGAGCATCTTTGAACTAAATTAATCATCTTGGTTGGTTATTTAGTTATTTGCTCCGAACGTCTTCTTTTTTCGAGCAAAACAATTGACAATTAAATTGATTACTTCTGTGATTAGTTTGGTTGTGTTTTTCAATTAGATTAATTATAGGTTCTCTTGTAATTAGTCTAGTTGAGTATTCTTATATTCCACAAGTCCCTGTCTTGAGTATATGAACGACTATACTAATCATGTCCTATTGGTTAATGTAGTCGTATATTCCGTAAGGTTTTCCTTATTTTGAGTATGTGAACGATTAAGTTAGTCATCTCCGTATGATTACCTTAGTCGTAGCTCCGTAAGTTTACTTATGTTGAGCACAATCAATTAAATTGATCACTTTTGTGGTTTGATTTAGTTGCGTATTCCAATTAAATTAATCACGGGTTTACTTGTGATTAATTTGATTGAGTTTCGGATATAGAAAATCATTCCTATGGTTTTTGGTGTCCAATTAAAAATCCTTATTTTCTTTCGAAATTAAGGTCGCTCTTGTTGTTCTTTCGGGAATGACATCAAATGGGGGAGAGTTCTTTTGAACTTGTGTTTAATGGTATTATCTTGCGGGGTGTGCGGCTGTGGAATTTTATAGGGTTTATCTTGTATCTTAAAACTCCTTGATGAAAGCATTTAGCTTCGGCTTTATGATTGCATCTAAATTAAGTTGGTATGTATTTTTTTTCTTTTAGTCTATGAAACTTCTCTTCTCAGAAATTTCATTAGGATCCCGTTCTTGTACCTTTGCCAATTTTATTGACAAAAAGGGGAGAATTAATGTGTAGTTCGACTACATATACATATGGTTTTCGGATCATTGTGTAAGGGGGAGTGGTTTCCATGTGATATGGAGTATTGACTAAGGGGGAGTGATACATATCACCGTAGTATTATTGTTAAAGTCGTGATGTAATTGGACTTTGATGTTACATAATAATACTATGTCATTGTATAATGATGATCGAGAATCTCGATTTCTCTCATTGTTATAGCTACGGATCTTCAACAACGGTGATGCTAAACTTACAACCTTTGGGATCATTTGAGTACTTGGAAGGACGAAGATTTCAGGGAACGTTGAAGATTAGACTATGGAATAGGAGCCACTAAAGTTTATATTTTTTGAATTCCATATGTATTAATAGTTTTGTCACTAAAATTGACAAAGGGGGAGATTGTTAGAGCATAGCTCGATCGACCTCGCATGCGTTGCTATCTCAAGCATGTTTGTCAATGTTAGTGTTCAAAACTATGAGTCTTGATTTCTAGTCTACATAGCTAAGTCTCGGATTAGGATAGAAAAGTGTAGTTGAGCTCAAGGACTTCATGGAAATTCATCATACAACGACGAAGATATACTCAAGGAACCGTGGAGCTTCATCAGCAAAAAGGTATGTGGATACTTGAACTTATCTATCACTCAAAAGTCTATCTCTTCTATCTCCTACTTCTTATGAGACAAAAGTCGTATGCTATATAGACTGGATCATACACATTTGATATTTCGAGCCGAGTATATCTAGCCTATCTATATCTCGAAATCATGTGTTGGTAAAGTGTTTCACTTTGGTCGGGTTTATCTTCACCTAATGACGAAAGTCATATTGTTTCAATCACTTTGAAAATCGCTTTGACGAGAAATAGTGTAACAACTGTATAACGTCCTCTAAGAATGTTTCAATGATTGGAATGAGAGTTTAGGTCAATATAACCAATGATGGATATAAGCATTGTGTGGTAACACATATGTGCATAAGTCTTATTCCTTAATCCGAAGTTTGTGAACTTTGTTGATTGAGAGAAACTGGAGGAATTGGCTTTGCCAAGTCCGCGAACTCAGTTTGCGAACTCAGTACACGAACTGACTGAAGTTCTCTTGCCGAGAATTTCTGCTGGGATTTCCAAAAACTCGTTTGCGTGTTTAGTCCGCGAACTGGCGGAAGTCTCCTTGCCGAGATTTTCTGCTGAGTTTGGAAAACTCTGCCGGTTTCCTTAATTCCGCGAAATTGCTTGCGTACTTGAGTAGGTTATGATCTAAAGATGTGCTCTGAACATGAAACTTAAATTACTAAGGAATGTAATATGCAAACCGTGGCTATAAAGTTCATGAGTCGATTCGAATCGAATCATCTTTGTTTAAATTGTGTCTTGTGTGGTTACATAAGATCTCATAGAAATTGAAAAACTCTCTAACTAGTTCATTTGAGTCAATTGAACTAGTTATGGTGAAGAAGAACAAGGTTAATATAAAATGCTCATATGGTTAACCTTTTGGGTTACTATGTTGAACCAACATACACGTACACGTTTGGGCACGGTTTTCACAAACCCAGTAAACGTATATCTGAAGTGTGTGTGACAAGCTAAGTTTTCGATCTAACAGTTGAGAAATATTAGCTTGAATCTAAATCAGGTTTTCATCTAACGGTGAATATTGATTGCTTTGTAACTAAGGAAAAAGCCTGATTTGAAGACTATATATAGGAGACATCTAGCATTGGGCAAAACTAATCCCCACACGTCTGTGTGATACAAGTGCGCTCGCTAAAGTCGATTCTCCTCTAACCTTTGGTTTTCTTCTCTAAAACCAGGTTAACGACTTAAAGACTTCATTGGGATTGTGAAGCCAGATCGATACTACTTTTATCGTAGTTGTGTGATCTGATCTTGCATCTTCTATCGTACGAGTACAATCTATTGATTGGCTTGAGATCATGAGAGTTCTCCGATAGGCAAGATAAAGAAGTCACAAACATCTTCGTCTCACTGTTTGTGATTCCTCGACATCCTCTTGTGTAGTTAAGAAAGATTGTTGAGAGGTGATTGATTAATCTAGGTTGTTCTTCGGGAATATAAGACAGGATTATCAATTGGTTCCTGTTCACCTTGATTTCATATCTTAAGACGGAACAAAAACCTAGGGTTTTTATGTGGGAGACATATTTATCCTTTGATAGACTTTTCTGTGTGAGACAGATTTGTTTATTATCAATTCTGTTTAGGTTGCAACAACTCTTGGTTGTGGGTGAGATCATCTAAGGGAATCAAGTGCGCAGTATCCTGCTGGGATCAGAGGCGTAGGAGTACAACTGTACCTTGAATTAGTGGGAGACTGATTGGGGTTCAACTATAGTCCAGTCCGAAGTTAGCTTGGAATAGGCTAGTGTAGGTAGCGACTTAATACAGTGTGTATTCAATCTGGACTAGGTCCCGGGGTTTTTCTGCATTTGCGGTTTCCTCGTTAACAAAATTCTGGTGTCTGTGTTATTTCTATTTCTGCATTATATTTGTTATATAATTGAAATAATACAGGTTGTGCGTTTGTGATCATCAATTGGAAATCCGACCTTTGGTTGTTGATTGATATTCATTGATCCTTGGACATTGGTCTTTGGTACCGTCCAAGTATTCCTTGTATTTGATTAGGACTCGCTGATTTCTATTAGCTTGAGTAATATCAAAAACAAGAGAGAGATATTAACTCCTTGAGATACTTTTATCTAGATTGAGTCTGACTATCTAGTTGATTCTCTAGCAAAGTATTTCGGAGTTAGTCCATACAGATTGCTAAGCAAAATATTGTTGTTGTATTGTCTCGATATCGTATCCATAGACGATCACACGAAGTGTTAACCGAGTTGTCGTATTGTCTCAAATTTGTCCATAGACGATCACATTCGGTAGAGGACATATAAGTTAAAACAAAAAGATTATGGTGTATTTGGGTACCTCGTCTTTTCAATTGGTTTCAGAGCAGGAAAACACGAAAAGATCTAACAATTTGTGTTTGGTGCGATCCAACCTATAAGAAATGAATTTGAACTCTCATGAATCGATTTCAGCTAACGTACCGCTAAGGTTTGACGAAATTAACTATCTGCGGTGGAAATCTGCTATGAAATCTTTTCTTCAATCTCGCGACTTTAATACTTGGTTATTGGTCGTCGATGGGTATAATCATCCGAAAATGGAAGGATCTGAAACTGGTTTTAAAAACTTAGTAGATTATACAAGTGAAGAAAAGGCATTCACAAAGCAGAATTCATATGGTTTGAATGCTATTGTACATGCTGTAAGCCAAGATCTATAACAGCATGTATCAACATGCCAAATTTCAAAGGAAGCTTGCAATAATCTTCAGATCACATTCGAAAGTAATATATAAGAAAAGTAGCTAGACTTCAAACCCTCACTTCTGATTGGGAAAACCTTCATATGGATGATAACGACACCTTTGAAGAGTTTCACATCAAAGTCTTTGAGATTGTTAATGCTTCTTTCTCTCTTTGAAATATTATTTCTAAAAACGACATAATATGCAAAATTCTCCGGTCGTTATCATCTATACACGATTCTAAGAAACATGCATCATGGAAGCAAATGATCTTTCAACTCTTTCACGAAGCACACTTTTTAGAAAGTTAAAGATCCTTGATCATTAATCTCAATCTATTCAAGCTAGAGGAATTGCTTTAAAGATGAAAATTTTCCAAAAGCTCTTGTGGAGAAAAATAAATTGTTAGATGATTCTGATGAATTGATTGCAAAAGATTCTGATGATGATGTAGAACTTACATTATCACTGATTACAAGACAATTGCGGGATCTCTCAAAGAAAAAGAATAAGAGATTTGTAAAAGATAATCATCATGCTTCTCGCCCTCATGATTAAGTTCCATTCAAGAACAAAAAGGATCAAGAAGAAGATGATGAATATCATCCTTAGTGTTGCAAGTGTAAAGGTGTTGGTCATTTGGCTAAAGACTGTCCTAATCTAAGGACATACACTGGGACCAAGGCATTATATATAACTCTATATGAGACCTATGATTCATGCAACTCTGAGGAAGAGGAAACAACTAATATTGCACTAGTTGTTGATTTAATTCCCTCGTATTCCATTAGTGGTTTAACCATATTAAAACTCCAATGTTGAAAAATTACCTAATGGTACCAAGAAAAATAAGACAAAGTGCAAAACTGTTTCAAAAACAAGGATTGCTAAGACGTGCAAATGCAATTCCAACCAATCTCTGAAAACTTCATTAAATCGAGGTAACAAGAGAAGCTATTTGAATCATACTTCACTAGATCAAGAACATCTTGTTTTTTCTAAATCCCATGATGAGAGAAAGTCTCATACTAATACCACCTAATCGGTATTAGATTTCATCCTCACCTTGTGTGTCGATTATGTGTGTGAGGAAGCAAAAAGTCAAGGCACTTATGTGTAAATTATGGCAATAAAATTTTAGTAATTGAAAAATATTTTATTTATAGGAATACTATATTTTCGGTAGTATGAAAAAAAATACCTTTCAAGGTTTGTAAAGGATTCCTCTCATTCTCTGGTCATTCCTTTTCCGAACTATGAGTCAGGATTCGATGTCTTCTCTTGCAAAGGTGGTTGATCTAAAAGAGTTCTTTAAGAATAAGTCTGCACCATCTCATGATGCTAAGAAACCTAAGAGAAAGATAAAAAAGAGAGATTGGCTTAGCAAGAAGGAAAGAGGGAATATACTAAAGAAATATCAGTGATTGAGATATTGACACAATTTTTTGTTCAATCTAAGACAGAATTACATGTCCTTGCGTCGTCATTCACTAAAACTTCACAATTGCAAGAAATTCTGGTCAGGAAACAAGGTTATCTTCTTGAAGAAATTCACAAGATCAAGATTGAGATTTGAGAGTAATAACTTGCCTTCCTCTAGTACTGATATGAAGGATTAAGTTGCGCATGGAATAAAAATATGATTAGGTTCTTATTTAGAGAAAATATACATCAATGTATTGATTTATTTCGATATCTTTGTATAAGGTCTATTTTGAATAAAATTATCAATATTATTATTATGAATACAATTATTATTTTATAATTTTTGTTTCATGTGATTTTTCCCGATTGTATATCCTGTGTACGAATGCTCATATTTTTTCTATGTGAATTTCGGTTCATGAGATGTATGGTTTCGGTTTTTATTAACCTTAATATTCGATCTCATATGGTGTGTACCTTATGATTTATGTGGCTTTTTGATTTAGCAGGATTAAGTTCTAGCCCATGTTGGTAGGTTTTATCAGAGGATCATAAGTTGTTCTGATTGATACTCATATGTGAAAAGTCACAATATGTTGAATCAATTTATGTTTACGTAAGTTGTGCTTAGCATAACATATGTGTTTCAGGTTTTAAACTTTTCTTATTGGCACGCATAAGTTAAAACCGATTTAACCTTTCTATGGTAAAGGTTGCTTTTTTTGTTCTTGCGAGAGGATGACAACATACTGGGGGAGAGTGAATACAATTATTATTTTATAATTTTTGTTTCATGCGATTTTTCCCGATTGCATATCTTGTGTACGAATGCTTATATTTTTTCTATGTGAATTCCGGTTCATGAGATGTCTGGTTTCGGTTTTTATTAACCTTAATATTCGATCTCATATGGTGTGGACCTTATGATTTATGTAGCTTTTTGATTTAGCAGGATTAATTTCTAGCCCATGTTGGTAGGTTTTATCAGAGGATCATAAGGTGTTCTGATTGATACTCATATGTGGAAAGTCACAATATGTTGAATCAATTTATGTTTACGTAAGTTGTGCTTAGCATAACATATGTGTTTCAGGTTTTAAACTTTTCCTATTGGCACGCATAAGTTAAAACCGATTTAACCTTTCTATGGTAAAGGTTGCTTTTTTTGTTCTTGCGAGAGGATGACAACACACTGTGGGAGAGTTCTTATTTGAACTTGCGCTTAACGATATATCTTTCTGGGGAGAACTGGCTGCGAAAATTGAGGTGACAATTTTATTTGTTAGTTAATCATTTTTCCTGTTTAAGAAAAGCCTGTTTATATTGCATATATTTTACTTTTGCTTAATAAAATGTTGGTACAATTGATATGTTCCGTTATTGTACATGGATTTCTTATGTGATTCAATTATTTCCTGTTAAGAAAAACTGTGTCAATTTATTTGGCTTATTGTTTGGTATCTTCTTTATTGTTGGGTATCAAGTGTTATTGCTTAATGAAATTTAGTGTAATTGCGGTGTTGTAATGTATATATTTGTTTCAATTCCGGATAATTTTGCAAGTCAAATTAAAATGAGACTAGGTCTGGTAGTATGCGTACCCGTACTCATACTGGCGGAAGTTCACGTCCGTGAATTTCTGTTGAGTTTGAAAAACCAAAACCAAACTCATCCGGTTACCTAAAGTACGCGTACCCGTACGCATACTAGCGGAAAGTTCACGTCCGTGAATTTCTGCTGAGTTTGAAAACTAAAACAAACTCAAATCCGGTTACTTAAGTACGCATACTTAAGTAGGTTACTTTATAAAATCGGTTGTACATGAACCTAAACATTTATCAATAAGGAATGCAATCTTTGCAAACGGTGGCTATAATGTTCATGTATTGATTCGAGTGAATAAAACCGATTTTACTTCAATTGTGTTCTTGAGAATATAGCAATTGAACAACTCTTTAACTAGTTTCATTTGAGTCATTTGAACTAGTTATGGTTAAGATGAATACGGTTGATATGAGAGTAATCATATGGCTAACCTCGGCTAACTATTTGTGAACCAACACGGTGTACACGTTTGGGTACTGAAAAAGCGGGGGTACAACAACCACACCCAATATCTCGCTTAGAAATCTGTATGTACAAACTCCAATATACTTTCTAGAGAATCAACTAGACAGTCAGACTCAATCTAGATAAAAAGTATATTAAAGAGTTTATATCTCAATCTGTCGATTTGATCTTTACTCAAGCAAATAGAAATCTGCGAGTCTTTATCAAAGAGAGATAACTTGGATGGTACCAAAGACCAATATCTAAGTGTCAATCAATTTAAATCAATAACCAAACGGTCGAATATTCTAATTGATTGAACAACGCACAACCTGTGATATTTCAATTATATAAACCAATATAATGCGCAAAAGAAATAACACAGACACCAGAATTTTGTTAACGAGGAAACCGCAAATGCAAAAAAAAAACCGGGACCTAGTCCAGATTACACACACACTATATTAAGCCGCTACAGATACTAGTCTACTCCAAACTAAATTCGGTCTGGACTGTAGTTGAACCCCAATCAATCTCTCACTGATCCAAGGTACAGTTATGCTCTTATGCCTCTGATCCCAACAGGATGCTACATACTTGATTCCCTTAGCTGATCTCACCACAACTAAGAGTTGCTAGGACCCAAAGTCGAAGACTTTAATAAACAAATCTATATCACACAGAAAAGTCTATGGTAATAGATAAATTCGTCTCCCATGAATATACCTATGAGTTTTGTTTCGTCTTTTGATAAATCAAGGTGAACATGAACCAATTGATAAACCGGACTTATATTCCCGAAAAACATCCTAGTATTATCAATCACCTCACAATAATCTTAATCGATGCAGCGAAAAAAGATATTGTGGAATCACAAACGATAAGACGAAGTGTTTGTGATTACTTTTCTATCTTGCCTATCGGAGATATAATTCTCAAGCCAATTATTACAATTGTACTCAAACGATAGAAACAACAAGATCAGATCACACAACTACAAGAAAATTAGTATCGGTCTGGCTTCACAATCCCAATGAAGTCTTTAAGTCATTAACCTGGTTTAGAAGAAGAAACCAAAGGTTAAAGGAGAATCGAATCTAGCTTATGCAACTAGTATCACACGTAAGGTGTGGGGATTAGGTTTCCCAGTTGCTAGAGTTCTCCCTTATATAGTCTTTCAAATCAGGGTTTGCAATCAATGTTACCTTGGTAACAAAGCATTCAATATTCACCGTTAGATGAAAACCTGATTAGATTCAAGTTAATATTTCTCAACCGTTGGATCGAAACCTTAGCTTGTTACACACAAATGAAATGTCCAATTTTGGGTTTATGTAACCGTTCCCAAACATTAACATTTGTTGGTTCAACAATAGTTAACCAAGTGGTTAGCCATATGATCACTTTAATATCCACCATATTCTTCTTCACCATAACTAGTCCAAATGAATCAAATGAACTAGTTAGAGAGTTATTCAATTGCTTACATCTTATGTAACTACGCAAGACACAATCGAAACAAAAACGGTTTGATTCACTCGAATCGGTTCATGGACTTTATAGCCACGGTTTTCAAAACCATTCCTTAGTTTATATAAACATGAGTTCAAGAACAACCGATTTTAGATATAACATACTCAAGTTCGCGGACTGGGTTCGCGGACTTATGCTCACGGAAGGAGTTCAAAAACTCCAGCAGAAATTCTCGGGTCGAGAACTTCCGCCAGTTCGCAGACTGAGTTTGCGGACTTGGCTCACGCCACATTCCATTTCTCTTGATCAACAAAGTTCGCAAACTTTGGTTCAAGGAATAAGGACTTATACATATATGTGTTTCCACAATAATGCTTATATACTACCAATGGTTATGTAATCTAAACTCTCATTTCAATCATTGAAACATTCTCAGAGGACGTTATATAGCCGTTATTCACAAACCATTTTTCGTCAGAGCAATTTCCAAAGTGATTGAAACATAACATGACATTCTTCATTAGGTAAAGATGAATTTGGTTAAAGCGAAAGCTTACCAACACATATTTCGAGAAATAGATAGGCGAGTTAAACTCGGCTCGAAATAGCAAATGTGTATCATGAAAGTTTATATATCAAAACGACTTTTGTCTCAAGAGTAGGAGATAGAGTAAATATACTTTTGAGTGACAGATAAGTTCAAGTCTCCACATACCTTTTAGTCGATGAAGTTCCACCAGTTCCTTGAGTAGTCCTTCATCTTGTATGATGATTGTCATGGAGTCTTAAGCTCAACTACACTTTTTATCCTAGTCCGAGACCTTTAGTTATAATAGGCTAGAAATCAAGACTTATAGTTTTGATCACTAACATTGAAAAACATGCTTGAGATAGCAACGCATGCGAGTTCGACTGAGCAATGCTCTAACAATCTCCCCCTTTGTCAATTTTAGTGACAAAACTATTAATACATATGGAATACAAAAAATAAATAAATTAACTTTTGTAGCTCCTATTCCACATGCCTAATCTTCAATATTACTCGAAATCTTCGTCACTTCCAAGTACTCCAATGATCCCAAAGGTTGTAAGTTTAGCATCATCGTTGTTGAAAATCCGTAGCTATAACAACAAGAAAACAATAATTCTCAATCATTGTTATACAGTGTCATAGTATCATTACACAGCGTCAAAGTCCAATTGTACCACAACTTCAACAACAATACTATGGTGATATGTATCACTCCCCCTTAGTCAATACTCCATCTCACATGGAAACCACTCCCCCTTACATAATGATCCGAAAACCATATGTATTTGTAGTGTGAACTACATATTAATTCTCCCCCTTTTTGTCAATAAAATTGGCAAAGGTACAAGAACGGGATCCTAATGAAATTTCCGAAAGAGACATCTCATGACCAAAAGAAAGCAAAAGTATATCATCTTATTTAGATGCAATCATAAAGCCAAAGCTAAATGTGCATTCATCAAGGAGTTTAAAGATACAAGATAACCCTTATAATATTCCACAACCGCACTCCCCACAAAGATTTGGAAACTAAGCGCAAGTTCAAAAATAACTCTCCCCCATAATATGTGATTCCCGAAAGAACAACAAGAGCGACCTTAATTTCGAAAGAAAATAAGGATTTCTTTGGACATAACAAATCACATACAAGTATGAACTTGAATCCAAAATACTCAAATAAATTAACCACAAGAGAACCCATGATTAATTTAATCGAAAAATGCTCAACACAAGTGAACTTATGGAGACTAAAACAATACAATTAGATTAATCACAAGTGAACCCATAATTAATCTAATCGAAATGCACAACCAAACTAATCACAAAAGTAATCAATTTAATTGGTCACGCTTGACATAAGAAAACTTACGGAGCAACAACAGGATGATTAATTTAGTTGAATATGCTCGACATAAAGTACCTCACGGAACAACAACATAGCTAATCATAAGAATAATCAACTTGGTCGTTTTAGTGCTCAACATAAGACACTTTACGGAGCCTCACAGTAATACATAAAATATGGATCAGGGAAGATCAATTACTGCGGAATACACAAGGATTCATTCTATTTTGCATCACCATTTGCACAATGACATACAACAGACATAATCCTTGAAAACAAAAATATTTTAACCTAACTTCTATCAATAATTGACAATATAGGCTTAACTTTTGTATTTGTCAAAAGTCCATTCATTCTTTTATCAATACATGCATATCGACATACGAAAGACTTTACTTTTGACAAGATATGGGACAATCATAGTTTACGGACGTAAACACACACATCCCATAACAATATTGCAATATATAAAACCATAAAGATTAATACTGCAAATCATCTTCCAAACAAATTTAGAATTTAAACCAATAAATCTAAAAACATGAAGATGAAAACGTTGGACATAGCTATGTGTAGTCACAATAGTGGTTATTTCAAACTCTAGTTTTATTATTCTAATAAAAACAAGAAAATAGAAGATTTACTAGGCAATAAGACTTTTGAAGAATTCTTTATCATCCCCGAAATCCTTGTCGTCAACAGCCATTGGGACATAAGGTTCATTAAGGTAGGAGTTTATATCAGTAGACCTTCTCGGCTGATGTTGTCGAACCAGGGCCTTCTGAATCTCATGAGTCTTATACACAACAACTTTTATTTGTTGAATCTCCTTTCGCATCTCATTCAACACTTCAAGAACATCAGAAAATTTCTAAGAGTTTGAAGGAACGACTCTTGGCTTCCTCACATTCCTTCTTTTTCTTTTCAAGGTAGGAGAAAACGGATATTTATCTTTTTCCTTCATGATTGATGGCTTAACAATCATATTAACATCCTTTCCATCAGAAGACATGGCATTTGGAGCATCCATAGGCGTATGGGTTTGTGATAGGAAATCACAATCTCAACAAGTAGTCTTGAGATAAAAAGAAGTTTCAAGGAAGGAAAAAGTAATGCAGGGTTTCGAAACATTTAAACAGGTTCGTACACGACTAACTCACAAACCTATAAAGAGTAAAATTGTCGATAATAACCCTTCCTTTGTTGACAGACAGGGAAGATCAAAAACTAAGAAAAGAAGAAAGAAAACTTTTCCTAAAGCCTGAGAGGTACAAATTCATTGTCTCTTTTGATCAGGCACATGAGACAAGATTTCCAAATCAACACAATCAAGTTGCGTTGCGGTGAACAACAATTTTTCCACCATTTTCCTCTTGAGAGGAATCCACGGACCTTTGTCTATTAAAACGATTCGACCATAATCTCTTCTATAATGGTCTTGGTTTATCCTTGGAAACTAACTTCTTAGACGAAGATAAAATCTTACATACCTCAGCGGTCTTCTGAGCAAGTTTAAGCTTATTTGCTAATTGATTTGCTCTTCGTTGAAGTTTATTGACGTGCCTCAATTGGTGTTTGTACTTGTAACAACTTGATAGTGCATAACCCTTTAGAGAACAATATGAGCACGTCAAAATAGGATAAAAATCAGGCCTCTGAGATGTGCACGTAGCTAGACACATGGTGGAACCTGAAACATTACGAACATATTTTCCAAGAAATGGGTCAATTTTTTCTTCCAGATTAGTTGGGTTCTCTTCTGAAAGAATATTGAGATTGATGTATGTATTGTTACAGTTATCAAAATCAATATTTTCACCAAGAAGTGCAACACTTGATTTCTTGTCTTCATTGGAATTGTCAGACATTTCATCAAAAGTTGCAGCAAGATCTTTGTTCCCGGTGTATTTTCTACGATTTGGGCACTCGTTTGCAAAATGACCAAATACCTTACACTTAAAGCACTGAGGCATATCCTCATCATCAGTTTCATCTGTTTCCCTGTTTTTAGGAAGAATACGATTATGAGGTTTAACTGATGCTTTAGGCTTATCTATGGAGAACCGTTTACTTCTCTTCAGCAGAAGATCCCTAAACTGTCTTGTGATCATCGAGACTGAGTAGTCAAGATCTTCATATGATGAGTCTGTCTCAGAGTGATCATCTTCAGAGATATACACTTTTTTACTTTTATCAAGTAATTTAGTGTCCTTTAGTGCTTTAAATTCAACATCCTTAGTTTTGGATGAATGTTCATGATCAAAGATCTTAAGCTTCCCAACCAGCGTATTTCTGGAGAGATTATCAAGGTTATTTCCCTCAACGATGGCATGCTTCTTAGAATCATATTTGGATGGCAGCGATCTAAGAATTTTCATCACAATGTCCTTTTCAAGAATAGTCTTACCCAATGCAAAAGATGCATTAACAATTTCAGAAACTTTGTGATTAAACTCATCAAATGTTTCTTCATCTGTCATACGAAGGTTTTCCCAATCGGAATTAAGGTTTTGAAGCCTAGCTTCCTTTTCACTGGCATTACCTTCAAAAACGGTTTCTAAGATATCCCCAAGCTTCTTGCAACTTAGTGAAATTTGACACATGGTGCTGAAGATTTGGGGTAATGGCATGTATAATGGCATTCAAACCGTCGAAATTTTTCTTTGCAGCATTTATGTCGGCGGGGGTGTATTCACCAATAGGCTTGGGAACGTTTACATATCCAACTGCCACGACGGGAGCATTATAGCCATTAACAACATATACCCATGATTCAAAATCACGTGCTCGAAGAAAAGCTCGCATAGCAATTTTCCACCATAAGTAATTAGAGTCATCAAAGACTGGTGGTACGTCAATTGAGATAGCACCTCTGTCCATAGAGTCAGATCGCTACAAACACAGACTGTGAGGTCTTGAACGTGTTTGCCTTCTCTGATCCAATTGAAAAAGCGGGGGTACAACAACCACACCCAATATTTCGCTTAGCAATCTGTATGTACAAACTCCAATATACTTTCTAGAGAATCAACTAGACAGACAGACTAAATCTAGATAAAAAGTATGTCAAAGAGTTTATATCTCAATCTGTCGATTTGATCTTTACTCAAGCAAATAGAAATCTGCGAGTCTTTATCAAAGAGAGATAACTTGGATGGTACCAAAGACCAATATCCAAGTGTCAATCGATTTAAATCAATAACCAAAAGGTCGGATATTCTAATTGATTGAACAACGCACAACCTATGATATTTCAATTATATAAGCAAATATAATGCGGAAAAGAAATAACACAGACACCAAAATTTTGTTAACGAGGAAACTGCAAATGCAGAAAAAACCCGACACCTAGTCCAGATTGAACACACACTATATTAAGCCGCTACAGACACTATATTAAGCCGCTACAGACACTAACCTATACTAGAATGTTTAGCTATTGCAACTATTCTAGATCCTTAGATGAACAATTTAACATCAACTAATATATTAAGTCATAGCATTAATTGTCTGCTTAAAGAACAACTAATCAAAGATCAATAACATTCAATTGACTACAAGTGAAGTACAACATAGAATGATTCTAACTACCTAGGATGCTTGACATTCAAGGTGAAAGTAATATGTTGAACACTAGGTTAAATTTGTCCTAGACAGTAAAGCATAGCAGGAACAAAAGCAATTAACATAAACAGCCTAGAATTAAGGTTAAGGGTTTCATCTAAACCCTAGCTATGAAGCTTAGAACATGAACACAGCTCCTAGCATGTTACTAGCAGTTGTGAACAACATGGAGAATTCTCCAAAAACAGGACAAGAAAATAAGATGAAATTTTTACTGAGAACTCAAGTATTTGGTACTTGACTCGTCCAAGCCTTCCCAATACAAACACCCAAAGCATCTATTTATAGTTTACATGAGTTTCTCCCAAAAATCCCCAAAACAGTGAATTTAGGGTTTCATAAAAATTGAAATTAATTCATACCTAATCTCTGAAAACACTTGAGAGCTTCGACCCATGCCTCTATTTCTTCTCCTGATGCTACCCATGCCTCCAATTTGTCTAGCTCATCAACTAATTTCACCAACTTCACTCCTAGGGTTCAGTGGCGTGAAAATAGGCGAAATTAGTCGTTGAGAAAGATATAGAACGTGATATGGGTGATGGGTTTTGGTTGTTGGAAGCCATGATGGCTTTTGGTGGGAGTTATGGTGGTGGCAGCGACGGAGTTGGTGGCGGACATGGGTGTAGCAGTGGAGAGGGGAAAAGGTGGAAGAAGAACTCGATTAGGTTTGGCTAGGGGTTGTTTATTAGGTGCTTAGGTGTTAGACGGGACATCAAGTTTTGATGATTGGTGAGGGGAATCTGTAGGATGAAAAGGTGATAGTGTGATCCAACGGCGCGATAAAAATGGGTGTGGAGCGACCATTGGATGTGAGATACATCAAAATCGACGGTCCAAGATGGAGTTAGGTGCTATGATGTTAGACAGGAACATCAAAGCTCGATGCACTCTGATGAAGCGACCGTTGAATGATGGAGTGGATCCAATCTGATGGCTGAAGGGAAAAACGGGTTTGGGTTTGGATTTTAGGCTTTAGGAAATGGGTTTGGGCTTAGACAATCTTGAGCCCACTTCTTCTTTAAGAACAATTTCTCCCTTTTTAAGCCCACTTCTATCCTTGAGTCTTCCATACCACATTCTTCACTTCTTTTCCGCTAGAGTTTCTGCCGGCTTTTTCTTGTGTCTTTGCTCTTTTGGCTCCGCAACTCATATAGCCTTTATTTGGTACCTAAAAATGCAAAATTAAGCAATATTAAGTATTTATCCTTTAGGAGAGTAAAATACAGAATTCATTGTAAAAGGCTAATTAATGGTATGCAAAATGGGATAAGTGCCAATAAAATGATAAGAAATAATGCAATATTTGGCACCTATCAAATACCCCTAAACCTGAATTTTACTTGTCCTCAAGTAAAACAGAAACTAAGGAAATCCTAACTATACCACTGTCGCTGGTTTCTCGATTGCATTTAGCGAATGCAATAAGCCTTTTGAACCACTAAGTGTCCCTAGTGGATGAGTGAAGTCTCGTGAGGGTTTGCTTAGAACATACCCACAAAGTTCTAGGCCAAAATATAAGCTCAGATTCCATCAAATGTGACATGTGCAAGACAGTTTAAGCTCACAGCAAAATGGAGATGTCAATCTAGCTATCAAAGGCACAATCCTAGCACTGATAACAACTAAAGACATGTGATAAGAGTGTAAAGAAAGATCGGAAGTTATGACTACTAATCACCAAGAGATAGTTTTTAGGCTAAGAACCGAGGTCGAAATCAAGCTAGCTGTCCGGCTTTACAAGAATTGTGAATGTGTTGGAGGTATTTCACAATTAGTCGCGTTATACATCAATGGCAGACACCCTTCCTTGCTTGATACACTAAAACAAAAAATGACTCTTTACATGACTCTTATTTACATTGACTACTCTCTTTTATTTTTGGACAAGAGAGAACCATTTTCTTTACATGACACATATGGAATTGATAAATACTTGATATTTTTTATTTATTTTTTTTTTATTTATTTATTTTTTTTTGATATTTTTCTGAATATATACATCAATTTTTTTATTATTATTTTTTTTTGATCTTTACAACATAATAACTCTTTTGATACACAGACAACAAGAAACAAAAATTACATGACTCTAGCAAGAGGTAGCCCTTTTTGATGCACCCAGTTAAATTCAATGGTTGTTTTTCTTAATGTAACCTCCACCTTCTATCCCAACCAACCAAAGAACAAGCTAGTCAAGTCTCGTTCAGTATTCTAAAGTGATTGGCAACTAAAACTTCCGATAGAACACCTAAAGGTTTAGGCTATACATGTATTGGTAGATCGTGCGTGTGCAAGTTTCTTATCACGATGTAAATTGTGTTAGAATCAGGGTTCCTACATATCTAGACTAAGAATCCTTATGTTTACATACATGCACAAGAGTCAACATTTCAAGGTAAATGAGCTCCATTTTTATGTTTTTTTTATCATTTTTTATCATTTTTTCATTTTGATTTTTCATTTTTCATTTTTTTTTTCTTTTTTCTTATTTTTTTTCAAAAAGAAAGAGTTCTGTTTTCAATTATAGCATGTTATAAGAGTATATACTGATCATCACCCCTAAACCTAAATTAAACAGTGTCCTCAATGTTTAAAAAGTGCAAAAGAAAGAACTGTACAGAAAAGGGAAAATAAAATGGAATGTTCAACCTGGTTTATGTACAAGGGTGGACCAATCAGGCCACATAGACGGGATCCTCCAGATCGGTTGTCTCACTGTCAGGTGGAATTGGTTCAAGGAACGGTTTCAATCTTTTCCCGTTCACTTTGAAAATGTTCTTGTTGGAGACATCTTCAAGTTCCACAGCTCCATGAGGGAATACCGTGCGTACTAGGAACGGGTCGGTCCATCTGGACCGCAATTTTCCTGGAAAAAGATGCAACCGAGAGTCGTATAACAAAACTTTCTGACCCGGTGTGAATGACTTGCGTAGAATACGCTTATCATGAAACAAATTTATCTTTTGCTTATACATCCTGGCGCTGTCATAAGCATCATTCCTCAATTCTTCTAACTCATTGAGTTGAAGTTTCCGTTGAGCACCTGCCTTGTCAAGAGAAAAGTTAAGTTTCTTGATAGCCCAGTACGCTCGATGTTCTAATTCCACATGTAGATGACATGGCTTTCCATACACCAGACGATAAGGGGACATGCCAATTGGTGTCTAATAAGCTGTTCTATAGGCCCACAAAGCATCGTTCAGTCTTAATGACCAATCTTTTCTCGACGGGTTGACCGTCTACTCCAGAATGTGCTTAATCTCCCTATTAGAAACTTCTACTTGTCCACTCGTCTGAGGATGGTACGGAGTTGCAACCTTGTGAGTTATGCCATACTTGCGTACTAAAGACTCAAAGTACTTGTTATAGAAATGTGAACCACCGTCACTGATTATAGCTCTAGGGGTACCAAAATGTGAAAATTTCTCCTTCAGAAATGAGAGTACCACCTTGTGGTCATTTGTCTTGGTTGCAACAGCTTCAACCCATTTAGAAACGTAATCAACAACAACTTGGATGTATAATTTGCCTTCAGAAGCAGGAAATGGACCCATGAAGTCAATCCCCCACACATCAAATAGCTCAACGATCAAAATCGTATTCAACGACATCATGTTTCTCCTCGAAATACTTCCTAGCTTTTGACAGCGCTCACAAGCAATACAATACTCATGGCAGTCTCTAAACAGCGATGGCCAGTAAAACCCATACTGCAAGATATTTGCAGCAGTTTTCTTGGCATTGAAATTCCCTCCACATGCTTGGTCATGACAGAACGATATCACTTCTTTCTGTTAAATGTTGGGGACACATATCCTAATGATTTGGTCTCGGCAGTACTTAAACAAATATGGGTCGTCCCAAAGGAAATGTTTAACTTCAGCCAAGAACTTGGAGCGGTCTTCTCTCGACCAATGTGAGGGCATTCTACCTGTAGCAAGGTAGTTAGAAATGTCGGCAAACCAAGGAAGTTTTGACACAGACATCAATTGTTCATCAGGGAATGATTCTCTAATCAGCACAGATTCATCAATAGACTCACTAGTTAATCGGGACAAGTGATCAGCAACCACATTCTCACAACCTTTCTTATCACGGATTTCGATGTCGAATTCCTGTAATAAGAGTATCCATCGAATAAGGCGAGCTTTAGCATCCTTCTTAGAAAGAAGGAATCTCAAAGTCGCATGGTCAGTGTATATGATGATCTTAGATCCTATCAAATAAGATCTAAACTTGTCTAATGCAAATACCACGGCAAGTAACTCCTTCTCGGTAGTCGGATAATTGAGTTGAGCATCATTAAGAGTTTTACTAGCATAGTATATCACATATGGTAGTCTATCAACGCGCTGTCCTAAAACAGCGCCAATGGCATAATCAGAGGCATCACACATGAGTTCGAATGGTAGTTTCCAGTCGAGTGGTTGGACAATAGGAGCTGAGGTAAGGAGAGTCTTGAGTTCTTCCCACGCCTTCACACAAGCAGCATCGAAGTTAAAGACAACATCTTTTGCAAGTAGATTACACAGAGGTCTTGAGATTTGGCTAAAGTTTTTGATGAATCGCCGGTATAAACCAGCGTGACCTAGAAATGATCGAATCCCCTTCACAGAGTGGGGCTGTGGTAAATATTGAATGAGGTCGACTTTAGCTTTATCTACTTCAATTTCTTTTTCTGAGACGATGTGTCCTAGAACTATGCCGGAGTTCACCATAAAATGGCATTTTTCCCAATTTAAAATCAGACTCCTTTGTTTACATATAGACATCACAAGGACAAGATGGTCCAAACATTCGTCAAAAGAGGAACCAAACACAGAGAAATCATCCATAAAGATCTCGAGAAAACTATCTATCATGTCTGAAAAAATGCTCATCATGCAACGCTGAAAAGTAGCAGGTGCATTACACAGCCCGAAGGGCATACGTCTAAAGGCAAATGTCCCAAATGGACACGTGAATGTAGTTTTTTCCTGATCTTCCGGTGCAATGTGAATTTGGTTATAACCGGAAAAGCCATCTAGAAAACAGTAGTGACTGTGTCCAGACACACGTTCTAGCATTTGGTCTATGAAGGGAAGGGGGAAGTGATCTTTTCTTGTTACTGTGTTCAACTTCCTGTAGTCGATACATACTCGCCATCCTGTGGTTGTACGTGAAGGGACTAACTCATTCTTTTCGTTCTGAACTACAGTAATGCCTGACTTCTTAGGCACAACTTGAATGGGACTCACCCATTTACTATCTGAAATCGGATATATGATACCCGCATCAAGTAGTTTCAAGATCTCACTCTTAACAACATCTCTCATGTTAGGATTAAGTCTCCTTTGCATTTCCCTAGATGGTTTGGCATTCTCTTCAAGATTAATGTGGTGCATGCAAATGGTGGGACTTATTCCTTTGAGATCTGAGATGGTCCATCCTAAGGCTTCTTTCTGCTCCTTAAGTACTGCTAAAAGCTTGTTTTCCTGTTCTATGTTTAATCGTGAAGAAATGATAACAGGTAAGGTATCAGAAGGACCTAGAAATGCATACTTCAAAGTATCAGGTAATGGTTTCAATTCCTGTTTGGCCTTAGGAGACTCATCCGAAGATATAACAGACTTCTCAGAAAGTGGGAGTTGTTCCACTTTAGTCTGCCATTCAGTGATGTCCATATGAGGTACAGATTCGAGCAAAGATTGGACTTCACCAATGTATTCATCATCATACAACTCCAAGTTAACTTCTTCCAGACATGCTTGCAAGGGATCTATTGATAAAATGCTAGTCAGTGAATCTTGTATCAAACTCTCCATCATATTAATCTCATGTACATCTTCATCATCAAGACTCACATGTGTTGACTAACATTAAACGTATTCAATTCTATAGTCATGTTTCCAAAAGACAGTTTCAACACTCCATTAAGGCAATTGATGATCGCATTGGACGTTGCCAAGAAAGGACGTCCTAAAATGACAGGAATGTGACAGTCTGGGTTTTGTACAGGTTGAGTGTCTAAGAAAATGAAGTCTACAGGAAAGTAGAATTTTTCAAACTTAATCAAAACATCTTCTACCACCCCACGAGGAACTTTGACGGATCGGTCTGCCAATTGGAGAGTTATGGGTGTTGGTTTCAACTCTCCAAGACCTAACTGCTCATAAACAGAATATGGCAGAAGGTTCACACTTGCACCTAGATCTAATAAAGATCTATTGACCGTGTGTTTTCCTATAGTGCAAGAAATTGTTGGACAACCTGGGTCCTTAAACTTGGGTGGAATTTTGTTCAGAATGATGGAACTCACCTGTTCAGCTAAGAAAGCACGTTTGTGCACATTAAGCTTGCGCTTTTGAGTACACAAGTCTTTGAGGAGTTTGGCATATGCAGGGATTTGCTTAATTGCCTCAAGAAAAGGAATGTTGATGTTGACTCTTTTGAACATTTATAACATCTCATTGTAGTGGGTGCTTTTATGTTGATGAACTAACCTCTGAGGATATGGAGCAACAAGAGCATTAGGAGGTAAAGGGACATTCACATCAGTGGGATTGTCGGATTCACTAATGTGCTCGGACTCTTTTTCTAAATTGGAGATTTCCTTTGGTGGTGTAGGCAGTGCTAAGTTTGGCTCAGATTCATTTGTTTGTGGCATGCCTATATTTTTCTCAACAATCTTACCACTTCGGAGAGTGGTGATGGAATGGACTTGATCGGGTGAGGTTTCATCGCAAGATGATGTGCCTGCTTGAAATATTCTCTTTGGATTTTGTTGGGGTTGGCTAGGAAGTTTACCCTTTTCTCTTGTGTTCAATGTATTGCAAATTTGACCTATCTGTAGTTCCAGAGCTGAGACTCGTTGATCAGTCGCTTTCTCATTTTTCAGCAGATGTTGGGTCAACTGATTGATACTCTCTTCAATGCTAGACAATTTCTTTTCAGCAGTGTATTGAGGGTACGACTGCTGCTGAGGATTTATAGGGTATTGATAGCTTTGATTGTTTTGATATCATTGATTGGGTTGAGATGGTCCTCCTTGAGCAGGGTCTTTGGAGCATGAAAAATTTGGGTGGTTTCTCCATCCTGGATTGTAGGTCTGAGAATAGGGGTTATGCTCTTGTTTTTGAAACATAGTGTGTGCTTGCTCAAGCCTAGATTCCTGGAGTGCAAGCAAATCTGGGCAGTTACTGAGTTGATGGTCGGGATCATGAAAAGCAGCACATACAGACATTTCGACATGTTCACGGAGAGTGGTGTTAGAAGGTTTGATATTTTTCTGCATCTCTAACTCTTCTATTCTCCTAACTAATGATGTGATTTTTGCACTTCCCTCAAAATCTGACTCAATCCTATGAACCTTAGCTACAGGTGTAGTCTTCCTGGGTTCACGAATGGATTCCCACTGTTGAGTCTTCTCAGCTACTTCAATTAAGAAGTCCCAAGACGCATCAGCAGTTTTGTTTACGAATAGCCCATTGCACATTGACTCTACAGTTTTTCGGGTGGACACATCTAGACCCTCATACAAAATTTGCACAAGTCTCAATTTTTCAAAACCATGGTGGGGACATTGGAGCAATAATTCATTGAATCTCTCCAGGTATCTAGCTAAGGTTTCACCCTCCAATTGCACAAAGCTATTCAGACTTTGACGAATTGTCGCAGTCTTGTGATTTGGGAAGAATTTTTTGAAAAACTCCTTTGTGAGGTCGTCCCATGTCATGATGGATTGTGGTTGTAAAGCATACAGCCAGGCCTTGGCTTTTTCCTTCAAAGAGAAAGGAAATAGCCTTAACTTTAGGGTCTCGTCGGACATTTGAGTGAAACGTATAGTTCCACATATCTCCTCAAATTCTCTCACGTGATGGTAAGGGTTTTCATTGTCGACTCCTCTAAACACAGGAAGCATTTGTATTGTGCTTGATTTTAGCTCATAATGACCATTAGCTTCTGGAAAAACAATACAGGAGGGCTGGCTTGCCCTTGTGGGGTACATGTAATCCTTGAGAGTACGGGGTTCTCCCATTGTCTCAGGTTGGTCCGGTGTGTTTTCCTCAGAAGTTGTGGATATGTCAATTGGGTCTACTGGATTGACTCTAATTAGTCTATTTGATTGGCCTCTAAAGGTTACAATCATATCCCAAATTAATCATGAAATAACAAGCCTACAGATAATGGAGAAAAAAAAGCCCACAATTTGGTTTTAAAAGGGTTTTTAGAAAGTTTGGTTTTGTTGGGTTTCAAAATTTGGTTTTGAATTGAGAGCAAAATTTTGGTTTTAATGAAAAGGAGAGGAGCCCAAAATTTGGTTTAAATGAGTCCCAGTTGGGTTGTTTGAGAGCTGGGCCTAGTTGGGTGAAGTTGGATTGGGCTCAAAAATTTGAAGCCTAACAGGAGTTTTTTTTTTTCTTAAAGCTAGGAGCCCACAGTCTAAATTAAATTACAAGCCCACAGAAAAAAATAAAAATAAAAATTATTACAAGCCAAATATAAACACTTAATTACAAACCCAATAAATTTTAATGAGGCCCAGTTAGGCTTAGCTAAAAGGTTATGCTTAACTTTTTGGAGGGAAACCCAGTTGGGCTTTGATGGTTCTCAGCAGCATCTCAATAGCACAAGCCCTTCAGCAACAGTCCCAGCAGCTCACAAGACCACAACTCAACAGGCTTGCACAGCCCAGCAGAGGACTTCTCGCCCAGCAGCTTCTCAACACTACTAGCAGCAGCTCAATAAGGCAGGGCTTAGCAGCATCAGCAAGGAGAAGCTGCACCAGGAGCAGAACCAGGGCAATGCAGCAGCAGCAAGGGCTGCAGGTCAGTGCAACTGCCAGAAAGCAAGAGTGCAAATACAAGATAGGAGATGCACAGCTAAGATGGATGCAAGCTGAGGTTGCAAGATGTAACAGCAAGTAAGAGGAAATGCAATGCTTTATGCAAGTTAAGAAGGAAGAGTATGCTACTAGAATGCTAACAGCAAAAACGGAGCTAAAGATGCAAATGTATAATATTAGAACAACAAGATGTAAACATGTACAGGAAGAAAGAACAAGAAAGCAAGAACAACATGTAAGATGCAAGAATGAAGCTAAGATGGATGAGAATGCAAGAAAAAAAAACAAAGAAAGAACACAGCACCGCTACCGAGTCCCCGGCAGCGGCGCCAAGAACTTGATAGGTATATAAAGAGATCCTAAACTATGTTCAAATGATACTTGCAAGTGCACAAGTCCAAGAGAAGCTAGTGTGCAAGTAAGGGGAAGTCCACGGGGACTTGGAGGATGCAAAATATGTTATTTTTTTGTTCTCTACTAAAGTATGACTCTAAACAGTGACAGAAGAGTGTTTTGGGTTGAAACAGCAAAAAAGATGGTTGAACTGAGGGTATAAAGACTTGATAAAAGGGAACTAAGGTTTTTGAATTCACCACTTAACCTATACTAGAATTTTTAGCTATTGCAACTATTCTAGCTCCTTAGATGAACAATTTAACATTAACTAATATATTAAGTCATAGCATTAATTGTCTGCTTAAAGAACAACTAATCAAAGATCAATAACATTCAATTGACTACAAGTGAAGTACAACATAGAATGATTCTAACTACCTAGGATGCTTGACATTCAAGGTGAAAGTAATATGTTGAACACTAGGTTAAATCTTTCCTAGACAGTAAAGCATAGCAGGAACAAAAGCAATTAACATAAACAACCTAGAATTAAGGTTAAGGGTTTCATCTAAACCCTATCTATGAAGCTTAGAACATGAACACAACTCCTAGCATGTTACTAGCAGTTGTGAACAACATGGAGAATTCTCCAAAAACAGGACAAGAAAATAAGATGAAATTTTTACTGAGAACTAAAGTATTTGGTACTTGACTCGTCCAAGCCTTCCCAATACAAACACCCAAAGCATCTATTTATAGTTTACATGAGTTTCCCCCAAAAATCCCCAAAATAGTGAATTTAGGGTTTCATAAAAATTGAAATTAATTCATACCTAATCTCTGAAAACACTTGAGAGCTTCGACCCATGCCTCTATTTCTTCTCCTGATGCTACCCATGCCTCTAATTTGTCTAGCTCATCAACCAATTTCACCAACTTCACTCCTAGGGTTCAGTGGCGTGAAAATAGGCGAAATTAGTCGTTGAGAAAGATATAGAACGTGATATGGGTGATGGGTTTTGGTTGTTGGAATCCATGATGGCTTTTAGTGGGAGTTATGGTGGTGGCAGCGACGGAGTTGGTGGCGGACATGGGTGTAGCAGTGGAGAGGGGAAAAGGTGGAAGAAAAACTCGATTAGGTTCGGCTAGGGGTTGTTTGTTTGGGGGTATAGGTATTAGGTGCTTAGGTGTTAGACGGGACATCAAGTTTTGATGATTGGTGAGGGGAATCCGTAGGATGAAAAGGTGATGGAGTGATCCAACGGCGCGATAGAAATGGGTGTGAAGCGACCGTTGGATGTGAGTTACATCAAAACTGACGTTCCAAGATGGAGTTAGGTGCTATGATGTTAGACAGGAACATTAAAGCTCGATGCACTCTGATGAAGCGACCGTTGGATGATGGAGTGGATCCAATCTGACGGCTGAAGGGGAAAACAGGTTTGGGTTTGGATTTTAGGCTTTAGGAAATGGGTTTGGGCTTAGACAATCTTGAGCCCACTTCTTCTTTAAGAACAATTTCTTCCTTTTTAAGCCCACTTCTATCCTTGAGTCTTCCATACCATATTCTGCACTTCTTTTCCGCTAGAGTTTTTGCCGGCTTTTTCCCGTGTCTTTGCTTTTTTGGCTCCGCAACTCATCTAGCCTTTATTTGGTACCTAAAAATGCAAAATTAAGCAATATTAAGTATTTATCCTTGAGGAGAGTAAAATACAGAATTCATTGTAAAAGGATAATTAATGGTATGCAAAATGGGATAAGTGCCAATAAAATGATAAGAAATAATACAATATTTGGCACCTATCAGAATCCATCCAAGAGGCTTGAATTTTATCCATTTCTTCCTTGATTTCGGGAAACTTTGTAGCAATCACACATAATTGTTCTTTCACACATTTGACCTTGGAATTGACCTTACACACTCCCTTGTGAATTTATTGAAGAAGGCCCAAGGTGGCTGATCACAAGAACCGTCAAGGGTATCATATCTTTGTCTATTGTAGTGATTCATCTTCATACGTTTGATAATACTTGGACGAACCGTTTTGGGAGTTCCAATAGAATTTGCAATGGGATTTATGGAGAATTCACGACATATTTTCCCAATTAAGCATAGAAATCCTAACTTCTTGTATAGTGACGTCATCAAGACCATTTGAAGAATAATAAATCCACAAATATCAAGACCTTGAGCACCCATTTCAAGGAAATAGACCAACTCCGCAAATTCACAACTCCAACGAGAATTTTTAATCATGGAGGGAAAAAGATTAGAGATGCCAATTTTTCGAAGATCCTCAATGCAATACTAAGATCTTGGGTAGGAAATTTCCCTTCTATTCAATCAAACTTCTTGCGGAAAAGACCGAACGAAATGGCTTCATAAGATGGTCTTTCTCCTTTTGTTCTAGGAATACAAAAATTACCCAAGGGAATTATAGTAATCTTTGAGATCAACTCTTTATCAACTAAAATCTTTTTCCTATTTATCATAGTCTTGAATACAAAGTTATCAAGATTAACATCATGGATGTTATCATAAAAGATTCTTGTGAGAGTGTCAAATCCTTCACCAAGGCCATTGAATATGTTACCAAGGTTATACTTCTCAAAACACACCAAATCTTATTTATGACCACTTTCCTTTACCAATTTCTTCTCTAGTATGAAACCACTAGAAGAAATCTTTTTAAAAATCTTACTACTAGAATCATTGATGACTACAATTCTAATAGAGTCTTGGTCACTTGGAGATGAACAAAAACCCTTGGAAATTTTTCTTGGTTTCTTATCGTCACCATTTGACCTTCTGATAAGCATGTAGGTGCGACACACCTTCACCCATAACTATATTAGTTAGAACTCATTTTTCGCTAATAAACTTGTGTTTGTAGGTATTTCTAGGCAATAAACATTTTTGGAGGAATCGGCTCGAAAAGTTGATATAGGCACCCGGAGGACATATGTTATTCGGACTCTCAGTTTTGGATAAGGGACACCTCAATTACTAAGGGGCACTCAAATTGCTATTGGCACCCAAGCAGCTGGATAAGGGGCACCTTCATCCCCTTTCGTTTGAAATTGTTTTGTTTTGGCGGGAAATGGTGTTCTTCAGAAACCATAATTAGGGTTCGTATTTTGGAGGAGATTCAAGGAGAGTCAATGCCTGAAATTGCATGGGAAGGTCTGTTTAAGCATAACAGTCATGGTATGATCGATGCTTTGGGTTGTAATTGGCTGGAGATTGAGATTGAAGAAATCAGGGAATTACGTTTTTCTTTTAAAAACTCGATCATCCCTGTTTTGGATTTGGTGGATTTTTAGGAGGATTCGAGATCAGATTGGGCCTGTTGCAGCTAAACAGGACTGGTAAGTCCATCAAGATCGAAAAAATTGAGTCGCAACATGAACTTGAAGTCAAACAGGGGAGTACGTGTGCAGATGAAATAATCACGGGATTTCAACATGTTTAGACTGTGGTGATCTTATTTGGATAGAGCTTGGTTGCAGCAGAAACGTGTGGAAGACAAATAAGGATATTTGACAGCAACAGGATCGCGCGAAAATTTAAATCAGGGAAGAAATTTTCGTATCTTGCATGGAAATATTTTTATTGACTGCCGGGATTATTTGGAGTTATGGGGATTTATTCTCAGTCGGATTGGGTATATATAGGCTTCTGGAATCACAAAGAGGGGGATGTAGAGTGAGGGGACGAAATAGGGTGAGAAATCAGAGTTGCGGAGCTTGTCTCTGCTGATTCCATTTAAGGAGAGAACGAAGAACATAAAACCAATTAGAATTATCGTTCTTAAATTGTTACCTTTTGTATCCTTAAACGACAGTCTTCTGCGACACCAAGAAGAAATAGTTCTTTGTAACAGTTGTAACAGTGAGTCTGTAACAACATGTAAGCGTTGCAAACTCGCTGCTTTATATCATTTTCACCTTTGTAAACACCTTTTTGAGCAATAAATTATCTTTTGAGCGTGTCTACAACATGAGGAGCTAAAACCCAACATTGGGACAACGGAGGAAGCTGGATTTCACCATTGGGGTAACTTAATTAATTGTTTATTTATTATTTGCATGGATTTTTAATGAGTTATGATTTCTATTAACTACTGTGACTTTGTTTGATGGAGCATGCTTAGTTCTAGGTAATTATGATGCTCCATGCTTATGACCTACGCGTAATATTTTATGAAATCTACTTTGGAAAATAATAGAGTTCATATTTCCTTTGTTTTGAGCTATAAATGTCTACAATTAATTTCTGAACCCCATGAACATGAAAAACAGTGGAATCCTGAGTCCCAATAAATTCTCCATCATGTGACATGTGTATATATTTTATTTATTTCTAATATTTTCGTTTATTAAATCTGAAATTAATCTCATCAAGTCCGAGTGAACGACAACTTTAACTTTATTTAACACTATCTAAAATAACATCACCTTCCCATTATAGCAAACAAAAGAAAATTGAGAGAAGAAGAACAAGATAAGAAACTTACTTGATGAGCTTACTTGAAAGATTGCTTTCTTCACTTTTTATAGACCTCCAATTTTAAGTTTTAATGGAGTCGGTTCGTGAACTCTTCATCAAAACCTAGTTCGTGAACGGAGACGATATAAGGAGGAAGACGGATATGCGAACCGTAACCTTAAGTAACATTTTATTGGGCTTGGACCCGTATTGGTACCGTGACTCATGAAAAGCAGGATTCCTTATCATAGGAAAATTCCAAAGAATGTCTAGATGATGTCACAAATATAGTCTTGAAACACAAGACACATAAATTAGGAGGATTGCCCACCTAAATTTAATCTGTGATACATGGTTCAAAACAAACCAAGGCGAAATCTTGAAGCATGAGGTTCGCACACTGTGAGAATTTTATATCAGTATGATAAGATAATCACTTTTATTCTCAGCTCAATGAACAATGCAAGAACAGTCAGAGCACAATTTTTTTTTGATATTTTCATCATTCCACGGTTTTGTCAGAGCATAGCTTGGTTGAAATCACCAAGCGTTGGTATGTCAAGCTTGGTTGTCGTATTTTAGTGTATCAAAACTCATCTAAAGTCGCTTGATTATATACTAGAGTCAACTTCATTTAGGTTAGACTAGAAATTCTAGGAATGTTGAGACATACAAGTATTACTCCGAAGACCTGAAGAATGTGAAGAAGAAGCGAACTACAACGATAACATCATCCTTCCTCTTGAGGTTAGTAATATTGACTTGAATTGTTTCATTCCTAACGTATCTTTCAAGTCGTGCTATATTGAAAACATAACTGCGAAGCTGTATATAATATAAATATTGTATAATACTCTAGTAATGTGACATGGTCATATTTGTATGATCATAGTATTAGGAAATTAGATTACGAAGTATAACGCTTATCTTTTGAACTTCGTAGATATGGCATCGACATAATCTTGTATATAATGTTATGATTATGTCGATGGGTTATGGTGAATATTTCATCTTAGGTAACAATTTTTTTATATTTGTTTAAAGGAAGTACATTCATGAACTTGTTTTATGAATCGAAAGGGAAATCATTAAGCTTATTGGTACGGCTATTCATTACAAATCTTTGGATTACCAATATGTGTGAGATGGTAGAATCGATCATAACTTTTTTATGTATCTTGGTATAACTAATCACAATGCCTGACTTATGATTTGGTATGACTAGTTTTTATTAATTAGTGTAACCGATCCTAAGTAATCACCATGAGATGGTATGATAGATTTGTAATTGGTCTGACCGATCCTAGTAATTGGTGTGACCTATCACAGAGTGTTGTGTAATCGATCCTTTTAATTGGTAACCGGTCCTGGTAATTGATGTAATCGATCCTGAAAACTGGTGTGACCGATCATAAGCAATACCATGAGAATATGGTAACCGGTCCTGGTAAATTATGTGACCGATCACATGTACTTCCATATTGATGTGTAACTGATCTTAGTGATTGGTAGTAATCTTGGAATACATGTGAACCAATTCTAAACTTGTTTGGGAGTGTGGTATAACTGATTCCAAGATTGTAAATCCATATAAATATGAATAAGGATTTAGAGTGAAAAAATGTCAACATACTTTGAAAACGTACAATAACTCTTATCTTTTATTGTTCAAAGATATTCCTTAGTACTCAAGGAGATCATGTGCTGAAATAAATTGAGAATCTTTTATTAAGGTTTTTGGTTTTATGTGCTTTAATTACCAGCAATTAAATGCATATCTCTAAAGAATAAAAATTAGTAATGTGCATTTACTAATTGGAGATTTTGGAAATTTTGGACAAGCATTTATTGGAATTAGGAAAACCGAATTTTGTTATTCATTGCATATCTTGAGAATATTTTCGATTTTGGAAATTCCTTGGTGTCCAAACATTCTTGGTCTATAAATACCTAAGTTTGCATTTCTAGCAAACTATCCCAAGATCCAGGCAAACTTCATTCTTGTTGTTTCTGGTGGAGACATCTATTCGGAGAGGAAAATATCTTAATTAGGTGAAATCTCTTACAACCGCTCGTTTAAAGATTTCTTGGGATCAAGAAGCTCTACGAGTACCGTTGGTGGGAAACAGAAATGGAAGAATGAAGATTCTTCTCAGACTCCGCGAAAGATAGAATACAAAATTTCATTAAGATGAAGAATTCAGAAAGATATGACAAAGAAAAGATAATTAAGGCAGTCAAACTATTATGACTACCTTCCTTTTGTGAAATAAGGTGTTGAATCAAGGACAAACAACTATTCTCCCAACGGTCCATTGCGTCATCAAATTTATCTCCAACTAAACCTTTAAGTCGAGACTGAAGATTTTTCTCTTTAGAAATAAGAAAGGCATTTTTCTTCGCAAGAGAAGAATAAGATTCTTCTAATTTGGAATATTGTTCTTTAAGCTGATTCGCCTTTACACTTAAAGCTATTCTACCTTGAATGAGTGTATCTCTTTCAGCGATAGATGACTTTGTTACTTCTTTAAGTTCATTTCTCAAAGAGCGAAGAGATTGCTCTTGGTCATCACATACTTTTTGAAGAATACTAAGTTGTTGCGAAGATATCGCCATCTTTTTTAAATAAGTTCGCTTCTCTTGAGATAAGGTTTTATTCTCATCTGATAAAGTTTCCATCCCTAAATTAGCTTTAGTTAAAGAATAAGAAAGGCGAGATACTTCATTACTTAATAAATCTTGTCTTTGAACTAATTGGGTATTTTCATTGGTAAGATTATTTATATGATCAAGAGAATATGAATAGAGGTTATATAATTGGTTATATTGATCCATCAAGATTTCTTTATCAACACGGGATTCTTCAACAGCAGATTCAAATTGATATCTTTCCATTATTCGTTTCTGGTTTAAGGCTTAACATGCGAAAGAGGGATTTCAAGGATAATTAAATATGGGAAGGATAAAACCATTAAAGAGGCAAATTAAAGACACAGATAAGAAAATCATACCTCTCAACTCATCATTCTTCTTGCGAAGATTGTCACGATCCAGCAAAACATTCTGAAGCTTTTGATTTTCGAGATGAAGAGCATTACATTCTTTTTCCAAAGTTGTCTGCGAAGCAGCTCTGTCAGAACCTAAATGCTTGCTCAGAATTTCGCAAACATTAGACTTGATAGGATCAATAGAAGACTTCTTGACATCATCCAGGACTTCAGATAAAACTTTGAAGGCAATATCTATCCCTTCCACGGTTTCTTTCGAAAGAGGAAGAGACGTAGGTAGATAACTGGTAGTGATAGAAGGTTGAGAAACATTCTCAATGGGAAGATAAGAGGTTTCATTCACAGAGGGATCAACAAGGGGGGTTTCAATCATTGAAAGGTCAGTTGAAGAAATGAAGTCTGAGGCAGCTTTTTCGCGAATTGGAGATAAAGGTTTATCTTGCGAAGATGTCGCAGGAGATTTAGAAGAGATGGGTAAGTGGAAGGGAACTGAAGTTGGAACAGTTTTAAGGTGGCGAGATTTCTTGAGAGGTTTATTGACATCTTTATCACCCTGCGAATTACAATCCAGATAAGAAACAGAGGCAACAATATTGTTATTAGAAAAGGATAGTGTTTCTTAGTACCTTCTCATTCGCAGACTTTCTTTTATGCACAACAACCTTATGCTGCGGTTTGGGAATATTAGGATTCCGAACTATAAATCTAGTGTTGGAGGCGCTTTTGCTGAAATAACAAGAGTATGGGAATCACATAAACAACATCAAATAAGACAATAAACAAGATCAATTTCAGCAAAACCCGTAAAGAAGAAAAAAGAAGACTAACCTTGATGAATCCATGGAAAACAGTAGCAGGAAGGTTATTTCGAAGAAAATTACGAACGATGATGATCTGCAAAAGAAATAGTATGAAGATGAAGAAGAACTTAAAAAGATTGAAAAATAAAGAAGAAAAGTTGCAATAATGGAATTTGCAGAAGAACGATGAAGTTGCAGAGAAAAAAAAAAGAAAAAAAAAAGAGAATGAGAAAGAATATATATAGAGGGAATTTTTTCCTCGAGAAAATAAACACGATTAATACGGAAAGATATAAGCGGTTAAAAAGCAACGGTTACAAAAGACGTGTCAAGAAATAGATGGAAGAAAGAATATGTGTGATAAATGCAGAATATGAAGAGGAGAACAGCTGCGGCATTTCTCACATCATTCTCTACTTCGCAGAAAAGATATGAGAAGAGGCAAGATGTAGGATCAGAATCTCGCAACGACAATATTTCAGCGAAATTATCAACAACACAATACAACAACGTCGCAGAACAATTTCAGGAAGAATAAAATAAATGACGTCAGATAAGATCACGAGAAAGATATGATAGTCCTGCGAAAATTATAGAGCTTGGGAAATTAACATTTGTAAGGTTGTGAAAATGTCGCAGACCATACCTGAAAATAAAGGACAAATTAGCTGTCATCCACTATGTATTTCCTTATAAATAGTCGTTCAAGTTGTAAAGAGAGGGAGATATCTTTTTTGAGTAAGAAACAAGTAAATAGGAGAGAGAAAGTCTAGAGCAGAGGTCATTCTTGATTTCTTTATCTTTTCTTGTAAGAGAATTCAAATATTGAGAGTGTAAACCTAAAAATGAGTTGATTAATAATGAAATCATATGAGGGGTGTAGTGTAGGATTTCCTGCAACTACAAATCTACTAGACAAGTTAATCATGTTAATATTGTAGAAACTGATGACAACTGGAAAATTTGTCTACAAGAAAGGTTGGATGAAATTTCCGATGATGATGACTCAGATTTTGAACGAGATATAGAAGAGGATATCTCAGAATACTCTAAAGTACTTGATCCCTTTAAAAAATGAAAAACTGAGAACTTCAGATTTTCTTGGTTTGGAGATTTTCTATTGAGAGATTTCGGAAATTTTGGACAAGCATTTATTGGAATTAAGAAAACCGAATTTTGCCATTCATTGCAAATCTTGAGAATATTTTCGGTTTTAGAAATTCCTTGATGTCCAAATATCCTTGGTCTATAAATACTTAAGTTTTCATTTCTAGCAAACTATCCTAAGAGCCAGGCAAACTTCATTTCTTGTTGTTTCTGGTGGAGCTGCTTATTTGGAGAGGAAAGTATCTTAATTAGGTGAAATATCTTACGACCACTCGTTTAAAGACTTCTGTGGGATCAAGAAGCTCTTCGAGTGAAAAAGTGGGGGTCTAACAACCACACCAAATATTTCGTTCGGAAATCTGTATGGAATAAGTCCAATATAATTCCGTGAGAATCAACTAGACAGTCAGACTCAATCAAGGAAATATATCCAAGAGTTGTATCTCTATTTATCAATACAATCCGCAATCGAACAGATAGAAATCTGTGAACCCGGTTGATATGAGAAATAACTTGAACGGTATCAAAAACCAATGTTTAAGTGCCAATCAATTTCTATCAACAACCAAAAGTTGGATTCACCAATTGATTGAACTGCGCACAACCTTTGATATTTTAATTATATAAACAAATATAATGCGGATAAGAAATAACATAGACACCAGAAGTTTTGTTAACGAGGAAACCGCAAATGCAGAAAAACCCCGGGACCTAGTCCAGATTTAAACACCACACTGTATTAAGCCGCTACAGACACTAACCTACTACAAATTAACTTCGGACTAGAATGTAGTTGAGCCCAAACCAATGTCACACTGATCAAGGTACAATCGCGTTCCTTACGCCTATAAATCCCATCAGGACTCCACGCACTTGATTCCCTTAGCTGATCTCACCCACAACTAAGAATTGCTATGACCCAAAGTCGAAGACTTATAAACAAATCCGTCTCCCACAGAAATGTCTATTCTGATAGATAAATCTGTCTCCCAGAGAAATACCTATGAAGTTTTGTTCCGTTTTATGATAAATCAAGGTGCACAAGAACCAATTGATAATCCGGTCTTATATTCCTGAAGAACAGTCTAGAAATATAAATCACCTCACAATAACTAAACTATATGGTAGTAGAACAAGTTGTTGTGGAATCATAAAGAATGAGATGAAGAGCTTTGTGATTACTTTTTATATCTTACCTATCATAGATAAATATCGAGCAAATCTGAGAGAACATAGTACTCAATACAATAGAACAAGTAAGATCAGAATACACAACTACAGAGAAAATAGTTGGATCTGGCTTCAGAATCCTAATGAAGTCTTTAAGTCGTTAACCTATAATGGTTTTAGCAAAAACCTAGGTTAAAGGAGAATCGACTCTAGTCGCAACTAGTATCACATAGGAGGTGTAGGGATTAGGTTTCCCAGTTGCTGGAGTTCTCCTTTATATTGCCTTTCAAATCAGGGTTTGCTTAGTTAGCTAAGAAACAAAGCATTCCATATTCACCGTTAGATGAAAATATGATTTAAGATACAAGCTAAGTTTGCTTGAAACCAAAGCAATATCTCTTCACCGTTAGATGGTCTTAGCTTGTCACACACAAATGAAATATACTTTCATTTAGATATGGATAACCATACCTAAACGTGCATAATGAGTTGGATCAATAATAGTTAACCGAAGTTAGCCATATGAACACTTTTGTCTTAGCCACATTAATCTAACACATTTAGATCAACTATGATGATCAATCAATTATGAAACATAATCAAATGAATCTCATTATGTTTCATAGAATTGTTCAATTGTTGACAATCACATAGAAGTATATATGATCCAACTGAAACAAAATCGGAATGGTTCATAATGTACAAAGTACAAGAATCAGTTCATGAACATTAAGCCACGGTTTGCAAAGATTCCATTCCTTATTTCATAATATTTGTCATGAGTATGAGAACGTACTTTTATGATTTTAGAACTTTCACCACTAAGTTTGCAAACAAGTACGCAAATTGTCGTCCCGAACCTAACTTAGGTAGAACCGCTCGCATACTGGTATGCAAACTTGGTTCCCGGACTTTAACAGTTGAATCCATTCGCATACTGTTGTGCAAACTTGGTTTCCGGACCTGAATCATACCAACACAGTTTGTATACTAAGTACCCGTACTGTGATGTTTTCCAGACATGGCTTGTAGTTCTAAACTCCCATTTCAATCATTGAAACATTCTTAAAAGATGAAAATGGTTGTCTCTCACAAACCATTAGCTTATAAGCAATTTTCAAGTGATCGAATGATCAATACGAAACTTTCCAAGTCGACATCAAATGACTGTCTCACACAAATCATGTAAGATGTTTCAAGGAAATTTCCACAAGATCATCTTTTGTGTCATTATTTAGTTTCCAACAAATAAATTGTTTCCAACTAAACTCATCAAGGATATTGATGAATGTAGCTAAAGAAAAAAGCTACCAACACATATTTCAAGAAATGGATAAGCGAGTTATATTCGGCTCGAAATAACAAATGTGTATGATATGAAAGTCTATATCACTATACGACTTTTGTCTCAATATGAGATAGGAAAGATTAGAATAAACTTCTGAGCGATAGATAAGTTTTAGTCTCCACATACCTTTTGTTGATGAAGTTCCTCTGAGTTCTTCAGTACATCTTCGTCTTCAGTTGTAAGGCTGTGTAGTATAAAGCTCAACTACAAAATATATCCTAGTCTGAAACTCCTACAAGTAGATTAGAAATCAAAATTATAGTTTTGATCAACTAAAATTGACAAACAATCTTGAGATATCAATGCTTGCGAGTTCGATCGAGCAGTGCTCTAACAACGAGTACCGTTGGTGCGAAACTAGATAATTGCAATGTTATTAGTTTTTTCGATTGATTTGATTGACTAACAGTTGTTGAAACTTTGGTTGAACCTAGTTTGTTTATTCTTGAGAATCTTATCTTCTGATATAAGATTCACTCAAACTAGGTTAAAGTATCGACGGGATCTTTAGAACTGTTGTTAGATCTAAATACATTTTGTGATAATCCATTGTTAACAGACTCCGTTCTGTGTGTGATTAAGCAAAAGAGATTCAAATAGTGTTGTGTAGGTTATTATTGAAGATTAAAGAAGATTTAAAGACGAAGAAGATTTTTTATTAGTTCTCATATCTTTGTGTGTGCACAAACCTTGATCGGCTGGGATCCAACTAGAATCGGATTTATTCAATTGATTAGTTGCATTAGTTTCTCGTTGAGATCTATACTAATTGATTGCAAATCTAAACTTAACTGCTTTTGTAATTGTTTGATAGATTGATCTAACTAGGCAAAAGAGTTTATTAGATTAAACGGAAGAGCCTTTGTGTATGACTTGAGATATCTTTATCTTGAAAGAATCAGTAGAGTTGTTACCAAACAGATTCATTGTTTCTTTGCTGTTTGGAATACGAACCAAAGAAATTTTACTAGTGTGTGACCTTCGAAGTCGTAAGCGCAGGGATACTAAGGAAACTAAGTGAAATAGGGGGAGTTGCTTCTAAGAGTATTCAATTCTGAACTAGGTCCCAGGGTTTTTCTCACTTGCAATTTTCCTCGTTAACAAAATCTTACTCTGTGATTTACTTTTTTTTTTTCGAAATTATATTTGTTTATATAATTTAAAGTGAATTGCACTTTACTTTTACTCCGTTATACTTGATAGTGATCCAATAGAGTTTGGTTAAGTCTGATCCTATTATCAAGTATCACAATTTAGTAGTCGTATTGTCTCGATATCGTATCCATAAACAATCACACAAATTGTGAATACCGAAGTTCTTGTATTGTCTCGATCTTATCGACGGGATCTTTAGAACTGTTGTTAGATATAAAGACATGTTGTGATAATCCATTGTTAACAGACTCCGTTTTGTGCGTGATTTATCACAAGAGATTCGAGTGGTGTTGTGCAGGTTATTGAATATTAAAGAAGATTTAAAGACGAAGAAGATATCTTATTAGTTTTCGTATCTTGTGAATTATGTGCACAAACGTTGACCGGTTGGGATCCAACTAGAATCAGATTTATTCGATTGATTAGTTGCGTGAGATCGACATTCTCTATATATCTCTTTGAGATATATATTGTTTGAGTGTGAATCTATACTTGGATATTTCAGAAGTTAAAGTTAAATTGATCTAACCAGACAAAGGAGTTTATTATATTAAACGGTAGAGCCTTTGTTAACAACTCATCTAAATCTTGAACAAGATTGATCAGAGTGGTTACCAAACATATTCTTCCTTTGGTGTTTCGAATACGATCCAAAGGACTTGTTATTCACGTGGGTGACTCTAGAATTCGAAGGCGTGGGGGTATTGAGGGAACTAAGTAGCTCCGGGAGTCTGCTTAGTTTCAACTATACAAAGTTGGTATTAGATTTTGTATAGCGACTTAATTATGAGATTACTCAAAACTGGACTAGGTCCCGAGGTTTTTTCGCAATTGCGGTTTCCTCGTTAACAAAATATTTTTGTATCTTATACTTTGATTTCCGCATTATAATTGTTTGTTATAATAAAGTAAAATACACTTATACGTTAACTCCGCTATTTGATAGTGATCCTATAGAGTTTGGTTATCACTGAACCTATTATCAAGTAACACACTTTGTTGTAGTATTGTCTCGATCTTATATCCATAGTCAATCACACAAGTTATCTTGATGTTGTATTTCTCGATCTCGTATCCATAGACAATCACACAACGTTTGAACCTAATTGTCGTATTATCTCGATTCTGTCCATAGACGAACACATTCGGTAGAGGACTTATAGGTTGAAACAAAAAGATTGTGGTGTATTTGGGTACCCTGGTTTTTTCAGAGTTCACGATATAACCGTCCAAAAAATATTGCAAGCATTCCTTAAAGATTTCTCTATCAAATCGGTCAGAATAGAAAATTGATGATAAATCGAAGTTACGATTTCAGATCAGGCAAGCTAATCAAACCCAATTAGAAAATCTGAGTTTCTGAAAATCCCTAAAAATGGTTTTTTTTTTTTTTTTTAGAAGAGGAATCATAAGATTAAGATTGTAGGGGAAGAAGAAATTAGACTTATCTTGTCAATGGTAAAATCCTTTGTTGGTAACGTCTTCTACAATATTCAATTTCAATAAACTCGTTAAGACACAGTAGTATTCCAATTTTTTGCAATTGAATACCCTGTTAACAATTTGATGTCGAAGCTCGCCTTCCAATAGATTCTGCGTTTGACCTGATATAATTGGGTACAGTCGAAGAAGAAGAGAAAAGCGGTCATATCGTGGTTAGATTGTGTTGATGTGGTGGAGTGATGGTGGTTCACGCGGAGATGAGAAGAAAGAGGAGATGCTGGTGTTTGTTGGTAGCGGATGTACCTTACAGACTCAAAGATGATAGGCGCTAAATCAACACAAGCGGTATTGGAAGGGTTTAGTATTATCGGAGGAGAAGAGGTGAACGGTGCTGATGTAGCTAATAAGTTGGTGTAATGACTCCGTTGTAACAAACGCGAAGATTATTTGGATAAAAATTGGTGAAAGAGAAACGTGGGGTAAAATAAAAGAAAAGACGCGGATGAGAAAATAGTGCTTTAGGGGATTGGATGGCTGGGCTAGACACAAGCCTCCGGGTGTGGTCGCCAAATATTGAGGGGTGAATATGATATTGGTTCTACCTATCCTAGCCACAACACATCTGATTCCCCAAAGAAGAGAGAGGGGGAGAGAGAGAGAGAGATACCCCTTTCTATTGTATCTCCTTCCCTTATTTATAGATATTTCCAAAACTTCTAATCTTCATGACATCATTCCACATGTCCCCAAAACCTCTTTATCTACCCTAATTGTTATTCCCCCTATTATGACCTTTAATCTTCCCTTTAATTACTTAATTATCCCCCATAATCCATGGATTCCTCCGTAGGGCTTGGGCTTTAATCCCCAAGTCCCCATTATACCTCTTGGGATTGACCTATTTTAAGGACCTATTGTCCCTATTAAAGGGTAATTAAGGATGATGTCGTCGTTGTAGTCGTTACTTCTTCTCATTCTTTAGGTCGTCAGAGTAATACTTGTATATCTCAACATTCCTAGACTTTCTAGTCCAACCTAAACGAAGTTGACTCTAGTATTTAATCAAGCGAATTTAGATGAGTTTTCATACTAAAATATGACAACCAAACTTGACATACCAACGCTTGGTGGGTTAAATCGAGCTATGCTCTAGCACGACTTGAAAGATACGTTAAGAATTGAAACAAGATCAAGTCAATATTACTAACCTAAAGTGAAATAATGATGTCGTCATTGTACTCGTTACTTCTTCTCATTCTTCGGGTCTTCAGAGTAATACTTGTTTGTCTCAACATTCCTAGACTTTCTAGTCTAACCTAAACGAAGTTGACTCTAGTACTTAATCAAACGACTCTAGATGAGTTTTCATACTAAAATATGACAACCAAACTTGACATACCAACGCTTGGTAGGATGGTTATCTCTTTCAACCAAACTCTATTGATATTTAAATATCTTATAAGATATTGCTCCATGGACCACATGGTTAGCAAGGAAAGTGGTCCCGTAACCACCACGTCCTTCTACCATGAGAAATATAAAAATAATATTATTTTAATATTTTTTGGTTGGTCTTTCAGCCAAAATCAAATGCTTCAGTTAAACTCAAATTCTTCATAAAATGATCAAATACTACTCGATGCCTCGATTGACCATTAGAAAATACCAAAATTTTCAGGATTGGTTCGCGGATAGAATGGCAACATGGGCATGCCAGCCCTTTGGCTTACAGAAGTTGGTCCCACATCTTTTGATGATTTTGACCTAATTAATTATCCACACTTCATATTTGGTTCAAACATTCTCCAAGCGACTTAAAATTTGATTCATCGACCATCAGTTAGTCCCACGACCACCAAGGGCCGGTTGCACACCCACTTGTCCGGTCCTTCTCTTTCCATAATTAGGTTTTACTACCTATTGCTCAGTCGAGCACAATTTTAAAAATGATTAAACAACAATTAATCATCCTTTCACCAACTGCTCTGCAAGAGGGTTTGGTAAATGCTCAGTCTAGCATTTGGATACTACATGGTCATTCCATCAGCCATGTAGTCGACCCCTCTCCCATCAATTGGTTGATTCTCAGTTAATCGTCCATTGATCATAATTAGGATTTTGAACTGAATATGCTCTGTCTGGCATAATTCTGAATAGGTTTAAACACCAATATTTTAATATTGATACATCAATCAATATTTTAATTAATTAAATAAATAATATTTGGTTAATATTTTTAATTAATATTTTAGTTGGTCTTACTACCAATTATTCATGGATCTAGCAATATTTGCTCTGACTAGCAATACTTGCTCTAATCATCCATCTGGCAATACCCTATTTCTTCAAATAATAGTAGGTCACGGCCAAGAAGGTTCAAGACCGCCAATTCTGGCAATATTGATTCAACTATCAATAATTAGTTTCTCATAGCAATATTCCTCATATTGATTCGGCTATCAATATTTGAGTCGCAGTATTTCTCATGTTGGTTCAGCTATCAACATTTGAGAATTTCATACTGATCCAGCTATCAGTATCTTATTGGCTCACCAACCAACATTTGGTTCGTCAGTTAACCATTATTTTAATATTATAATCTTTCCTCATCATTCGTCTGACTCATGACACATGGATTGAGAAAGGTCTTCTATGATCATTCAACAATGATTAATTTCATAAGTGCTCACTGTACAACGTAATGGTTTATGATCGATCCAGCAGCTAAGTCGACTATCATTATTGCTTCAACTAGCATAGTGATATGTCACGATCATCAATGATCTAATTCAATATCCATAGTCTGCAGTGCATGTTGCTGTTCAACACTCCATGCTTCATCCATCACAATCTTGAACTTCGTATGTTCAGTTCATAAGACTTATACTCTTAGGTCAAAGGTTAACCACTCACGTCTGCAAAGAAGACTCACACATCAGACGTCAATTCATGTCACATGGGGGGATATCACTAGGGTTTTGGCCTGGAGGCCTACAACACGTGTGATGTGAGGTACATACATGATGAGAGTTGTGGTAAGTCGTGATGGGATTTTAAGGAGAAAATGGAAAGTGGATGGTTGATCAACCAAGTCTTTCATGCAACGTGGAAGTGGTTTCGAAATGATCTTCCACTTCCCCATCTTTCTACTTCCTTCAAATGTCACCGCTTACAGGAAATTAATGTGCTCCAATAAATAGGTTGTTAAACCTATGATTTGATAGGATTAACAAGACTCAACGTAAGCAAACCTACAATAATCAAGTTTTCAAACACTTTTAGAAGATTTTCCTCGTCTACACAGAGAATCATTTTCGCTGCAGTTCAACATATCACATTAGCAACGATCAATATCCATTGATCTCCACACAATCTCATCTTCCCTCCCTACAGACCGAACCTTTTCATCCTCTTGTGACAAAATTGAACCTGGAACGACCATTGTCTTGGTGTAGGTCAGGGTCCTACAGATTAGTCTCTCGAACTCAAAGTACTCCCGTGCAGTACATTTGTTTAAAGTTTCAGAAGATTTGCTTCATCGAGCACCTGCTTCATCGAGCACCTGCTTCATCGAGCACTTGCCTCCTCCATCACTATTTACCCGAAACTCCCGCAAGTCCTTATTACCCGCAAACAAATTAGGGACCATAATGGGAGATTAATCTCTCGGTCGTAAGCGCACTCCTTCAAAGATGGTCGGTCTTAGGTCAGATTCAACAATTTTTTATTCCAATTACCATATTTCGAACGAATTGACGATGGAGCTAAGAGACATTTCTGTGGATACTTTTGCATGAACAATTCTTCGACTGACATCTCTTCTCAGATTAACAGTTTCACTACGTGCGGGAAATTAGTATGTAACGTGCTTGATTGAAAGTCTATGTGAACTCTTACACTTCTCCAAAGACCGTGAGGGCACACTTGAAACACTCAATCGAATATCATTCGTACATTTGATCCATCATCATTAAAGGTGACATGAATATCACGATGGATGGTATTTCAATAAACAACATCACTTTTACCAAAGAAAACATGATATGACTGCACATATGAAGGATTCAGAATTCAAGAAGGCTCTCATCAACACAGGTGCTGCTGCGAACTTTTTTCCTCTCAAGACTCTCAGAACGGTTATGATACAACAAAGCAAGATCGTTCACCATCCAGTGATGACAAACTTTGAAAGAAACTGTGTTAGCACATATGGTATACCTACTTAAATCTGAAAGTACGACCCATCCAGTCAGCAGTCAAATTTCATGTAATTGACAAAAAAACTAAATATCACATGATACTTGGTCCACCATGGCTTCATGATAATGAGGTCATTCATTCCGTCGACCTATCATCAGTATATGAAGACTATTCTGAACAACAGGATCATTAGCATTGCAACAACATCATCTCCTTATGATCCAGTTTAAGATGTCGAGTCTTCTAATCTTGACGTAGCATCCCTGTTTAAAACACCCATTTCCTGACAGACATCGACTGAGAAAGCTGACGGATTATCATCTTCAATCAATGGTTCAACTATCAATCTCAATGCGGATGCTAGTGGTGCTTCTGATACCACTCCTACGCATCTCATGGTACCCCAAATATTGCTCGTATTTCAAACATGGGTACCCCGACGACTCAGGAAACCTTTACAAGTGCTTAAAGGATGCTACACAGAAAAGGTTCATTTTGTTGAAGAAGATGAAAATCATGATGCGACAGATCATTCAACAACCGAAGACCATTCGAACCTCATCACTCATGAAGATTTAGAGCGCTTTCTGGAAATCCATGGAAAGAAAAGTTCATACTCAGTCAACCAGCTCCAACCTCCATATTTTCCTAACGTGTATAAGGTCTCTCTTTCCAAAGGATATACTACCCCAGCATTCTACGTGAAGTTTCAGAGGAGCAACAAACATCCAATAAATGAGATTCAGAGTCAAAGGCGGTCTTGGATTACCATGATTCAGATATCACAGTACAACGACTCGTGGAATTATGCATCAACAGGATGATACCCGTCTATAGAGAATTGTTGGAAAATATTCGGTTTCAGACCCTTTAAAACTTCTTGAAGCTCCCAAACGTTCTGCCACTACAGCTCCTGATTTACGAGAATGGACTAAACCCGTCAAAGTCGAGAAATCTCATGAAGCTCATAGCAACAGGCGACTTGTCAACAAACAATACAACCTTTATCTCTCTGTGAATATTGTCAATGAATGAGGGAAAAGAAAAATTTCTGCTTGGGATGCACAACATCCTAAGCATGTTGTTAGAGCACTACTCGGTCGAGTTCGCAAGCGTTGTTATCTCAAGCTTGTTTGTCAAGTTTAGTTGATCAAAACTATATACTTGATTTCTAGTCTACTTATATATATGTCTCGAATTAGGATATAATATGTAGTTGAGGTTTAGACTTCACGATGTTCACCAATTGAAGAAGACGATCTACTGAGGAGCTTGGAGGAACTTCATCAAGTAAAGGTATGTGGAGACTAAAACTTATCTATCACTCATAAGTCTATTCTATTTTATATTCTAATGAGACTAAGTCGTATAGCTATGTAGACTTTTACATTATACATATTTGATATTTCGAACCGAGTTTATCTCGCTTATGTATTTATTGAAATATGTGTTGAATGGTTTTGGCTTTAGCTATGTTCATCGTATTCTTGACAAGTTTAGTTGGAAACAATTTATTTGTTGGAAACTAAATATTAAATCAAAAGACGATCATGTGAAAATTACCTTGAAAATATTACATGATTTGTGTGAGACAGTCATTCGATGTTAGCTCAGGAAGTTTCGCATTGGTCATTTGATCACTTGAAAATTACTTGAAGCTAATGGTATGTGTAAGTCATCTTCTAAAGATGTTTCAATGATTGAAGAGTTTAGAAAAATTACCCATGTATGGATACAAAACGGTATGCATACCCAGTATATGAACTGTATTGTATTGATCGGGTCCGAAACTCTTGTTTGCGTACCTAGCATGCCTGAGTTGGGTCCGGAACGGCTGTTCGCGAACCGGGTTTGCGAGCGGCTTTACAAGGCCAAGGTCCGGAGCTGCTGTTCACGTACCCAGTTTTCGAACACAATGGTTAAGTTCTAAGATCGATAATGTATGATTCTCATACTCGTGAACTAAAACATTTATGATTTAAGGAATGCAAATTAACTTTGCAAACCGTGGATTAATATTCATGAATTGATTCTTGTATAAGTACTTTGTACAATCAAGAATCAAACCAATTTCGTTTCAATTTTTTCATAGCTATTGTGATTACACGCAGCTATTGCCAACGGTTTTTGTTAGAGCACTGCTCGGTCGAACTTTCAAGGTTGCTATCTCAAGATTGTCTATCAAGTTTAGTTGATCAAACTATATACTTGATTTCTAGTATATTTATAGTTGTGTCTAGGGTTAGGATATAATGTGTAGTTAAGCTTTATACTTCACGGCGTTCACCAATTGAAGACGAAGATCTACTGAGGAGCGTGGAGGAACTTCATCAACAAAAGGTATGTGGAGACTAAAATTTATGCATCACTCATAAATCTGTTTTATTCTATCTTTTAATGAGACTAAGTCGTATAACTATGTAGACTTTTACATTACACACATTTGATATTTCGAGTTGAGCTTAACTCGCTTATCTATTTTTCGAAGTACGTGTTGAAAGCTTTTTGCTTTAGATATGTTCATCATATTCTTGACGATTTTAGTTGGAAACAATTTATTTGTTGGAAACTAAATATTAAATCAAAAGAGCATCATGTGAAAATTACCTTGAACATCTTATATGATTTGTGTGAGACAGTCATTTATTGTTAGTATGAGAAGTTTCATATTGATCATTCGATCACTTGAAAAGTACTTGAAGCTAATGGTACGTGTAAGACTACGATTGTCGTCTTCTAAGGATATTTCAATGATTGAAATGAGAGCTCAGAAAAAATACCCATGTCTGGATACAACACGGTATGCATACATAGTATGCGAACTGTATTGTGATGATTCAGGTCCGGAACTCTTGTTTGCGTACCTAGTATGTGCATGGGTTTACCTGAGTCGGGTCCAAAACGGTTGTTCACGAACCGGGTTTGTGAACGGCTTGACTGGGCCAAGGTCCGGAGCTGGTGTTCGCATACCTGGTTGGCAAACACAATGGTGAAGTTCTAGAATGAGTCATGTATGATTCTCATACTCATGAACTAAAACATTTTTGATTTAAGGAATGCAATCTTTGCAAACCATGGCTTAATGTTCATGAATTGATTCTTGTATAAGTAGTTTGTACGATTACGAATCAAACCGATTTCGATTCAATTTCTTCGTATATTTTTCTATGAGATAGTGAAAAATTGAACACCTCTATTTGAAACATAATTAAATTCATTCCATTATCATTCATGATTGATTAATCATCATATTTGATCCAGAAGTGTTAGATGAATACGGTTAACTTCATATTTTTAAGACAACAATGTTCATATAGATAACTTCGGTTAACTGTTATTGAGCCAACTCACTATACACATTTAGGTACGGTAACCCATATCTAAATATAAGTATATTTCATTTATGTGTAACAAGTTATGACCATCTAACGGTGGAGATTAGTTGGTTTATTTCTAAGTAGACTTAGCTTGAATCTTAAATCAGGAGTTCATCTAACTGTGAATACTGAATGATTTGTTACTAAGCTATCTTAGCTTTGATTGTAAGCAACCCTGATTTGAAAGGATACATAAGGGAGAACTTTAGCATCTGGAAAACCTAATCCCCACACTTCTGTGTGTTCCTAATTGCAAACTAGAGTCAATTATCCTTTAACCTAGGTTTTTTTAAAACCATTATTAGGTTAACTACTTGAAGACTTCATTAGGATACGTGAAGCCAGATCCAACTATTTTCTCTGTAGTTGTGTATTCTAATCTTACTTGTTCTATCGTACTGAGTTTTATCTTCTCTAAGATTTACTCGAGATTTATCTCCGATAGGTAAGATATAAAAAGTAATCACAACAGTTCTTAATTCGTCTCAAACTCATGTGATTCCACAATAACTTCTTTTGTTAATCAGTTAGGTTATTGTGAGGTGACTAATAATTCTAGGATGCTCTTCGGGAGTATAAGACTGGATTATTAGTAGGTTCTTGTTCACCTTTATTTTATCATAAGATGGAACAAAAACAGAATAAAAATTATACATATATGTGGAGACAGATTTGTTTATAAGTCTTCGACTTTGGGTCGTAGCAACTCTTAGTTGTGGGTGAGATCATCTAAGGTAATTAAGTGTGCAGAATCCGGCATGGTTCTAGAAGTGTAAGGAACGCGACTGTACCTTAATCGGTGTGAGACTTGGTTAGGGATCAACTACATTCCAGTCTGAAGTTAACTTATAGTAAGCTAGAGTCTGTAGCGGCTGAATACAGTGTGGTGTTCAAATCTGGACTAGGTCCCGGGGGTTTTCTGTATTTTCGGTTTCCTCGTTAACAAAATTTCTGGTGTTTGTGTTATTTCTTTTCCGCGCTATATTTGTTTATATAATTGAAATATCATAGGTTGTGCATAGTTCAATCAGTTGATCAATCCGACCTTGATTGTTGGATAGAACTTGATTGACACTTGGACATTGGTCTTTGGTACCGTCCAAGTTATTCTCATATCAATCAGTCTCACTGATTTATATCCTGTTGGTTTACTAATTGTATTGAGAAAGAGATAAAGATCTTTGATATCTTTCTTGATTGAGTCTCACTTTTAAGTTGGTGCTCTGAGAATTATTTTGGAATTTAGTCCATACAGATTGTCGAACGAAATATTGGGTGTGGTTATTATACCCCCGTGTTTTCACTTGTGACATAGCCACCAACACCATCTCAAACGGCGTGGACGTCACGACGTGCTAATCAGGATAAAGCTGCACCATCTTTGACTCTACGCCAACAAATTGCGATAAGAAAGAGAGGCTCAGACACCTCAAAATTTTTCTTTGCTCATGGAAGAAGTACTTGAGGCTGGAAGTTTGGATTCCCGATGTAGCAATCAAGTTGCCTCCTATCAGACGTCCACCTGCTGAAGAAAAAATAGAAAATCCTAAATATTACCGCTTCCATCAATTTGTCAATCATCCAACAAGTGAGTACAATTTTCTGAAACGCAACTTTAAGGAAGTTACACCTGGGGACTGAAGGAGTTCATAGAACCCCTTTGCCAGTCAGAGCATTTACTTTATTGTTGATGGTGGTTTTTCGAATAGGGCTAAAATTCTAAAACCTTGTATTTAATGCGCTGACGCCCTGCAAGGGTATAAAGCCATTTAAGAAGTGATGAGTGCAAGAAACCTCTTCACTCATTGAGCAATTCAATATGTATGGAATTCATTCAAAATGGTGCAACAATCCCGAATATTCTATGAATTTTCCTAGTAGCATTATCCATTTAATGCATTGTGTGCCTTGTATTTTCCTACGTTATGTTCCGCAAGAGAACCCTCAATGTTGGCATGACATGACAATTAATGTTCACTCTCAGCAGAGTAGCATGAATCTCCCGAAGTGTCAGTATTGAAGTCTGCATGAAAGTACTCACACAGGCTGCATCACTCCCTGACAAAGAGAATCTCGTACGGCGCACTTTAAGTTGGCTCGATCACGCTTGAATTCCTTAAGGAAAATCTAGACTGTTAATATCAGTCTCAGAAACAATCACGGCCACACAATTTAGCCGCTTGTTTTAGCAAACCTAGACCACTCCTGACAGAACTAGGTAATCACCGCATTGACAGCCGGTGGGCCTATTAGTGTCCCAACCAATTGGACTTTATTTAAACACATTCCAGCGTTGTCAAACGCCGACCTAAACAGGGTGATCACACTGTTAAAAGAAGCTCGGACGAGCTAGACTGTCTCAGAAGCATCACGAACGTCCAACTTTTCTAGCCTGGTTGGACGGCATGGATCCTCCTACGAACGGTTAAGGAAGTGCTAACATGATCATTGGCGGGCCCACTAGTGCCCTAGTCGATCGACTTGCATGCGGCAAACCTATAGAGTGCTTAATATCTTACCCAAACATGGGCGTTCACGCTGCGTAAAATAGCTCAAACGAATTGAGACCGGCAAAAACGGTCTCAAAATGCATCACGTCCGTAAAACTTAGCCGACCTAGTTGGACGGCTTAGATCGCATATTGAACGATCAAAGAAACGCCGGCGTGTCCATTGGCAGCCCATATTTTCCCCCACTCGATTGGTTTTCCCACGACAAGACCATAGAGCAATAAAACGTTTTCCCAAACTATGGCAGGCGTGATGCTTCTAAACCTTAATTTTGGGTCGCGTAAGTACACTAGCATATTAAATCGATCACGACCATCCAACTTAGCCAGCCTATTTGGATGGCTTAGATCGCGTTTTGGACCATCAGGAAGGTGCACACGAGTTCACCGCCGGCCCAACTCCATCCATGTTCGATTGACTTACCTGTGGGAGGTCAATGAAGCATCTAATTGCTCGATCGAACTAGAGTAGTCGCGGCCGACCAAAACCCTAATTTACACTTTGCGTCAGTCGCAAATTGATCGTGGCCACTCATCTTCGCCGGCCGAATCGAGTGGCCTAGATCCAATTTTGATAGACTAAGAGTTGTAGGCATGCACGCCGACGGCTCGACTCCATGCACGCCCAATCGGTCTGTTCAAATTAGCACTTAGTGCTTGGATTCGACCAACCAAAGTAGGGGTGTGCGTAAACCCTAAATCGAACAAACGGCGTTATGCAACTGCCGCAAATCAATCGCGTTCGTCCATCTTTGCCAGCTTGGTCGAACGACTATGATTGGATTCCATATGGCCAATAGGGTGACGTTGTGATCACCGGAGACCCTTCTTCCGTGAGGAGCAATTGTCCAAGCCACAACTTGCTCATGTGACCTCCGAGCCATCACCCAAAAATGGTCATTCACGCTACTTCAACAACAGTCATTAAGTGTCGCAAATCATCTCATCCACTCAACTTGGATAGCTAATTTAAGCGGTCTAGATCTAAAATGGATCGACCGATAGGATTTTAGAATGGCCACCAGTCGCCACTCTCCTATAGCGACTGACCGGCTACTCCTTGGGATGCGTGCGTAGCTCCTACCAACTCCCTGAAAGAGAGCGGTCACGCTCTTTTTAAGACGCTCAATCCGTGACTATTTCGATCGAGCTCAAAAACAGCGATGCTTCTAGCACATCGAATATTTCAGCTGCTTATTCGAAAGCGATGCTTTATACACATCTACTATAAGCAATTGATTTCAAGAATAACTTATCATTTTAGCCTAAAAGCACTATGTGATGATTTTAGCGGTAAGTCACACGACTTGGACCACTTACTCGAGACATCACACATGTCACAAACTGGGGGATACTTACTGGGGTACTGGCCTGGAGGTTTACAACGTGCGGCGTGCAACACGTTCATTACAAGAACGTGTCAGGAAAGATGAACGGTTAAACACGATGAAAGAAATGGGTGAAGGAGTGACCACGTGATGATCACCATCTCCTACACAACCCCACTACTCCATCACTTAACCTTCTCCACTTCCTACGAGATCAAGGATGCACTCAAATGACTTGTATAAATTGGTTTACAACCTGTTTCGACAACAAGAACACAGGTGTTATTGACACAGTATTCAGAAAACACCAAAAACTGATAGCTTACATTCTGCAAGCCACTTCCACATTATGATACAAGTCATAAAACAGCCACACCTTCATAATTCAACATTTTGATCTCAAACACCTTCTTCGCTTCCCTCCCTAGGATCAACCCCTTCTCCTTCACTTTGTGACCGAATTGAATCTGGAACGACCATTTCTTGGTTTAGGCTAGAGTCTTACATATTGATCTCTCGAATCTAAAAGTACTCCCGTGCAGTGCATTGTTTAGGGTTTGAATTCGTTCCTCATCAACACACCCAAATTTACCAAAAACAGCGGAACCAGTTTTTACCCTCAAACATTTATCTAAAGAACTAGCCAATGAAGTAGTTCAATCCTTCATGGGATACTCGTATGAAATTCTTTATCTATTAAAAGGACAACGGAAGTTCGGAGCTCTTAATCATGTTGTGTCAGGAAAACGCCTCTCTCCAACAGAGGCACCTCTCCAGCCACCAACGGATAAGGAGTTATATGACTGGGGATTGCTAACCATAGTCCATCTCAAAGGAAACAAGTTATGAAGAACCTCGATCGATTCTAGTACTCGTGTCAACACTCAAGACAATCAAAGTCGTTGGAATTACTCATGCTCCTATACCAATCAAAGACCATTATAAAATATCCCGGGATTCTTATGGTCACATCACTCTGTAGATAAATATGGTGCTGCCTGAACATGAACCAAATTTTTCATAATCCAAGAAGGTCCAGGATATGACGTGATCTTTGAAAGAGCATGGCTACACGCTGATAGGGTAATTGCTGATGAAGCACCTCCACCAGCATACCTCAATGAAATGGGTGCTCAGGGTCTTGATATTTGTAGATTTATTATTCTTCAAACGGTCTCAATAACATCATCCCACAAGAAGTTAGGCTTTCTATGCTTAATCAGACAAATATGTCGAGAATTCTTCATAGCTCTAATTGGAAATTCTATTGGAACTCCCAAACCGGTTCGTCCAAATATAACCAAATGTATGAAGATGAATATCTATAAAAGACAAAGATGTGATACTCTTGACGGTTCTTGTGATCATATCACATTGAGTCTTTTTCAAAAAATTCACAAGGGTGTTCGTAAGATCAATTCCAAGGTAAAATGTGTGCAAGAACAATTATGTGTGATTTCTACAAAATTTCTCGAAATCAAGGATGAGATGGATAAAGTTCAAGCCTCTTGGATGGATTCTGATGATGATGAAGATGTTTCTTAGTTCCTTCTTTATATTCATATTTTTATCTAGGAAACTTCTTGTGAGAATTTATTCTTGTGTTCGAGAAGGATAACTAGAGTTTGGTTTAACATATGTTTTGATTAAATAAGCTATTTCAAACAGTTTTCATCTTTCATGTTTTTAGATTTATTTATTTAAATTCTAAGTTGTTTGGAAGATGAATTTGCAGTATTCAATCTTATTGGTTTTATATATTGCAAATATTTTATGAGATTTATGTGCCTTTACATTCGTGAATAGTGCTATTATCTCATAAATACTCAAAATTTAAATATATTATATCTTTATGCATATATTGGTAAAAGATAAAATGGACTTTTTGAGATATTCTGCAGTATTTATCTTTCACTGATCCACTTTATGTGAAAGTATTGAGTTCTACTCCGTAAGTTCTCTTATGTTGAGTAATTCCGTTTAAATTAATCAAAAAGTTTTTATTATGGTTAATTTACTCGATATTTTCCGGATACAAATCCATGTAATTTGTTAATATCTGAAGAAATCCTTCTTTTCTCGTAAAAGTAAGTCGCTCATGTTGTTCTCTTGGTAATGATATCAAATGGAGGAGAGTTCTTAAATGAACTTGTGCTTAATTGTTGTATCTTTGTGGGGAGAGCGGTTGTGGAATATGTAGGGTTTAACTTGTATCTTAATAAACTCCTTGATGAAGACAATAAGTTTCGACTATGTGATATCATTTAAAAAAGTTGATATGCTTCTTTAGTCATGAATTATCTTTTGGGAATTCATAGCGATCCCGTAGTTTTCGTACCTTTTCCAATTTATATTGACAAAAAGGAAGAGAATTATTTAGTATTTCATACTACAAACATATGGTTTACGGATCATTATGTAAGGTGGAGTGGATTTCCAATCTATAGGTTTTAGTTATTATGCAAAAGATGGAAGTATTGACTAAGGGGGAGTAAATCATATCACCATAGTATTATTTCAAAGTTATGATACATTTGGACTTTGACCAACATGGTAATATTATTGAAAAAGCGGGGTACAATAACCACACCCAATATTTCACTTAGCAATCTGTATGGACAAACTCCAATATACTTTCAAGAGAATCAACTAGACTCAATCTTAATAAAGTATATCAAAGAGTAATATCTCTCTTTCTTGATTCAATTCTTTCTCAAGCAAATAAAAATCTGCGAGTCTAATTGAATACAAGAGAAATCACTTGAACGGTACCAAAGACCAATGTTCAAGTATTCATCAATTTCAATCAACAACCAAAGGTCGGATTTCCAATTGATTGATTCAAACGCACAACCTGTGATATTTCAATTATATAACAAAATATAATGCGGAATAGAAATAACACAGACACCATAATTTTGTTAACGAGGAAACTAAAAATGCAGAAAACCCCCGGGACCTAGTCCAACTTGAACACACACTGTATTAAGTCGCTACAGACACTAGCCTACTACAAACTAACTTCGGTCTGGACTGTAGTTGAACCCCAATCAATCTCACACTGATCCAAGGTACAGTTATGCTCCTACGTCTCTGATCCTAGCAGGATACTACGCACTTGATTCCCTTAGCTGATCTCACCCACAACTAAGAGTTGCTACGACCCAAAGTCGAAGACTTTAATAAACAAATTTGTATCACACAGAAAAGTCTACTGAATAGATAAATATGTCTCCCACAGAAATACCTACGAGTTTTTTTCCATATTTTGATAAATCAAGGTGAACAGGAACCAATTGATAACCCTGACTTATATTCCCGAAGAACAACCTAGTATTATCAATCGCCTCACAATAATCTTAATCGACACGGCGAAATAAGATATTGTGGAATCACAAACGATGAGACGAAGATGTTTGTGACTACTTTTGTATCTTGCCTATCGGAGATATAAATCTCAAGCCAATTGTTACGATTGTACTCAAAACAATAGAATCAGCAAGATCAGATCACACAACTACGAGAAAGTAGTATCGGTCTGGCTTCACAATCCCAATGAAGTCTTTAAGTCGTTAACCTGGTTTACAAGAAGAAACCTAAAGGAGAATCGACTCTATCTAATACAACTAGTATCACACAGGAGGTGTAGGGATTAGGTTTCCCAGTTGGTAGAGTTCTCCCTTATATAGTCTTTCAAATCAGGGTTTGCAATCAATGTTAGCTTGGTAACAAAGCATTCAATATTCACCGTTAGATGAAAACCTGATTAGATTCAAGCTAATATCTTTCAACCGTTAGATCGAAAACTTATCTTGTTACACACAAAGGAAATGTACTATTTTGGGTTTATGTAACCGTACCCAAACATGAACATTTGTTGGTTCAACAATAGTTAACCAATGGTTAGCCATATGAGCATTTTTATATCAACCATATTCTTCTTCACCATAACTAGTTTAAATGACTCAAATGAACTAGTTAGAGAGTTGTTCAATTGCAAGGAGATCTTATGTAACTACACAAGGCACAATCGAAGCAAAAACGATTTGATTCACTCGAATCGGTTCATGAACTATATAGCCACGGTTTGCATTTAGCATTCCTTAGTTAATATAAATAAGTTCACAAAAAATCGTCTTTAGATATAACCATCTTAAGTTCGCAGACTTAGTTCGCGGACTTAAGTTCCCGGAAGCAGTTCTCAAACTCCGACAGATTTTCTCGGGTCGAGAACTTTCGCCAGTTCGCGGACTGAGTTCACGGCTCTTGTTCTGGTTTTCTTGATTAACAAATTTTGCAAACTTCGGTTCAAGGAAAAATGACTTATACATATATGTGTTTCCACACAATGCTTATATCCATCATTGGTTATTTAATCTAAACTCTCATTCAACCATTAAAACATTCTTAGAGGACATTTCTTCAAAGTAAGTAATTTTCAAGGTGATTGAAACGTGTCATGACTTTCGTCACTAGGTAAAGATGAACTTGGCCAAAGTAAAATCTTACCAACACATATTTCGAGAAATAGATAGGCGAGATAAACTCGGCTCTAAATAACAAATGTGTATAATCATAGTCCATATATCAAAACAACTTTTGTCTCAAAAAAGGAGATAGAGTAGATATACTTTTGAGTGATAGATAAGTTCAAGTCTCCACATACCTTTTAGTCGATGAAGATCCACCAGTTCCTTGAGTAGTCCTTCGTCTTTTATGATGATTTCCGTGGAGTTTTTGAGCTCAACTACACTTTCTATCCTAGTCCAAGAGTTAGCTATAGTAGACTAGAAATCAATACTTATAGTTTTGATCACTAACATTGACAAACATGCTTGAGATAGAAACGCATGCGAGTTCGACCGAGCAATGCTCTAACAATCTCCCCCTTTGTCAATTTTAGTGACAAAACTATAATACATATGGAATACAAAAATAAATGAATTAACGTTTGTAGCTCCTATTCCACATGCCTAATCTTCAACATTACTCGAAATCTTCGTCACTTCCAAGTACTCCAATGATCCCAAAGGTTGTAAGTTCAACATCATCGTTGTTGAAAATCCGTAGCTATAACAACTAGAAAACAAGAGTTCTCAATCATTGTTATACAGTGTCATAGTATCATTATATAGTATCAAAGTTCAATTGTATCACAACTTCGACAACAATACTATGGTGATATGTATCACTCCCCCTTAGTCAATACTCCATCTCACATGGAAACCATCCCCCTTACATAATGATCCAAAACCCATATGTATTTGTAGTGTGAACTACATGTTAATTCTCCCCCTTTTTGTCAATAAAATTGGTAAAGGTACGAAAACGGGATCCTAATGAAATTTCCGAAAGAAACATTTCATGAACAAAAGAAAGCACATATCATCTTATTTATATGCAATCATGTATCCAAAGCTAAATGCATTCATCAAGGAGTTTTATAAAGATACAAGATAACCCCTATAATATTCCACATCCGCACTCCCCACAAAGATTTGGCAATTAAGCACAAGTTCAATTAATAACTCTCCCCCATAATATGTCATTCCCAAAGGAACAACAAGAGCGACCTTAATTTCAAAAGAAAATAAGGATTTCTTTGGACATATCAAATCACATACAAGTATGAATCTGAATCCAAAATACTCAATTAAATTAACCACAAGAGAAACCATGATTAATTTAATCGGAAATGCTCAACATAAGTGAACTTATGGAGACTCAAAAATACACAATTAGATTAATCACAATAGTAATCAATTTAATTGGTCATGCTCGACATAAGAGAACTTACGGAGCAACAACTAAATAACCAAATGAAAATGATTAATTTAGTTGAACATACTCGTCATAAAGTACCTCATGGAGCATCAACTAAGCTAAGAATAACTCAGTCGATTGTGCTCAACATAAGACACCTTATGGAACAACACAGTATGTCCACAAAAATTGTGGATCGGAGGTCGACCTTATACCGTGGAATAAGCAAGGATTCATTCTATTTTCCATCACCATTTGCACAATGACATACAATAGACATAATCCTTGTAAACAAAAGATTTTAACCTATCTTCCATCAATAATTGACATAATAGGCTTAACTTTTGTATTTGTCAAAATTCCATTCCTTCTTTTATCAACACATGCATATCGACATATAAAGGACTTAACTTTCGACAAGATATGGGACAATCACAATACGCAAACACACATATCCATAACAAATTGCAATATATAAAACCATAAAGATTAATACTGCAAAAATCATCTTCCAAACAATTTTAGAATTTAAACCAATAAATCTAAAAACATGAAGATGAAAACGTTGGACATAGCTATGTGTAATCACAATAACGGCTATTCCAAACTCTAGTTATTCTTCTAAAACAAAACAAGAAAATAAAAGATTTACTAGACAAAAAGCATCAACAAGCTAAACAAAACCATGCCAAAGTCGAACACGAACTGAAGTCACATAGACGGTTCAGGATCCTCATGAGTCTTGAGGTCTTTGAGATTGTGATTGACAACATCCTCTGTAATTTTGGAGAGAATATCCTTATTGGGAAGTTCTTTAACATGGGTCTTCATGAGAAATGTCAGAGTTAACCTTTTTCAACTCAGTTCTTACCACATCAAGACACTTCATTGTATCAACAAGATGTTGCTTTGCATCCTCAATTTTTTTGAGAAAATCAATAACTACTTCAGACGAAAACTCTTCAACCTCCTCAATATCTGGATAGAGATCGGGAGATTTAGTAAAATATCCTTCAACTTCAACAAAGGTTCCCTTCTCTTTATCGAATTCGAAATATACCGCATTATCAACAAAGTCTTCAGGTAAATCCCAAGAGCAGTAAGGAGACTCCATTGATAACAGAAAGCCTAGAGTGAGAATATTCAACTCAATAGTATAGGTATATAAACAAGTTTCAAGAGATCTAGGGTTTACAGGATTGGTTTGTGAGAGAACCCAAAAACCGTACGTGTACCCGTAAGAAGGGGGTCCATAAAACTTCTTTCAAAAAGATTGTTTGGAAACAACACTTTGTTTATTGAAAAAGTCCATGCTTTTATTTTTCAAAGACATTTTGAAGGCATAGAGTCAAGAGAAAAATACAAAAAAAAAACAAGGACATACTTACAACAAATACTTATGTAAAGGTGTTATTGATGATCCATCTAAGAACGATAAGAGGTTAGCTAGATAATCAGAGACACTTTACAAATAAGTATACCTAATCATTTATCACTCAGTTAGGATTTCACCAGTGAGATTGCAACCTTGTGATTATTTAACACAAGTATGAGCCATTGACTCACTAAATGGACATTGTTTTTGGTTATCCTTTTCCTTACGAAATGTTGGAGGAAAACCATTATGATGTGAAAGGTAATCATAAATTTCATCCTTACAAACATATGACTCATAGAATTGATTCTTACCTAAAGGAAATCGGCTTCTTCCTGATACCTTGTTTACATCAAATGTATTAGTAACTCCCCTTTTGAAGATGGAAAGATTCTGATCTTCTCTTGGATTGTTAAGGCATTTGTTTTGAGTCAGAACATTTAAGGAACTCATAGAACTAACTTTCCTGGTAGGATACACGGGGTGAGTACTGAAACCAATTGGTTTAGACATATGAAAGTCAGTTATTTCTTTGAATATTACGTCAAAGGTGGGTTGAAGATGAACAAGGGAATTGTTACTCAACCTAGAGTTTCTCATTTGCCTGACCGGTCTTTTTGAATGAAAAGGACATACTTTCTGAATGTTAGAAAGTACTATCTTAACACTCTGTGGGGATTTCCTCCTTTCATGTGGTGTGCACCATTTTTGACAAGAGGGTATAGGCACATATTTTGCACAAGAAAAGGACACTGATTTTTCTTCTGGATCTTCCTTAGTCATAGTAGAAGATGATGAAGATGGTCTAGAGAACTTTCTGAAACATCCTTGGATTGAGAGCTTGTTCAAGCGGTGTTTAATTTCCAAGATATCCCTTTCAAGACTTGATTTAAGAAGATATAAAGACAAAGCTTCAGAGTTTTTGGAATTGTAGTCTCTTATTTCCCCAAGAAGAATTTTGACATGTTATTTCAACCGATCAGCTTGAACTTTAACATAATTTAACATCAATTTACTCTCTTTAGATATTTCCCGTTTATTTAGAGAGAAGGACTCTTTTGAAGGGTAATCGGAATAACACACGTCGGAGCATGTCTGTCTAGTTTGAACACAGGTGTAGATGGTGGATTTTCGACAAAGGCTAAAATTGTAAACTCATAATTATACGAAGCTCTGATTCAGCAATCCTAGGCTTCGACTGAAGATCATCTTGAGAAGAAATGGTGGATCTTGAGACGATGCTATTTCACGCTTCGACTGAAGATCATCTTGAGAATAAATGTTATTTCTCGACATGGCGGCAAGAGGGTAGGATCAAACTTCTCTGCACGATGAAGCTAACTCAGGAATGGAAGAAATATTTGCGTGGATCATAGATTTGGAGTCTTGAAGATATATATATATATATATATATATATATATATATATATATATATATATATATATATATATATATATATATATATATATATATGAGGCGATAGTCATACAGTCAACTCAATTACGAGTTTCAATGAAACCCTAGGCTTCAAGGATCGATACGAAAGACGCGGAGTAAAATAACACACTGGGGACTGAACATCACGGTCAAAGGATGGGCCACGCGGCCTTGTACACGTCATGAATTCTCAGTCGTGTTATGTTACTTCTCGTGAAATCGACAAGTCATGATGAATTTGGATATATGGACATTGGTCCATGTCATGGATAAGAGGAAACCGACGATTAACAAAATGTTCATCATTCAGAAGAAAAGTCTAATTGAAGTAAAGTCTTTAAACAGTCAAAAGAAAGATATCCACTATGAAGACTAAAAAGGGAACGCTCTACCATCTACAAGAAGATGGAAGTAAAACTACTCGTCGGACTCATCCGAATTGTCAGCTTCATCGCCACTGCCCTTCTCGGAATCATCTTCTTCAGAGTCACATTCAGGATCATTGGTGAAGTCCAGTGGACGGAAGATAACATCATCATCTGAATCCGAATTATCTTCTGTCGCAGCTTCAACTTCAATTTTCTTCATCGTCCTCCGATGTTCTCTTTCATATCGATCAGGCTTAATGTAACGCTCATATGGTTCCCATGTGATCTCTCCTTCGGAAGCATCAGCATCAGAATCAGAAGGCATCCCATCTAAGAATTGACGCTTCTCCTCAACCCTCTGTCTCTTACGCCGGATGCGATCTTTTTCACGTTGACGGGCATCCTCCTTTTTGTCTTCGGCTCTTTTATTTTCGAGTTCAGCAAAAGAGACTCTTCGCTTACCCAAAGGAACATTAGTCTTCGCCCCTTCCTGGGTAACCCTAGCCTTTGATTTCGCTACAGGAGCATCGGAATCCTCATCAGAAGAGCCATAGGAAGAAGAGGAATACCAGTAATCATAATTGTTGTTACTGTTGGTCGGCATTTTCTGGAACCGGAAGATCAAAGATTACTACTATGTAAACAAACCAACATCAGCAAAAATGGTAACTCTTAACTCTTACCTTTTATACTTCCACTAACAATAGTGATAGTAATACTAGAGTTAACACCCCAAAATCGTTCGTCTCTTCGAAAACTGCAAAAAACGAACGAAACTTTATTAATTTCCGAAACTGATTTTTCATAAAATCACGGACACAATTTCCATAATGTGAACATTCACACAACTGACCTATGAAGTTTACAACAATAAAAATTTTTATCATAAATATATTGTCTATCTTCGAAGGTTCCTCAAAACCCACGTTTTTGATTTTTCGAAAAAAACAGCAATTAACGCAACTTGCATATATAAATTCTCAAAGAATTTTATCTAATGAAAACAAATTCATGCAAATAAAATATACCATCATATTTTACACAATATATGTCACGGCTACATACATATATAAAAAAAAATTATTTTTCCTTCGTATCGTCGTTATTTGTCTTTAAAACGAAGGTTTATTTCAAAAAATATTGTGAAAGCTCACATCTCATACATATAATAAAGTTTTGTATTTACATGAAAGCTCATAAGCAAAATTTTATCACTGGACACAAGTTCATCATACATATTTTCCTTCGTGTCATCGTTATTTGTCTTTAAAACGAAGGATTATTCCGATTTCATGAAAATTCTCTTCTTTTATGATAAAACCGTGGCACACATGAAAGCTCATACACTAAGTTTTATCACTGGACCTAGGTTCATATTAAAAAAAAATCTCTCCTAAATCAGGGATTATAGTTAGTTTTCAAAACTAACGATCGAACGAACATACGTTTTCAAAAACGAGGGTTTTTCATAAAACTCACACTAATATACACACATGTATATAACTTAATCATGATCAAAGCATGAACAACTCATGAGGATCATAAAAAAAAAGACGTACCTGGGAGCGCCGGCCGGAATTTGGCCGGCGGCGACTGGCGGCGGCGGCGCTGATCCAGACGGTCTTCTCCTGCTGCTGGCGTGAAGGTGCCGAGGCGGTGGAGAACTAGTCGTGGAAAAAAAAGGATTAATCCCTTTTATATCAATTTTATTTCCAAAACCTAATTTTCTAAGGATTTCCTTATTGGGCCCGACCCGCGAATCCTAACCGACCACAGACTCGTCGTCCAAACCAGCGGTTCAACACCAATTTATGCTCATCAAACGATGCTCCAATCATGACATTGAAGCTTTTATCAAGTCGTAGTTTCCTCATGCTCTTTAAATCCGGTAACGTCTCAACTTATGACTAAGTTCAATCACTGGTATTATTATTTATGGCTGGAAAATCACCATTTAATGCTGACTGAGGAACACAGCTTTCCTCAGTAAGCAGGGGACTTAATGTAGATGGTGGATTTTCGAAAAAGGATAAAATTGTAAACTCATAATTATACGAAGCTCTGATTCAGCAATCATACGTGAGTGTTGAGACACGACTCTCTCATCGAATTCTCAACGGAGAGTACTTTCTCTCATAGTACATGTGGATATGTAGTCTCACGACCGGATAACGGCATATCTCAGGAATACTGAATACTTTCAGTGATTATTTCTATATAACATCACATGATGGACGGCTCCTAGATAGCTTGCTCTGCTAGTATAGAGCGATAACGTCTTCAGGAACAAACAACGAGTTTACCCTGACTATATAAAGGATATGACTTACCGACAAGCTCATATCGGGATGATTAATGCTCCTAGACAGCTTGCTCTGCTAGTATAGAGCCACAAAGTTAATTATTCCTAATTACAATCGCTCATATTCCATGGTCGAATCCACGACTGGTCCCATGGAATGACAATAACAATTGTTCTGATTCTATGATCGAATCCACAGCTTGATCTCATAGAATAGCAATAACTATATTATCTCATTACTCCGATTTCATGATCGAATCCACAACTGGTCTCATAGATGGTAATAGATAAACCTTAATTACTCCGATTCTAAGGTCGAATCTACGATCCCATGGAATGGTAATGCTCACTTTATTATTCTGAATTCGTAGTCGAATCCTCAGCTGATCCTATGAATTAATAATAAACATCTTATTACTCAGTTTTGTGAATTATTCTCCACTGAATTCCACAATTAGTAATAAATAATCAACAACCGGGCGCCTAAGCTACCTCTAAGTAAGTCCCGATTCATTCCTTGGTCCCAACCGGCCCCACACCCCACGGTCCCTTATTATTTTATTATTATTATTATTTCTCTAATTTCATGAAAAAACTCCTTGATTTCATGGTATTTTTGCACAAATCATCAAATAATAATAAAATAAAATAAATTATGAAAACTTGTGGGACCGGGCCTTGGCCGGACGGCCATGCCCTAGCCGGTCCCACATGCCCATTTGTTTTATTATTTTATTATTAGTTTTCCTTGAATTCATCAAATTCCTTGATTTCATGGTATTTCTCTCAAATTAGGAAAAATTCCCTCAAATCATCAAAATACCTAAAAATATTATAAAATTAGGGAAACTCGTGGGACCGTGCCCTAGCCGGCCGACCATGCCTTCCACGGTCCCACACGCCCTTTTTTTATTATTTTAATATTTTTTGCTTCCTTGAACTCATGAAAACTCCTTCAATTCATGGAAACTCCCAAAATTCATCAAATTTCTCAAAATTCATGAATTTTTCATAAAATCATCAAAATATTATAAAATTAAGGAAAAGGCACCACAGGACCGTGGTCACGACCGGCCGACCATGCCTTGACCACGGCGGTCCCACGCCTCCTCATTCCTTATTTTATAATTATTTTTCATCATCTCATGGTGTTTTCCTCAGTTTCGTCGAAACCCTAATTTTGGCATATTTTCTCGAATGGATGCTCAATTGCACGCCAGAAAATATCAAAATTCTCAGGACTGAGACACGGACGCCTTGGGGACACGAGCACACTATCTTGACCGACCAAGATTGACTCTTTGGCTCACGGAAGCCGGTCCCATCAATTTTCACAGTTTTGACCTAATTTGCACAATTGCTCGTATTAGGTCCAAAACTCTCCCAAACACTTTGGATGTTCATGAAGTGATCGTCAGGCGGTCACGAGACAACCAAGGGAAGGTTTCATGACTCCATGGTTGGTCCCTCGCCTCGTCATAATTAATTAGGTTTTCTCACCTAAGGCTCAGACGAGTATTTTCGAATAAATGATTAAGCCAACATTTAATCATTCCTTCACCAACAAATCGTCAAATCTTCAGGAGTTCTTCGTATTTGCTCACGTGAGCATATGGACACTACATGGTTGATCCACGGTCCCATGTAATTGCTCCCTCCTTCGTCCCATGGTTGAAATTCTGACGAACCATGAATTGATCAAATTAGGGTTTCTGAATCCAAGGATTATCATTCCAGATTCTAACCTTAATAATTTTATGACGACCTCATGGTCATTAATTTTATTAATTATGCTCGGTTCAACGACCAATATTCTAATTAATATTTTTGGTACGCTACCAATCATCCATCAGACGAGCAACACATGCTCAGACGACCAAATATTCAACAATTCATCACATGAGAAACACTTGCTCAGATGATAAATATTTGTTCAAACCAAGGAATATTGGTTCAACAATCAATATTCAACGATCCACCGAATGAGGAATACTTGCTCACTTCATCGTAAGAACTATACCCCTGTCTCATGACATGTTCAATTCACGAGTTTCAGAACATCATGTTCAACTCAACGACTACATGGACTCATCGTCCCATTAAACCACGAAGTCATCAATTGACTAACAAACCACGAGACGTCAATCATGTCACTTGGGGGGATATCACTTAGGGTTTTGGTCTGGCGGTCTACAGCACGTGTGTTCAAACACACGATGGAATGTGAGCAAGTCGTGCAATCAATTGAAGGAATTCACGAGGTAGTGGGTGGAAAATCGACCAAGTCTCCACACGTTGAGCAACTGGTTTCAAACACGATCTCCACTTCCCCACTCCTTGATTCCATCAACTGTCACACTTCATGGAATCATGGTGTCTACAATTCCATCAATATAAATAAGTCTCTGAATCATGATTGAATCATCATCAGTATCATCAATCTCACGTCTCATCGACAACACGAGATCATCAACTCATCAATTGAGCAACTACTCTCAATTGAGCAATTTCAATCACTCAGAGCTTATCGTATTCGGAATTCACACACCCACAATCTTTGATTACCATCGATTCCACACATTTCCCAGCTTCCCTCCTACAGATCAACCCATCCTCTCTTGTGACCGAATTTACTCTGGAACGGTCATTGTCTTGATTTAGGCCGGAGTACTACAGATTGATCTCTCGAATCTAAATCACCCCCTTTGCAGCGGTGCATCTGTGTGAGGTTTAACATTTCGCTCGGTTTGAGGATTCTCCTCCGTACGGTCGTCTCCTCAATTCCCTAAAAACCAGCAAATCGTTTTCCCCATCTACAACAGGGTTCGTCTATATTCAAGATTGAAGAATCTTCCTCTTTAACAGGAATAGACGAGACAAAACTTTTATTTCTAGTGACGCGTTTATCAGAGATAGTACTCTTTTCCATAGAGTCAGATCGCTTACAAACACAGATTGATAAGGTCTTTAATGTGTTTGCCTGCTCTGATATCAATTGAAAAGGCGGGGGTACAACAACCACACCCAATATTTCTCTTAGCAATCTGTATGGACAAACTCCAATATACTTTCAAGAGAATCAACTAAACTCGATCTTAAGAAAGTATATTAAAGAGTTATATCTCTCTTTCTTGATTCAATTCTTTCTCAAGCAAATAGAAATCTGCGAGTCTAATTGAATACAAGAGACATCACTTGAACGGTACCAAAGACCAATGTTCAAGTATCAATCAATTTCAATCAACAACCAAAGGTCGGATTTCCAATTGATTGATTCAAACGCACAACCTGTGATATTTCAATTATATAACAAAATATAATGCGGAATAGAAATAACACAGACACCAGAATTTTGTTAACGAGGAAACTGCAAATGCAGAAAAACCCCGGGACCTAGTCCAGATTAAACACACACTGTATTAAGCCGCTGCAGACACTAGCCTATTATAAACTAACTTCGGTCTGGACTATAGTTGAACACCAATCAATCTCACACTGATCCAAGGTAAAGTTATGCTCCTAAGTCTCTGATCCCAGCAGGATACTACGCACTTGGTTCCCTTAACTGATCTTACCCACAACTAAGAGTTGCTACGACCCAAAGTCGAAGACTTTAATAAACAAATCTGTATCACACGGAAAAGTCTACATAATAGATAAATCTGTCTCCCACAGAAATACCTACGAGTTTTGTTCCGTCCTCTGATAAATCAAGGTGAACATGAACCAATTGATAACCCGTACTTATATTCCCGAAGAACAGCCTAGTATTATCAATCACCTCACAATAATCTTAATCGATGCGGCGAAAGAAGATATTGTGGATTCACAAACGATAAGACGAAGATGTTTCTGACTACTTTTGTATCTTGCCTATCGGAGATATAAATCTCAAGACAATCGTTACGATTGTACTCAAAACGATTGAATCAGCAAGATCAGATCACACAACTACGAGAAAGTAGTATCGGTCTGGCTTCACAATCCCAATGAAGTCTTTAAGTCGTTAACCTGGTTTACAAGAAGAAACCTAAGGTTAAAGGTGAATCGACTCTAGCTAATACAACTAGTATCACACATGAGGTATGGGGATTAGGTTTCCCGGTTGCTAGAGTTCTCCCTTATATAGTCTTTCAAATCAGGGTTTGCAATCAATGTTAGCTTGGTAACAAAACATTCAATATTCACCATTAGATGAAAACCTGATTAGATTCAAGCTAATATTTTTCAATGCTTAGATCGAAAACTTATCTTGTTACACACAAATGAAATGTACTATTTTGGGTTTATGTAACCGTACCCAAACTTGAACATTTGTTGGTTCAACAATAGTTAACCAATGGTTAGCCATATGAGCACTTTCATATCAACCATATTCTTCTTCACCATAACTAGTTCAAATGACTCAAATGAACTAGTTAGAGAGTTGTTCAATTGCAAGGAAATCTTACGTAACTACACAAGACATAATCAAAGCAAAAATGATTCGATTCACTCGAATCGGTTCATGAACTATATAGCCACGGTTTGCATTTAGAATTCCTTAGTTAATATAAATAAGTTCACAAACAATCGTCTTTAGATATAACCAGCTTAAGTTCGCAGACTTAGTTCGCGAACTTAAGTTTCTGGAAGGAGTTCTCAAACTCCAGCAGATTTTCTCTGGTCGAGAACTTCCGCCAGTTCGCGGACTGAGTTCACGGCTCTTGTTCCGGTTTTCTTGATCAACAAAGTTCGCAAACTTCGGTTCAAGGAAAAAGGACTTATACATATATGTGTTAACACACAATGCTTATATCCATCATTGGTTATTTAATCTAAACTCTCATTTCAACCATTGAAACATTCTTAGAGGACATTTCGTCAAAATAAGCAATTTTCAAGGTGATTGAAATGTATCATGACTTTCATCACTAGGTAAAGATGAACTTGGCCAAAGCAAAAGCTTAGCAATACATATTTCGAGAAATAGATAGGCGAGATAAAATTGGCTCGAACTAGCAAGTGTGTATAATCAAAGTCTATATAGTAAAACGACTTTGTCTCAAAATAGGAGATAGAGTAGATAGACTTTTGAGTGATAGATAAGTTCAAGTCTCTACATACCTTGTAGTCGATGAAGATCCGCCAGTTCTTTGAGCAGTCCTTCGTCTTGTATGATGATTTCCATGGAGTTTTTAAGCTCAACTATAATTTCTATCATAGTCCAAAACTTAGTTATAGTAGACTAGAAATGAGGACTTATAGTTTTGATCACTAACATTGACAAACATGCTTGAGATAGCAACGCATGCGTGTTCGACCGAGCAATGCTCTAACAAGTATGACATTGTATAATAATGATTGAGAACACCTGTTTTCTTATTGTTATCATTACGGATCTTCAACAACAATGAAGTTGAAAAATTAAAGGAAGTTGAAGAGCCGAGGAAATCAAGCATGATGGATCAGAAGCTACAAAATTTTATTTATTTTGTAATCCATATGTAATGATAGTTTTGTCACTAAAATTGACAAAAGGGGAGATTGTTAGAGCATTGCTCGGCCGAACTCGCAAATATTGCTATCTCAATCTTGTTATCAAATTTAGTTGATCAAAACTATATCTTGAATTCTAGTATACTTATATCTATGTCTCGGATTAGGATAGAAGCATGTAGTTGAGCATTAAACTTCATGGCATTCACCATTTGAAGAATAAGATATATCGAAGACTTTGGAGGAACATCGAAGATAAAAGGTATGTGAAGGCTAAAACTTATCTATCACTCAGAAGTTTATTTAATTCTATCTTCTAACGAGACAATGTCGTGTAGTTATATAGACTTTATATTATACACATTGAAATTTTGAGTCGAGTTTATCTCGTTAGTATATTTCTCGTAAGGAGGGTCCAAGAGCATAGCTCAGTGATATCCCATCAACTCAAGTAAGGAGTAAGTCAGGGGTTCAATCCCCGCCGTATAGGTTTGTAATAGATTAGTTGTATAATGGGTTTGGTGGCGTTGGGTCTGGCAGTGGGGAAAATCCAACTGGCTGGATTCGGGTAGGGGTCTGGCTCCGGCTTTTGCGTATCAAAAAATAAAAATAATATATATATATATATATATATATATATATATATATATATATATATATATATATATATGAGTATAAAGCTTAGAATGCTTCATCATATACTTGACAACTTTGGTTATGAACAATTCATTTGTTGAAAACTAAGTCAAGTTGATAATGTGAAAATTACCTTGAACATCTTACATGATATGTGTGAGACAGTCATTTGATGTTAACTCGAGATGTTTCGTATTGATCAAACAATCATTTGAAAATTACTTGAATCTAGTGGTATGTGATAGATTACCATTTTTGTTCTTCTAAGGATGTTTCAAATCGATTATCGAGAGTTTTAGAACTACTACCAAAATATGGAGATAGCATGGTATGCATACCATGTATGCGAACTGTAAAATACTAGTCGGGTCCGAAACTCTTGCTTGAGAACTGTGTTTGAGAATAGGTTGATATGTATGTGTCCGTAACTCTTGTTTGCGAATTATGTTTGCGAACAGGTTTACTTGTTGGGTCAGGAACGATAGTTTGCAAACGGAAAGACTACGCAAGGTCCGAAACTGTAGTTTGCGAACTCAATGGTTAATTAGGTTCTAAATTTGCAGTTATGACAAGTTGTTCACATAATTTGTATGCAAACTATTTTTCTATAACCATGAACTCAGGTTCGTTTGCGAACTCTGTTTGCGAACTGAAGTGCCTGAATTTCAATGCCTTTAAGGTATACGAACTTAGTTTGCAAACCATGGCATTAGGTTCATGAATTGGTTCTTGTATAAGTACTTCGTACACATATAAACCAAGCCGAACTTGTTTCAAATGCTTCACATATATTTCCATGAGATATTGAGCGTTTGAACAACTCTCTTAAAACACATTTAGATATATTTGATCATCTATCACAATTGGTTGATTATCAGATTGAGTCTAGAAGTGTGTGATGAAAATAGCTGAGCCAAAAGTGTTCACATGGCTAACTTCGGTTAACTATTATTGATATAACTCGATATACACATTTAGGTACGGTTCATCCATATATGAATATAAGTATATTTCATTTGTGAATATCAAGCTATACCATCTAACGGTGGAGATTGATTGCTTATTTTCTAAGAAATCTTTGCTTGAATGTCAAGTCAGGTTTTTATCTAACGGTGAATATTAATTGCTTTGTTAAAAAGCTATCTCATCTTTGATTGTAAGCAACCCTGATTTGAAAGACTATATAAGGAGGAACTCTAGCAGCTGGGAAACCTAATCCCGACACTTGCTTGTATCCTAGTTGCAACCTAGAGTCGATTCTCCATTAACCTAGGTTTTTAGTTCTTCTGAAAACCATTATTAGGTTTAATGACTTAAAGACTTCGCTTGGGATTTGTGAAGCCAAATCCACCTATTTTCTCTGTAGTTATGTATCTTGATCTTACTATTATATCGTATTGAGTTTAATCTTCTCTAAGATTATCTCGAGTTCTATCTCCGATAGGTAAGATCTAAAAAGTAATCACGTCTCAGACTCTTATGATTCTGAAAAAACTTCTTATGTTAGTCAGTCAGGTTATTGTGAGGTGACTAATATTTCAAGGCTGCAGTAAGTGCTATAAGACTGGATTATCAGTTGTGTTTCTTGTTCACCTTTACCTTTATCTAAAGACGGAAACCAAAAATAACAGACTTATTTGTGGGAGACATATTTGTTTATAAGTCTTCGACTTTGGGCCGTAGTAACTCCTAGACTATAAAGGAAGTTATCCGGGGGAAGCAAGTGTGCATGGTCTTGCGAGATTCAAGAGGCGTAAGGAACGCGATTGTACCTTAATTGATGTGATACTGGGTTAGGTCTCAACTACATTCCAGTCCGAAGTAAACTTGTAGTATTTTAGAGACTGTAACGGCTTAATACAGTTTGGTATTCAAGTCTGGACTAGGTCCCGAGGTTTTTAAGCCGTATACTAGAAGCAGTGTGAGAAAAACTCAAATGGTACCATAACGACTTTACCATCCGAGTTTTTCTCACACCAATCAAGTTCACGGATTTATATCTGTTTGATATACTGATTGTGTTGAGAAAGAGATAAACTATCTTCGGATTATCTTTATAAACTCCTTGATGAATGCATTTAGCTTCGGCTTTATTATGGCATCTAAATAAGTTAATATGGTATTCTCTTTTGGTCATGGACTATCTCTGTGAAAGTTTCATGAGGATCCCACCAGTTTTCGTACCTTTGCCAATTTATATTGACAAAAGGGGGAGAATTAATGTGTAGTGTGATACTACAAATACATATGGTTTACGGATCATTATGTATGGGGGGTTGGTTTTCATGTTGAGATGAAGTATTGACTAAGGGGAGTGATGCATATCACCATAGTATTATTGTCAAAGTTGTGATACAATTGGATTTTGATGCTGTGTAATAATATTATGACACTGTATAACAATGATTGAGAACATTTTGTTTTATCATTGTTATCGCTACGGATCTTCAACAACTGTGGTGCTGAACTTACAACCTTTAGGATCATGGAGTACTTGGAAGTGATGAAGATTTCGAGTCGCGTTGAAGATGCCAAGGAGATCAAGCATTTGGATGAGAAGCTACAATTTCTATCTATTTTGTAATCCATATGTATTGATAGTTTTGTCACTAAAATTGACAAAGGGGGAGATTGTTAGAGAAATGCTCGGTCGAACTCGCATACGTTTCTATCTCAAGCATGTTTGTCAATGTTAGTGATCATAACTATAAGTCTTGATTTCTAGCCGATTTATAGATGTCTCGGACTAGGACATAGATAGTGTAGTTGAGCTTAGATTTCACAGAGTACATCATTTGAAGACGAAGAACTACTAAGGGGAGCTTGTGGATCTTCTTCGACAAAAGGTATGTGGAGACTTGAACTCATCTATCACTTGGAAAGTCTATTTCTACTATCTCCTATATTAAGACATAAGTCGTGTTACGATATAGTTTTCTCTTTACACATTTGAGATTTCGAGCTGAGTATATCTCGCTTACATATTTCTCGAAATATGTGTTGGTAAGCTTTCTCTTAGACCAAGTTCATCTTATATCATGATAAAATTTCCGAGTAACATCTTACATGGTTTGTGTGATACAATCATTTGATGTAGGCTTGGAATGTTTCGATAATGATTATTTCAATATCTTGAAAATTGCTTTGATGCTAATAGTGTATGAAAATGGATATTGTCATTATAGAAGAATGTTTCAATAATTGAAATAAAGAGTTGAGAATGTAACCATGTTTGGATATAAGCGTACCCGTACGCATACTGGCGGAAGTTTTCGAACCGAAAATTTCTGCTGAGTTTGGAAACTTTACAAACTCAAATATGGCTGCTTAGGTACGCATAACCGTACGCATACTTAAGCTGGTTACTTTGTCAAATCGGTCAGTTCATGGACTTAAACATTTAAATCATAAGGAATGCAATCTTTGCAAACCGTGGCTATAATGTTCATGATTGATTCTAGTGAATCAAACTGATTTGGTTTCAATTGTGTTTTCTATAACAATTGAAAAACTCTTTAACTAGTTTCATTTGAGTCATTTGAACTAGTTATGGTTGAGATGAATAAGGTTGATATGAGAGTAAACATATGGCTAACTTTGGTTAACTATTTGTGAACCAACATGGTGTACACGTTTAGGTACGGTTACATAAACCTAAACGAGGGTACGTTTCATTTGTGTGTTACAAGCTAAGTTCGATCTAACAGTTGAAAGATATTAGCTTGGTTCAATCAGGTTTTTCATATAACGGTGATTATTTATTCATTTGTTACCAAGGTAACTTACATTGCAAACCCTGATTTGAAAACTATATAAAGAAGAACTCTAGCAACTGGGAAACATAATCCCCACACCTCCTGTGTGTTACTAGTTGCATAACTAGAGTTGATTGTCCTTTTACCTTAGGTTTCTTATCGAGACCCTGTAGGTTAACGACTTAAAGACTTCATTGGGATTGTAAATCCAGACCCAACTATCATCTTTGTAGTTGCGTGATCTGATCTTGTTGTTTTTATCGTGTTGAGTACAATTGAAATAATTGTCTCGAGATTTTATATCTCCGATAGCAAAGATAGAGAAGTAATCACAAACACCTTCGTCTCATCGTTTGTGATTCCACAATAACTTGTTTCGCTAGTCGATTAAGTTTATTGTGAGGTGATTGATAATACTAGGCTGTTCTTCGGGAATATAAGTCCGGTTTATCAATTGATTCCTATTCACCTTGATTTATCAAAAGACGGAACAAAAAACTCTTGGGTATATCTTTGAGAGACAAATTTATTCAATCCTATAGACTTTTCTGTGTGAGACAAATTTGTTTATCAAGTCTTCGACTTTGGGTCGTAACAACTCTTGGTTGTGGGTGAGATCAACTAAGGGAATCAAGTGCGTAGTATCATATTGGGATCAGAGACGTAAGGAACGCAACTGTACCTTGAATCAGTGTGGGATTGATTAGGGTTCAACTACAGTCCAGTCCGAAGTTAATTGGTAGTAGGCTAGTGTATGTAGCGTCTTAATACAGTGTGGTGTCAATCTGTACTAGGTCTCGGGGTTTTTATGCATTTGCGGTTTCCTCGTTAACAAAATTCTGGTGTCTGTGTTATTTCTTTTCCGCATTATATTTTGTTATATAATTTAAATATCACAGGTTGTGCGTTAAGATCAATCAATTAGAATATCCAACCTTGGGTTGTTGATTTACATTGATTGACACTTGAACATTGGTTTTGGGTGTTGTTCAAGTACTTCCTCCTATTCAATCGGGCTCGCAGATTTCTATTTGCTGATTGCGGATTGAATTAAGAGTTAGAGATATTAAACTCTTTGATATACTTTATTTAGATTGAGTCTGACTGTCTATTTGATTCTCTAGAAAGTATATTGGACCAAGTCCTCTCAGATTGCCAAACGAATTGTTGGGTGTGGTTGTTTGACCCCCGCATTTTCGCGAGCAGAAAGATAGATCTCTACAATCAAGACTACGGGATCTAAAAAATTTACACTGGATTAAAAATTACAAATGTGTATGCTTCATTGACCGACTTAGACAACTCCAAATTGAGTGATATTTTTTGAAAATGATAACCCAGTTTATTAGCTTCAAGGGTTGCGGTCAAACACCGGATTACGAAATCTTATGAGGTTTCTACAGCTTCCATAACAGACAACACGCAAGCAGAAAATTTTGTACGGGATTCTGAGTATTCATCATCCGTCCACCGTCTGCCCAGGTCTTTTTACCAAATCATCTATCAAGGTACCTCTACCTTCGACCACTTAGGTACTTATATCAAATTTCTCTACCTGGGTCCTCTATCTAGATCTTTCTAGAACAAGGGAAATGAAATGGGGAGTTAAAAAAAATACTGGTGACTGACGGTCCACAGATCAAGACGTCTGCTTCACTGTCCAAGACCTATGACTGGAACCGTGCCCACTTATATTGAAAACATAATATTCAAAGATGTATATATTGTATATATATTGTATATTTTGCCCTAGTGGAGAGACATGATCATAATAGTATGATCACAGTATTAAGGAATTAGACTACGAAGTATAACACTTATCTTTTGAACTTCGTAGATATGATATCGACATAATCTTGTATATTTATGTGTGTATAGGTATATGGTGAAGATTTCATCCTAGTAAACAGTTTTTACATTTGTTTAAAGGAAGTAGATTCACGAACTTGTTCCATGAATCGAAAGGGAAATCAATAGGTTTATTGGTCCGGCTATTCATTGCATCTTGGAATCGGTTCTACCACACTTCCAAACAAGTTTAGAATTGGTTCTACCAGACTTTAAATACTACTATGTGATTTGTCAAACTAAGTCACAATGGTTAGTTGTGATCGGTCCTACCAATTAATGATCGGACCCAAAAGAAATTTCTAGCTAGATTGTCCATTTTGTGGTGAACATGAACTGGAAGTTGCTGTGTTTGCATTACATGGTTTGCCGTTGGGATCATGGATGAATTGATGAGGAGCCATATACCTGATTGGTTGAGACATTTTGTCATCCATCCCTTGGACTTTCTTTCATTCTTTGTAAGAGTTGAGGATGAAAACCAATACGAAAAATCAGTTTACGAGGAAACCGCAAATGCAGAAAATGCAGAAAAACGCAACATCTTCACTTCAAGATAATAAGTTAAACAAAAATAAATTAAAGAAAGAGATTATTTCTTATTAAGGGATCAAACTTGGGAACCTTTACAAAGAGGTCTGAGATTTTTTTCTTATAACGGTCATTGAAGACATACCCCTCAATGATACAGTGTTCCGAAATTGGATCGATATGTATGTTATATGTTGTTCGACTTCCATACGGAGGGTCTAGACTACATAGAAGTTAATACAAGATCGGATAACTTTAGCGTCATGTTGTAGAATGTTCATAGCGACAAGTTTGGGCTTGGATATCTTGTAGTACAAGATATGGGCTTATAAGATGCAAATCGAATATGATATCCACACCTATCATTCCATTTTTGTTATTGCCATCATTTGGATTCTTTGAAAGTATTGTTGTACAACCTAGGTGGTATCAAACCCTTCCCTTCTCAATTAATTAATTTGTTATATTTGTGATTCCATTTTTATCGTCTATGTTTTACTTCCCACAGCACATCACCTCGAAGTTTTATTACGCTTTATGTAACACTTCCTTTTACGACCTCCAAGTTCTTCCTTTTACCACCAGACAAACACACATGTCTTCAATGTAGAGAACTACAAAAAAAATTGGCAAGATAATTACCCACAAAAAGTCAGACTTTTCTTATGGAAAGTCATTCACGGAAGATTATCAACCCTTAAAACCCTGCATACCAGAAACATTAGCAGTACTGAGATTTTCCCGATATGTTACCTATACCCATAACCTGTCCAATATTTCCTATTTGAATGTGACAAGGCAAGACAAACTTGGACTCTGCTCTGTGCACATCTAAATCATGCAATGATACAAATGACTCATACGACAGAATGACTCTACCTCCACAACCAATACCAGATGGTATTTGCCAATAACAAGCATGACACATCCACACGACAATCTCTAGACAACATCGGCAAAGAAGAACCTCTCATACAACAACAACTAATTCATTTAAAGTACCGCATAACTTTAATGAACTTATGATGATTGTAGACAGGAAAAAAGCATTCACAATTTGTTTTTCACCATCTGGAATATTTGGTTGGCAAGGTGTAGGATCAGAATCTCGCAACAATAATATCTTAGCGAAATTATCAACAACACAACAACATCGCAGAACAATTTCAGAAATGATATAAATAACGACGTCAGCTAAAATCATGAGAAAGATGTGATGGTCCTGCGAAAATTAGAGAGTTTGTGAGATTAGGATTTGTAAGGTTGCGAGAATTTCGCAAGTCATATCCTAAAATAAAGGACAGATTAGCTGTCATCCACTATGTATTTCCCTATAAATAGTCGTTCAGTTGTAAATGAAAGAGGGAGATCTTTTTTGAGTAAGAAACAAGTAAGTAGGAGAGAGAAAGTCTAGAGGAGAGGTCATTCTAGATTCCTTTATCTTTTCTTGTAAGAATATTCAAAGATTGATCAATAAAATTAAGAGCGTAAATCTAAAAATGAGTTGAGTAATAATGAAATCATATGAGGGGTGTAGTGTAGGATTTCCTGCAATTACATAATGGCGCTAGAAACAGGGAGATGAAGATCGAAAGTTGAAGATTGTTGTTGAGATTGTTCAAATCAAGAAAGTGATTAAATAAATCAGTGAACCAGTTAAAAGAAAAATGATTAGAATTAATGAAATGACAAAAGATTGGAGTGTAATATGATAACAAAAACAATGGTTAATGAATTCCATGAAAACATCAAAGGAAGAATACATAAACGAAATTTTGAAGGAAGGAAGGTTATGGCGGTAGAAAAGACATCACCCTTGAAAGATTGGGAAAAGCAAAAAATTACATTCATGGAGGCAGAAATACCAAAAGAAAATTTGAACCACACATCTCCATTGATTATTACAGTGCCTATTACGCGAAAAGAGAAGGAGACAACAACAAAATCCACGGGAGAATGGATATTGAACAGAACTTTAATCGATATAGGAAGTTCAGTGAATATAATATTTTATAATGCATTTCGGGGAATGGGATTTAAAGATGAAGAAATGTCCAGTTCAACATATTTTGTTCACGGCTTTGGAGAATCCACAACAAAACCTAAAGGAGAAATAGTGGTACGAATTCCACTTGGAGAGATCGAAACACACGTAACACTGTGCGTGGTGGATATGGAATCGCCATATATATGTTATTAGGAAGACCATGGATACATGCGATAAAAGTTGTAGTATCAACGTTGCATCAATGTATTAAATTCCCCACACCAAATGGAATAGGTGAAATCAGAGGAGATGTTGACAATGCGAAATTATGTCATCAAATTGAAGTAAAGCATTATGAAGGACAAGCAAAAAAGAAACAATTTCGCAGAAAGTTGGCAAAGGAAGCAAAGAAAGAAGAAGAATTTAGAGTATATATGATAAGGGCAAAAGAAGGCAAAGGAATACCCAGCGAAATTTCGGAAGAAGGAGAAGGACCTGTGAAAACAATAAAAAAACCAACACACCAATGGGAGAACCTAAACCCAGTTACACTGCCGCAGAACCAACAAAAGAAATAAACGTTGGGACTATAGAAGAACCTCTAATATTGAGAATTGGAACCAAAATGGATGTGGAAGAAGAAGAAAGAATGTTAACTTTTGCGAGAATATAAAGATGTTTTCGCAGGAAGCATGGATGAGATACCGGGAATAGATCCATCAATTGCATGCCACAAGTTGGAGATTAACAAAAATGTGAGACCATTTAAACAGAGAATAAGAAAAATTGCAACAACTTACCATTCCCAAATAGAAGAAGAACTACAGAAAATGCTTGATGCGGGAATCATAAGAGAAGCTAAATACCCAGAATGGATAGCGAATATGGTCATTGTCCCAAAGAAAAACAAAGGAATCAGGATTTGCATAGATTTCACTGATTTAAACAAAGCTTGCCCCAAAGATAGTTTTCCGTTACCAGATATTCCTCAAATGGTGGAATCCGCAGGGGAAATGATAGGTATCGTCTTTAGATGGGTACAAAGGGTATAACCAAATCCCTCTCGCTGAAGAAGATCAAGAACATACTGCTTTCTTTCGCCCCTAGAGGTTTATATTGTTACACGAAAATGCCATTTGGTTTGCGAAATGCGGGAGCGACATACCAAAGAATGGTAGAGAAGGTGTTCGCAAAATGGATACACAAAACATTAGAAGTATACGTGGATGACATGTTAGTAAAGAGTAAAGAAGCTAAAGACCATGTACAAGACCTGAGGGAGATTTTTGAACAAATGCGGCAGTATAACATTAAATTGAATCCTGAGAAGTGTACTATTGGAGTTGCATCGGGAAAATTTTTAGGCTACATTGTATCAAAGGAAGGAATACAGGTTGATCCAGAAAAAGTGCAAGCAGTTCGTGACATGCCAACACCAGCAACAATAAAAGATGTACAGAAGTTGAATGGGCTTCTAGCTTCGCTGGGGAGATTCATTTCGCGATCATCAGACAAATGCAAATATTTTTTCGATATACTCAAGAAGGGTGCGAAATTTAAATGGACTGATGAATGTGAAAAAGCTTTTCAAGGGATCAAAGAACATCTTATGAATACAACTATTTTACAAAAACAGAATCAGGAGAAGAATTATTGATCTATCTTGCGACGACGTCGCATGCATTAAGTGTTGTGTTATTGCGAGTAGACGCAGGAGTGGAGAAACCCATTTATTACATTAGCAAAACTTTTAATACTCTGCCGAGAAGAATTACTCAAAGATTGAGAAGTTAATCTTAGCATTAGTTTATGCATCATTTAAGCTCCGCATATATTTCAAGCGCACAAGATAAAGGTATTAACAAAAGTACCAATTGAATCAGTGATGAAGAATTCTAAAAGATCAGGAAGAGTGGAGAGATGGAATGCACAAGTAGGCCACTTTGATATTAAATATGAAATTTTGTCTTCACCAAAATCACAAGTTGTTGCAGATTTCTTGGCAGAATTTCCTTTAGAAGAAGATGAAGCGTAGAAGAAATGATGGATATAGAAGAAGAACACGGAGATCCAAAAGATTTATTAACAGAACCAAATAGATGGGAGATATTGGTAGATGGATCATCAAATGGAGAAGGAAATGGAGTTGGAATTGTTTTAATTTCGCCAGAAGGAATAAAGATGGCTTTTTCATTCAGATTGGAATTGCATCCACTAATAATGAAACGAATATGAAGCTGTGATACATGCCTTAAAATTCGCAATAGAAATGAAACTAGAAAATGCCAGGATCACTAGTGATTCGCAGCTAGTTATTCGCCAAATAAAGGGAGAATATACTACAAATGAACCATCCTTGAAGAAATATAAGAAGCTTGTTGAAGAATTGTCAGCGAAAATCCCAAAAATAAAATGGAGGCACATTTCAAGAAAGGATAACAGACTCGCAGATGCTTTTGCTTTCATCTCAAGCATGATGACAGATCCAACTGCGAGATACATAAAAATACAAACACTTCTGTCACCATCAATCAATAAAGAAGAAGAAGAAGTGGATGTGATGATAATAGACAATGAAGAAGAAGAACAAACGAACAATATCGCAGACTGGAGAATGGAACTTCATGCATATTTGGCGAAAGGAGAAACACCAAGAATTAGATTAGAAACACACAAGTTAAAAAGTCGCGCAACGAATTATGAATTAAGAGATGGGCTGCTATACCGAAAATATTTTAAAGGACCTTCACTCAGATGTTTGACACGAGAGGAAGGAGAAAAAGTGCTAAAAATGTTACATAGTGGGGATGCTGGCAATCATAGCGGGGGAAGATCTTTGGCACATAGAGCAAAAATGCAAGGCTATTACTGGCCATACATGCACGAAGATGCAAAACAAATATCAAGGCGCTGCGAAGATTGTCAGCGGCATGGAAAGAAAATACATGCACCTGGAGCACCGTTATCATCTTCAACCAGTGTGTGGTCTTTTGGAAAGTGGGGCTTAGATATTGTGGGGCCATTTTTACCAGGTTCTGGACAAATAAGATATTTAATAATCGCAACAGATTATTTCACAAAATGGACAGAAGTGAAAGCAGTACAACATATTCGCGACAAAGATATCTTTACATTCATATTCGAAAATATCATTTGCAGATTTGGAATTCCTGCGCAGTTGGTATCTGATAATGGGAAACAATTTGAAGGACAAAATATATAAATGCTACTTAATGCATTCAAGATAAAATGTGGAAAGTTTACTCCTTTATATCCACAAGCTAATGGGCAGGTAGAAGCAACAAACAAAACAATTACAGATATATTAAAGAAGAAATTGGAAGGACATCACAGAGCATGGTGCGAACAAGTACATAATGCAGTATGGGCTTATAAAGCTACTAGAATGTCACCTTTTTGTTTAACATACGGCGTTGAAGCGGTGTTACCAACAGAAGTTGTTATTCCGACAACAAAAAGAGAAGCTTGGGAGAAAAATCTTAGTGCGGGTTTGATTTTAAATTAACTTGATGAATTAGAAGAAAGAAGAGAAAAAGCTTTACAACATATGGAGAATTCCGGAGCAGAGCTCACCAATCACCGAAAAAAGTTCTAATTAAGCCTGCCATAACGCGCTTGCCCGGGTGATATTATCAGCGAAGATTAGCCCGAGAATATAATAAACGTGTCAAAGTACGCGAATTCCAACCAGGAGATTTAGTTCTGCGAGAGACACCAATATATCAGCGAGAAAATGGTGGAAAATTAGCGAAAAATGGGATGGACCTTACATCATTAAGGAGATAGTTGGAACAGGAGCTTATAGATTAATGGATCCATAAGGTAGAGATGTTGGTCATAGAATTGACAGACCATAGAACAGGTTGTACTTAAAAAGATATTATCCGTAAGAAGCTTTGAGAAGTTATAGATTCTGAAAGAATAGTTGCAAGATTATTCATATCAAAACAAGATCATGATGTGCGAAATTTTCGCAGAGATAATCACAGAACAATGACATAAAAGAAAGGGGCGAACCTTTATGGCGTACACCCTAGTTCGCGAATAAAATTTCGCAAGAGGCAAATGTAAGACCTAAAGTACGTCATATTAGGGGGTACCTGTTGCATGGCTCAGGGAAAGGCTACACCGCCACCGGAACCTGAGTCATGGAGACTTGGGGTCAATAAAGCCCATCCGGGAGAGGCACCTTGGATTCTCAGCTTAAGCATATGACTTGGGTTGGGCGACTAAGGTAATAAGGACTCTCCCAAGGAGTGCAGATCTGATCAAGGCGCCGAGGTACACGGTTGAGTCAAGAGTGTCAGGGACGTTTGAACCGTACCTTGCCATTCTTGACAAGTCTTGGCTTATACTGCACTCGGCCCGAAGAAAACCCCACTTAGGGTGCAGTCTCGTAACCATAAGCCCTATAGGTAAAAGGGATAAGAGGCTACGAAAATAACTGGTTGTTGTTAAGACTGGATGAGAGGAGATAACCTTGTATGGTAGAAGTTGGTAGGCCTCAAAGATGGGTATATAAAAATGAAGCGCAATGAAAACGCGGGCCTACAGTAATACCGCAAGTGCACGGTTGTCAGTTATAGCTCGTGCAAGTACGGGTCGATCCACAGAGACTGGGTGTGTTTTGTAGTTTCTAGCTATTTTGGGTTCTAAATTTGCTAATGGGCTTTGAATACCAAAGGGTCTTGAATATCAATGGGCTTTGAATACCCTTTGGAACTGTTGGGCTTGGAATTGAACTTGGGTTCAATGGAGTGAACTGAGCCTTGGGCTCAGTTGGATGAGCCTCAGGTTAAGCTAGGCTTTTCTTGTTCTGAACCTATTTCTGGGCCTTTGGTTGTGAACTAAACCTTGGGCTTTGTAGCTTATGACCTGGGCTTTGGTTAAGTTCAGTGGACTGATGGGCTTTTGGTCTTAGAAAGTGAACTGCACTGGGCCTTGGGATTAAACCTGGGCTTTTAGCCTTTGGTTTCAATGAACTGAACTTGGGCTCAGTGTTGAAGTGAGCTTTGGGCTCAGTTGCAGCAGCAGCAGACAGGGAAAAGGCAGCAGCAGTAGGACTTAGGCCTTAACCAGCTGCAGCAACAGCAGCTGCAGCAACAGCAGCAACAGCAGGGGAAGCAACAGCAGCAGTAGCACAAGCAAGGAAGAAAACAGTGGGAAAACAAGGCAATAAAGCAAAGGCAATGCAGTAAATAAAACAAGACAATGACTAACAGCAAAGAACTAAACAACAACAATGGAAGTGAACCAAGGCCTAAGCCAAGGGCAGGGAAGATGAGAAGCTATCAGCGGTGACAATGCAAGGCCAAGGGAAGAATACAGTCATACAAATAGAATGGGAAGAGAATTAGCTTGCTATGAGCAGTAATTTCTCCCAATGCTCAATCAACACATTGCATCCTAAGCATACAAAAATGGAATGGCAAGATAATCAGCTTGCTATGAGCACTGATTTCTTCCATTGCACAATCAGTTCAATGCTTCAAAGGTATCTAGCCTAGCATTCCATCAAACTAATAGCAAGTTTAACATAACAGGAGCATTAACAAATTAACAGGATCATCAACAGGATATGAAAATAAACACATTAACAGAAACATAAACAGGAATTAATTTAACCTAACATGATAAACTAACACTAACAGGGAGCAACAGGATTAACAGTAACATCAACAGAACATAGTAGACATGAACATAACTGAAATTGAACTGAAATTAAAAACATTAACAGGACATGAAAGTCCTGGATGCTGGCTATTCCAAGCATACCTTTACAACACACCCACAACCCTCAATTTATAGTCCACAGACACAATTAGGGTTTTACCCAAAAAAAAATTCCCAAATTAAAAACAGTACAATTAGGGTTCGGTTTTACCTAATTCACCTAATTCAATCATACCCATCTCCCTACTCTAGCTTCCCTATGCTCTCCCTAACAGAAATTAGGGTTTTCTATAAAAATCCCAAATATTGAGAAATTAGGGTTTCGTAAAATCTTACTTTGATGGCGCAATTTCTTCAATCAATCGCTGACCCATCCTTCCTCTTTCTTCTCTGCTCCTTCTCCATGTCTCTGTTGCGTCGAATCATAGCTATCAACCTAGTTCCTCGAGTTCACATGCCATCAGTGAGATGCGTGAAATGGATGAACTAACTTGACAGTTAGGAGAGATGGTGGCGTCTGTGATGTCGGGGAAGAGGGTGGTTTGGCAGACATGGTGGTACGGTAGAGCAGTTGTGGAGTTGGTGGAAGGGGAAGGCTCTGCTGTGGAGAAGTGATGGAGGAGAGGTCGACTGTTTTGGGAAGAAGGGTATTAGGTATTTGGGTATTAAGGTGTGAGGCAGGGATAAAGATTTTGATGTTTCGCGAAGATTAGCCGTGGGATGTGGAGCTGGTAGGTAGATCGGACGGTGATGCGGAGGCAAGCGAGGAGCGACCGTCGGATGAAGTGATACAACGAAACTAACGGTGCTAGATTAGGTTAGGTGCTGTAGTGTAAGGCGAAGATATCAAACTTTGATGAACAGCAAGGGAGCAACCGTTGGATTCAACTACCATCTAATCTGAAGGCTTGGAATTTCAGCGCTGTGGTGCTTGGCAGAGACTTCAGATTTTGATGCTCTATGAAGGAGCGACCGTCGGATGCTTCTGAGAGCTGATCTGATGGCTGGGAACGGAGGCGTTTTTGTGTGTAGAAAATGAGGTTGTGCGCACCATTCTTCGCGGCTTCCTTGGGTGATTTCTCCCGGCTTTTCACTACTTCTCTGCTCTTTTTGCTCCGCAAGTCATCCAGACTTTATTTATTACCTAAAAATGCAAAATTAATTAATAAAAATATTTATTCTTGAAAACAATGAAAATACAGAATATGGGATAAAATGTAGAATTAATGCATAAAAGATGAGTTAAATGCCAACAAAAAGGGATAAATATATACAATATTTGGCACTCATCAAATACCCCCAAACCTGAATTTTACTTGTCCTCAAGTAAAACAAAACTAAGGAAATCCTAACTATACCACTGTCGCTGGTCTCTCGAATGCATTTAGCGTATGCACTAAGCCTTTTAAACCACTAAGTGTCCCTAGTGGACGAGTGAAGTCTCGTGAAGGTTTACCAGAGGTGTGCCTACAAAACCTAAGGACAAAATATGAGCTCATATTCCATCAAATGTGACATGTGCAAAACAGTTTAAGCTCACAGCAAAATGGAGATGTCAATCTAGCTATCAAAGGCACAATCCTAGCACTGATAACAAATAAAGACATGTGATAAGAGTGTAAAGTGTATCTACACATGTGTAAAGAAAGATCTGAAGTTATGACTACTAATCACCAAAAGATAGTTTCTCAGGCTAAGAACTGAGGTCGAAATCTAGCTAGCTGTCCGGACTTTACGAGAATTGTGAATGAGTTGGAGGTATTTCACAATTACTCGCATTGTACATCAATGGCATACACCCTCCTTGCTTATTACAATGAAACAACAAAATGACTATTTACATGACTCTTATTTACATTGACTACTCTCTTTTTATTTTTGGAACAAGAGATGATAGAATTGATAAATACTTGAATTTTTTTTGTATTTTTCTGATATTTTTTTTTTCTCTTTTTTTTTTCTTTTTCTGAATATATACATCGTTTTTTTTTTTTTTTTTTTTTTTTTTTTTTTTTTTTTTTTGAACAAAGAAACACTTTTGATACATATACAAAAGGAAACAAAAGATTACATGACACTTTGCAAGAGGTAGCCCTTTTTGATGCACCCAGTTAAATTCGATGGTTGTCTTTCTTAATGTAACCTCCACCTTCTATCCCAACCAACCAAAGAACAAGCTAGTCAAGTTTCGTTCAGTATTCTAAAGTGATTGGCAATCGTAACTTCCTATCAAACACCTTGAAGATCGAGGCCATACATGTATTGGTAGATCGTGCGCGTGCAAATTTCTTATCACTATGTGAATTGTGCTAGAATCAGGGTGCCTAAATATCTAGACTAAGACTCCTAATAATTACATATTTGCACAAGAGTCAACATTTCAAGGTAAATGAGCTCCATTTTTATGTTTTTATCATTTTTCTAATTTTTTTTGGAATTTTTCAATTTTTTCAAAAAGAAGGAGTTCGTTTTCAATTATGGCAAATTATCATGATATCTACTCTATACCCCCAAACCTAAACTAAACATTGTCCTCAATGTTTCAAAATATGGAAAGAATTAAAATGCAACATATGGAAAGGGACATGCTGAGTAGAGTAAAAGGAGAGAGAATACCCGATTTCGGCGAAAGCAGAATTAAAACTCCGTTATCCAAGGCAAAACTCCAACATATTCGGAGTCACAATGGATGAGCACAAAATATATACAAAAGGAAATTTAACTAACACATTATCTACAAGAAAATTTGGTTTTTAATGGGATTGGACTTTTTGGAAAAAATTTGGTTTTGTCGGGAGACATTTGGTTTTGGCGGGAAAAAGAAAAATTTTGGTTTTTTTTGGGAAACATTTGGAAAACTTTGGTTTTTATGGGAGAAATTTTTGGTTTTTGGTTTTTTATTTTATTTTATTTTTTTTTTTTAAAAAGAAAATAAAATTTGGTTTTTGAATGGGAGCAAGCCCACTGTTTGTCCTCTAATGGAATGGAAGGAAGGCTGCGGCCCACAATCGGTTACAAGCTCAGCTGGGTTTAAAAACCCATAATACAAATTACCAGTCCAAATTAAACAAGCTCACAAAAATTAAATACACAAGCCCAAAAATTAAACAAACAAGCCCACAAATAAATTATTACAAACCCAAAATAGAAAAATAAAAAGCCCAAAAAATTGGGTTAATTATTACAAGCCCACAATTAAAGAAATTTGGAAGCCCACAGGTTGGGTTCTCTCAATGGAATGGGTTTAGACTTACCTTTTTAGCACAGCCCAGCTGCTCTGATATTGTTGCAAAAACCCAGTTGGGTTTTGGTTCTTTTCCTTGGTGGCGTCCCAGCAGAGGAAAAACAGGTTCAGAACAGCAGGTCCAACAGCAAATGAAGTGAAGCAGATGCAGATGCAAATGCTATGCAATGAAATACAAAATAGCTAATAAAACAACAAGAAAAACACAGCACCAATCCCCGGCAGCGGCGCCAAAAACTTGGTAGGCCTCAAAGATGGGTATATAAAAATGAAGCGCAATGAAAACGCGGGCCTACAGTAATACCGCAAGTGCACGGTTGTCAGTTATAGCTCGTGCAAGTACGGGTCGATCCACAGAGACTGGGTGTGTTTTGTAGTTTCTAGCTATTTTGGGTTCTAAATTTGCTAATGGGCTTTGAATACCAAAGGGTCTTGAATATCAATGGGCTTTGAATACCCTTTGGAACTGTTGGGCTTGGAATTGAACTTGGGTTCAATGGAGTGAACTGAGCCTTGGGCTCAGTTGGATGAGCCTCAGGTTAAGCTAGGCTTTTCTTGTTCTGAACCTATTTCTGGGCCTTTGGTTGTGAACTAAACCTTGGGCTTTGTAGCTTATGACCTGGGCTTTGGTTAAGTTCAGTGGACTGATGGGCTTTTGGTCTTATAAAGTGAACTGCACTGGGCCTTGGGATTAAACCTGGGCTTTTAGCCTTTGGTTTCAATGAACTGAACTTGGGCTCAGTGTTGAAGTGAGCTTTGGGCTCAGTTGCAGCAGCAGCAGACAGGGAAAAGGCAGCAGCAGTAGGACTTAGGCCTTAACCAGCTGCAGCAACAGCAGCTGCAGCAACAGCAGCAACAGCAGGGGAAGCAACAGCAGCAGTAGCACAAGCAAGGAAGAAAACAGTGGGAAAACAAGGCAATAAAGCAAAGGCAATGCAGTAAATAAAACAAGACAATGACTAACAACAAAGAACTAAACAACAACAATGGAAGTGAACCAAGGCCTAAGCCAAGGGCAGGGAAGATGAGAAGCTATCAGTGGTGACAATGCAAGGCCAAGGGAAGAATACAGTCATACAAATAGAATGGGAAGAGAATTAGCTTGCTATGAGCAGTAATTTCTCCCAATGCTCAATCAACACATTGCATCCTAAGCATACAAAAATGGAATGGCAAGATAATCAGCTTGCTATGAGCACTGATTTCTTCCATTGCACAATCAGTTCAATGCTTCAAAGGTATCTAGCCTAGCATTCCATCAAACTAACAGCAAGTTTAACATAACAGGAGCATTAACAAATTAACAGGATCATCAACAGGATATGAAAATAAACACATTAACAGAAACATAAACAAGAATTAATTTAACCTAACATGATAAACTAACACTAACAGGGAGCAACAGGATTAACAGTAACATCAACAGAACATAGTAGACATGAACATAACTGAAATTGAACTGAAATTAAAAACATTAACAGGACATGAAAGTCCTGGATGCTGGCTATTCCAAGCATACCTTTACAACACACCCACAACCCTCAATTTATAGTCCACAGACACAATTAGGGTTTTACCCAAAAAAAATTCCCAAATTAAAAACAGTACAATTAGGGTTCGGTTTTACCTAATTCACCTAATTCAATCATACTCATCTCCCTACTCTAGCTTCCCTATGCTCTCCCTAACAGAAATTAGGGTTTTCTATAAAAATCCCAAATATTGAGAAATTAGGGTTTCGTAAAATCTTACTTTGATGGCGCAATTTCTTCAATCAATCGCTGACCCATCCTTCCTCTTTCTTCTCTGCTCCTTCTCCATGTCTCTGTTGCGTCGAATCATAGCTATCAACCTAGTTCCTCGAGTTCACATGCCATCAGTGAGAGGCGTGAAATGGATGAACTAACTTGACAGTTAGGAGAGATGGTGGCGTCTGTGATGTCGGGGAAGAGGGTGGTTTGGCATACATGGTGGTACGGTAGAGCAGTTGTGGAGTTGGTGGAAGGGGAAGGCTCTGCTGTGGAGAAGTGATGGAGGAGAGGTCGAATGTTTTGGGAAGAAGGGTATTAGGTATTTGGGTATTAAGGTGTGAGGCAGGGATAAAGATTTTGATGTTTCGCGAAGATTAGCCGTGGGATGTGGAGCTGGTAGGTAGATCGGACGGTGATGCGGAGGCAAGAGAGGAGCGACCGTCGGATGAAGTGATACAACGAAACTAACGGTGCTAGATTAGGTTAGGTGCTGTAGTGTAAGGCGAAGATATCAAACTTTGATGAACAGCAAGGGAGCAACCGTTGGATTCAACTACCATCTAATCTGAAGGCTTGGAATTTCAGCGCTGTGGTGCTTGGCAGAGACTTCAGATTTTGATGCTCTATGAAGGAGCGACCGTCGGATGCTTCTGAGAGCTGATCTGATGGCTGAGAACGGAGGCGTTTTTGTGTGTAGAAAATGAGGTTGTGCGCACCATTCTTCGCGGCTTCCTTGGGTGATTTCTCCCGGCTTTTCACTACTTCTCTGCTCTTTTTGCTCCGCAAGTCATCCAGACTTTATTTATTACCTAAAAATGCAAAATTAATTAATAAAAATATTTATTCTTGAAAACAATGAAAATACAGAATATGGGATAAAATGTAGAATTAATGCATAAAAGATGAGTTAAATGCCAACAAAAAGGGATAAATATATACAATATTTGGCACTCATCAGAAGTACGCCTCCTTGAAAGGGCAACCAGGGGGGAGATAAGGGCGGCACCCTCCATTAGGGAGCTGATAAGTGTCTTAAGACGCAAATGTCATGAGGCTTTTTATTCGCAAGGGTATTAAGGCTTGTCATATTTGTGCAACAATCCTGAAGAGGAAATAATACAGAAGAAAAAGATAAGACGAGATCAATGGGTTTTCGCATGAAAGTATGAAGACGTCCTGCGATTTCGTCGCAAGACGACACTGTCATGGGGCTTTATTTTCGCAAGAATATTTAGGTCTGTCATATTGTCGCAACATTCCTGAAGAGGCCATAATACAAAAGAAAAAGTTAAGGAAATATCAATGGGTTTTTTCATGAAAGTGCTAGGACGTCCTTCGATTTTTTCGCAATGACAAGAGGTAGCATAATAAGACCTTTAATTAGGAAGGCAAAATAAGACCACATGATAATACAAAATATTTATAAGTATTCGTAACAGATTATTTTTTGCAAGAAAGATAATGAGAGGCAAGTATGGGAATCAATAAACAAGAAACATTATCTTTCTCGTCAGCAAAATACTAAAAGGAAAAATTGATTCCAAAGTTGGTTGAAGAATATTATTCGCAAAAGTGATAAAAGTAAGACAATTCAAGAAGATAAAACTAGATAAGAAGCTCAAGCTTCAGTATTAATTCCAGTAGCAGGAGATAACAGACGTTCTTCGCCAATGTTTTCATTATCGCAAGCCTCTCCTTCATTTAGGTTCTGATCTTCGCCTTGACTAGCACCTTGATTATCGCCAGCAATTACTTCTTCAGGAGAGATTTCTTTCTCATTTTGATTAACACCAGCAGATGCTTCCTTAGAAAGAATTTCTTCTTCACCTTCCAAGAGATCATCCTCTGCACCACTTTCATAATCATAATCACTATCAGCAGGACGAGGAACTTCATCATCATCTACTTCCAAAGGTTCAATTGATGTAGGAGGAAGAGATTTGGACAATAAAATATCATTTACAAGGACTTCAGCCTGGAGATGAACTTGACGAAGAAGTGCTCTCTGATGATTCCTATCTTGAATATCCTTAAAATAAGCAAGATAATCAAGTCTTCTTTCTGCTCGGTCGCGAGAACCAGTAAGGGCAGAGACGAGCAATGCATTTTCTTTGCGAACTTTTGCATATTTAGCCTCCAAAACAGAAATGGAGATATGAAGATTCTTCTCAGACTCTGCAAAAGATATAATACAAAATTTCAATAAGACGAAGAACTCAGAAAAATATGACAAAGAAAAGATAGTTAAGGCAGTCAAACTATTATGACTACCTTCCTTTTGCGAAATAAGGTGTTGAATCAAGGACAGACAACTATTCTCCCAATGGTCCATTGCGTCATCAAATTTATCTCCAACTAAACCTTTAAGTCGAGACTGAAGATTTTTCTCTTTCGAAATAAGAAAGGCATTTTTCTTAACAAGAGAAAAATAAGATTCTTCTAATTTGGAATATTGTTCTTTAAGTTGATTCACCGTTACACTTAAAGCTATTCTACCTTGAATGAGTGTATCTCTTTCAGCGATAGATGACTCTGTTACTTCTTTAAGTTCATTTCTCAAAGAGCGAAGAGATTGCTCTTGGTCATCACATATTTTCTGAAGAATGCTAAGTTGTTGCGAAGATATTGCCATCTTGTTTAAACAAGTTCGCTTCTCTTGAGATAAGGTTTTATTCTCATCTGGTAAAGTTTCCATCCCTAAATTAGCTTTAGTTAAATAATAATAAAGGCGAGATACTTCATTACTTAATAAATCTTGTCTCTGAACTAATTGGGTATTTTCATTGGTAAGATTATTTATATGATCAAGAGAATATGAATAGAGGTTATCTAATTGGTTATATTGATCCATCAAAATTTCTTTATCAACACGGGCTTCTTCAACAGCAGATTCAAATTGATATCTCTCCATTATTCGTTTCTGGATTAAGGCTTAACATGCGAAAGAGGGATTTCAAGGATAATTAAATATGGGAAGGATAAAACCATTAAAAAGGCAAATTGAAGACACGGATAAGAAAATCATACTTCTCAATTCATCATTGTTCTTGCGAAGATTATCAGATCCAACAAAACATTCTGAAGCTTTTGATTTTTGAGACGAAGAGCATTACGCTCTTTTTCCAAAGCTATCTGCGAAGCAGCTCTGTCAGAACCTAAATGCTTGCTCAGAATTTCGCAAACATTAGACTTGATAGGATCAATAGACTTTTTGCCATCATCCAGGACTTCAGATAAAACTTTGAAAGAAATATCCATTCCTTCCACGGTTTCTTTCGAAAGAGAAAGAGACTCAGGTAGAGAACTGGCAGTGATAGAAGGTTGAGAAACATTCTCAATAGGAAGAGAAGAAGTTTCATTCACAGAAGGATCAACAAGGGGGGTTTCAATCATTGAAAAGTCAGCTGAAGAAATAAAGTCTGAGGCAGCTTTTTCGCGAATTGGAGATAAAGGTTTATCTTGCGAAGATGTCGCAGGAGATTTAGAAGAGATAAGTAAGTGGAATGGAACAGAAGTTTGAACAGTTTTAAGGTGGCGAGATTTCTTGAGAGGTTTATTGACATCCTTATCACCCTGCGAATTACAATCCAGATAAGAAACAGAGGCAACAATATTGTTATTAGAAAAGGATAATGTTTCTTACTACCTTCTCATTCGCAGACTTTCTTTTATGCGCAACAACCTTATGCTGCGGTTTGGGAATGTTAGGGTTATGAACTGTAAATTTAGTGTTGGAGGCGCTTTTGCTGAAATAACAATAGTATGGGAATCACATAAACAACACCAAATAAGGCAGTAAACAAGATCAATTTCAGCAAAACCCATAAAGAAGAAAAAAGAAAACTAACCTTGATGAATCCATGAAAACACTAGCAGGAAGATTATTTCGAAGAAAATTACGAACGATGAAGATCTGCAGAAGAAATAGTATGAAGATGAAAGAAGAACTTAAAAAGATTGAAGAAGAAAGAAGAAAAGTTGCAATAACGGAATTTGCAGAAGAACGATGAAGTTGCAGAGAAAATAAAAAGAAAGAAAAAGAGAGTGAGAAAGAATATATATAGAGGGAATTTTTCCTCGAAAAGATAAACACGATTAATACGAAAAGATATAAGCGGTTAAAAAGCAGTGGTTACAAAAGACGTGTCAAGAAATAGATGGAAGAAAGAGTATGTGTGATAAATGCAGAATATGAAGAAATGAACAGCTGCGGCATTTATCACATCGTTCTCTACTTCGTAGAAAAGATATGAGAAGAGGCAAGATGTAGGATCATAATCTCGCAACAATAATATCTTAGTGAAATTATCAACAACACAACACAACAGCGTCGCAGAACAATTTCAGAAATGATATAATAAACGACGTCAGCTAAAATCATGAGAAAGATGTGATGGTCCTGCGAAAATTAGAGAGTTTGCGAGATTAAGATTTGTAAGGTTGCGAGAATTTCGCAAGTCATATCCGAAAATAAAGGACAGATTAGCTGTCATCCACTATGTATTTCCCTATAAATAGTCGTTCAGTTGTAAAGGAAAGAGGGAGATCTTTTTTGAGTAAGAAACAAGTAAATAGGAGAGAGAAAGTCTAAAGCAGAGGTCATTCTTGATTCCTTTATCTTTTCTTGTAAGAATATTCAAAGATTGATCAATAAAATTAAGAGTGTAAATCTAAAAATGAGTTGAGTAATAATGAAATCATATGAGGGGTGTAGTGTAGGATTTCCTGCAACTACACAAGGAATGCAAAAGTCCACAACAACAACATCCAGACTCCCGCAGCAAACCTTCCACATAGCTCTTCTACTTAGTCAAGAGTTAATTGGACCACAAAACACAACATAACCTCACAACATAATCTCATTGTCGGAACCCCAATTGGCAAACCATTAATTTGGTGTAACCGATCCTAAGTAATCACCATGAGATGGTATGATCGATCCTTGTAATTGGTGTGACTGATTCTGGTAATTGGTGTGACCGATCATAAGTGGTTGTGTGACCGATCCTTATAATTGGTAACCGATCTTAGTAGAACCGGAAGTTGCTGTTTTTTGTAGCCCAATTAAACTCTGGACTAAGAGTTGATGTGTTTGCATTACATGGTTTGCCGCTGGGATCATGGATGAATTGATGAGGAGCCATCTACCTGATTGGTTGAGACACTTTGTCATCCATCCCTTGGCCTTTCTTTCCATTCTCTGTAAGAGTTGAGAATGAAAACCAATAAGAAAAATCAGTTTACGAGGAAACCACAAATGCAAAAAATGCAGAAAAATGCAACGTCTGCATTCCAACGAAAGAGCGGGATGGATATGCTGAAACTCAAAAAGAAGGGTGGTAATGGTTATGGAATCACCCATCGTGATAGCAACGACACTGGTAGCAGAAACATGAGCCTTCCTACTGGCTACCAAAATGGCCATTACACAAAGTTGGACCCAAATCCACTTTGAAACGGACTCGGCAACACCGCTGACACTGCTGAAGAAGGAAAGCTCACAAGCACAATGGATCATTCATAACATGATAAAGGAAATACAAGACCATCTATAATAATTGGGACAGTTCACTATCTCACACACGTATATGAAAAACGAACCAAGCGGCGGATAAATTGGCAAGCCTTGCAACTTAGCAACAACTACAGATAGGTGCAAATATAAGTCCATATATCTGACACAATATGTGCACCGATTTCCTTAATGTAATTGTAACGAATCATTGGAGGGGGCACTATTACGAAAAAAGACTTAATGATACTAATAAGAACCACTCTTTCCGAAGAAAATGCAACCTATTAGAGCATTCCGATTCCAATATATTAGCTCAGTCAGTCTGTTGTAAAAACTGTCACAATGGATACGGCTCTTGGCAACAGGAGACGTATTAACCTTTTCCAAACCTCTCGATTGACTTGAATTATTTCAGAAAGACCGACTCAAGGAAATGTTGAAGAAAATAAAAAAATAGAAAAAGTGTGCAACTTTTGGGGAGCAAATATTAGTGGACCCCGTTATTCTTCCTTTTCTTTAATTTGTCCTTGTCGTAGTAGGGTAGGGGCCCCTTCGCTTTGCCCCTCCATTAAAAATCCTCTTCATCTCAAGCTACACAAAAATAACACAACAAGGTAAAAATAAAAGAAGAAAGAATGAAAAAATTACAAATGAAAAAAGAAAAGAAAAGATACTTGTATATTTATTACAAAGAGTTGTTGACAATTTTGATTAGTAATAGAAATTTGAGGAGCAGTTCTTTTTTCCATTTTTTTTTCTTTTGGATATCCCTCCCTCCTCCTCCTCAATCAAGTCTTTGATTAGTGATTTCTCCAAAGAAATGTTTAAAATTAAATGTGGGGTTTTGTAGTAAAATTAAATTAGGTTGAAAAAAATAGGGTTAGATTAGATTAGATTAGATTAGATGGATTTGTTCTACAACAACCACTCTTCTGCAATTGATGCAAGCTGTCAATTCTTGTTGTTGTTGTTGAAGAAGAGATTCCCGCTCCGATCTGACACATGGGGGGCAATTTTGGAATACTCCTCATCCTCCTCCTCCTTCATTTGCTACTGTTGATACTACTATTAGTAATAGTAGTAGTAGGAGTGCTATTAGGGCATCGCCATCATACTTATCAACAAGGTCTTCTTGTTACTCTACTTTCTTCTTCTTCTTCTTCTTCTTCAGTACTAGTGCTTTCCCCATTGTTCTTTAGGTGAGCTCCCTTTCTCTCTCTCTCATAAGTCATCAGTTTTGCTTTTTTCCTTATCTTCTTCCCCTTTTTCAGTATGGGTTCTACTTGTTTTTTTTTTTTTTTTTTTTTTGCTGATCTACTTGGATTTTTCAATTTTGTGTATGTGTGTTGCTACCTATTTGTAGTGTGTGATGCTTAATTTCATTTTTGAAGCTTGTTTTTGTCACTACTACTGTGTTGGGGGTTTCAGTTTCTCTTCAGGAGAGTTTTGCTTTAAGGGTATATGCTTGTTAAACTTTCTAGGTTTCAATTTTTTTTTGTTTCTTTTTACTGTTGTTGCTGCTGCTGATTTTGCCCTTTTATCATTTAATACACATAAGTAGAATATTGGGGTTAATGTATTCTGCAAGCATGAAGCGGGTTTTATGCTAAGTTGAGAAAAAAACAAAGTAAATAAAAAAGTGGTTACTTGTGGTTTGTAGCTATGATTGCTTATTTATTTATTCTACCCAATCATTCCTTCTCTGTTGTTGTTTGGTTTGGTTTGAGAAGGTATTGCTTGTTTGTGCATGTTTTATACTAAGTCTTATTCTTATGCGTGATGATGATGATGATGACTTCCTTCTGGGCACATCTCATGTTGAATAGTAATAAGTCCTAAAACCTTTGGCTTCTTGCTCTTTTTGCACCATTTGAGCTCAAGTCATGTGATTGCATTTCTTCTGCAAGATAATCTTGGCATGTTTAATCTCTTTCCGTAAATTCAGCAGGTTCAGACAGTGTTCCTAATCTGTTTTGGACATTCTTGTTTTTATTGCAAACTTCTAAGAATGAACAAAAGTGATGCATAGAAACTATATGTAGTTTTGAGTGTCAATCGTGTGGAATTATACTATTGATAGTTTGGGTATGCTAATTAATTTATTTTTGAAATTTTGACTTTCATTTAGGCCAACTGGATAATGGGGAAGAGCGGATCTTATGAACTAAGGGGGGCGCGACACTCGGGTTCTACACAATCAGAGGAATCGGCTCTAGACATGGAACGGAATTATTGTTATCATCCAAACCTACCATCAGCAAGTCCACCACCACTTCAAGCCTTTGCATCAGCTGGTCAGCACTCTGAAAGCAATGCTGCCTACTTCTCATGGCCCAATTCCAGTCGATTGAATGGAGCTGCTGAAGATCGCGCAAACTATTTCGGGAATCTTCAGAAAGGGGTACTGCCTGAAACACATGATCGCTTACCAACGGGGAAGCAAGCAACCAGTTTGCTCGAGCTGATGACAATAAGGGCATTTCATAGCCAGATCTTGCGACGTTATAGTCTCGGCACCGCAATTGGGTTTCGGATCCGCAAGGGTACGTTGACAGATATACCTGCTATTCTTGTTTTTGTTGCCCGGAAAGTTCATAGGCAGTGGCTCAACCACATCCAGTGTTTACCGGCTGCCCTTGAGGTAAGAGCAGTATGTACTGGTATTATTCTGCATCTCATTATGTATGATGGCGAGCATGTGTTTACTCGTTCTTCCCTCTTATCATTTGTATCTTTCAATTCGTTGTGAATTAGAGATAAGGAGGATTTGCTTATATTTTCCGGAAGTTGGAAATGATTTGAAGTCAATGTGCAGGGGCCAGGAGGCGTATGGTGTGATGTAGACGTTGTTGAGTTCTCATACTTTGGTGCTCCTGCACAAACCCCCAAAGAACAATTGTACACTGAGCTTGTTGATGGCTTACGAGGAAGCGATCTCTGTATTGGTTCAGGTTCCCAGGTAATCCTTGCTTAACCCTCAAATGCTTCGTACTATCTGTCCCACTTTCTTGACACACAAATATTCACAGGGTTCACTGATTGAGGGACGCATTTTATTTTTAACCAGCTTTATAGAGGAAATTGGCATCTAGTGAACTATGTGTTGAACTAGTTATCTTTTCTGTCAAATCTGTTACCTTACTGTTCATCGGGATGTTTGCTTTTGCTGTAAGGTTTTACCCTCCGTGTACTACTAGTCCTGTAGGTCCTAGAGCGTAGCCTATAGGTATGAGTTTGTCACTATGAAGGAGCCATGTTAGCAATTATGGTATTGTTTATCTGTTTTCATTCCATCTTATTTTTCCTTTATTATATTTTAATTTAGTTAGTTATCATTTTAGTGATCTTGATACTACCCCCTGCCACCTTTACCCATCAGAAGATTATTTTCACCCCTGTACTCCTTGGAGCTCTTCCACGAGTAAGAAATCTCCTAAAAATGAAATGGATCCTATTTTGGCTATTACCTTCCCGAAGCGTTATTGGTTTTTTGCATACAGACATATTTTGAAGTATTTCCAAATAATCAAAATCCTGAAGGCAATTCAGTTTCCTCATAGTTAAGCTAAAATCCCCTGGTCAGGTATCTCCATCCCAAGCTGCTTTATTGTCTCCTGTATCATCAGTGTTTTTGCACATTCCAAGTTGTTGAAAATACGTTTATCTGATTGCAACTCACTATGTAACTATGTAAGTAGATAACATGATGCATGAATGAAATATCTGGTAACTTGTCAGTTGGCTAATGTCTAACATAGCATCATTTGAAGTCTAATCTTGATAGGGTGATTGGCTATCTGTGGATGTTAATATGTTCTCCTACTTCTCTCCTATGTATACTTCCACAATCTAGGTATGCCATTACAGACTGGGACTAGTTGGGAGGCTGTAAAATGTTTAGCATGTCACCTATTTATCAAACGATTTTCCCATAAGCAGTTTATTTATTTTTTACGATATAAGTACACAAATACTGAAGCAACATTAGGAACAAGTTAAATAGGATTTGACTGTTAATTTTTGGAGACTAGTAACATTAGAATCCGTCAGTGTTAGTTTATCGCATTTGCTTATTTTGACCTTGATGGTTACATATTGATCTGAGGGTCGGGTTTGTGATCATTTGTTGAATTCAATCTTCCAGGGTGGTGTATTTTAGGATTTTAGTTACTTTCTTGTTTACTTTTTTGGACTGTATATATCTTTTAAATTTATTGTTGATGCTTTAGGTTGCAAGTCAAGAGACATATGGAACATTAGGTGCGATAGTAAGGAGCCGTACAGGCAACCATCAAGTTGGATTCTTGACAAATAGGCATGTAGCGGTTGATCTTGACTACCCAAATCAAAAGATGTTTCATCCATTGCCTCCCAGCCTTGGACCTGGGGTGTATCTGGGAGCAGTGGAGAGGGCTACATCTTTCATTACAGATGATCTTTGGTATGGCACCTTCGCTGGAACAAATCCAGGTAAGTTTTTTGACTTGTTGTGAAACCCTTCACAGCATCGTATGCTTAACATATAAAAACATAGGCAATTTATACAACAGGCGTATGTTGATTGAGAAATTCTTGGTTTCAACAATATTTCTTCTGGGCTGAAGCTGGGCCATCTTTTTGTTTCTTACTGATACAAGTGATACACCTAATTGATGAAGAGCGCAGTTTAGGTTGATACCACACCTTGGAGTTCCTGTTGTTTAGAATTTTAACCGAAGGCTGATTCTAAGTGCTTGCCTCAGATTTTTTAATCATGCTCCTGTGGTCTGGGCTTGTTGTGACCATCCACCAAGGACAACTTTTTAAAGCTAGAAACTCTGAACTTAAAACTTCGAATGTACTCCCTCCGTCCCTAATTAGATGACCTATACCATAAATAAGTGGAGTGATAGATTAGTATTGTTATAAGAAATATGTAAAATTTGATAGCATATTTATATTCATTAGATAGGTGTTTTAAAATGCTTTCCGATGATACAAAGTTTACGAAAGTCCGTTGTATAGTTTGAGAGATAAATCATTTCTAAATCTACTAGTAAATTTTAACTAGGTCATCTAATTAGGGACAGAGGTAGTATTTGATAATTAAAGCTTGTCTGATGGGAATCATGGGACCAATAAAATTTGATTGTTGCAAACGAAGTAAGGAAGTTATTAGGGCTCAACAAAGCAGCCTATAGTGCCATTGGTAGGAAGAAAGATTGTACTTAGAGGTATCATAATAGAAAGATTGTACTTACAGGTATCATAATATTTGTGACGGTGTTTTTTTATATAGTTATGGAAGTTTGGACTAATTTTGAGGTTATAATGCCTAAGTTAGGGCTCACATTCTTTCTTAGTTCTAACCCTGGTTTATGTTACTTGGTCTACTCAGCGTTATTTCTGTGGAAAGATGAATAAATTCATAGAGTTTTAGTTGATTGTAATAGTTTCTGAATTGTCAAATTACTAAACCCATAGAAGAACTGCCAGATGTGAAATCACAAATATTATGAAATTAGGGCTCACATTCTTTCTTAGTTCTAACCCTGGTTTATGTTTACTTGGTCTACTCAGCGTTATTTCTGTGGAAAGATGAATAAATTCGTAGAGTTTTAGTTGATTGTAATAGTTTCTGAATTGTCAAATTACTAAACCCATAGAAGAACTGCCAGATGTGAAATCACAAATATTATGAAATTAGGGCTCACATTCTTTCTTAGTTCTAACCCTGGTTTATGTTTACTTGGTCTACTCAGCGTTATTTCTGTGGAAAGATGAATAAATTCGTAGAGTTTTAGTTGATTGTAATAGTTTCTAAATTGTCAAATTACTAAACCCATAGAAGAACTGCCAGATTGAAATCACAGTTTTTAGGTTAACCTCATCGTAGAAAAGATTGTCATTTACTAATGATTGTTTCTTAAGCTGACCCACGGATTTATTCGTTGCTATTGCAGAGACCTTTGTTCGAGCTGATGGGGCCTTCATTCCTTTTGCTGATGATTTAGAAATCTCTAATGTGACAACAATTGTGAAGGGCGTAGGCGAGATTGGGGATGTTAAAATTATAGACTTGCAATCTCCAATCAACAGCCTCATTGGGAAGCAAGTGGTGAAGGTTGGAAGAAGCTCCGGCTTGACTACTGGGACAATAACCGCCTATGCACTTGAGTACAATGACGAGAAGGGGATTTGCTTCTTCACTGATTTTCTTGTTGTGGGTGAGAACCAACAAACCTTCGATCTTGAAGGAGATAGTGGTAGTCTCATCCTTTTAACAGCCCAGAAAGATGAGAAGCCAAGGCCCATTGGAATCATATGGGGTGGAACAGCAAATCGTGGGCGGTTGAAGCTGAAAGTTGGCCAACCTCCTGAGAATTGGACAAGTGGAGTTGATCTTGGTCGTCTTCTTGATCTCCTTGAACTCGATCTGATAACAACCAGTGAAGGACTTCAAGGTTTGTGCTCTTAAAACAAGTGTTTTTCTTTTTCTGGGACTGAATCTACTCTGACTTGACTTTTGAGTGTTTTCTGGAGAGGTGTGACCCAATTCTGCATGATTATTAGACTTCACTGTGTGGCCACCTAGAATTATTTAATGACCGATAATTTTAATGTTATCCTTCTCTTTAGATCCTCGCTCAACATAAATCAGATCATTCTGAAGCTTATTAACCCCATCAGAAGTTGGTGGAATTTCATTAAAACTGATGGTTCATCAGAATGATCATGTTAAAGAACTTCGACCACATTTTGATGGGGTTAAGGGTTTCAAGCCATCTAGTTTGGTTTTTCCTATATGTAGAGGAATTATGCAAAACGCGATAAAATTACAACTGGATATCTATATATATGCCCCAAAAGATTGTAGGAGAGTTAACAGGACCCTGCTTCTACTATAGAGCCTGATTATTTGTTTACTTCTCGAGGTTTGAATACAGAAGCAGTGCAAGAGCAAAGAACTGCATTAGCAGCAATTGCAGATTCCATGGCTGGAGAGTCTGCTCTTGCAGAAGGAACATTACCTAAGGGTAAAAAGAAAGATTTATTTGAGCCTTTGGGTTTCAATATTGAACAAATTCCCAGGGAAGATGGAACCTGTTTAGGGGTGAATTTGCATAATGAGTTCCGTATAGAAGATGTGGTCGACACTGCGCCAGCAAATATAGAAGAACACCAGTTCATTTCCAACTTCATTGATACGTCCCCTATGCACAAAAAAGAGACTCAAGACAACACCTCCGAATCGAATAGTCTGTCAGCACTGAGGAACGGCTCCGACGAAGACCTCTGTTTTGCATTGCAGTTGGGGGATCGTGAACCCAAGAGAAGGCGTTCAAATTCTTCAATCAGTATTGAAGAACCGAAATAATATAAAGTGCTCACAGTTGCAGGAAATTTGAACCTTTTCATTTTGCTATATAAAGCCATCTTTTTTACTTAATTTTGTGGAATGATCAATGAGTTTAAATGAGCTTCTCTTACCAAGGGCTGAGTGCCTTAGAGAGTATAAATTCTGAATGTAAGTAGCCAGACTTTATTAATAGATCAGAGAGGGGGCGGACAGTGTTGGCACCAGGACAGAATTTTCCTAGTTCATTATTCCTGCTAAATCAGTTTATCTTTATCCTTCTCTAGTAATCATTTTTTGTTTCTATAAAACTGTGTGTCTGTGTGTAGACTTGTAGGTCATACTTAACAGTGACTTGCAGAAAATGGTGCATGGGCTGATCCCTTCCGAGGCTGGGTAAATCTTGAAAAAATTGTGATTTGTGAAGAGGAGACCTCTCAGGGCTCAATTTCTAGTGCTGCGATTTTCCAGGTAAACTTCCATTTTGCTGGTGGTCTTCTAATATTCAACTATTTGCTTACCTGCGATAGGAGAAAAGGTCATGGAAAGAGTCGGCATGATAAATAAAGTGGGGAAACTTCTGATCCACTTAAACTTCTGGTTGTGCTTGATAATCCAGAAATTGGATTTATTTTTCTTATCTGATGTAGAGCAGAGAGCTTCGTCTAGCTTCGAGAACATTTAGGGTTGTACAATTAGCTACATTGTGTTAGCCGACAGATTCTGAGTCTGCCCAGGTGTCGGCCATGCTTATTGACTCAAAACCTTTATCATTGAGTTGTGGACCTAGTGGTTTTTCTGGTGATTATATGATTCAAGTTTGGTTGTGGTAGTATTCACAGTGATAGCTATTTACTTTTTATGAATGGTGGTACGATGATGATTTAAAGTTACAGATTTTGGCTGTCTCCAAAATAAAGTTTCATGTCCAGGTAAAATGCCCAGGGAAAGCAATTCTAAGACGGATATAGGATCCGTCAGAGATAAACAATCATTGCAGCAAATGCCTAAGTTGTAGCATCTGTAATATAAAGAATTGCTGCCAAGATAGTTTGTCTGGTATTTGGCCACTGTATATAAGATCAGTCTCAACTCTTACAGCATTTGGTTCAAGTAATTGAGTTCTTGGTAATCCAATTCTAGGGGAATATGGCCAATTCCTTGAACCAAACAACATAAATAAACAATCAAAATTTTAGATTCCTTGGAGCCTGATTCCCTCCAAAATGATAGATTTTCATTGCATTGGAATTGGATTCCAAGATAAAATCAAAAATAACTGAATTACCATGACCAAACGCTAATTTTTGGATTTGAATTCAATTCCTAGGAATTCAAATTTTTTTACTAATTTCTGATATTTTTTACTTCTAGAAATTAAAAAAAGAAACGAAAAAAAAAAAACAACTTTTGCAGTAGTATCCAAATCTAACTCCTTTAAAATCCTAAGCTCTTTAGGCTCCACGGTGACCGTCACCCACTCACACAATTGCAAAAACAAGGCTTTTCCTCGCAAAATAAAGAAATTTGTTTATTTATCGCCGAAAAAAGAAAACGAACAAAAATCGAAAGAAAAAAAAAACTCTTCTTCTTCCTTCTTCTCCCCTATTCAGCACAAAAAAGAATTCTCTTTTCTTCTCCGTCCTTTCTTCTTCTCGATTCTCTCTGTTTTTTCTGCTATTGGTTTTATTTTGTAGGTGCGGTTTTTGAAGAAGAGACAAATAACTAAATCCAGTTCTGTATTGGTAAACCCTAACTCTTGAGAAGCTGAAATATAACCCTAACCCTAACTAAATATGTGGAATCGGAGCTGAAATTGATATGGGTTTGTTGAGATAAGGGTTATGGAGAACTAAGATTGATGATTAAGTTAAGAGAACTGAAGAATTTCAGAAACTAGGGTTTGGTTTTGGGAAGAGCAGCTGAAACTGATTCTTATTAATTCGTTTCCTAGCCCTAATCTTCAAACGACGTCAACAAATAAAGATGTGCAAGAGCATCATCCTTCTGACATTTTCTATCGATTTGATTTCTTTTAATTTTTCTTTGTACTCTAGGTATTTGCCATTGATTTTTTCCAGACCACAGGATTTGGAAGTGCAAATAGACCTTTTTTCGATGATTACACAAATTATTCAGGTAGAATTCAATTTCCAATACAGCAAAAAAACCTAAATTTTGTTTTTTGATTTGTTGTTTTTAAGAAAACCCCAAATTAGGGTTCTTACATGCCAAATTTGGGGCTTTGTTTATAATGTTTTAGATTCATGAATATTGCTTGAATGGGTTTACAGTAATTTCATTGAATTTGTTGGTTTAGAGTTGAACTTCTGATCTCTTTCTTTCTCATCGTATATTGTGATCAATGCCCCTGGTTGATTGATAGCTAACCTTAGAATTTTCTGAGAACTCTAGACCTAGGAATTTTTCTTCTATTTTGCTCAATGTTGTATCTAATAATATCAAGCAGTTTCTGGATTAATGTGAAGGTCTAATACATTTAATCCATAAATTCTTACCTATCAAGGCTTATTGCAGATTACCAGGATGTAGGTGGTGATGAGTGACGCAGCTGGATGTCATGGCACCATTAACATGGATATGATCTTTAAGATGATGGACCGAATAAGATATGGTAAGATTTACTCCAGGTGATAATGCATTGATATGGATTTGCTATTGATTTTTTTTTCTTTGTAATACTTGAACCGTGAAACAAACGCGCAGGTTCGGTTTAGTTGTTGTTTGGTTTTCAAGCCACAGCAAAAGCCCCTTCCCGCGGTTCACAGCTACCACCATCAGCAACACAACACCTTCTTAGGCTAATACCACCAGTACCTTGCATTCGCAACACCATCCATCACATGCAGCTGCGTATCCTTTTGTTGTATTTTTTTGTGCAGGTAGAGATTAATAGTTTAAGTGAAGAGTTAATTTTTTGATGTGAAAGTAGAGATTTTTAAGTTAAGTGAAGAGTTAATTCTGTTGAAGGACCATATATGGATAAGTATATATGTTGTATTGAACTCGGGACTGTGGTTATATGGAAATTAGGTGTTAACAAGTTAAGTGTTCCATTTCAGGTGCACAAATTGAAGAAACGATATCGAGAATCCAGTGAGAACATAGATATTGATGAACTTCAGGTTTCTTAATTCTATCCAATTTTAATTTCTATGTCACAATTAAATCTGGTACTTTTAGTTTTTAACCGATATCGAAATATTCATGGGATATCTGCGCTACAAAACAGTACATAAGAATAAGAATTTGATTATTGATCAAATTTATAGACCTCATATCAACAAGCAGAAAAGATAATGGGCTGCTCCTTCTGACCAGTTCACATGAATATGAGTCATGTTCCTTGAGTTTCCTGTATAACTATGTTTCTTGATTGCAAACGAACTCTTTCTATCTTACAGCTTTCTCTTTCCATGTTGCCTTTCAATCTGGAATGGATGTGAACTAAAACCCGATGAGACAACATAGACGTGTTAAAGTAAAGAAGAAGAAAAAATCTAAACTTGCTAGAGAATGGTGGAGGGAAGCGAATTCTACTGGTGGTAGTTAGGAGGATGAGATAATTGGTGCAGAGATGAAGGTATGAATGTTGGTATTAAAAAGAAGAAGAAAATGGGTTGGAGTAGAAAGTAGTACAGGGGGATGGAAGTATTAGTCGAGATTGGGCAAGTGGATTAATCCATAAAAGTGGCTTGAGGTATTAAATGCACAGTGTGTTACATCGTTTCTGAATATGGTTGTGGGGTGGACTTTTAGAGAAATGTGGTGTCATAGGCCCAGCTATATGGCCTGTTCACCTATTTCAACAACATTTTTTTCTGTTAATTTCTAAGTTTTTATTTTAAGAGCCTGTAAGGACTATAAAACCTTATGGCCTGCACTTCTGTCACTTTCTAACTATGTTATGGAATCTTTTCTTTCAGGGGGATTTTGCCGGAATACATTTTGGATTGTCGATGGAGTTCAACATTAAGGCACTCTTGACTATTTTTATTTGGTATCATTGGTTTTACAGGTGATTTACGCTTTTCTTTAGCACCATGCATATTGTTGTCTCCTTTTTTGCATCTCTATGAACTACTGAGATTCTCAATTGTCTTTTTTGAAAGTTCTTCCGATGAATATTGCTTTGGCGCCTTGATATACGTATTAGAGGCTGTGAATGTAAAGGATTTTATTAGTCTGTATCACCTGCTATTTGGTGGGCAGGCACTAAGAAACTTTTCTATATTTGGATTTGTATGATTTGGTTCATGTTTTCGCAGTTACGGTCTATGACTTATTTTTACCTTGGCTACTGCTGATAATCCCGGCTTCTTAATTTTTCATGGACATTAGAGTTGGCAGTAGTTGCGAGGGCAAGTTGAATCAATGGCAACATCGTGTTCGGGATCAGGATGTGAGGTGACGACAAAATTTCAGGTTGAGACTGAGTTGGAGTGTGAGAATCAAGATACTATGTGATTCTGGAAACTTCGGTTTTGGGCGTGACTTCCTGGTGCATAAGAGTTTCCAGTATTACATCACTTCTTGGTTGCTCATATTAGATGAATACTAAGTCCCCGAGCCTCATGTTGAAATGTTTGTCTACCAGGTTTGCCAATTGATTAGATGTATGTGTGTTCTCATGGGGATGTGAAACTCCCATTCCAGAGATATCGTAACTCCTAATATCACTTCCCATGGAGTATTGTTCATGAAAATTGAGGAAAGAGAAACGTAAGGTGAAAACTTCGACAATCTGAGATGAGCATCCATACGAAGGTGTCAATACTAAGGTCATCAAAGACAATGATAGGGAAGAGAAGTAATTTAGGAAAATTTCTTCTCCTTGACATCTGGAGAAGAATGACAAACCAGTTGATCTAAGGTGTCCAAGGGATGGATTATGTGCCTGAGCTGGTGATTTAAATGATGCACTTGCATTTTTGTTCACTTAATCTTTTGATCTCCGTGAAAGGTATGTGCTAACTCTTTTAATGCAGATGGATAATGCTTTAATTGATGATTGGTGGATCAGTCAGACTGTTTCTAAGCTGTGGTCTCAATACAGGCGTAAAGAGCATCAAACTGGTAAAGGTATGACCTTGACGGAAAACTCATTTTGTAGCTTATAATGTACAGTTGCTCTTAACTTGCAATAATAGTGGGCCATATGCTTAAAGTAACTTTAGTTCATTGTCCCTTGGGTTACTTATTAATTCTACGTTCTGGACAATGCAATTGATGATTTTCCAACTGAAATTCTTTTGGGGTTGAACATGTACGCGAAATTGATCAAATAATGTGATTTTTTTGTTGTCAAATTGAAGGTTGAGATACCACTGCCGACTTTGATGGTGTTGTAGATGATAAAAGTAACATAGACCTCATGCAATGATTTTTCGTAGGGGGATGTTGAATGTGGACGAGCTTCTGAACCTCCAACTATTATCCCTGACAAGTTGAAGGAAGATTGAACGGATGCGCTACAAGTATGGTACTATAAATGTTAGGTTAAATTTTACAGGAGGAGCTGTGTTCTAGCCTGTGTTGCAACAATACGTCAAAACTTCTTTTTTTGGCGTATCAATACGTATTGTATGGATACGTGTATCCAATACGTCCAATACGGCCAATACCAACTGTATAATCCTTTTTTTCAGTTAAAATACCAAAAGTTGGATAAGAAGCAACAACTGTCCATATATTTCTTTAATACTAATAAAAGTTAGATATTTATCACCAGCTGTCATCACCCCCTCCAGTCAATACTTATCCCAAACTTTCTCCTCCTCTGAATCTCAACACTTATCTGATTACCTCTAATTCTCTCTGTTTTATCTCCTCCAAAACCAGTAGAATACCCAAATCCTATTTATCCCAGATACTGATATACAACTATGAGCAAAAAAAGAAAAGACGCAAATCTCAACACCCCCTTTGGAATTATGTTGAAAAACAAGGAAAAAGTGACGAAGGTGGTGGAAACAATAAAATCCAGTGTACAATATGTAACTATATATTCTTTGGTTCTTATACTCGGGTGAAAGCCTATCTTCTTCGTATAGAAGGACAAGGTGTTAAGATATATGAGGGCATAGATCCTGATAGTTTTGAGGGCATTCTGTATCGCCGTATTACCATTTTTTTGTTGGTGTATCCTAGTAACGTATTGGTATCCTGTATCGGATACCGTATCCGTATCGTTGCAACACAGGTTCTAGCATAAGAATCAAATTAAACTCATCCCATCATCACCAGCTTCATTCTGGACCTTAATGAGCAATAAAAATGAACTTAAAAGTGTGTCTGTTACTTAGAAATATGAAGTCCTAGATCTGCCAAGTCTGTTGCTGGACTTAAATTTTTTCTCATGTAATGCAGGAAGTATGAATGGAAGTTCATGAATTTTCTTGAGTTTTGGACAAGTGTTGTCTGTGCATAGAGTTCTGAACCTGACTTCCGGCCCCGGCTTATCCCTTTGCTCAATCACATTGTTGCTCCTTTGGGTACTTTGATTCCTGGATTTTTACTGACGATGAACAACCATCTAGATCAAAGCGTACTACGGATTCCGGTGATGATGTCCACGTGGTTTCTGGAATTGATGCGTAGTTGCTCATTAAGAAATGCACACACTATGAAATTTGAATAACACATTAGTAGTTTGTTCTTTTCCCTGTTTTTATAACTTCTGAGGTAGTTCAATTAGTTAGGACAGCCAATATGTTAGAATGCCATGTTTCTTAATGTTTGCACTGTGAAGTGGAACTATCATTCATCTATTGCAGTCCAATTATTCTGCCAGTTCTACAATGTTATGCATTGTTTCCCTATTTAATAGGTTCTACATATCTGTTTAGTTCTTCAAATACGAATTGAAATAGGCTCTACATCACAAGAATCTGCATTATTTTTTGTGTGATGGGAGTTTATCAGATAGTAATGAATGAACTGAATCTAATATGGACCAAACCAATGGGCCACCAGTCATAAATTTAGTAAGTTATACCACTATTAACTATTTTTCTATTCTTTTTCTTCCATATTTGAAAACCTCACACCATACGTCATGTGCTTCTCTGGGAACTGGATTTCACCCATTGACAGACTTACACCTTCACAAAATAGTGAAGACGAGCCACACCGAATAAAAAACCCCAAACGACGGGGCGAGGCGAAGCCGAGTCACTCTAACTAACCGAGTCACACCAATCAAAATAGTATAGCGACGGGGCTGGGAGAAGCTGAAGCTGAGCCACACCTAATCAAAAATGTATCGCGACGGGAATGGGCGAAGTCGTGCAACAACAAATCAAAAACGTGTCGGGACGAGGCGAGGCGAAGCCGAGCCACACCTAATCAAAAATGTGTCGCAAAGGGTAGGGGCGAAGCCCCACGACACCTAATAAAAAATACGCAACGGGGCGGGCGAAGCCGGGTAACAGCAAATCAAAAATGCATCGGGACGGAGCGAGGCAAGGCGAAGCCGAAGCCGAGCCACACCTAATCAAAAACGCATCACGACGGGCGGGGCGAAACCGTACAACACCAAATCAAAAATGCATCACGACGGGGTGAGGCAAGGCGAAGCGAAGCCGAACCACACCTTATCAAAAATGTATCGTGATGGGGTGGGGCAAAACCCCACGACACCTAATAAAAAATACACAACGGGACGAGGCGAAGGCACATCACACCAAATCAAAAATATGGCTAAAAGAGAAAAAAATGCCCGAGCATAGCACGGGTACAAAATCTAGTATGCTAATAAAGAACGGTAAAAGCTACAAAAATATCCTTGTGATGCTGTATTAACTTCTGTACGGCGAGATTACGAGCAGAAATGAAGGAATTGACACAAAAGATGACACGTGCAGTCTGTTTACTTACAAGTTGGGTGCAAATATTATTATTCCTTTGTTCTATCTGATGAGACACTTCGGACGAGGCCTCTCAGTAGTCAGTAGACTAATTACACGCCAGTTTCAGTGTTGCCAGATTTTCATGTCTTCAAACAATTAATCTCATTGTTGTCAACTTAACTTGTACATGTCATTGCAAACCAGAGCTATAGGCTGCTAAGACAACAAATCCGAAGATGCCGCTGTTATCAATCATGTATACTGCCTGCTGCAAGAATCCATCTCCAATATTCGTATCATCGACAAAGGTAAGTATAATGGTTCTCTCTCGTGTGTAGATTTATCTCTGTATTTCCTATGAGCAATGCTTGGGTAAATTACTACTTAATTGGCATTCATATAGTTTCAAAAGGGCTACGACGTCAAGGATCACAGAACTCTACAAGGACATCCCTCGGAGACGCGAACTGTAGAATGCAAAACTAAATCATCAGTTAAAGTTCATCAAGCTGCCAAGAGTTTTGTCATTTCTCCATTAGTGGCTGCACTTGTAGCCTTATCTCCCCTCTGCCATCCCCCATGTAAGACACCTGACATGCACCACATATTTCTTATCTTATTCTTCAATAGGTTTTACCAAAAACTTTAAACTCAAAAAATAATTTTGACACCATTGGAATATCAAGATGCTTTGCTCGAACTTACATAGCATCAAGTTTTTAGGCTGTGGAAATGGACTATAATGTGGCATGTTTAAGATAAAATCTGAATCGAATTTGCTGGCTGTGGTTTTGGTACATTCTGACCAATGTTCTTGCCCTCAAAGGCTCAAACCACAGAAAATAATTGTCAATACTCTCCAAGTTTTGCTTAATAATTTGAGTTACAATGCAGTATCACACGGGTCAGAGGTTATTATCACAAAGGACAGTCATAGAGGGGCAGACCTATTTAACAAGGCTTGTATTGGATGCCATTATGCAGGTGGAAACATAATTCAGCCTGTAAGTATTTTGTATCTCCACTCAATTACCATTTCAGCCCAAAACTTATTTCAAATATCCTATCACAAGTTACAGACATCACTTTTTATGTCCAGCAATGTAATCTAACTTACTCATGTTAATCATTCAGGGTGCGACACTCTTTCTAAAAGATCTACAGAGGTATATATATATATATAGAAACATACTTCCCCATCTTTGTGGTGATGGTTGTTGCTAAGTTTTTTTTGCCTTTGGTAGGAATGGAGTCGATTCAGAAGAGGAAATATACCGCATCACATATTACGGAAACGGTAGAATGCCCGTGAGTAATTCAACCAGCTAATCTACGATTTATTTTATTTTTTCAATGTTTTTGAACAAGTTGTGTAAGATTGTATTTTTACCCATGAACAAAAGTAAAGCTAGACTTAATTTGTCTTTGGTCTTTTGCAGGGCTTCGGAGAGAAATGCACGCCACGGGGACAATGCACATTTGGGGCACGGCTTCAAGATGAAGAGATTAAGGTACTAGCCAACTTTGTCAGGCAGGAAGCTATTCAAGGTTGGCCTAAAGTTGAAAATTCAGCTGGAGATTAACCTATCACTCATGCAAGATTGGACTAATATGAATGTTAAGCCCCTTCTATGTAGATTTCATCAACTAATATGTAAGCTCCACTATTTTGAGAGACTGTTGGAATGAAATGATAAGACAGTAAATGGCCTTTTTGCTTTTTGTCCAAAAAAAAAAAGCCTCTTTTTCTATTGGCAGACATGAAATACTCAAACAATTCCACCCTTGCAATGCAGACATGAAATACTCAAACAATAGAGAAAACAAATCTCTAAATTTATCCTCACATGCATTTGCCAAGCACAGAATGTGCATCTCTACCCAGTTATATTCTCCTGCATCAAATATCAACCGCATTCTTCCTGTAATGTGGCTCATCTGGATCACCATATGGGACGACCTCAGCAAAATACACATTATGAGCTACAAATACCCAGGTATATTTTCCTGCATTCCTCTAGAATAAGGAATTTTTGGATGATTTACATCTCCATTAGCTTTTAGACTCGTACTTAAACAACATGGAAAAAGCAATTCAAAAGAACAAACAGTGTCAACACCTGAAACTCGATTCACAATTCAAACTGGGGTTGAGTGCACTCTATGCACAGACAATCTTTGCACAGGGTAGATCCTATACTCCCTAAACCAGGTACTGGCGGTTATGCTCTCTTCTCAAAAACTGAACTCATCTTCTTTATGTAACCTTGATTGATAAGCAATAATTCAACTAGAAATATTGTAGTTGTAATATCTAAAATTTTATTAACAAAAATTAGGTTCCAAATGTTTAAACATGTCTATCAAGTAAGTCTAAATACAATTCGTAATTCTGAATTACCTCAAACATCAACATAAGATATGAGAAATAAGTCAAACATTAATGTGCAACTTAACGTAGATTTTCCTCGCCCATTTGAACACGACAAGCGATATCGAATTGTGGGGATGACAGGTTTATTATGTACCTTAACAAAACTTAATCTAACTCTGAGAAAGCTTTGTAGCTGCTGAATTTTTGGAAATCCGCACTGCATTATTGCTGTTGATACTGCAAACCCAAACTTAAATCTTTTAGAATAAGTTCTATTGTTATCAATAATGCAACGGATCTTTAGGTTTGAACGATACCGTTGGATCCACTTAGAATAGACAAAATTAATTTTATACTTCAACACGATAGAGTCATATATAAAGGGAATAGATATCTCACCGGTCTAATTGCTGCACTAAGATCATCATCTGCGAAGCTATAACTACCAAGGTGATCACTATCTGTCTCAAGAAAGGCTAGAGGATTTTCCAGCGAAGGTATCTGGTCAACACTTTGAGATTCCATCACATTGGTACTTGGTATGGTCGGAGCAACCATATTCCTCATTCCATCATCATAGCCTAAAAAAATACCGATGACCAATGCAACTCAATTACATCATGGACACCGTCAACATTAAGAAATGTTGCCGCCCTTGTAAGCTAGTAACTACAACAAACGCAAATGGATGCAAGTGTTAAGTATCGATGAATGACTTACCTGAAAGAGTAGAGTGAGTCATGTTAAATGTATAATCACTCTGAAAAACTGTGTTCAAATTACTAGAGCTTGCATGGTCGAGCATGGAATAATAGGTGAGATCATCAAAAAGGTTGTTATTAGCTAGCACATTCGATGCTTCCCCAAACTGAAAATTACTTGTTCCCGAATGTATATTTGCATTGTAATCTGGAAACTTGGATGAACTCACCATATGAGGATCAAATAATTTAGAACTTGAAGAAAAGGTTTGAGCATTTAATCCACTCGCATATGTTTGGTTATGTAAATTGTGCATTGTTGAGTCGGAAACTTGTATCTTTTGAGGGTTTTGATTTATTGTGCCAAGAGTGGAGGAATACTGGGAAGTATATGGTTGGGTGGAAGGAAGAAAGTGTGGATGTGGATTTACAAACGAACGGTTCGAGGGATTAGGAGTGACACCATAATGACTTAATTGATTTGTTCCCCGATGATATGATTGAGAACTAGAGAGGTAATTCCTTCCATTTTGAAATTGGAGATTAAGAAGAGATGGAAAGGTAGAATTCCGTAGACGTCCACTCATTCCATTGAATGTGGTGATGCTATTGGGTTTTTTGCTCTGTTTCTCCATTATCTTCCTATATTTCTACAAATGGAAAGACCATAAGGTAAGAATGACCGAACATCAGAGGAACTAGAAATTAATATCGACACCCTTCGAATGTATAGAATGTCGTCTAATAAATAGCTGTGAATGTACATATATACACGCTGTAAGATATAACTCACCTGAAGATGACTAGCAACTTTCTCACGAGTGAGTCCTTGGACATTCATTTCTGCGAGAATTTTTGACGGAACAGCTTCTGTTCAACAACAAAACCAGAATGTATCAGAGACAATGAAAATAAGAATAAGGGTTGAGCTACGAGTATAATCAATTGGTTGAAAAAACTAGCTATGACATATAAGAGTTGAACTACGAGTATACTTACTATCTCCTAACTTATAAAACGCTTCAACAAACTTTGCATGTAACTCGGGGTCTGCCCAAGAAATTCTTGTTTTCTTCTGATTCGGTAATAGTTCATCGGAAGAATGGCTGCTATCTTCATCCTCATTACTTTTTGTTTGATTATTGTTTCTCCTCTTTAAATTTCTTTCGGTTCCTTTTTTTTCAGTATCGGGATCACTCAAAGTAGATTTATTTTTCTTAAGTCTAACCACATGTTGCCATATATTTTGAATCTCTTTCAGTGACGGTGGCTTCACTAGATAATCACATGCACCATGCTCTATACCTTTCATCACCGTTTCGTAGTCGCCACTCGTAGACATCACTACACATAATAAATCGTCATATAACGCAACTGGTAATCAATACAAATGCAAGTAATAATTATGAAAAGAATTTGCGGAAATTTTGTACTTACTAATCACTGGTATGTCCATTTCAAGACCGATAGTTTTCAATAGCTCAAAACCGTTCATTTCATCCATTTGTACATCTGTTATAACGATATCGAAGTTTTTCTTGTTCTTTCTTAATAAACCAAGAGCAGCATTTGCAGATAGCGTTGCAGTTACTGTAAAAGTCAAAATAGTAATTTAGGACCACTTTTGTAATAACAAAAAAAAAAACCCTAAATCAAAAATCATATACAGGTAATGAAGCAAACCTTCATAACGACATTTTTTGAGTAAAGCCTCAAGAAGTTTTAAGCAAAGGGAGCTATCATCAACCGCCAAAACACGTAGCCCTTCAGGGAACTTGTCATTCATAAACTCCATTAGTATCTAAACCCTAAAAAGTCTATGTTTAAAGACAGATACACAACTAAATATTTTGAAGTATTACCATTGATGAAGTTTTAATAGTAAATCTAGCGATTTTAAATTTTTTGTGCTTTAGAAGAGGAAGAAGAGGTCACATAAAAGTTAGTGAGAAGAAATTCTGTTAGTGAGAAACAAATTCTATACAAAATCCTAAAACCTCTTTATTTTTTCTTTTTCTAAAATAAATAAGGCAAGAAAAAACATTTCCTTCCATGGGTTTTTGAAAATTATTCTTTGCGAGAATAAAAAGAAACAACTTATGCATGTCAAAACCTTCCAGTTTAGGTCACTTATATAAGCCCTTAATTTCATACTGTGCCAATCAATGTAATTAATTACCTTGGCTTTTCATAGTTTTGGAGCAAACTGTAGCGGGAACACTTCGGGAGTATTATTGCTGCTGTGCTGTTACTGGTAGCTTTTTAAGTATGTCTTAGTTATCATACTTTCGTTGTACTAATTATATCATTTCAGTAAGCCCACAACCCACAAGCACTTGTCTTGCAGTCTCATCTTCACTCTTCAGGGGACTTGTCAGAGAAAATTGTTAAGTAGAGTGTCTTCTCTATGCTTCCTATGTACAACAAGGAGCTGGAGAATGAATGTATATATTGACTGCCTCAAATCCACTTACAGATTTCTCTTCATCATTCTCGCTTTCTCTCACTGGAAAGCGAAGACTGATCTGCAACCAGGGAAAAGTAGCATGTAGAGATCTTCCTTCATAGCTCCCCTTTTCATTAGAAAATCAAGCTGCTTTAACAAATTGACATTCTCCACTCACCTTGAAAGAAATCCTTCCGGAGTATAAATATTTCAGAGGCACTGCAAACAATAGACTTGGTAAAAGTTATTCATCGGTAAGAGTAGTCCATTTCAGATTTCTCACAAGAAAAAGAAGAAGAAGATGAGGAAGAAGAAGGAAAATAACCAATCCATTTCAACAACTCTGATGCACAACATGAGAACCAAAATATTTAATCCTCGTAAATGGTGGGGCTAACTGGTATAACAGTAATGTAAATGATCCATTGCAGGTTGTGTACAACAAGCACAGCTAGGTTGATGGATACATAATCCAGAACTGTATAATATGACACAAAGTTATCTACAAGTCGCGGTTATCAAACCCAAAGACCCATGGAGAAGGTTCCACAAGCTTTTGAGAGGTACCTGTCTTCTTGTTGTCGATAGAACAGCTCAAACTCTCTACAATACTGACTCTCATTAAAGCCCGCTGGAGAAAAGGAAAAAGACAAAAAGTAACTGTAGAAATCACAAGAAGATGTGATAGGTGGTGAAAAATAAAATCCCCCCAATTCAACTTATATTGCCTACAGAAACAAAAATAAAACTAGAGGTTGCTGCCGAATATGACACCATCAAGTAATAATTATGTATCCGACACGTATAACCCACAGCATGAAACTTGACATCTTTAACTCCACCAGATATGGCTGAAATGACCTGCGAGGGAAAGCCTCTTCAAGTCGGACTGCCTTGATACACTGCATAATGAGACATTTTTTATTCTAGGGTACTATCTAATAGCTAAAGAAAGACTATATAGGATGAGGTCGTAGAGTTCATTCGGATCATATGATGATTCATAGGTAACCAGGGGGAAGTAAAGGGTAAACCACAGCAATCTTGCCGTAACATGGTAAGGATACTTGTGCAAATTTATACGGCTCTATTTAAATACCATCAAGAACAGATTGGCCCAGATTCTGCTGTCGAGGCTCTTCTTGAAAGGTGCATTTCACCAAGAGCAGTTAAAACTTTGCAACATTATCCAGTATTGTCACCATAGCAACTTTTAATGTACTTCAGACTGCAAGAACAAGGATAATTATGGCCATGGTCAAGGAGAAATCCTGCTAGGGTATAGGATCATAAACCAAATTAAAGAACATTAAACTAAATGAAATACCCAAGCAGCGAATTGAACCAAATTAAACAAAACGAGCAAAAATGACAAATATCTACTATCTTGCAAAGATTGCTTTAAATGGATGGACATGATCAAAAGGAGCATCAACCTGATAAGGGCCTGTCATAAGCATCCAACAAATTCACAGGTAACCAGGCCCTAACCAATTTTTAAGTAAGTGACTCTGTGGAGATCAAACCAAAAAAGCTCAGTGGAAACAGTAACCACTGAGACAATATTCTGCATCCACGTAGCAGAATTATAATACAGTTATAATTTGGAACTGATTAACGATCGTCAAGGTCAAGGAATAAACCAAAAGCTTCATATTATTGAATATAATATTGCAGCCACGCAAAGAATAAAATCTTGCAGCTAGAAACAGTGTCACACCTGGCAGATCATCAGTGATATCCGGGTATTTAAAAACATAGCTAGAGAGAACATTCTTGGTAACAAGCATCATACTGCGTGATGCGACGCAATATGCCAAACCAGACAATAAAGCTTGGTTCTGATATTTGACTAGCTTGACGCCGAGAGTCTGTTTATATCTAGATCATTCTTGGTAGACTGTGGTACTGGAGAAACCGTTTACTCACATTGGGGAGGGACCCGCCACCCCAAGATTAGCATTGGGGTGGCATTTTGGGGGGATGGGTCCCACTCCAACGTGAGTAGACGGTTTTGGACTCTACCAAGAAATTTTTATCTCTATCATTGTCATTGGTGTCATCTTCCACGTCAACTCCCTCGCTGCTAGGAGTCTTCATTGACCTACACAAGAACAACCAAACTACTCTAGATCAAGAAAATTAATATTATGGAGCTTATAATACCCATTTTACAATACTACCAAATCTTCAACCGGTATGCATAGCTTTTGAAGATGTTGGAGACTTTATGTTCAAGGCACGTGTAGTTAACGCACGAGAAGAGTACAGTGCAGTGAATTGCCTCTAACTTTTCTTAGACTGCTTCGCATTACATGAATCAAATTGTGAACTTTTCTTATAATCAGTATCAAAAGATGCAGGGTCATAGTTCACAAGCAGACCAACTACTCCAATGGGAATTCTCGGGAAAGGTGCATTAGTTAACAAGAGGACCAGCACAAGTATGCCAGAGGTCAGTATATAGTTCATGAGAGAATGAGATTCTTCGTACTAACAGGTTAAACATAAACCATAATGAATCAGAGCTTTATATTCCACCTAAGTGCCTCTACTGAATTAGTAGATATGAATTCAATAACTCTCAGAAAAGGGTGCAAAAATAAGTTTTCACATAGAAAAGGGTGAAAAAAGAATCTTGCAGAATTCTTTTTAACAATATGCAAGCCATAATCCTCTAGAACAATTACCCCACAGTAACTCTATCAATTTCATGTTCTTGAGTACTTGTAAATTTGCCAGTGTATTGAAGAAGTCAAATAAACAGAACGAAGTCAATAAATCGGAACAACGCAAAATAACCTGCATCAACCTCAGACCAAACTTGGGAATTCCAAACACCATCAAGGGAAGGCAAAGCACTATATGAGTCTTATGAGATTTCAATTTATCCAAAATTTTATCCTGCTGGTCTTGAGAGAGAGTGAGCTATTGAAAAAAAAAATAGATTGAGAACTGTTTCTGTAATTTATTTTGCAACATCCAATCCCTGATAAATGCTTGAGTAACAACAGATTTATGCTACTTTTCTATCACATTCAGGTATACTAAAATCTACTTGACAACTCTCTGTACATACCTCTGAGTTCACTGGTGGTTCATACAGAGCTTTGTTTCTTCCCTTACAACCGCACAGCAAATTAAATAACGTTGTAAATATATAAAACATAAACAAAGTGCAAACACTAGTGAAGCTCCGAAATAACACTTCAAAAAGTACAAACTTAGACACTGTTTGGTTTGAGTTTCAAAAACTGTTTTCAAGCATTTTCAGAAATAGCATTTTTTCTTTCTTTGTTTTAAAAAACGTGTTTGGTATACATTGTTTTCAAAATCAATAACTTCTGGTTAAAATCATTAAGTTATGGAACATATAAAGGATAACGAGTAAGAAAAAAGTTTATTCACATCAAAAACACTTTTACAAGGTGGCACTGATTATATGTGCTTACAGGATAGTCGAAAATCCAGTAAGAAAGAAAATGATTGGTAACAACCAGGTGTAAAGGAAAAGCCTATTCACAGTTTCAGATCAGCTTCAAACTGAAGTTGCCCAATCCTTAGCAAATGTTGGACTTTTTGCAAGTGTCCGAACAACCTAGAAGAGTCGCCTACAAGATATCAACAAAAAATGCAATGACAAAACGAGTAAGAGTCTAGCCATTTATGAAAAACTGTACCCATAGAACATCTATGACATCAAGCAGTTCATGTCAAGAGATTTCTATACATTTATGAAAGATATTTGTTATCAAATCCATATACGTCGATAAGAATGACTAAGTTGTGATGCAGTTTTCTTATGCAGCCGAAACTACCTTATGGAGTTATGGGTGAGAAATCAACCCAGATAGGAGGGGGAAAACAGTATAGGTTCACAAACCAGATCTAAGCTATATGCGCCAATAACCATGACTACGTTCTTAGAGGTAAAATTCAGTCCAAATAAGATCTGGCTAGAACATCCTATTACCAATCCACATCACAGATTCACAAGTTGCCTATACTAGCACTGAAACCAAACACCCGTGAAAATAAGGCCAAGTTCTGGAATTTACTTCCACACTCTAAGTGGAAAAGTAAAACCAAGATGAATTGACTATCGTTTACACAACAAAGGTCTCAACTTTCTATAAAATCACGCCACATTTCTTTGCACTCTTCCATCTCAGCATCTCTCTTTCACAACCATTCTTTATATCACTACCTAGAAAGTACTAAAATGTTAGGTTTACCAATTTAGTGTTAAAAGCGAAATTAAAAGCATCAGGCAAATCTAATATGCTCACTGGAGACTGTCTTTACAGTAACGAATATTTTTGACATGTTTAATTCCATGATTTGGATAAAACGGTATTACGAGTTCTACAAAAGGCTAACGGATATTCAACTGCAATAAGTTAAGTGGATAAAATAAGCATGCAACTACTGGCCAACTATATATAGAAACTTGATGAGAAAGGCCTACCTCACACCTCCAATATCAAAGCATCAACTTGATATTATTTGATCACTATGAGGCCATGCTACCATTCTAATAGATCCGGGAGATTTATCAACTAATCTTGGACCTGATTAACATCGAAAATATGAAGGACCTTCTCAAAACCTCCAGTAAATCAAAGATGTGAATCCTGTAGCAACAACATGTACATCAATCACAACCAAAGGGAAAACAAATAAATCAACTATTATCCATTAATAAAAGTCATTTATGAGAACAAGTTCAGAATTGTATGAAGACACACACCAAAGAGTAACAATGTGCAACTGGAACTAACTATCTATTAGTATATTACAAGTAATTAAATATTTTACGACAATGGAGATGGATGGAATATGGAACAACTGAGGCTAACGGGGTTAAACTAGCATTGCGAAAAGATGTACAAGCACAGTACATAAAAGTTGCAGGCAGTAGATTCAGTGTTAGATAAAAATTTCAATTCATTTATAATTTATCAATTTCTAGTTACTTATCTACATTTTTTAACTAGCATTTCAACAACTTTCCATAAACACCTGATTGGAGCATTCAATGTAACACATACAATGCATTGCCCTACTACCCAGATCTCTTAACTGACTAAACAACAAACAATCTATCTCCAGCTAAACAAAGAAACGTAAAACAATCCTTCTGCCACATGAGAGGTTTTGCAGTACTTAGCCATAAACCCCATTTGATTCTTCTGCCGAAAATTCTTGTTTTCCGCACTAAATAAAAAAAAAATCCACAAAAACAAAGAAAAATTTCACACCTGTTCAGAATTGATACCCCAGATGAGAGAAAAAGAAAGATTGCAAGAGAGTGTGATTAGATTATGGAAGAGAGATTGGAGATATCACCTTGTTGCAGAGAAAGAACCCTTTTCAAGAGAAAAAAGATAAAAACATCCGAAACGATATCACGTTTTCATTTTTTATGTTTTCCGAAACGAAAAAAAATAGATGAATTCTCAAAACTCCCCGCCAAATGCGTTTTCTACTGTTTTCTCTTTTTCTCTTTTTAGTGTTTCGTGAGAAGCATCAATACAGTCACGGCACGATACGGCACGCTGGGTTATTTAGTCATCCACTAGCCGGGCAGCCTACATGTGTTACATTATCGTCAATGGTGGTTTCGGTTGGTCATTGCCCGGAGCCCCCATTCTCATATCTTCGGCTCTAGCCGAATCTATTGCTGGCTTGGCAATCGGTCATAGTTCGTGTAAGAGTGCGTTTTCAGAATTATCAATCCAATATGTTTTCTTGTCTTCTTGAAGCCCTTTCTTGGTCACAGTTTCGGGTCTGGATATTCATTGACTGGAGCCCCTTTTGCTCTTACTCCTTTCTTCCTTCTTATTTCCTCCGAGATGATTGTCCGACACCGAGTTTGATAGGTAACTGCTAACCGTGATATTTTATCGGTTGGTCTTCTTTTGGATGTCTTTACCTCAGACCTGATCCTCGGCGGAGCCCCTTGTCAGTTAGCCGAATGCTCGCTTGCGATCTGTGTTCCTTGGGTCCAGTCCTCAAACCTCTTAGTATGTATTTTGGTCTGCCTGATTCGTGTTTTTATTTTGCGGTACATTGTATTTGATGATGGTATTGGGAAACGGTCCCAATTTGTAAGTATCTATGGTAGGGGGTCGCATATCTTCCACGTGTCCATTTCTTGTTATTGACTTGACCTCCCTTTTGCTTGCCTCATGTTCTCTCCGTAGTAAATTCCGGTATAAATTTCCTTCTAGTATTGATCTTTTACCTCCATTGTTGCCATCTCTCCTCCCCGCTTTTTTTTTGTTGCTCACTCTGATTTTATCATGGCACGTCATCCGGATTGGCATTCGGTATTTCTTGGAACAACACTAGTCTTGGTAATTAGAAGTAGTTCTTCGAAGGAGATGTGTCGTCTGTAATTGGTCCGAGAGGAGGTGGAGTGTCTATTGGCCCATCGTCAGGCTGTGCGAACTCGGCTTTGCGCCCAGTGGGTGAAACAGTCGGAAACCTGCGGAACTTCAGGCGAAGGTTTCTCCAGAGTTGTTGGAGCGTACTCATCAGCTTTTCCTTGAGGTAGATGTTGAATGTGTGGCAGCACGTCGTTCTTTGGATGAGGCGCGTGCTTTTCTGGAGGAGGTGGATCAAGTTATTGCCCGATGCCGTGATACTTAATCGCAGGGCTCTGTTGGAGTTGCCAGCTTATTATCTTCTTCTTAGTTTCATTAGCCATGATTAGACTCATTAATGACTGTAATTAATTTCCTTCATATCTTTTCTTTCCTATAAAAGGGTTTGGTTATCTTGTTTTGGTATAGTTTCTCTTTCTTTCATTAGCAATGTCTCGTACTCGCTTGATTTTGGAAATTGTTCGTCTTGACCAGTTTTCTCGAGTTCTTCCCATTGTCTTCAACCATCTTGGGTCCCGTCATGATCATTGGGACGCTCTTATGGTTAATTCTGAACGCATGATGGATGAGGCTCGAGACGAGGGCCTCTTGTTTCCTCCTTTGTTTTTTGTTTATTATTGCTATTACAAAGCTCAGCGCTTGATGACATTCTTTCGGGTGCTTTCTGCACTCCACAGGATGGATACAGTTAAGGTTGCGTTGGACCGAGCTCGGGAAGAGCTTCGTTTGTTACCTTAATGTTTTGTCACCTTCTCGTATGACATAGAGGTACATTGATTTTCAGGGTCCTTGTTTCGGATATTTTAACTGTTGTTAGCTTTCTTTTGATGCTAGAATTTTGTTATTTCATAGTTTGTGGTTGGTATTGTAGTATGTGTGACGATTATTATGAATGTGATTGCCAGACTTTATTGTCTGTTACATTTTTATATGTTCTTCCCATGTAGTTATCATGGGGTTGGCTGTTATCTGAATTTCTGAAGTAGGTGTTGTAAACACCTTATCGGGTTAGATTTTACCCTTAGCGGAATGAAGATCTCGAAGATGGGTTAGATTTTTACCCTTAGCGGAATGGAGATCCCTAAGGTGTCTCATGCCTTGGAATGCGATTTTTAGACTTTGTTTTGTCCATGACATTTTCTTGGAATATGTTTGCCAGTCTGAAAAGGCGAGGGTACCCAAGTATAATTCAAGCTAAAACTTTTCCTACCTATAAGTCCTTTCTCAGAAAGTGATTGTTTATGGACTGAGTCGAGACAATGCAACTAATCGGTTCACACTTCGTGTGATCGTCTATAGATACGAGATCGAGATAATACAACAACGAAGTATGTTTACTTGATAAAAAGGTTCGGACTTAACCAAACACAATAGGATTGCTTATCAAGTAAATAGGAATTAACGTTTGTGTAATTTACTTTAATTATAATAAAACAATTATAATGCGAAAATATAAAGTAAATGACACAGCAAGATTTTGTTAACGAGGAAACTGCAAATGGAGAAAAACCCCGGGACCTTGTCCACAATTGAATACTCTCAGGATTAAGCCGCTACACAAAATTAAACCTAACTTCGTATAGTTGAGACCAAGCAACTAAACCTATAGCTCACATAGTTCCGTCTGTATTCCCACGCCTCCAACTTATGAATAAGTCACGTACTTGGAACAATTCCTTTGGTTCGTATTCCAAACAGTAAAGGAACAACAAATTTGTTTGGTATCAACTCTCTTCAACCAAGTGATGTGATTTCGATAAAGGCTCTTCTGTTTATCTCAATAAACTCCTTCGTCAGGTTCTTAAATCTATCTTATTCTCAACTACCGAAGTAATTGTTAAGATTTTGCAATCAATATTTTTAATCACAAAGAATTGTATTGATGCCTATCTATATAACTAATCAATCCAGTCTACCACAAGGATAAACTGATTATAGTTGGATCCTCTTATACCGAAACAAGTGTTGTGCACACCAAAGATTATGAACCCAAAATCAGAAATCTTCAGTATCTTCTTTGTCTTCAAATCTTCTTAGATCTTCAATAAACACCTGCACACAACAACTTGAATCTCTTGTGATCAATCACGCACAAAACAGAGTCTGTTAACAATTGATTATCACAAGATCGTCTTTAGAACTAACAACAATCTAAAGATCACTGTCGAAACTTTGATCTAGTTTGAGTGAATCTTATATCAGAAGAGAAGATTCTCAAGCATAAACAAACTAGGTGCAATCAAGTTCAACCACTGTTAGTCAATCAAATCAATCGAAAACACAAGATAAACCGCAATTATCTAGTTTCCCACCAACGGTACTCGTAGATCTTCTCAATACCAAAGAAGACTTTAAACTGAGCGGCCGTAAGAGATTTCGCCTAATTAGGTTACTCTCCTCTCTGAATAGGCGGCTACACCAGTAACAACACAACCGAGAAAGTTTGCTGTCACGAAGGATTAGTTTGTTAGAAATGCAAACTTCAAGTATTTATAGACAAGGAAGTTTGGACACCAAGGAATTTCCAAAAGAAAATATTCTCAAAGATATTCCATATATTCCAAATTCGGTTTCCATAATTCCTGGAAATGCTCTGTCCAAAATAATGACCGAAAATCTCTTTGGAAAATGTCAACTAGTAAATGCACATTACTAATTCTCGTTTTCCTAAAATAAAATTAACAACCTTAAATAAAAGATTCTTAACTTATTTATGTTTCGATCCTGGGATTTTCTTCCTGTAGCTATTAAGGAATAACTTTGAACAATAAAAGATAAACATTACTGCACGTGTTCAAAGTATGCCGACATCCTTACTTTGTAAGTCCTCTTTCATACTTACAACCTTGAAACCGATTTGCCACACTTCCAAAAAAGTTTAGAATTGGTTCATCTGACTTTCAAGAACTATGCGATTGATCAAGAAACACTCCATCACAAATCATGGGTTTAACGGTTCTACCAAAAAAAGTTTCGGTTCTACCTCCATGTGAGTATTGTGCATAGTCACACTAGCTTTCCAAAATTCGGTTGACTAGGTACTAGGATCGGTTCCCCACATATATATGGTATCTAACTTATATGTGTTGCACATGTCCATAGGATCGGTTCCCCTTTGCCTAAAAACGTGTTGCACATGTCCATAGGATCGGTTCCCCTTTCTGCTACAAACTTGTTGCACCTCATACAAGGATCGATTCCCCTTTGTGATGTGTTGCACCTCTTCATAGGATCGGTTCCCCTTTACATATATTTGGTCAAACAAATCACAAACTCGATCATACCATCTCAGGTGATTACTTAAGATCGATTTCACTAATAAAAGTCATACCAATACATAAGCCGGGCCTTTGTGAATAGTTTTACCAAGAACATAAACAAGTCGTGAGCGGTTATACTAAACCACACATATTGGATGTTCACAAGATATGCAATGAATAACAATCCCAATAACGCCTGGCGATTTCCTTTTCGATTCATAAACAAGTTTAGAAACTTACTTCCTTAAAACACATGTAAAACATTGTTTCCTAGTATGAAATCCTCACCTCATACCCATACATAATCACAATGGCATTTAAACGATTATGTCGATGTCTTATTGAAAAGGCGAGGGTACCCAAATATACCTTAAGCTAAAACTTTTCCTACCTATAAGTCCTTTCTCCGAAAGTGATTGTCTATGGACTGAGTCGAGACAATACAACTAATAGGTTCACACTTCGTGTGATCGTCTATGGATACGAGATCGAGACAATACAACAACGAAGTATGTTTACTTGATACAAAGGTTCGGACTTAACCAAACACAATAGAATTGCTTATCAAGTAAATAGGAATTAACGTTTGTGTGATTTACTTTAATTATAATAAAACAATTACGATGCGGAAAATAAAAATAAATGACAGAACAAGATTTTGTTAACGAGGAAACCGCAAAAGCAGAAAAACCCCGGGACCTGGTCCAGAATTGAATACTCTCAGGATTAAGCCGCTACACAAAATTACACCTAACTTCGTATAGTTGAGACCAAATAACTAACCCTATAGTTCACTTAGTTCCGTCTGCATTCCCACGCCTCCGACTTATGAATAAGTCACGTACTTGGAACAATTCCTTTGGTTCGTATTCCAAACAGTAAAGGAACAACAAATATGTTTGGTATCAACTCTATTCAACCAAGTGATATGAGTCGGACAAAGGCTCTTCCGTTTATCTTAACATAAACTCCTTCGTCAGGTCCTTAGATCTATCTTATGTTCAATCACCCAAAGGTAATCGTTTAAGATTAAGCCAACAACACCTTTAATCCGAAGAACCGTGTTGATGCCGATCTACTCAATAAATCAATCCAATATACCACAAGGATAAACCGATTATTAATTGGATCCTCTTTTACCGAAACAAGTATTGTGCACACCAAAGATTATAAAACCCAAGTCAGATCTTCAATATCTTCTTTGTCTTCAAATCTTCTTTGTCTTCAAATCTTCTTAAATCTTCAATAAAAATCTGCACACAATCACTTGAATCTCTTGTGATCAATCACGCACAGAACGGAGTCTGTTAACAATGAATTATCACAAGATCGTCTTTAGAACTAACCACAGTCTAAAGATCCCTGTCGAAACTCTGAACTAGTTTGAGTGAATCTTATATCATAAGAGAATATTCTCAAGAATAAACAAACTAGGTGCATTCATATTTCAACCACCGTTATTCAATCAAATCAATCGAAAACAAAGATAAACCGCAATTATCTGGTTTCCCACCAACGGGTCGCGCCAGAGCTTCTCAATCCCAAAGAAGACTTTAAAACGAGCGGCCATAAGAGATTACACCTAATTAGATTACTCTCCTCTCCGATAGGCGGCTACACCAGTAACAAAGACAAAAGAGAAAGTTTGTTGTTACGAAGGATTAGTTTGCTAGAAAGGAAAACTTCGTGTATTTATAGACAAGGAAGTTTGGATACCAAGGAATTTTCAAAACCGAAAATATTCTCAAGATATTCATTAAAGCACAAATTCGGTTCCATAATTCCTGGAAATGCTCTGTCCAAAAATAACGATAGAAATCTCTCGGAAAATATAATTAGTAAATGCACATTACTAATTCTGTAATTTCCCTAAATGAAATTAATAACCTTAATTAAAAGATTCTTAACTTACTTATGTTTCGATCCTGGGATTCTATTCCCTTAGCCGTTAAGGAATATCTTTGAACAATTATAGAAATAAACATTCAGAGCACGTGTTCAAAGTTTGTCGACATCTTAACTTTGTGAGTTCTCTTTCACACTTACAACCTTGAAACCGATTTGCCACACTTCCAAACAAGTTTAGAATTGGTTCATCTGACTTTCAAGAACTATGTGATTGATCAAACCAACATTCAATCACAATCATGGGTTTACGGTTCTACCAAAACAAGTTTCGGTTCTACCTCTACGTGAGTACTGTGCATAGTCACACTAGCTTCCCAAAAGATCGGTTGACTAGGTACTAGGATCGGTTCCTCATATATATTGGTATCTAACTTATATGTGTTGCACATGTCCATAGGATAGGTTCCCCTTTCTGCTATAAACCTTGTTGCACCTCATACAAAGATCGGTTCCCTTTGATGTACTGCACCCCTTACTAGGATCGGTTCCCTTTCCCTTACAAGGATCAGTTCCCTTTCCCTTACAAGGTCAGACATACAAAATCGGATCATACCACAGTTGATTGCTTAAAATTGGTTTTACTAATAAAAGTTATACCAATACATAAGTCAGGCCTTTGTGAACAGTTCTACCAAGAATACAACAAGTTGTGAGCGGTTATACTCTATCACACATATTGGTTGTGATATGCAATTAATAACAAAACCAATAACACCTGGCAATTTCCTTTTCGGTTCACAAACAAGTTTATGAACTTACTTCCTTAGAACACATGTAAACATTGTTCCCTAGGATGAAATCCTCACCTCATACCCATACATAATCACAATATCATTCAAATGATTATGACGTTGTCTTATCTACAAAGTTTAATGGTTAAGAAATAAACCTCGTATTGTATTCCTTAATACTATGTCTATCTAGAGTTCAAATATGCTTCGCAGTTATGTTTTCAATATGCATGACTTGAAATATACGTTAGGGAATGAAACAGTTGAAGTCAAATATCACTAACCTCAAGTGGAAGGATGATTGTCGTCGTTGTAGCTCCTTGCTTCTTCACATCTTCAAGTCTTCACAATACTTGTAATGTCTCATATCCTAATACTTTCAAGGTAACCTATACGAATTTTAACTCTAGTACATAATCAAGCGACTCTTAACATGAGTTTTGATTCACTAAAATATGACAACCAAACTTGACATACCAACGCTTTGTGGGTTCAACCGATCCATGCTCTAACAATCTTCCCCTTTGTCAATTTTAGTGACAAAAATCTTACATCATATGGATAAAAAAATTACAATAATTCATTACAATCCGCTTGATTCCCGATTCAACATCACAGTGAAACTGCTTACATTCAATCCTCGAAAATGCCGATGTTGACATTATAATAACAAAGCTAATGTTGACATTATAATAACAAAGCTATTACTCCCCCTAAGGAAGATAGGTATATATTCAATCCGCACGTCTTTGTTATACCAATCATATGACATGTTACTCCCCCTTAGTCTGTGCTTTCACTCTTTCGTTAGATAAAAACATTCAAGTGCCAGTGTTCTTTTCCCTAGCGATGCCAATCAATATGAAATATCAATGCCAGCATCACCTATTTACTCCATATATTTCTCCCCCTTTTTGTCACAAAAATGACAAAGAAACGAAAAAAGGACAACACGTAAAGAATCTTACAAATCTCAGAATAGACTTGCAAACATGTAGAGTTAAGCACGAGGGTTCCACACATCATGTTCTGATTACCAATATCAAAACCGAAACTACAAGTAGTCTTATTTTGATATGTTACCAAGGAAACAATTGTCCGAAACAATTTTTCCAATTTAGTTTAGCAAACCAAAAACAACTAAGCATATTAGTTCCTTTTCTAAACCGATTCTTCAAAAACAACCGCTTAATTCGATAAGACCAAAATAAAGATAAATTCCATTTTTCTCATCAGGTTCTAGTTATCCATAAACTTAGACTTTTGAATTTTAAACAAGCCAAATACTAGTTTGGTTAACTAGCATTTCCTTGTTTAGGAATTCGATTAGACTTGAATAACCGAAACCTCACTTCAATAAGTCTAACTAAGATCAGAATTAACTTAGTTTCTTATCCGAAATCGAATTGGACTAAACAACTCATCCCGTAAACGGATTATTTCGTTATGCCATAAATAATTCATACAAACCAAAATAAATCAACTTGCATAATTTTTCACCTCAACCAGAAGCAATTGAAACAACATAGACATTATAAGCACCGCAATTGCACCGTAATTTTGTAAGCCTAAACGATTGATACCATACAAAAGCAAGATAAAAATAGTTTTTCTTAACCGAAACCAATTGAATCACACACACACATCAATTGTACCGAAATTTTGTAAGCCTAAACAATTGAAACCACACACTAAAGCAAGATAACAATAGTTTTTCTTAACCGGAACCAATTGAAACACACATCATGGAATAAATATCAATTGAACCGAAATTTTGTTAAGCAAAAGCAACAAATATATATAATATAAACTCAGGCTTTTCTTAAATAGGAAAACAATTAACTAACAAGATTTTTACCCAAATTTCACATCCACTTCTCCAATATGATTGCATCTTCGTCCAAGGAGAATTGGTATCGAAATATCACCACGTTGTCATACTTATGCGTGAACAAAAGAATAACAACACACCTCAACCTTTACCAGAGAAAGCAAAAGTTGAAAACCTTTACCAGAGAAAGCAAAAGAATATCACCACGTTTTAACAATTGCAATCAAAAGTTGAAAACCGTCGAAACACATATGCTTTTATGCTAAACCAAAACTGATTCAACATATTGTGACTTTTTCACATACTGTTTCTACTAGAACCCCTTATAATCCTTTGATAAAGCCTACCTACTAAGGCTAGAACTTAATCCCGCTAAATCAAAAAGTCACCCAAACCATGAGGGTTCACACAACATATGAGATCGAATATTAAGGTAGTAAAACCGAAATCAGACATCTCATAAACATACATAGCAATAAGGTAAAAGCAATTAAGCACAGGTTATGTAAACCGAAAACTACCACAAGAAAAATTACTCAAACAAATAATTTTGTTCATCATAGTATTATTCATAATAGACCAATACAATCAATGAAAATCAAAAATTGATGTCTATTATACTAGATTAAGTATTACAACAAATAACTTAATCGCTAGTAGTGCTCTTGTTGTTCACTGAGGTCTCTTCAGTGTTCAAACTCTTAAAGCATGTCTCCAGGGACTTGTCCAAAACCACTTCTTGTTTTTCAAGTCTTTTAACTTGAATTTTCATATCAGCTAAATCAGCTTTTGTTTCCTCAATCTTATCCTTGAGCCAATCTTGATTTCGAACTGTTATAATGAGATTGGTTCTTAGTTCCTCAAAACCTTGAATATAGTCAATCATACTATCAGAACGAATCCACTTGGTTTTGGTTGGATCTTGAAGGTTGTAAGACGACAGGGATGACTCATCTTGTGATCTAGCTGAGCTATCAGAGTCATAATCAGACATAATGCCTTTCTTACTTCTCTCTATATTGATTCTTTGACAAACCTTAACCTTTTGAGCTTCATCCTTATTAGTCTTTGAGACACTGCGAGTTACTGGAGGCATTCTCGGTTATAAATATATAAAAGGATTTCTCAGGGTTTCGAATACAGACAAGAGAAAGTTTCTCCTCTTAAAAGAGTCAACTTTCGGACCAAAAGACCTCTGGAAAATCCGAAAATATAAAAGAATATATTTCGTTTCCATAGTCCGGAATTCTCAAGATGGAAGGATTGTTAAAAATCCGAAAATTCCAAATAATCACCTATTTTGGAAAGTCATGATAAACATGAACACTTTTTACTACCATGGATTTGCAACAACCCATATAATATCACAGAATTTTTCTGATGAACAACTACACAAGGTACATGTGCTCCTGTTTTATTGTGCCTTTCCCATCCAAGATTATGAGCACAAAAGGATGAAAAAGCACAACATATGATACAACTAAGTTACATCGGAGTAAGCTTTTCCCAGCTTACAGTGAACATCAGAAACATAGTTCATGTTCCTTTTAGGGAATTTCTGCCTAAAATATTTTCTCCCAAGACGATGATATTTTCTAGCTCTAGAGATGTGATCGTGTGGAGAAGATGTACTAATGTGGGAATTCTCGGAGATATCTAGATCTCTCTTAATTATTTCAATGAGATTTTCATAATATTTTCTCATTCTAAGGACTTCCTTGTTATTCACATTAGTGTGATCATCTGAAACAACTATCGGAAAATCCCGATTGTTTCTTTTGGCAGAGATTCGCTCTTTCCCTTCCTTCTGAAGTCGTTCCTCATCAAAACCAGAATTGTTTCGATATGGATGCGGAGGAACCTTTTTCCAGAAGCGATTATCAACTCTTTCCTCTGACTTCTTTGAGTTGATCTTATTGGGATGTAGTATAATCTGTCTTTCTACTGAGGAATAATCTTTCAGTTTTTTAAGACAAGAAACTTCTTTCAAAAATTTTACCACCGTATGTTGAAGAAGTATAAGTTTCCTGTCAAGTGACTGAAAGTTGCATTCCTTAGAGTCATCACGGAATCGGTTCAAAGTTTCCTTTGGACAAGATTTCGTTTGATCATCAGTAGATCTAGAATCTGGTTTCTCATCCTCTTCTAACTTGATGTAGTTAGGCAAACTACCATCATCTTGATCTGTTCCAGATGTGATCAACCCGTTTTTGTCACAATCTGTAAAAGTCGAGCAAGGACTTTTAGTTTCCTCATCAGAAGAAATCACAACAACATCATTTGTCAGAATCATGGGACGTGTCTCTTTATCTGTAAGAGATTTACCAAGAGCTTCTAGTTTGACAGCGAGATCTATTTTCTCTTTGGCTAGACAGTTCAGTTGAATGTCTTTTTCTCTGATCTCCTGTTTAAGAAGATTTGACTGTCTTTAAAATGAGCACTTTAGAAGACGGAGACTGTATACGCTTTAGAAGTTTTACCAACTCTTTATCAGCTTCTTCTCTTTCATCAAAGATAGACATAGATGCTTTCGTAACTCCTGGATCATGAGTTAACGAAGTGGTAACATCTTTAAAATTTGAGTATTCATACTCTTGCATAACGTTAACTGAATCATACATTAGATTCAATTCTTATAGGTTGGATCGCACCAAACACAAATTGTTAGATCTTTTCGTGTTTTCCTGCTCTGATACCAATTGGAAAGGCGAGGGTACCCAAATATACCTCAAGCTAAAACTTTTCCTACCTATAAGTCCTTTCTCCGAAAGTGATTGTCTATGGACTGAGTCGAGACAATACAACTAATTGGTTCACACTTCGTGTGATCGTCTATGGATACGAGATCGAGACAATATAACAACGAAATATGTTTACTTGATACAAAGGTTCAGACTTAACCAAACACAATAGGATTGCTTATCAAGTAAATAAGAATTAACGTTTGTGTGATTTACTTTAATTATAATAAAACAATTATAATGCGGAAAATAAAAGTAAATGACACAACAAGATTTTGTTAACGAGGAAACCGCAAAAGCAGAAAAACCCCGGGACCTAGTCCAGAATTGAATACTCTCAGGATTAAGCTGCTACACAAAATTACACCTAACTTCATATAGGTGAGACCAAGTAACTAACCCTATAGTTCACTTAGTTTCGTCTGTATTCCCACGCCTCTAACTTATGAATAAGTCACGTACTTGGAACAATTCCTTTGGTTCGTATTCAAACAGTAAAGGAACAACAAATATGTTTGGTATCAACTCTATTCAACCAAGTGATATGAGTCGGACAAAGGCTCTTCCGTTTATCTTAACATGAACTCCTTCGTCAGGTCCTTAGATCCATCTTATGTTCAATCACCCAAAGGTAATCGTTTAAGATTAATCCAACACCTTTAATACGAAGAACCGTGTTGATGCCGATCTACTCAATTAATCAATCAAATCTACCACAAAGATAAACCGATTATTAATTGGATCCTCTTTTACCGAAACAAGTATTGTGCACACCAAAGATTATAAAACCCAAGTCATATCTTCAATATCTTCTTTGTCTTCAAATCTTCTTAAATCTTCAATAAAAACCTGCACACAATCACTTGAATCTCTTGTGATCAATCACGCGCAGAACGGAGTCTGTTAACAATGGATTATCACAAGATCGTCTTTAGAACTAACCACGGTCTAAAGATCCCTGTCGAAACTCTGAACTAGTTTGAGTGAATATTATATCAGAAGAGAAGATTCTCACGAATAAACAAACCAGGTGCAATCAGATTTCAACCACCGTTAGTCAATCAAATCTATCGAAAACAAAGATAAACCACAATTATCTAATTTCCCACCAACGGGTCGCGCTAGAGCTTCTCAATCCCAAAGAAGACTTTAAAACGAGCGGCCATAAGAGATTTCATTTAATTAGATTACTCTCCTCTCTGATAGGCGACTACACCAGTAACAAAGACAAAAGAGGAAGTTTGTTGTTACGAAGGATTAGTTTGCTAGAAAGAAAAACTTCGTGTATTTATAGACAAGAAAGTTTGGACACCAAGGAATTTCCAAAACCGAAAATATTCTCAAGATATTCATTAAAGCACAAATTCGGTTCCATAATTCTTGGAAATGCGCTGTCCAAAAATAACGATTGAAATCTCTCGGAAAATATAATTAGTAAATGCACATTACTAATTCTGTAATTTCCCTAAATGAAATTAATAACCTTAATTAAAAGATTCTTAACTTACTTATATTTCGATCCTGGGATTCTCTTCCCTTAGCCGTTAAGGAATATCTTTGAACAATTATAGAAATAAACATTCACAGTACGTGTTCAAAGTTTGTCGACATCTTAACTTTGTAAGTTCTCTTTCACACTTACAACCTTGAAACCGATTTGCCACACTTCCAAACAAGTTTAGAATTGGTTCATCTGACTTTCAAGAACTATGTGATTGATCAAACCAACATTCAATCACAATATTGGGTTTACGGTTCTACCAAAACAAGTTTCGGTTCTACCTCCATGTGAGTATTGTGCATAGTCACACTAGCTTCCCAAAAGATCGGTTGACTAGGTACTAGGATCGGTTCCTCACATATATTAGTATCTAACTTATATGTGTTGCACATGTCCATAAGATCGGTTCCCCTTTCTGCTATAAACCTTGTTGCACCTCATACAAGGATCGGTCCCCTTTGATGTACTACACCCCTTACTAGGATCAGTTCCCTTTCCCTTACAAGGATTGGTTCCCTTTCCCTTACAAGGTCAAACATACAAAATCCGATCATACCACAGGTGATTACTTAGAATTGGTTTTACTAATAAAAGTTATACCAATACATAAGTCAGGCCTTTGTGAACAGTTTTACCAAGAACACAACAAGTTGTGAGCGGTTATACTCTATCACACATATTGGTTGTTCATAAGATATGCAATGAATAACAAAACCAATAACACCTGGAAATTTCCTTTTCGGTTCACAAACAAGTTTATGAACTTACTTTCTTAGAACACATGTAAACATTGTTCCCTAGGATGAAATCCTCACCTCATACCCATACATAATCACAATAGCATTCAAATGATTATGGCGATGTCTTATCTACAAAGTTTAATGGTTAATCAATAAACCTCGTATTGTATTTCTTAATACTATGTCTATCTAGAGTTCAAATATGCTTCGCAGTTATGTTTTCAATATGCACGACTTGAAAGATACGTTAGGGAATGAAACAATTCAAGTCAAATATCACTAACCTCAAGTGGAAGGATGATTGTTGTCGTTGTATCTCCTTGCTTCTTCACATCTTCAAGTCTTCGCAATACTTGTAATGTCTCATATCCTAATACTTTCAAGCTAACCTATACGAATTTAACTCTAGTACATAATCAAGCGACTCTTAACATGAGTTTTGGTTCACTAAAATATGACAACCAAACTTGACATACCAACGCTTGGTAGGTTCAACCGAGCCATGCTCTAACAATCCCCCCATTTGTCAATTTTAGTGACAAAAATCTTACATCGTATGAATAAACAAATTACAATAATTCATTACAATCCGCTTGATTCCCGATTCAACAACACAGTGAAACTGCATACATTGAATCCTTGAATATGCCGATGTTGACATTATAATAACAAAGCTATTACTCCCCCTAAGGAAGATAGGTAGATATTCAATCCGCACGTCTTTGCTATACCAATCATATGACATGTTACTCCCCCTTAGTCTGTGCTTTCACTCTTTCGTTAGATAAAAACATTCAAGTACCAATGTTCTTTTCCCTAGCGATGCCAATCAATATAAAATATCAATGCCAGCATCACCTGTTTACTCCATATATTTCTCCCTCTTTTTGTCACAAAAATGACAAAGAAACGAAAAAATAAAGGGCAACACGAAAAGAATCTCATAAATCTCAGAATAAACTTGCAAACCTGCAGAGTTATGCATGAGGGTTACACACATCATGTTCTGATAACCAATATCAAAACCGAAACTACAAGTAGTCTTATTTTTGATATGTTACCAAGGAAACAATTGTCCGAAACAATTTTTCCAATTTAGTTTAGCAAACCAAAATAACTAAGCATATTAGTTCCTTTGTTAAACCGATTGTTCAAAAACAACAGCTTAATTCGATAAGACCAAAATAAAGATAAATTCCATTTTTCTCATCAGGTTTTAATTATCCATAAACTTAGACTTTTCAATTTTAAACAAGCCAAATACTAGGTTAGTTAACTAGCATTTCCTTGTTTAGGAATTCGATTAGACTTGAATAACCGAAACCTCACTTCGATTAGCATTTCCATGCTCTAACACTTACCTAAAAAGTTTAATGGTTAAGCAATAAACTTCATATTGTATTCTTTAATACTATGTCTATCTAGAGTGTTCATGCTTCGCAGTTTCGTTTTCAATATGCACGACTTGAAAGATACGTTAGGGAATGAAACAGTTCAAGTCAAATATCACTAACCTCAAGTGGAAGGATGATGTTGTCGTTGTAGCTTCTTACTTCTTCACTTCTTCAAGTCTTCGCAATACTTGTAATGTCTCATATCCTAATACTTTCAAGCTAACCTATACGAAGTTGACACTAGTACATAATCAAGCGACTCTTAAAATGAGTTTTGATTCACTAAAATGTGACAACCAAACTTGACATACCAACGCTTGGTGGGTTCAACTGAGTTATGCTCTAACAATCTCCCCCTTTGTCAATTTTAGTGAAAAACTTTTACAATCATATGGATACGCTTGATTCCCGAATTCAACAGCACAATAACCTGCATTCATTCAATCCTTAAATGCCGTTGTTGACATTATAATAACAAAGCTAATACTCCCCCTAAAGGTGAGATAGTTAGATTTCATCAATCCGCACGTCTTTGTTATACCAATTAATATGATATGCTACTCCCCCTTAGTCTATGCTTTCACTCTTTCGTTAGATAAACATTTAAGCACAATTGTTCCTTTCCTTAGTGATACCAATCTATATAAAATCAATACCAGTATCACTTGTTTACTCCATATATTTGTCCCCCTTTTTGTCAAAAAATTACAAAGAAACGAAAAAAAAGGACAACATGAAAAGAATCTTACAAATCTCAAAATAGATTAGCAAACCTATAGAGTTAAGCACGAGGGTTCCACACACCATTTTTGATAACCGATATCAAAACCGAACAAAGTAATTTGTTTTGATATGTCATCAAGGAAACAATTGCCCGGAGCAATTTTCCCAATTTAGTTTAGCAGACCAAAAATCAACTAAGCACCTTAGTCCCTTTGCTAAACCGATTGTACAAATACAATCGCTTCATTCGATAAGACCAAAATAAAGATAACTATGTTTTTCTCATCAGGTTCTAATTATCCATATAACTTAGACCTTTCAATTTTAAACAAGACAAGTACTAGGTTAGTTAACTAGCATTTCTTGTTAAGGCATTCGATTAGACTTGAATAACCGAAACCTCCACTTTGATAAGTCTTACTAAGATAAACTTAGTTTCTCTTATCCGGAATCGAGTTGGACTAAACAACTCATCCCGTAAACTTTTTCTTTCGTTAAGCCATAAATAATTCATACAAACCAAATAAATCAAATTGCATAATTATTCACCTCAACCGGAAGCAATTGAAACAACATAGACATTATAGCACCACAATTGCACCGAAATTCTGTAAGCCTAAACAATTGATACCACATAATAAAGCAACATAACAATAGTTTTTCTTAACCGGAAACAATTGGATCACACACACATCCATACACACATCATGGAATAAAACATCAATTGTACCGAAATTTTGTTAAGCAAAAGCAAATATATAAGAAATAAAATCAGGCTTTTCTTAAATAAGAAAACAATTGACTAACGATATTGTTACCTCAAATTTCGCATCCGCTTCTCCAATATGTTTGCATCTTCTTCCAGGAAGAATTGATATCGAAATATCATTATGTTGTCATCCTTATGCAAAACAAAAGAATAACAACAACCAACCTTTACCATAGAAAGGTTGAAAATCGGTTTTAAGAATTGCAAGCAAAAGTTGAAAACCGTCGAAACACATATGCTTTTATGCTAAACCAAAACCGATTCAACATATTGTGACTTTTTCACATATTATTTCTACCAGAACCCCTCATGATCCTTTGATAAATCCTACCAACATGGCTAGAACTTAATCCTGCTAAATCAAAAAGTCACCCAAACCATAAGGGTTCACAACATTATGAGATCGAATATCAAGGTAGTAAAACCGAAAATAAACATCCCATAAACACAAATGCAATACACCATAAATATTCAATAAAGAATCAAGTATTGCAATTACCTCTATTTTGTAGGGAATTGAATTGCGAAAACAACGCAAAAAGAATGAAGTCATTCCGAGTTCGGACGAAGAAGTTATGGGCAAAACAGTTTTACACTTCTTCGTATGGGGACCTCTCACTAGGATCGGTTCCCCATATTGCACCTATCACTAGGATCAGTACCCCAAGTGTTACTTTTGACGGATCACAACACTAAACTTTTTTTGACATAACTTTTGTATACGATGTCCGAATTCAGTGATTTTTGGCTCGTTTTAACCGTAAAAACAAGAGCTACACATATATGTTCAATTGATATCAACATAATAAATTCACAATTACCGTTTATATCAAAACCTCAAATATAGATAGAGAAAGTATGAGTATAGAAGAAAAGAAATCTCCTAAAGATGTTAATTAGTCATATAATAACCGAGAGATCATGTGCTCAATTTTTCATGTGCTTCCTCACCTTTAAAAATATTGAGCACTAAGGTGAGCATGCATATTCTAACACAACTAGTTTGTATTGAGTTTATTAGAGCATTGCTCGGTCGAACTCGCATGCGTTTCTATCTCAAGCATGTTTGTCAATGTTAGTGATCAAAACTATAAGTCTTGATTTCTAGCCTACATAGCTAAAGGTCTCGGACTAGGACAGAAAGTGTAGTTGAGCTCAAGACTCCATGGAAATCATCATACAAGACGAAGAACTACACAAGGAACTGGTGGATCTTCATCGACTAAAAGGTATGTGGATACTTGAACTTATCTTCCATTCAAAAGTCTATCTATTCTATCTCCTACTCTTGAGACAAAAGTCGTGTTGATGTATAGACTTTTATTATACACATTTGCTATTTCGAGCCGAGTTTAACTCGCCTATCTATTTCTCGAAATATGTGTTGGTAAGCTTTTGCTTTAACCAAATTCATCTTTACCTAGTAACGAATGTCATGTTATGTTTCAATCACTTTGAAAATTGCTCTGACGAAAAGTGGTATGTGAATAACGGCTACATAACGTCCTCTGAGAATGTTTCAATGATTGAAATGAGAGTTTAGATTACATAACCATTGGTAGGATATAAGCATTTTTGTGGAAACACATATATGTATAAGTCCTTATTCCTTGAACCAAAGTTTGCGAACTTTGTTGATCAAGAGAAACGGAATGTGGCGTGAGCCAAGTCTGCGAACTGGCGGAAGTTCTCGACCCGAGAATTTCTGCTGGAGTTTGTGAACTCCTTACGTGAGCTTAAGTTCGCGAACCCAATCCGCGAACTTGAGCAGGTTATATCTAAAACTGGTTGTTCTTGAACTCATGTTTATATAAACTAAGGAATGCTTTTGCAAACCGTGGATATAAAGTTCATGAACCGATTCGAGTGAATCAAACCGTTTTTACTTCGATTGTGTCTTGTGTAGTTACATAAGATCTTAGCAATTGAACAACTCTCTAACTAGTTATGGCTAACCATTTGGTTAACTATTGTTGAACCAACAAATGTTAATGTTTGGGAACGGTTCGTAAACCCAAAATTAGACATTTCATTTGTGTGTAACAAGCTAAGTTTTTGATCCAACAGTTGAGAAATATTAGCTTGAATTTAATCAGGTTTTCATCTAACGGTGAATATTGAATGCTTTGTTACCAAGCTAACATTGATTACAAACCCTGATTTGAAAGACTATATAAAGGAGAACTCTAGCATCTGGGAAACCTAATCCCCACACCTTATGTGTGATACTAGTTGCATAGCTAGAGTCGATTCTCCTTTAACCATTGGTTTCTTCTTATAAAACCAGGTTAACGACTTAAAGACTTCATTGGGATTGTAAAGCCAGACCGATACTACTTTTCTTATAGTTGTGTGATCTGATCTTGCATCTTCTATCGTTACGAGTACGATTATAATAATTGGCTCGAGATTTATATATCCGATAGGAAAGATAGAAAAGTAACCACAAACACTTCGTCTCATCGTTTGTGATTCCACAATATCTTTTTTTCGCTGCGCCGATTAGGATTATTGTGAGGTGATTGATAATACTAGGCTGTTCTTCGGGAATATAAGTCTGGTTTATCAATTGGTTCCTGTTCACCTTGATTTATCAAAATACGGAACAAAACTCATAGGTATATTTGTGGGAGACGAATTTATCTATCACCGTAGACTTTTCTATGTGATACAAATTTGTTTATTAAAGTCTTCGACTTTGGGTCATAACAACTCTTAGTTGTGGGTGAGATCAGCTAAGGGAATCAAGTACGTAGCATCCTGCTGGGATCATAGGCATAGGAGCATAATTGTACCTTGGATCAGTGTGATATTGATTGGGGTTCAACTACAGTCCAGACCGAAGTTAGTTTGGAGTAGGCTAGTGTCTGTAGCAGCTTAATACAGTGTATGTTCAATCTGGACTAGGTCCTGGGTTTTCTGCATTTGCGGGTTCCTCGTTAACAAAATTCTTGTGTCTGTGTTATTTATTTTCCGCATTATATTTTGTTATATAATTGAAATATCACAGGTTGTGTGTTGTTCAATCAATTAGAATATCCGACCTTTTGGTTGTTGATTTAAATTGATTGACACTCGGATATTGGTCTTTGGTACCATCCAAGTTATCTATCTAGCATTTGATAAAGACTCGCAGATTTCTATTTGCTTGAGTATATATCAAATCGAGAGATTGAGATATAAAACTTTTTGATATGATTTTTATCTAAGTAGAGTATGACTGTCTAGTTGATTCTCTAGAAAGTATATTGGAGTTTGTCCATATAGATTTCTAAGCGAAATATTGGGTGTGGTTGTTGTACCCCCACTTTTTTAATTGGTATCAGAGCAGGCAAACACGTTCAAGACCTTACAAGTCTGTGTGTGTGGCAATTTGAGTCTGAGGACAGAATCTCTTCTACGCATACCAAGATGTCTTTTAAAGCTTTTAACTATGCCAAATGTCTTGGGTATACCTCAAAGGATTACTCCTTAGCTGATTCTTCCGAATCCCGAGGTAAGAAGAATCTTCCATTTTGTGATGACATATCTCTTTCTGATGAGACATTGGGCACCATGGCAAAAGCTGAAATGAAGCTCACCAGAATTTCAAAAAATTCTACTGAGATCATTGATTTTCAGGATCATGATCAGCTCATTGATGAATTTGAAAAGTCTCTTGATCGAGAACATGAACTCTATAGCATCATTGAGTCATTCTCTAGGAATATTGATAAACTTCTCCAAGAAACTACTATACAGCGTGAAAAGATTAGTGTTCTTGAGGATATAGTTAAGGAAGACTCAATTAGAGAGAAACGTTTGATCGAAACGCATTCAACAGAGCTTAACAGGCTTCGTGTCGAAAAAGAGAAACTAGAAGCATCTCTTACTCTAGCCAATAAATAGTGCAGATCCTTGGAAAAGGAAAACTTTGTCTTAAGGAGGAATTCTTCTGTACAAACTAATTCTCATGGGTTGCAATACACGAAGGATCCTCCAGAAGAAGTTTGTGTCAAGAAAGGTTTACATAACTTGCAATCTTCTCACATGGATATGAAGTTAAAACAGGTGCCGTTTGTTGCTTCTCCTCCACGAACCTGTACTTTCTGTGGGAAAAAGAATCACTATGCTATCCATTGTTTTGCCAGGAGGAAACAAATTTCTAAACTTCATAATTTACTTCTTTCCATTGTCATGGAACATATAGTCAGCTGACTAATGCAGTGAATCGCATGCCCACAAAAAACCAGAAGTCTTATAAATATGATATATTTCCTAGAAATAATCACAGAGTTCAAATGCGTTCTAGTGGTATAAATTCTTGTGCTCCCGATAAAAGCATTCCCTGTGTTTATAAGGCTGGTTCTGGTAAATCTAAGTCTATAAAATGGATTCCTATCTATTCTGATCTTCTTGAACCAGTTGCAAGAGCACCTAGATTTAGTCCTCAGAAAAACCTTCTGACGGATATGTTAAACACACCATGTCTTACTCTTCTGGGATGAAAGACAACCAAAGAAAGGCGAAGAACACAAAGATCAAACTGTCAGATGATATATACAACTCCTTTCCCGATGATCATAGTGGGATTAAATTCCATTCTACCACCTGACTTCAGGTATTCTTTTCCTTGTTTCTAACTTGAGAGGTGCAAGGAAATTTATTGAGAAATGCTCAAGTATGTTGTATATTATTTCAGTTTCGGTTTTTGTGCGAGTTTTTGTGCTAACAGTCCACAAACGTCCGCGCCCTCCTCTTGAGAGTTCTTAGGGTTTCCAAAAAACAAGAGTTTCCTTCTCCTGTTTACATACACATATATATTACTCTATATTGTGTCTCTCCATCCCTACCAAAAAAAATTATATGGAGAACTCTGCAAAATCTGAAGAGATTGTGCATCTTGATATGGAGGAAGACACTCAAGGATGTGAGTCAATTCAAGAGCTGGTTCTAAAGAAGATGCTTGAAAGAAATGATCACAACTCCTGGATTGATGATTCTGTCAAGGATTTGATTCGTGTTCAGAACGATTCAAATGTCGAGTTTGCAAATCTTCAACTGCAAATAAACCAACTCTTGGATGGTCAGGCCAGAATCCTTGCTAATCAGAATATTCTGATACGGAATCAAAAGAAGCTCATCATGGACTGCACCAAGGCTAGACATCTTGCTCGGGTTGTTGATCGCAAAGTTAGTGTTCTAACTCACGAACATGGTGTGGCCACGGTCAAGAGATTAAAGGAAATCAGTGATACCTTCTTTGATGGATTCATTGAAAGATATGAAGTTCTCAACGAACTTTGATTTTCTCTTTTATTGCCTAGTAAATCTTATATTTTATTAGTTTTCTATTAGAAGAATAGCTAGAGTTTGGAATAGTCATTATTGTGATTACACATAGCTATGTCCAACGTTTTCATCTTCATGTTTTTAAATTTATTGGTTTAAATTCTAAATTTGTTTGGAAGATGATTTTTGCAGTATTAATCTTTATGATTTTATATATTGCAATATTGTTATGGGATGTGTGTGTTTACGTCCATGAACTTGACCGTCCCATATCTTGTCAAAAGTAAAATCTTTCGAATGTCGATATTCATATGTTGATAAAAGAATGAATGGACTTTTGACAAATACAAAAGTTAAGCCTATATTGTCAATTTTTGATGGAAGATAGGTTAAAATCTTTTGTTTTCAAGGATTATGTCTATTGAATGTCGTTATGCGAATAGTGATGGAAAATTGAATAAATCCTTGTGTATTCCGCAGTAATTGATCTTCCCTGATCCATATTTTATGTATTATTGTGAGGCTCCGTGAAGTGTCTTATGTTGAGCATTGAACGACCAAGTTGATTATTTTCATGATTAGCTATGTTGTTGTTCCGTAAGGTACTTTATGTCGACCATATTCAACTAAATTGATCATCTTGTTTGGTTATTTAGTTATTGCTCCTTAAGTTTTCTTATGTCGAGCATGACCAATTAAATTGATTACTTTTGTGATTAGTTTGATTGTGTATTTCGATTAGATTAATTATGGGTTCTCTTGTGATTAATTTAATTGTATATTTTGAGTCTCCATAAGTTCACTTATGTTGAGCACTTGTCGATTAAATTAATCATGGGTTCTCTTGTGGTTAGTTTGATTGAATTTTTTGGATTCAAATTCATACTTGTATGTGATTTGTTATGTTCAAAGAAATCATTCTTTTCTTTCGAAATTAAGGTCACTCTTGTTGTTCTTTCGGGAATGACATTTTATGGGGGAGAGTTCTTTTGAACTTGTGCTTAATTGCCAAATCTTTGTGGGGAGTGCGGTTGTGGAGTATTATAGGGGTTATCTTGTATCTTTACAAACTCCTTGATGAATGCATTTATCTTCGGCTTTATGATTGCATCTAAATAAGATGATATACTTTTGCTTTCTTTTGGTCAAGAAATGTCTCTTTCGGAAATTTCATTAGGATCCCGTACTTGTACCTTTGCCAATTTTATTGAAAAAAAAGGGGAGAATTAATATGTAGTTCACACTACAAATACATATGGTTTTCGGATCATTATGTAAGGGGGAGTGGTTTCCATGTGAGATGGAGTATTGACTAAGGGGGAGTGGTACATATCACCATAGTATTGTTGTTGAAGTTGTGATACAATTGGACTTTGACACTGTGTAATGATACTATGACACTGTATAACAATGATTGAGAACTATTGTTTCCTTGTTGTTATAGCTACGGATTTTCAACAACGATGATGCTAAACTTCGACCTTTGGGATCATTGGAGTACTTGGAAGTGACGAAGATTTCGAGTAATGTTGAAGATTAGGCATGTGGAATAGGAGCTACAAAAGTTAATTTATTTATTTTTTGTATTTCATATGTATTAATAGTTTTGTCACTAAAATTCACAAAGGGGGAGATTGTTAGAGCATTGCTCGATCGAACTCGCATGCGTTGCTATCTCAAGCATGTTTGTCAATGTTAGTAATCAAAACTATAAGTCTTGATTTCTAGCCTACATATCTAAAGGTCTCGGACTAGGATAAAAAGTGTAGTTGAGCTCAAGACTCCATGGCCATCATCATACAAGACGAAGGACTACTTAAGGAACTGGTGGATCTTCATCGACTAAAAGGTATGTGGATACTTGAACTTATCTGTCACTCAAAAGTCTATCTATTCTATCTCCTACTCTTGAGACAAAAGTCGTGCTGATGTATAGACTTTTATTATACACATTTGCTATTTCGAGCCGAGTTTAACCCGCCTATCTATTTCTCGAAATATGTGTTGGTAGGCTTTCGCTTTAGACAAATTCATCTTTACCTAGTGACGAATGTCATGTTATGTTTCAATCACTTTGAAAATTGCTCTGACGAAAAATGGTATGTGAATAACGGCTACATAATGTCCTCTGAGAATGTTTCAATGATTGAAATGAGAGTTTAGATTACATAACCATTGGTAGGATATAAGTATTGTTGTGGAAACACATATATGTATAAGTCCTAATTCCTTGACCCAAAGTTTGCGAACTTTGTTGATCAAGAGAAACGGAATGTGGCGTGAGCCAAGTCCGCGAACTGGCAGAAGTTCTCGACCCGAGAATTTCTGCTGGAGTTTGTGAACTCCTTCCGTGAGCTTAAGTACGCAAACCCAGTCCGCGAACTTGAGCAGGTTATATCTAAAACCGGTTGTTCTTGAACTCATGTTTATAAAAACTAAGGAATGCTTTTGCAAACCGTGGCTATAAAGTTCATGAACCGATTCGAGTGAATCAAACCTTTTTTGCTTCGATTGTGTCTTGTGTAGTTACATAAGATCTAAGCAATTGAAAAAATCTCTAACTAGTTCATTTGAGTCATTTGAACTAGTTATGGTGAAGAAGAATATGGTGGATATGAAAGTGATCATATGGCTAACCATTTGGTTAACTATTGTTGAACCAACAAATGTTAATGTTTGGGAGCGGTTCGTAAACCCAAAATTGGACATTTCATTTGTGTGTAACAAGCTAAGTTTTCGATCCAACGGTTGAGAAATATTAGCTTGAATCTAATCAGGTTTTCATCTAACGGTGAATATTGAATGCTTTGTTACCAAGCTAACATTGATTGCAAACCCTGATTTGATAGACTATATAAAGGAGAACTCTAGCAACTGGGAAACCTAATCCTCACACCTTACGTGTGATACTAGTTGCATAGCTAGAGTCGATTCTCCTTTAACCTTTGGTTTCTTCTTCTAAAACCAGGTTAACGACTTAAAGACTTCATTGGGATTGTGAAGCCAGACCGATACTACTTTTCTTGTAGTTGTGTGATCTGATCTTGCATCTTCTATCGTTACGAGTAGGATTGTAATAATTGGCTCGAGATTTATATCTCCGATAGGCAAGATAGAAAAGTAATCACAAACACTTCGTCTCATTGTTTGTGATTCCACAATATCTTTTTTCGCTGCGTCGATTAGGATTATTGTGAGGTAATTGATAATACTAGGCTGTTCTTCAGGAATATAAGTCCGGTTTATCAATTGGTTCTTGTTCACCTTGATTTATCAAAAGAAGGAACAAAACTCATAGGTATATTCATGGGAGACGAATTTATCTATCACCGTAGACTTTTCTGTGTGATACAAATTTGTTTATTAAAGTCTTCGACTTTGGGTCGTAGCAACTCTTAGTTGTGGGTGAGATCAACTAAGGGAATAAAGTACGTAGCATCCTGCTGGGATCATAGGCGTAGGAGCATAACTGTACCTTGGATCAGTGTGATATTGATTGGGGTTCAACTACAGTCCATACCGAAGTTAGTTTGGAGTAGGCTAGTGTCTGTAGCAGCTTAATACAGTGTATGTTCAATCTGGACTAGGTCCTGGGGTTTTCTGCATTTGCGGGTTCCTCGTTAACAAAATTCTTGTGTCTGTGTTATTTCTTTTCCGCATTATATTTTGTTATATAATTGAAATATCACAGGTTGTGCGTTTTTCAATCAATTAGAATATCCGACCTTTTGGTTGTTGATTTAAATTGATTGACACTTGGATATTGGTCTTTGGTACCATCCAAGTTATCTCTCCAGCATTTGATACAGACTCGCAGATTTCTATTTGCTTGAGTATATATCAAATCGAGAGATTGAGATATAAAACTCTTTGATATACTTTTTATCTAGATTGAGTCTGACTGTCTAGTTGATTCTCTAGAAAGTATATTGGAGTTTGTCCATACAGATTGGTAAGCAAAATATTGGGTGTGGTTGTTGTAGCTCCACTTTTCAGAGTTGATCCTTGTCTTGTTCGTCACGAGTGACTAAGACCGAATCATCATTCTTGACCTCTTGCTTGGATTATTTTCTCTTGTTTTTATTCTTTGACTTGTGATGAAGAGTGTCATTATCACAACGTTCACTAGTACAAGAGATTTCAGACATGATGTCTTTCTTTATTCTTTCAAGAAGACTCTTATAATTATTGTCACCAACAATTAACAACTGAGAGTCGTTCTTGTGACTAACTTTTGGTCCCTTCTTGGTTGTAGAGGACTTCGGGACCCATTTAGAGTTGGGTTTCGCAGGAGCAGCCTTCTTCTTCACACCATTAGGATCATTGTCCTTTTGAATATTTTGCGAAACACCCTTTCTCCAATTTGGAACATCAGATCTTGTCTTTGCATTTACAAAGTTATCTCTCTTTCTATATTCGAGTCCTTTATTAGATTACCTTGTCGAGTGAGATGCAAAATTTGAACTATCATTATAATAATTCTTTTGCCTAAACTTAAGACAATAACGATATGAGTTCTTATGAGGAGAAAACTTAGCCAATTCGTTTGATATAAAAGAAAGTGCATCTTGCATCTTACGAACTTTGCAACCCCACTGGAAGTGTCCTTTATTACCACAATAATAACAATTCTTAGTATAAATATACGAAGTATGAGTTTTGATGTTACCTTTTTGTGGATCCTCTTACATTGGAGCTCGACGAGTTTTCTTCTTCTTCTTCTTCTTCTTCTTGTCTTTGTTCAACGTTGTTGCTTTCTTGACATTAGCATAAATGCCTTCTTTGATTACTGCTGGTTGAACACTATTCTTAGGCTTGACAGACTTTTCTTCTTTACAAGAAATATGAGCATCTTTGTCATCAGTGGAAGCCTCTGGTCGAGAAGAATTAGTAGCTTTAACAAATTTTACCTCTTTGCTAATATTTGAAGCATTTATTTCCTTATAGCCCAATCCTCGTGTATCACAATGATTTCTACTTACTTCTAACATTGAGGTTAAATTGTTTGAGCTAACATTTAACTTTTTAAGGTCCAAAATTTCTTCTTCCAACGTCTTGATTTTATCAAGAGCACCAGCTAGATCAGACTTAAGGTGTTTTTCTCGTGAGAGATATACACCATCTTTCTCTTCAAAACTTTCTGGTTGAGAATTAACCTTTGCTTCAGATTCAACAAATTTCTTTTTCGACAAAAAGAGATTTCTTCGAAGATTTTCACATTCTAATTTCTTAGAATTTAGCTCGTCTGTACGATCTTTAAGAAGATAATCACTGGTGCGGTAACCAATATAATATCCTTGAAAAACCTTCCTCAGTTTCTTGTTCTCACGACAAAGAGGAGTCAAAAAATCAATAAAATCCGAAGTTCTCAGTTTTTCATTTTTCAAAGGATCCAGCAGTTTAGAGTATTCTAAGATATCTTCTTATACTTCTTGTTCAAAATTTGAGTCATCATCATCAGAAATTTCATCTAACCCTTCTTGTAGACGTATTTTCCAGTCGTCATCGGTTTCTACATTATTAACAAGATTAACTTGTCTAGTAGAATCTCTAGTGATGATATCTTCGGATATTGATTCGTAGATGCCATCATCAAGTGTTAATTCAACACTCTTGATGTGTTGCTTTACGTTAATTGAATCATTCATTAGATTCAATTCTTATAGGTTGGATCGCACCAAACACAGATTGTTAGATCTTTTCGTGTTTGCCTGCTCTGATACCAATTGAAAAGGCGAGGGTACCCAAATATACATCAAGCTAAAACTTTTCCTACCTATAAGTCTTTTCTCTGAAAGTGATTGTCTATGGACTGAGTCGAGACAATGCAACTAATCGGTTCACACTTCGTGTGATCTTCTATGGATACGAGATCGAGACAATACACCAACGAAGTATGTTTACTTGATAAAAAGGTTCAGACTTAACCAAACACAATAGGATTGCTTATCAAGTAAATAGGAATTAACGTTTGTGTAATTTACTTTAATTATAATAAAACAATTATAATGCGGAAATATAAAGTAAATGACACAACAAGATTTTGTTAACGAGGAAACCGCAAATGCAGAAAAACCCCGGGACCTTGTCCAAAATTGAATACTCTCAGGATTAAGCCGCTACACAAAATTAATCCTAACTTCGTATAGTTGATACCAAGCAACTAAACCTATAGTTCACCTAGTTCTGTCTGTATTCCCACGCCTCCAACTTATGAATAAGTCACGTACTTGGAGAAATTCCTTTGTTCGTATTCCGAACAGTAAAGGAACAACAAATCTGTTTGGTATCAACTCTCTTCAACCAAGTGATGCGAGTTCGACAAAGGCTATTCTGTTTATCTGAATAAACTCCTTCGTCAGGTTCTTAGATCTATCTTATTCTCAACTACCAAAGTAATTGTTAAGATTTTTCAATCAATACTTTTAATCACAAAGAATTGTATTGATGCCGATCTACACAACTAATCAATCCAATCTACCACAAGGATAAATTGATTATAGTTGGATTCTCTTATACCGAAACAAGTATTGTGCACACCAAAGATTATGAACCCCAAATCATAAATCTTCAATATCTTCTTTGTCTTAAAATCTTTTTAGACCTTCAATAAACACCTGCATACAACAACTTGAATCTCTTGTGATCAATCACGCACATAACGGAGTCTGTTAATAATGGATTATCACAAGATCGTATTTAGAACTAACAACAGTCTAAAGATCCCTGTCGAAACTTCGATCTAGTTTGAGTGAATCTTATATCAGAATAGAAGATTCTCAAGCATAAAAAAACTAGGTGCAATCAAAGTTCAACCACCGTTAGTCAATCAAATCAATCGAAAACACAAGATAAACCGCAATTATCTAGTTTTCCACCAACGATACTCGTAGAGCTTCTCAATCCCAAAGAAGACTTTAAACTGAGCTGTCGTAAGAGATTTCGCCTAATTAGGTTACTTTCCTCTCCGAATAGGCGGCTACACCAGTAACAACACAACCGAGGAAGTTTGCTGTCACGAAGGATTAGTTTGCTAGAAATGCAAACTTCAAGTATTTATAGAAAATGAAGTTTGGACACCAAGGAATTTCCAAAAATATTCTCAAAGATATTCAATATATTCCAAATTCGGTTTCCATAATTCCTGGAAATGCTCTTCCCAAAATAATGACCTAAAATCTCTTTGGAAAATGTCAACTAGTAAATGCACATTACTAATTCTCGTTTTCCTAAAATAAAATTAACAACCTTAAATAAAAGATTCTTAACTTATTTATGTTTCGATCCTGGGATTTTCTTCCTGTAGCCATTAAGGAATAACTTTGAACAATGAAAGATAAACATTACTGCACGTGTTCAAAGTATGCCGACATCCTTACTTTAAGTCCTCTTTCATATTTACAACCTTGAAACCGATTTGCCACACTTCCAAACAAGGTTAGAATTAGTTCATCTGACTTTCAAGAACTATGCGATTGATCAAGAAACACTCAGTCACAAATCATGGGTTTAACGGTTCTACCAAAACAAGTTTCGGTTCTACCTCCATGTGAGTATTGTGCATGGTGACACTAGCTTTCTAAAATTCGGTTGACTAAGTACTAGGATCGGTTCCCCACATATATATGGTATCTAACTTATATGTGTTGCACATGTCTATAGGATCGGTTATCCTTTGCCTAAAAACGTGTTGTACATGTCCATAGGATTGGTTCCCCTTTCTGCAACAAACTTGTTGTATCTCATACAAGGATCGATTCTCCTTTGTGATGTGTTGCACCTATTCATAGGATTGGTTCCCCTTTACCAAGATTCGGTCAAACAAATCACAAACTCGATCATACCATCTCAGGTGATTACTTAAGATCGATTTCACTAATAAAAGTCATACCAATACGTAAGTCAGGCCTTTGTGAATAGTTTTACCAAGAACACAAACAAGTCGTGAGCGGTTATACTAAATCACACATTTTGGATGTTCACAAGATATGCAATGAATAACAATCCCAATAACGCCTGGTGATTTCCTTTTCGATTCACAAACAAGTTTATGAACTTACTTCCTTAAAACACATGTAAAACATTGTTTCCTAGGATGAAATCCTCACCTCATACCCATACATAATCACAATAGCATTTAAACGATTATGTTGATGTCTTATCTACAAAGTTTAATGGTTAAGCAATAAAATTCATATTGTATTCCTTAATACTATGTCTATCTAGAGTATTCATGCTTCACAGTTTCGTTTTCAATATGCACGACCTGAAAGATACGTTAGGGAATGAAACAGTTCAAGTCAAATATCACTAACCTCGAGTGGAAGGATGATGTTGTCGTTGTAGCTTCTTACTTCTTCAAGTCTTCGCAATACTTGTAATGTCTCATATCCTAATACTTTCAAGCTAACTTATACGAAGTTGACTCTAGTACATAATCAAGCGACTTTTAAAATGAGTTTTGATTCACTAAAATACGACAACCAAACTTGACATACCAACGCTTGGTGGGTTCAACCAAGCTATGCTCTAACACGGTCATTGTATTGTCCTTGGCATTTTTCCTTTTACATAGTCCTTCCATCAGATATGATTGTGCACCTATCGTGGGGTTTGTATGGTATTTGATTTTATTGGGACGAATTCTGTATAAGTCTTATCTGGTTAAGATTTTACCCTTAGTGGGATAAAAAAGTCCTGAAGGTATCTCATACCTTTGTATGGGGAGAAAAAAAGCGGGGGAGGCGTATTTGTTAAGTTCGTGTGTCTTCCCCTTTGGTATGTGTTACAGCACTTCTCGGTCGAACTCGCATGCATTGCTATCTCAATGTTAGTGATAAAAACTATAAGTCTTGATTTCTATCCTATTTATAGATGTCCCGGACTAGGAAATAGATAGTGTAGTTGAGATTAGATTTCACAAAATTCATAATTTGAAGACGAAGAACTACTAAGGGGAGTTTTTGGAACTTCTTCGACAAAAAGTATGTGGAGACTTGAATTCATCTATCACTTGTAAAGTCTATTTCTACTATCTTCTATATTGAGACATAAGTCGTGTTAAGATATAGTTTTCTCCATACACATTTGAGATTTCGAGCTGAGTATATCTCGCTTACATATATCTCGAAATATGTGTTGGTAAGCTATCGCTTCGACCAAGTTCATCTTATATCATGAGAAAATTTCCGAGTAACATCTTACATGGTTTGTGTGATACAATCATTTGATGTAGGCTTGGAATGTTTCGATAATGATTATTTCAATATCTTGAAAATTGCTTTGATGATAATAGTGTGTGAAAACGGATAGTGTCATTATATAAGAATGTTTCAATGATTGAAAATAAAGAGTTGAGAATGTAACCATGTTTGGATATAAGCATATATAATGTGTTCGCACATTAGTGTATAAATCCACAAACCGGGAACCAAGTGTATGCATATGTGTGTATACCAAATTGGTGAAGGAGACAAGATAAGTATGCGTACCCATACGCATACTGGCGGAAGTTTTCGAACCGAAAATATATACTGAGTTTGGAAATTACAAACTCCTAAACTAGTCACCTTAAGTATGCATACCCGTACGCATACTGGCGAAAGTTTTCGAACCAAAAATTTCTGCTGAGTTTGGACACTTAACAAACTCAAATCCGGTTGCTTAAGTACGCATATCCGTACGCATACTTAAGCTGGTTACTTTGTCAAATCGGTCAGTTCATGGACTTAAACATTTAAATCATAAGGAATGCAATCTTTGCAAACCGTGGCTATAATGTTCATGATTGATTCGAGTGAATCAAACCGATTTAGTTTCAATTATGTTTTCTATAACAATTGAACAACTCTTTGACTAGTTTCATTTGAGTCATTTGAACTAGTTATGGTTGAGATGAATAAGGTTGATATGAGAGTAATCATATGGCTAACCTCGGTTAACTGTTTGTAAACCAACATGGTGTACACGTTTAGGTATGGTTACATAAACCTAAATGAGGGTACATTTCATTTGTGTGTAACAAGCTAAGTTCGATCTAACGGTTGAAAGATATTAGCTTGGTTGAATAAGGTTTTTCATCTAACGGTGAATATTGAATGCTTTGTTACCAAGGTAACTTGGATCGCAAACCCTGATTTGAAAAACTATATAAAGGAGAACTATAGCAACTGAGAAACCTAATCTACACACCTCTTGTGTGTTACTAGTTGCATAACTAGAGTCGATTCTCCTTTAACCTTAGGTTTCTTCTCGATACCCTGTAGGTTAACGACTTGAAGACTTCACTGGGATTGTGAAGCCAGACCCAATTATTATCTTTGTAGTTGCGTGATCTGATCTTGTTGTTTCCATCGTGTTGAGTACAAATGAAATAATTGGTTCGAGATTTATATCTCCGATAGGCAAGATAGAAAAGTAATCACAAACACCTTCGTCTCATCGTTTGTGATTCCACAATAACTTGTTTCGCTAGTCGATTAAGTTTATTGTGAGGTGATTGATAATACTAGGCTATTCTTCGGGAATATAAGTCTGGTTTATCAGTTGGTTCCTGTTCACCTTGATTTATCAAAAGACGGAACAAAAACTCTTGGGTATTTCTGTGGGAGACAAATTTGTTCAATCCTATAGACTTTTCAATGTGAGACGGATTTGTTTATCAAGTCTTCGACTTTGGGTCATAGCAACTCTTAGTTGTGGGTGAGATCATCTAAGGGAATCAAGTGCGTAGTATCCTGCTGGGATCAGAGATGTAAGGAGCGCAACTGTACCTTGAATCCGTGTGAGATTGATTAGGGTTCAACTACAATCCAGTCCGAAGTTAATTGGTAGTAGGCTAGTGTCTGTAGCGGCTTAATACAGTGTGGTGTTCAATATGGACTAGGTCCCGGGATTTTTCTGCATTTGCAGTTTCCTCGTTAACGAAATTCTGGTGTCTGTGTTATTTCTTTTCCGCATTATATTTTGTTATATAATTGAAATATCACAGGTTGTGCGTTATCAATTAGAATATCCAACCTTGTGTTGTTGATTTATATTGATTGATACTTGAACATTGGTCTTTGTTACCGTTCAAGTAATTCTCTATATTCAATCGGGTTCGCAGATTTCTATTTGCTGATTGCAGATTGAATTAAGAATTAGAGATATTAAAATATTTGATATACTTTATTCTAGATTGTGTCTGAAAGTCTAGTTGATTCTCTAGAAAGTGTATTGGAGTAAGTCCTCTCAGATTTCCAAACGAATTGTTGGGTGTGGTTGTTTGACCCCCGCATTTTCAATTGGTATCAGAGCAGGCAAACACATTAAAGACCTTATAAGTCTGTGTTTGTAGTGATATGAATATGGACGAGTCTATCTCTAATAACGTACCAGTTCATAAATTACCAGATGATTTTCAAAGCTTGGATTCACCTGAGAGAACTGTCACATCTAGGTCAGTATCTAAACATTCTCTTAATGTAGAACCTGTTGAAGTCTGGGAAATACGCCTAGAAGAACAGTTGGATGAACTTTCTGATGAAGGTGATTCAGATTTTGATAGAAATGTTGATGAGGAAGTCTCAGAGTATGTTAAGATTTTGAATTCATTGGAAAAGAAGAAGATGACAACTTCTCATGTCACAACTCTTCTGACTCCTCTCTGTCGAGAAAACAAGAAATTGAGAAGATGTAATGCAGGTGTTTATGTTTCGAATCGTTCTAACGAATCGATCCTCAAGGGTTATGAGGAAAACCTACGTATAAAGTCACTTGAATGTGATAATATTTATCAAAAGTATTTTTTGTTGGAAGAGAAACTTGGAGAATCTGAAGCAAGGATTAACTCCCAGCGAACAAGTTTTGATGACAGAGAAAACGTTTATCCCGCTCGAGAAAAACGCCTTGAGGCTGATTTAGCTGTTGCTCTTGATAAAATCAAGATGTTGGAAGATGACTTGACAAAGTTCAATACTAGTTCAAGAAAATTAACCACTATGCTAGGAGCAAGTAAGAATGATCGTGATACACGAGGATTGGGCTATAAGGGAATAGATGCTCCAAGTATTAGCAAAGAGGTAAAATTTGTCAAGGCTAGTGATTCTTCTCAACAAATGGTTTCCACTAATGGCAAAAGTGAAATACCTTCACCGGCAGTTAAAGTTCGAAAGAGAAATGTATATCAACCTCTAAATTCAGCATATACGGATCTAGGTAAGAACATTCCTTATGTTTGCCACTATTGCGGAAATAAAGGTCACCTGGAAAGGAGATGTCGTTTCCGTATAAGGAATGCAAAACTTCATGATGTTCTTGTTTGGGCATCATAAGAAGTTATGAAACCAAGATCATATGTTAAGGCTAATCCCATTAACGTTACAGGTTGTAACTGTCCAACCTTTAGGCAAAGGAACCAGTGTTGTGATAAACCTAGATTTGCCTATAAACGTCATAAGAAGCCGTTTCACAATCGTAATGATTATCAAAAGGATAACTTTGTAAAGACGAAGACAAGATCCGATGCTCCCAATTGTAGAAAGACTAACTTGCAAAAGAATAGTCAATCCAATTCTCTTCCGAGAATTGCAGAAGAGAGTAAAGGGAAGAAGGGTCAGGTTGTTTCTAAACATACTCACAAGTGGATACCAAAGAAAGTTTATGATGCTTTGAGCGAGAAAAGGAATGATCTCCCAGAAAATTTCATGACTATGGAGAAGGTAGTATCCATGACGTTGGAACTTAAAAATTTCTATGGAAAGATGGATTTGGATGTGAAAGGTTCTAAAAGCGATCTCTTTCATGATAATCCAAAAGTCACTTGTGGTGAGCAAGATATTATTCACCTCAACACAACTTGAGTGTCTCGTAAGTGCATCCTCACCAATGAATGCCTTGCTATGAATACAGTGAGGGAAGCACGAGAATTGGGGCGCACAAATTATGTTCTGTAAGGCTGTAGAATTCGATTGGATTCTTCTAAAAAGATATGTCTATAAAATTAAGAAATATTTGTGTTTTTATTTGCTTAGAATACTTATAATGATCCATGTACCGTGCTTATCGTTCATTTCTACCTAACTTGATCCGTGTTTAAGGTTCTTAAATGTTTAGGTATGAAAATAGTGGTTCAGGATGTTTGGACTTCATGATACACATACCAGGTATGCATACCATCATTTATAATCAAAATCCATGTGTTTTAGTACGCATACCCGTGCTCATACTGCTCCAGGTCATGAAAATTCGTTTGCAAACCCGTATGCATACTTGCCTGTAGACGTCGATATTCAGTAAACTTGTTTTGGCCGTATCTTCTTCGTCCGAAATCGGAATCCTCATTCTTTTTGCATTCTCTTCCTCTTTGAATTATATTCAAAATGGAGATGAGAATTCCTGAATTTGTATGAGTTAAGATTGGTCTTTGTCCTATCTCTTGTTTTCGAGTGTTTTGCTCTGTTTTGTCGCACTTGTTCCACTTCTCTTGGACTTGGGCACTAGTATTCTTGGATTACTACTCATCTAAGCTCATTTGTAACTTTTACAAGAATGTTGTTGGTGAATCACAAAGAAGGAAGTTCAAGAATGGGCAGTAGTACGCATTGCTATTAGATTCTTGAATGTTCACAATCATCTTATGTGAACTATGATGCATGGTTTTTAATGACTTTGTATGTTCTTCTTTGAAAATATTCGGGAGAAAAATATTGATTCTACCCTCTAAGGACAAATCATCTTATATGTGCATTACGAGTTTGTCTTGATGCCTAGGAAACTTCTTATGAGAATTTATTCTTGTTTTTGAGAAGGATTACTAGAGTTTGGAATAGCAATTATTGTGAGTACACATAGCTATGTCCAACGATTTCATCTTCATGTTTTTAGATTTATTTATTTAAACTCTAAGTTATTTGGAAGATAATTTTTGTAATTTTAATCTTTATGATTTTGGAAACTGTTATGGGATATGTTGTTTACGTCCGTGAACCTGTGACTGTCCCATATTTGTTCAAAAGTTATCTCTATTATGTCGGTATAAAAGTATTGATAGAAGATAGAATGAACTTTTGACATTGCAAAAGAAAGCCTTTTATGTCATTATTTGATGGAAGAAAGGATAAAAATTTTGTTTACAAGGATTAAGTCTACTACATGTCATTGTGCAAATAGTGATGGAACATAGAATGAAACCTTGTTTATTCCGTAGTATTGGTCGATCTCCGATCCACATTTTTGTGCACATACTGTGTTGATCCATAAGTTTTCTTATGTTTGAGCATGACCAATTGAATTGATCACCTTTGTGGTTAATGTAGTTGTGTAATTCCGATTGAATTAATCATGGGTTTTCTTGTGGTTAATTTAATTGTGCACTTCGATTGGATTAATCATGAATTCTTTTGTGGATAATTCAATTGAATACTTTGGATTCAAATTCATGTTTTTATGTGATTTGGTTATGTCCAAAGAAACCCTTCTTTTCTTTTGAAAGTAAGGTCGCCTTTGTTGTTCTTTCGGGAATGACATTTTATGGGGGAGAGTTCTTATGAACTTGTGCTTAATTGCCAAATATTTGTGGGGAGTGCGGCTATGGAATATTATAGGGGTTATCGTGCATCTTTATAAACTCCTTGATGAATGCATTTAGCTTCGGCTTTATGATGGCATCTAAATAAGTTGATATGGTATTCTCTTTTGGTCATGAAGTATCTCTGTGAAAATTTCATGAGGATCCCACTAGTTTTCGTACCTTTGCCAATTTACATTGACAAAAAAGGGGGAGAATTAATGTATAGTGTGATACTACAAATACATATGGTTTACAGATCATTATGTAAGGGGGAGTGGTTTTCATGTTGAGATGAAGTATTGACTAAGGGGGAGTGATACATATCAACATAGTATTGTTGTCAAAGTTGTGATACAATTGAACTTTGATGTTGTGTAATAATATTATGACACCGTATAACAATGATTGAGAGCATTTTTGTTTTCTCATTGTTATCGCTACGGATCTTCAACAACTATGATGATGAACTTACAACCTTTAGTATCATGGAGTACTTGGAAGTGACGAAGATTTCGAGTCGCGTTGAAGATGCCAAGGAGATCAAGCATTTGGATGAGAAGCTACAATTTCTATCTATTTTGTAATCCATATGTATTGATAGTTTTGTAACTAAAATTGACAAAGGGGGAGATTGTTAGAGCACTGCTTGGTCGAACTCGCATGCGTTGCTATCTCAAGCATGTTTGTCAATGTTAGTGATCAAAACTATAAGTCTTGATTTCTAGCCTATTTATAGATGTCTCAGACTAGGACATAGATAATGTAGTTGAGCTTAGATTTCACAGAGTTCATAATTTGAAGACGAAGAACTACTAAGGGGAGATTTTGGAACTTCTTCGACAAAGGTATGTGGAGACTTGAACTCATCTATCACTTGGAAATTCTATTTCTACTATCTCCTATATTGAGACATAAGTCGTGTTATGATATAGTTTTCTATATACACATTTGAGATTTCGAGCTGAGTATATCTCACTTACATATTTCTCGAAATATGTGTTAGTAAGCTTTCGCTTCGACCAAGTTCATCTTATATCATGAGAAAATTGCCGAGTAACATCTTACATGGTTTGTGTGATACAATCATCTGATGTAGGCTTGGAATGTTTCGATAATGATTATTTCAATATCTTCAAAATTGCTTTGATTCTAATAGTGTGTGAAAATGGCTAGTGTCATTATAGAAGAATGTTTCAATGATTGAAAATAAAGAGTTGAGAATGTAACCATGTTTGGATATAATATATAGTGTGTTCGCACATTAGTGTATAAATACACAAACCGGGAATCAAGTGTATGCATATGTGTGTATACCAAATTGGTGAAGGAGACAAGATAAGTATGCGTACCTGTACGCATACTGGCGGAAGTTTTCGAACCGAAAATATCTGCTGAGTTTTTGGGAATTACAAACTCCTAAACTAGTCACCTTAAGTATGCGTACCCGTACGCATACTGGCGAAAGTTTTCGAACCAAAAATTTCTGTTGAGTTTGGACACCTAAAAAACTCAAATCCGGTTGCTTAAGTACGCATACTCGTACGCATACTTAAGCTGGTTACTTTGTCAAACCGGTCAGTTCATGGACTTAAACATTTAAATCATAAGGAATGCAATCTTTGCAAACCGTGGCTATAATGTTCATGATTGATTCAAGTGAATCAAACCGATTTAGTTTCAATTATGTTTTCTATAACAATTGAACAACTCTTTAACTAGTTTCATTTGAGTCATTTTAACTAGTTATGGTTGAGATGAATAAGGTTAATATGAGAGTAATCATATGGATAACCTCGGTTAACTGTTTGTAAACCAACATGGTGTACACGTTTAGGTACGGTTACATAAACCTAAATGAGGGTACATTTGATTTGTGTGTAACAAGCTAAGTTCGATCTAACAGTTGAAAGATATTAGCTTGGTTGAATCGGATTTTTCATCTAACGGTGAATATTGAATGCTTTGTTACCAAGGTAACTTGGATTACAAACCCTGATTTGAAAAACTATATAAAGGAGAACTCTAGCAACTGGGAAACCTAATACCCATACCGCCTGTGTGTTACTAGTTGCATAACTAGAGTCGATTCTCCTTTAACCTTAGGTTTATTCTCGATACCCTGTAGGTTAACGACTTGAAGACTTCATTGGGATTGTGAAGCCATACCCAACTATTATCTTTGTAGTTGCGTGATCTGATCTTGCTGTTTCTGTCGTGTTGAGTACAATTGAAATAATTGTCTCGAGATTTTATATCTCTGATAGGCAAGATAGAAAAGTAATCACAAACACCTTCGTCTCATCGTTTGTGATTCCACAATAACTTGTTTCGCTAGTCGATTAAGTTTATTGTGAGGTGATTGATAATACTAGGCTATTCTTCGGGAATATAAGTCTGGTTTATCAGTTGGTACCTGTTCACCTTGATTTATCAAAAGACGGAACAAAAACTCTTGGGTATTTCTGTGGGAGACAGATTTGTTCAATCCTATAGAATTTTCTGCGTGAGACAGATTTGTTTATCAAGTCTTCGACTTTGGGTCGTAGCAACTCTTAGTTGTGGGTGAGATCATCTAAGGGAATCAAGTGTGTAGTATCCTGCTGGGATCAGAGACGTAAGGAGTGCAACTGTACCTTGAATCAGTGTGAGATTGATTAGGGTTCAACTACAGTCCAGTCCGAAGTTAATTGGTAGTAGGCTAGTGTCTGTAGCGGCTTAATACAATGTGGTGTTCAATCTGGACTAGGTCCCGGGGTTTTTCTGCATTTACGGTTTCTTCGTTAACAAAATTCTAGTGTCTGTGTTATTTGTTTTCCGCATTATATATTGTTATATAATTGAAATATCAAAGATTGTGCGTTAAGAACAATCAATTAGAATATCCAACCTTTGGTTGTTAATTTACATTGATTTATACTTGAACATTGGTCTTTGGTATCGTTCAAGTAATTCTCTTATATTCAATCAGGCTCGCAGATTTCTATTTTTTTATTGCAGATTGAATTAAGAGTTAGAGATGTTAAACTCTTTGATATGCTTTATTCTAGGTTGAGTCTGACTGTCTAGTTGATTCTCTAGAAAGTGTATTCGAGTAAGTCCTCTCAGATTTCCAAACGAATTGTTGGGTGTGGTTGTTAGACCCCCGCATTTTCAGTATGGTAGATTGTGTGTTGTATTCCTCCCATTTGGTAGGTCTCAGTCTACCTTTTGTGGGGTCATGTTCTTCTTAGAAAATATTCTCAGCTGGAGTTTTGGGGTTTTATCTCGATGCCTTTTGTGGAGAATCGGTTCTGAACACGTATTCATATCGAGTTATGCTTGTTCCGGAATTGACCGAGACCTAAAATGACTTGTGTCATTGGAAGAGTCATTGTTTTATTCAGAAAACAAGATATATTAAAGTAGAAGGTGTTGCGAAGTAACATCCTTATATTGGACATTGCGTACATATGTTGTGCTGGTGAATTTCACATAAGCATGAAAGTTTTTCAACCAGATTCCATTGATTTTAGGATTTCGCTTCCCTTTGATTTTGGAGCAGTCTGCGTGCTCGAGTTTGTAGTATCCGGATCCTCCTACTTTGCGGATTCGGAAAGGCCCTTCCCAGTGTGGAGAGAATTTACCCACAATGTCTTCTCTTTGGACATGTGGGACTATGCCGAGTACCAAGTCTCCTTCAAAGTGTCTTTCTTTAACGCGTTGATTGTAATATCTTGCCAGTCGATCTCGATATTGTTGATATTGTTTTTCAGTTGTGTCTAGGCGTTCATCTATCATGTCGAGTGATCGAATACGCTGACTATCCAAGTCGACCACGCTTGCTGATAGTATCCTAGCCGAAGCCACAATCACTTATTTGGTATGATAACATCTTCTCCATACACTAGGATATATGGTGATGCTCCTGCCGAGGTTCTTTTAGCAATACGGTATGCCCATAGCGCCAGTGGAAGTTCTTCATGCCATAAGTGTTTGTTGTCGTAGAAACTCCTACTTAGAATTTTGAGTAGTGTATTGTTTGTAGATTTAGCATGACCATTTCCCTGTGATAATAGGGGGTCCAAGTCTTGTGTTTGATTCAGAATGACTCTAGGAGATCCTTCACATGGTTGTTCACGAAGGGTGTACCGTTGTCGGAGATGATGTACATTGGAATCCCGAAACGACAGATGATATGTTCCTTAATGAACGCAGAGATTATTTCGCCAATTGTACCATTTAGTGGTATAGCTTCTACCCATTTAGTGAAACACTTCGTTGCTGTAATGATTTATTCATGTTGCTTTGAGGACTTCGGGTTGATGGGTCCAATAATATCTAGTCCCCGACTATGAAAAGGCCATGGAGTGCAAATACTCTGAAGCATAGTGTGTGGCACATGGATTAAGTTTCCATGAAGCTGACATTGCTCGCACTTTTGTACGTCTTCTGTGATGTCACTTTCCATTGTGGGACAATAATATCCTGCATCATGAATTTGAAAGAAGAGTCTTGCCTTTCCTTGGTGTTCTCCGTCATGACTATTTCCATTACACGGGTGGCATTTTCCTTATCGATGCATTTTAGAGATTTTTGGTTGAAACCTCTTCGGAAAAGTTGTCAATCGATGACGAAAAAACGTTTAGCTCTTCTCTCTAGCTTTTTTGCTAATTTCTTGTCATCTGTCAATGTTCCCACTGTCAGGTAGTCGATGTAAGGGATTCGCCAATATTCCTCATAGATCATGCAAGCTTCCTCGTGTAATGGAGCTTCTTGACATATTATGCAATTGTCTTGTAATTTTTGAGCATGGTGTATCACATCTGGCCAGTAAAATCCTGCTCGTTGAATTTGCCGCTACAAAGGGATTCTGAGTCCAAGACCGCAAATACGTTCGTGAATATCATGTAATAGTTTTCGTGCTTCCTCGGTTCCAATATATTTGCATAGAATGCCTGCCGTAGTGATGAAGTACATGATTTCGTCGATATTTTTGTATATACTTAAAGTTTTCCATGACAGTTGGCGGTCTTCGGGTTGTTGCTTAAGGTCCTTTAGGATCGGACGTCTCCAGTCTGAAAATACGGGGGTCTAACAACCACACCCAACAATTAGTTTGGCAATCTGAGAGGACTTACTCCAATACACTATCTAGAAATCAACTAGACAGTCAGACTCAACCTAGAATAAAGTATATCAAAGAGTTTAACATCTCTAACTCTTAATTCAATCTGCAATCAACAAATAGAAATCTGCGAGCCTGATTGAATATAAGAGAATTACTTGAACGACACCAAAGACCAATGTTCAAGTGTCAATCAATGTAAATCAACAACCCAAGGTTGGATATTCTGATCTTAACGCACAACCTGTGATATTTCAATTATATAACAAAATATAATGCGGAAAAGAAATAACACAGACACCAGAATTTTGTTAACGAGGAAACCGCAAATGCAGAAAAACCCCGGGACCTAGTCCAGATTGAACACCACACTGTATTAAGTCCGCTACAGACACTAGCCTACTACCAATTAACTTCAGACTGGACTGTAGTTGAATCCTAATCAATCTCACACTGATTCAAGGTACAGTTGCGCTCCTTACGTCTCTGATCCCAGCAGGATACTACACACTTGATTCCCTTAGATGATCTCACCCACAACTAAGAGTTGCTACGAACCAAAGCCGAAAACTTGATAGACAAATATGTCTCACACAGAAAAGTTTATAGGATTGAATAAATCTGTCTCCCACAGAAATACCCAACAGTTTTTGTTCCGTCTTTTGATCAATCAAGGTGAACATGAACCAATTGATAAACTGGACTTATATTCCCGAAGAACAGACTAGTATTATCAATCACCTCACAATAAAATTAATCGACTAGCGAAACTAGTTATTGCGGAATCACAAACGATGAGATGAAGGTGTTTGTGATTACTTTTCTATCTTGCCTATCAGAGATATAAAATCTCGAGCCAATTATTTCAATTGTACTCAACATTATAGAAACAACAAGATCAGATCAAGCAACTACAAAGATAAAAGTTGGGTCTGGCTTCACAATCCCAATGAAGTCTTCAAGACGTTAACCTACAGGGTCTCGAGAAGAAACCTAAGATTAAAGGAGAATCGACTCTAGTTATGCAACTAGTAGCACACAGGAGGTGTGGGAATTAGGTTTCCCAGTTGCTAGAGTTCTCCTTTATATAGTTTTCAAATCAGGGTTTGCAATCCAAGTTACGTTGGTAACAAAGCATTCAATAATCACCGTTAGATGAAAAACCTGATTCAACTAAGCTAATATCTTTCAACCGTTAGATCGAACTTAGCTTGTTATACACAAATGAAATGTACCCTCATTTAGGTTTATGTAACCGTACCTAAACGTGTACACCATGTTGGTTCACAAATAGTTAACCAAGGTTAGCCATATGATTACTCTCATATCAACCTTATTCATCTCAACCATAACTAGTTCAAATGACTCAAACGAAAATAGTTAAAGAGTCGTTAAATTGCTATAGAAAACACAATTGAAACCAAATCGGTTTGATTCGCTTGAATCAATCATGAACATTATAGCCACAGTTTGAAAAGATTGCATTCCTTATGATTTAAATGTTTAAGTCCATGAATTGACCGATTTGACAAATTAACCAGCTTATGTATGCGTACGGGTATGCGTACTTAAGCAACCAGATTTGAGTTTGTTTAGTTTCCAAACTCAACAAAAAATTTTGGTTCGAAAACTTCCGCCAGTATGCGTTGATGAGTGCCAAATATTGTATATATTTATCCCTTTTTGTTGGCATTTAACTCATCTTTTGTGCATTAATTCTACATTTTATCCCATATTCTGTATTTTCATTGTTTTCAAGAATAAATATTTTTCTTACTTAATTTTGCATTTTTAGGTAATAAATAAAGTTTGGATGAATAGCGGAGCGAAAAGAGCAAAGGAACGGCAAAGACTCCCGCTAGGAGGAAGCGAAGAATGTCGTGCACAAGACCAAAAGGCTAGAAGTGGGCTTGAAGAGGAAGAATTGTTCTTAAAGAAGATATGGGCTTGGCATACCCAAGGCCCAAAACCCTCACCCAAACCCATTTTCTATATCCAAGCCCGTCTCGGATTTCAGCCGTCAGATCGAAGCATTTCAGCATCCTACGGTCGCTCCTATGCCTGTGCATCAAATCCCGATGATTCCGCTAAACACTACAACACCTAACCTAATCTCGCACCGTAGACTTCGTTGTATTTTACATCCTACGGTCGCTACAAGCTGCTTCTTTCTTAGCCGTCCGATCCACCTACCATCTCCATATCCAGCGGCTTCAGCTCGTGGACACACATCTTGATACACCCGCCTAACACACTAATACTCGAACCCTATGACCTAGCCAAACAGCTCCCTACCCTAACCCATATCGACCTCCACCTTCTTCTTCCTCTCCCCCTCTCTGCAACAGAACCACCATACCCTGCCGTACCACCACCTATTCCACTTCCACAACCACCACACCTCCACCATCATCACCCCTACCTTCCTACAGCTATTACCCATCTTTATAGCCCCCTAATTCGTCAATTTCTCCCATGCCGAAACCCTAGGTGAGTGGTTGACGAATCAGTGAAGCTAGAAAAGCAATTAGGGCATGGGAAGAACAAGAGAAGCATCAGGAGAAGGATTGGAGGCATGGGTCGACATCTACCAGTGTCAACAGTGATTAGGTAAATTTTAATAATTTTTATAAGAACCCTAATTTTTCTGATTTGGGAACTTTTTGGGGAAATCAATTGTACGTCTAATTGAAGCATGGGTTGGTTGATTGGGTTGCTATCAGTGTGTTAGGTGAGTGAATTTTGGATTTTTGGGTACACCCTAACTTCACTGATTTTTGGGGATTATTCTTATATGTATAAATAGGGGATGTGTGGGAGGATGGGGGGATGATCTCTGGACTAGCCAGTAGAGAATTAAACCAAAATATTATGCAATTCCAATTTCAGTCTTCTTATGCAGTTAACAGTTGATTGTTGTGTGTATGTTATGTTTGAATTATTTTGCATGATGAATGTTGATGCTGTTAACATGTTTTTCATGAGCTAAGTTACTGCAGCTAAGGCTCAGATGAAGCCTTAGTGCATTGTTGGATGATGAATTGCTAGGTTAGAGCCTTAATGCTTGTTTTTCTTGAGCAATGGGAGAGATTAGTGCTCATCTGTGTGCTTGTGATTGATTGTACTGTCAAAAGACAGTCAATGCTAGGAGCACATTAGTTGAGCAAGCTGATTTTCTTTCCATTCCAATTGTATGCTTAGGGTCTGAATTTCAACCTAGAACTACATTGTTTGGCTAGGACACCAAGGTGGATTCTAAGCCATTAGCTTAGCCACAATATCCTTCTCAGTCACTTACATTTTCAGTCTTGCTTTGCTTCAAATTCAGTTTATATTTCTTAGCTGTGTTGCTCGCCTATTGTCTTGCAATTTGTAGTCTCTGTGCACTGAAAACAGTGCACAAAATCTCCCTCTGCCCTTGGCTTCCAAGCCTTGGTTCTTAGCTGTTTTCTTTGCTGCTTTGCTTTACCTTGCTGCTTTGGTTCTTTACTTCTGCCACTTTGTATGCCATATTACTTTGTCTTGCTCACTGTCTCCATTGTTAGCTTAGGTTTCTCTTATAGTGCTCCCACTCCCTGTGGACTTTCCCCTGCTTTCCTTCTATTCTATAAACTTGGCCTTGTATACTTGCAAGAGTTTTTGTGTGTTTTCCATTCCACACCATGCGTATGGGTACGCATACTTAAGGTGACTAGTTAAGAGTTTTTCAAGCCCAAACTCAGCAGAAATTTTCGGTTCGAAAACTTCCGCCAGTATGCGTACGGGCATGCATACTTAACCTGTCTCCTTCACCAATTTCGTATACACGCATATGCATACACTTAGCTCCCGGTTTATGGATTTATATACTAATGTGCGAACACATTATATATGCTTGTATCCAAACATGGTTACATTCTCAACTCTTTATTTCAATCATTGAAACATTCTTCTATAATGACAATAGCCGTTTTCTCATGATATAAGATGAACCTGGGCGAAGCGAAAGCTTACCAACACATATTCGAGAAATATGTAAGAGAGATAGGGCTGCACATAACCGACTCGACCCGCCGACCCGACCCACACCCGTCGAAAAATACCCGTACCCGAACCGACCCACCTAGGTATGGGTCGACTATGGGTGAGGCATGTGAAAACCCACCGTATGTTGGGTCGGTTGCGGGTAGGAACTTCCTTCACCCGACCCGACCCACCAACCCGCCCAATATTCCCTAGCATGCTACCCCTTAGATTTTCTATCTTAGAATGAATCTCAGCCATTGGATTGAAAAATAAAATACCTAACCCTAACTAAGCATCGCACTCGCAGCCCACACCTATCACTTCGGCCTCTTCTTCTCTCCTTCTCAGAGACAGAGTCACGGAGACTCTTCTTCCTTCGTCAATTCGTTGTTCTTGAATCTTGATTAGTGAACTGAAGGTATGAATCAACTTAAAACTTGTTCCCAACTAGTTGAACTCTATGTATTGTTGATTGTTCTTGACTTTCTAAATAAATCTAGGGATTCATTTGAAATTGATTTCAATTTCCCGCAAGATATAAAATATGACGGGTAACCCACCACCCGACCCGACCCAACCCGCCTTATTGTGGGTCGGGTGAAAAGCGACCCATTGTTATGGTGGGTCGGTTGCGGGTGAAAAGTTCAATTACCCACCAGCAGTGGGTCGGGTGGTGGGTGAGGCCAAACCCGACCCAACCCGACCCATGTGCAGCCCTAGCGAGATATACTCGGCTTGAAATCTCAAATGTGTATAGAGAAAACTATATCTTAACACGAGTTATGTCTCAATATAGGAGACAGTAGAAATAGACTTTCCAAGTGGTAGATGAGTTCAAATATCCACATACCTTTTGTCGAAGAAGTTCCACAAGCTCCCCTTAGTAGTTCTTCGTCTTCAAATGATGAACTCTGTGAAATCCAAGCTCAACTACACTATCTATGTCCTAGTCCAAGATATCTATAAATAGGCTAGAAATCAAGACTTATAGTTTTAATCACTAACATTGACAAACATGCTTGAGATAGCAACACATGCGAGTTCGACCGAGCAGTGCTCTAACACAGTCGTTTCCATCCTCGAAGATGATCTCCTCGAACCATGTTGATGGCATCGAGTTATTTATTATTGTAATGGTTTCTTCGGTTGAATGTAACATTTGTAAACTAGAGGTCAAAGTAGCTAATGCGTCGGCGTGCCTGTTTGAGGTTCTGCCCATGTGGGCGAGTGATACCTTTTCGAACTCATTTATTAACCTTTGAGTTTTATCTCTATATGCGGCTAGAGAGGGTTCTTTGACGCTAAATTTCCCCAGCATTTGTTGTATTAATAGACGTGAATCATCTTTGACTTCTAGGTGTGTGACATTGAGGTCCTTAGCAATTTTGAGGCCGATGAGAAAACTCTCATACTCTGTCGTTTTGTTTGTACACGGAAAGTCAAGCTTGAATGCTTTAGATATCAGTTCATCAGTACCGCCATTAGACCCGTGTGAGGAGCCGTCGATATACAGGAGCCATGGTTTCGTTTCTTCTGCTGATGCTACTTCACCTGGTATTTCCGTGTGAAGTGGAGACGCGTCACATCCTGGGAAAGCTACCAACAAATACGCAATATCTAGCTTACCCTCGAACTCCCCTTGGTTTGTTTGGCTGAAGAGAAAACTCAAATAGCTGTACGGACCATCGAGCCACTCGTCCTGATGGGATGGTTGTTTTGGAGAAATAGGAAATTAGGTTAGCTGAGGCAACCAAATATATCTGATGTGCGAGCATGTAATGTCTCAACTTTTGTGCCGCTAGTACCAGCGGGAGGCATGCTTTTTGCAGGGGAATATCGCAATTCCGTGTCCCGAAGTGCTCTGCTAATGTAGTATATTGGAGATAGGATTGTTAGAGCACTGCTCGGTCGAACTCGCATGGTTGCTATCTCAAGCATGTTTGTCGATGTTAGTGATCAAAACTATAAGTCTTGATTTCTATCCTATTTATAGATGTCTTGGACTAGTACATAAATTGTGTAGTTGAGCTTAGTTTTCACAGCGTTCATCATTTGAAGACGAATAACTACTAAGGGGAGCTTGTGGAACTTCATCGAAGAAAGGTATGCGGAGACTTAAACTCATCTATCACTTGGAAAGTGTATTTACACTCTATCTCCTATATTGAGACATAAGTCGTATTACGATATAGCTTTCTATATACACACTTGAGATTTCGTGCTGAGTTTATCTCGCTTATATATTTATCGAAATATGTGTTGGCAAGCTTTCGCTTCTACCAAGTTCATCTTATATCATGTGAAAATTGCCGAGTAACATCTTACATGGTTTGTGTGATACAATTATTTGGTGTTTCCTTGGAATGTTTCGTAATGATTATTTTAATAACTTGAAAATTGCTTTGATGCTAATAGTGCGTGAAAACGGGTATTATCATCCTCTAAGAAAGTTTCAATGATTTAAATAAGAGTTTAGAACACTTCACCATTATTGGATATGTCATGTTGTGCACTCTTGCACATATGTAATCCATGTCCATGAACCATAGTATGCGCACCTGTTTGCATACCTGTCGGTTTGAGAAATCCGGGAACCTAAGTACGCTTACCCGTTTGCGTACTGGCGTACAGGTTCATGTCCGAGAATTTTTGTCGGGATTTGAAGTTTGCGTACCCGTTTGCGTACTGGCGTAACTCAATCTTTGTCCGGGTATTTCAAGTATGCGTACCCGTTTGCATACTTGAAGGTTAAAGTTCTAAAATCGGTTTTAAATATGAACATAAACATTTATATAATAAGGAATGCAATCTTTGCAAACCGTGGCTATAATGTTCATGATTGATTCGAGTGAATCAAACCGATTTTGCTTCAATTGTGTTCTAGTATAATTCTATGAGAATATAGCAATTGAACAACTCTTTAACTAGTTTCATTTGAGTCATTTGAACTAGTTATGGTCAAGATGAATAAGGTTGATATGAGAGTGTTCATATAGCTAACTCGGCTAACTTCGGTTGAGCCAACATGGTGTACACGTTTAGGTACGGTTACATAAACCTAAATGAGGATACATTTCATTTGTGTGTAACAAGCTAAGTTCGATCTAACTGTTGAAAGATATTAGCTTGGTTGAATCAGGTTTTTCATCTAACGGTGAATATTGAATGCGTTGTTACCAAGGTAACTTGGATTGCAAACCCTGATTTGAAAACTATTCAAAGGAGAACTCTAGCAACTGGGAAAACTAATCCCCACACCTCCTGTGTGTTACTAGTTGCATAACTAGAGTCGATTCTCCTTTAACCTTAGGTTTCTATCGAGACCCTATAGGTTAACGACTTCATTGAGATTGTGAAGCCGGACCCAACTATTTTCTTTGTAGTTGCGTGTTCTGATCTTGCTCGATTCTATCGTATTGAGTACAATTGAAATAATTGATTCGGGATTAATTTCTCCGATAGGAAATACAAAAGTAATCACAAACATCTTCGTCTTATCGTTTGTAATTCCACAATATCTTGTTTCGCTAATCGATTAAGATTATTGTGAGGTGATTGATAATAGCAGGTTGTTCTTCGGGAATATAAGTCTTGTTTATCAATTAGTTCCTGTTCACCTTGATTTATCAAAAGACGGAACAAAAACTCTTGGGTATTTCTGTGGGAGACAAATTTATTCAATATATAGACTTTTCTTTGTGAGACATATTTGTTTATCAAGTATTCGACTTTGGGTCGTAACAACTCTTGGTTGTGGGCGAGATCAACTAAGGGAATTAAGTGCGTAGTATCCTGCTGGGATCAGAGACGTAAGGAACACAACTGTACCTTGAATCAGTGTGAGACTGATTAGGGTTCAACTACAGTCCAGTCCGAAGTTAATTGGTAGTAGGCTAAAGTCTGTAGCGGCTTAATACAGTGTGGTGTTCAATCTGGACTAGGTCCCAGAGTTTTTTCTGCATTTGTGGTTTCCTCGTTAACAAAATTCTAGTGTCTATGTTATTTCTTTTCTGCATTATATTTTGTTATATAATTGAAATATCACATGTTGTGCGTTAAGATCAATCAATTAGAATATCCAACCTTTGGTTATTGATTTACATTGACTGACACTTGAACATTGGTCTTTGGTACAGTTCAAGTAACTCCTCTTATATTCAATCGGGCTCGTAGATTTCTATTCGCTGATTGCGGATTGAATTAAGAGTTAGAGATATTAAAATCTTTGATATACTTTATTCTAGATTGAGTCTGACTGTCTAGTTGATTCTCTAGAAAGTGTATTGGAGTAAGTCTTCTCAGATTGCCAAACGAATTTTTGGGTGTGGTTGTTAGACCCCCGCATTTTCAAGGTTGTTGTTCCCAATGTCTTGCACTAGTACTACACCTATTACTTTGTTTGTGTTTTCCACATACAAGTATGAAGGTTCTTCCGGGACTGGCGGTCGCATCACATGTGGGTGGGTTAAGTATTCTTTGATTTTATCTAGTGATGTTTGTTGCTCCTCGCCCCATACCTATCTAGAGTCCCTTTTGAGTAGCGGAGGAGGCTTGCCATGCTTGTGCCTAATACAGGGATAAAACATCTTACATGTGATACTTTTCATATTAGTGCTTGCAACTCATCCTTGTTTCTAGGTGTTGTCATTGTTAGTATGGCGTTTGCTTTATCTTCATCCAATTTGATTCCAGACTTGGTAACCTTGAAGCCAAGTATTTTAACCGAAGTTATTCCAAAAGTGCATTTTGCCGGGTTCATCTTGAGGCCATAACTTCGGCACCGGGAAAGTACTCGTCTAAGATTTGACACATGATCGGCCTTTTTCTTAGCTTTGACAACTATATCATACACATACACCTCCATTTCTCTGTGATTTATATCGTGAAAGATAAGAGTCATGGCTCGTTGATACCTGGCGCCAGTGTTCTTCAATCCGAAAGGCATGGCGACATAGTATAAATTTCCAACCGGTGTAGCGAATGCTGTTTTGGGAGCATCAGATTCTCTCATTCGGATATGGTTGTAGCCACTGTATCTGTCCATCAGGGAGAACACTTCGTGATCATCAGTTGAATCTACTAGGAGATCAGTGAGAGGGAGGGGAAAATCATCTTTAGGGCATGCTCGATTGAGGTCTCGAAAGTCCACACAACATCGGATCTTTTCGTTCTTCTTTTCCACTGGCACGGTGTTGGCTAGCCATGTCGAGTGATGTATGGGTTTGATATACCCAGCTTCTAGTAATTTGGAGATCTCCTCTTCAATTTGCGCTTTGATTTTGTGAGAGAATTTTCTACGAGGCTGTTTTATTGGTTTGCATGATAGTGAAACTTTGAGTTCATGCAAGACGAGAGTTGGGTTTAGTCCGGGCATGTCTTTGTATGCCCAGGCGAACACGTCCTGAAATTACACAAGTAGAGTTTCCAATTCTTCTTGCTCTTCCTTCGTTAGGTTGTTTCCTATCTGGAGTATTTTGGGATTGTCCGGGGTACCTATATTTAGGGGGATCGTCGGTTCTGGGCATTGGTTGGAGACAGTGGCTGGACGCTCCCAAGAGTGTTCGGGTTCAACAATAGTTAAATCCCCCATCACATGCATTATTTGTTTTTCATCAGTTACTGTGTTTTCTTTAGTGACATAGCTGTAGATCTTCATCCCATCCGGTTGGGCGCAACTATGAAAATTTCCTTTACATTTACTCGTCTCGCCCATATTCTTCTTACCATCTCCGAGATTGTATTCGAAAATCGTTGTGTTTTCTTGTTCATAATAGGCTGCTTCGGGGAAGAGGTCTTTTTCTTCTTTCGTAAATGGATTCTTTGTGGCTACAACGCGCCACTCCTTACCTTCATGTAGAAATTTAATGCATTGGTGATATGTTGATGATACTATTCCATGTTTTTGTAACCATGGGTGCCCCAAAATTATGTGACAGGTTAGGTCTGCCTCGGTGACATGAAAGAGTTCGATAGCTTTGATGGGTTCAATGGTGATTTCTAGATTCAGTGTTCTAATTGTTCTTTGTCTCTCCCCACTAAAATCCCATACTTTGGTAGTAAAGTGTTTGATTTCTATCGGGGGTATACGCAATTGATGAATGGTGTTTTGAGAAATTAAGTTCAAAGAAGCCTCGGTATCCACAAAGGCTCTATTTAGGGTATTTTCTCCTACCGCCATTGTAATATAAAGGGGACGTAAGTTCCCGATTGCAACCATTTTATCTTCTTCCGAAAATTTGATTCGCTTTGGAAAATGCTTCTCAATATACTTGTGTGAATCTTCTCCGGAAAATATATTTAACATATGCATGCAATCCATCTCTTGTTAATGCTTGGTGATTGATTTCCTGAAAGAACTTGGAAAAAAATCTTCCCTTATTCTTCATGTACAGCTCTATCCTTCGTCGATTCTAAATGGAGACCCTACTTCGGGTTCTACTTCAGTACACATAAGGTCTAATCCCTGCTTTTTTCGTTGGTATTCTAATGAAGCTACCTGACTCGATTTGGTGATTTGATGGTCGATTAACAAATGCGTTTTGGTTTCGGACACACGATTGAGTGATGTACCCGAATTCATGATTCTGGATTTGTGTAGTGGTATTGAGGATTAGTCCCAAGTGAAGTCGCCAAATGTAAACACCCTTAAATTATCATAGTGAAAAGACGAGGGTACCCAAATACACCACAATCTTTAAATTATCCACCCATAAGTCCTCTTACCGAAAGTGATTATCTATGGACAAAGTCGAGACAATAATACAAATCGGTATTCACACTTTATGTGATCGTCTATGGATACGAGTTCGAGACAATACAACAATCAAAGTGTGATTACTTGATAATAAGTTCAAACTTAACCAAACTCTATAGGATCACTATCAAGTAGTACGGAGTTAATGTTTGTGCAATTTAATTTTAATTATAATAAACAATTATAATTGCGGAAATAGAAAAGTAAAAGACACAACAAGATTTTGTTAACGAGGAAACCGAAAATGCAGAAAAACCCCGGGACCTAGTCCAGAATTGAATACTCTCATAATTAAGCCGCTATACAAAATCTAAACCAACTTCGTATAGTTGAGACCAATCAACTAAACCTAGTTCACTTAGTTTCTTCAGTATCCCTGCGCTTCCGACATTCAATAAGTGCACGCACTGGAACAATTCCTTTGGATCGTATTCCAAACAGTAATGGAACAAAAAATCTGTTTGGTAACAACTCTCTCTATTCTTTCAGATGAATATATCTCAAGTCATATGCAAAGGCTCTTCCGTTTAACCAATAAACTCATTTGCCTGGTTAGATCAATTTATCCAACAACTACCGAAGTAGCAGAGTTTAGATTTGCAATCAATCAATATAGATTTCAACAAGAAACTATAAGGTGATGCGGATCTCACGCAACTAATCAATCGAATAAATACGATTCTAGTTGGACCCAAGCCGATCAAGGTTTGTGCACACCCAAAGATATAAAAACCAAATAAGAAATTTTTTTTGTCTTCAAATCTTCTTTAATCTTCAATAAACATCTGCACAACACCACTTGAATCTCTTGTAATCAATCACGCACAGAACCGAGTCTGTTAACAGTGGATTATCACAAGACGTCTTTAGATCAACAAACAGTTCTAAAGATCTCGTCGATACTTCGATCTAGTTTGAGTGAATCTTATATCAGAAAAGAAGATTCTCAAGAATAAACAAACTAGGTGCAATCAAAGTTCAACAACCGTTAGTCAATCAAATTAATCGAAAACTAAAATAAACTGAAATTATCTAGTTTCCCACCAACGGTACTCATAGAGCGTCTTGATCCCACAGAAGTCTTTAAACGAGCGGTCGTAAGAGATTTCTCCTAATTAGGGTACTTTCCTCTATTGATAGACGGCTCCACCAGAAACAACAAAAAGATGAAGTTTGTCTGGCTCTTAGGATAGTTTGCAAAAGATACAAACTTAGGTATTTATAGACCAAGGATGTTTGGACACCAAGGAATTTCCAAATCCGAATATTCTCAAGATATGCAATGAATTCCTAAAATCGGTTTTCATAATTCCTAGAAATGCTTTGTCCAATATTTCCGAAATCTCTCAATAGAAAATCTCCAATTAGTAAATGCACATTACCAATTTTTATTTTATAGAGATATGCATTTAATTGTTGGTAATTAAAGCATATAAAACTAACAACCTTGATTAAAAACAGATATCATTGTGGTACAGTGGTAAATTAATTGGGTGATGATACCAGCGACCTGAGTTTGAAACTCGTCAGCATCGGGGTGGGGGGATTTTTCTCTTTCTTTTCCTAGCTACCTGGGCTTGTAGGTAGTAGACCTCTTTGAGGTTTAAACTTTGATATAACCTTTGGGCTTTAAACCCTGTTTTTTTTTTTTTTTTTAAAACAACCTTAATTAAATGGTTCTTAATTTATTTCGGACCGGGATCTCCTTGATTTATTAAGGAATATCTTTGACAATAAAAGATAAGAGTTACTGATCATGTTCAAAGTATGTCGACATATTTTCTTTGTAAATCCTCTTTCATATTTACAATCTTGGAATCGATTATACCACATTTCCAAACGAATTTAGAATTGGTTCATATGTATTCCAAGACAACTATGTGATTGATCAAATATCAATTAACTAATCATGGTTTTACGGTTTTACCAAACACAAGGATCGGTTCTACCTCAATATGGTTACTGGGACCGGTTACATCAGTTACCGGGATCGGTTACATCAATTACCATGACAGATTACCGTATTCTCATGGTATTACTTGTGATTGGTTACACAAGTCACTAGGACCGGTTACACCAATTACAAGGATTGATTACACAACTATTTTGTGATCAGTCACACCAATTACTAGGATCGATCACACCAATTACAAATATCGACCATACCATCTCAGGTGATTAATTAAGATCGGTTATACTAATAAAATTCATACCAAATCTTAAGTCAGGCACTGTGATTAGTTATACCAAAATACATAACAAATTATGATTGGTTTTACTAACTCACATATATTGGTAATCCAAAGATATGCAATGAATAACAATACTAATAAGCCCAACGATTTCCCTTTCGATTCATAAAACAAGTTCATGAATATACTTCCTTTAAGAAAATGTAAACATTGTTTCCTAGGACGAAAACTTCACGTTTACCTATATACATAATCACAATAGCATTCATACGATTATGTCGATGTCATATATACGAAGTTCAAAAGATAAGCGTTATACTTCGTATCCTAATTCCTTAACACTATGATCATGTGATCATGTCTTACTACTAGAGTATATGTTTTCAATATAGCACGAATTGAAAGATACGTTAGGAATGAAACATTTCAAGTCAAATATTACTAACCTCAATAGGAAGGATGATGTTGTCGTTGTAGATCGTTACTTCTTTACATTCTTCAGGTCTTCGAGTAATACTTGTATGTATCATAATCCTAGACTTTCTATTCTAACCTACACAAAGTTGTCTCTAGTACATAATCAAGCGACTCTTAGATGAGTTTTGATTCACTAAAATATGACAACCAAACTTGACATACCAACGCTTGGTAGGTTCAACCGAGATATGATCTAATACATAGGGTTCTGAGGAGACTAATCTCAATACACAATACAATTCTTTGAAAATCTCCGTATCTCTTTGAAGGATTGCTCTGCTTTTATAGGCAGAGCCTGATATGGAAATACTGTACACGTGTACCCTAATACCTTTTCTGGTAAGTCTTCTGTTATTAGCCGTACACGTGTACTATTACAGCTGGGGTTATTTAGGCACCCACTAGTCGTCTTTCGAGGGCATCCTACTTGTGCCACGTCAACGTCAATGGTGGCTTCAGTTGATCATTGCCTGAAGCCCCCATTCTCATGTCTTCAACTTTGGCCGAATCCATGTGCTTATAGATATGTATCAAAAAAATGTTTGAAGAAAGAGGGAGCTTTGAAGAGTCCCTAGATTTTATTTATTAACTATTTAACTCATGTTGAGTTTTGAAGGATTATAAAAAGGAGTTGGTAGATAGACACATCTTCTTGTTTGATCATGATACATTGCATATTGACACAATAAATGTGCAATATGATTTACGTTTTACGAGGTTACATACAACCAAATAACATGGATGTCTTGATCCTACAAGTGAGAAATTTGATACTCCAAAAGATATCTTGATAGTTCCCCAAACCTTCTTGTTGACCATTGATTGCATCCCCCTCAATTATCACATCAGTAATAATAAGACTTTTCTTCGAATTAATATCAAATCACATACATTTGTCTCGTCCATCGGAGAAGAAGTTGGATCAAAATCAGTTTGGCATTCGGAATTTGGTAATGAAAGAACCTGAATAATCTTCCACGTGAATAACAAAATCAGATTTCGTCCAACATAACATATTTTCTATGTTCTTCCTTCCACTAGTCTGAATTAATGATATGGTAGAAACAATATTTGAAGAAAAACTTTGCTGTAACAAATCCATATATTGATCATATCATAAAATCCCATTAAAAAGCCCCAAGGACGATAATAAACCGATGTATAAGTGTAATGAAATAACATATGGCATTTAGTATCCATCGATATAATTTATTGAAATCAAGCAACCAAAACAGAAATCTAAAACCTAAATATCGCAAGAACACAATATCTTTATTAAAAAAGTAAAACAACATACTATTTCCTAGATTTACTCAGTGAATCTGAAATCTCAGATGCAAAACTGAGTAAATATAGATTAAACAGGAAGACGGTGGAGGAAAAATATATTGGAGAAAAATTGGGGTAATTATTTTGGAAAAACGGTTATGCAGAGAAAGAGAGAGAAGATGGTATTCAAGATAATCACCCTGAGTGGTAACTGGTAAGTCTAGATTCTGATCATGCGATAGCGGTAGGCCCAAAGGTTCGGATCCTAGCAACAACCCTTTTTGTGAAATATTATTACAGATTCAAAGGTTTGATTTTGTGCACCGTTATTTTCCACCCCAATATATACTACATTACAGCTCAATTTCATCTTCTAAAATAACAACACTGCTTCATCCAATCAATTTTTTCTCAATAACTTCCAATTTCAGTTTTTTTTAATTTTAATATTCAACCACAAAATCCTGATTTTGGTTCTTCTGAGGAAGACATGGAAATGGATGAAACCTTGTATACAGGAAAGGAAAAAACTTATGAAAAGATTTTGTGTCAAATGGATGAAACGCAATTGAGGATAGAATGCGGAATTTTTTTATGTTTGTAACTATATTCAGGGATGATACAAAGTCTTTAGAGCCACCACACGATATGACTAGAAGATGGACGTGGAGATATCAACATTTTTACCACGATATGATTGGATTGTGTATTCCGACATAGATTTTCAACGTCGATTCCGCATCGAGAGAAACTTAAATCAAAGGATTGAGATTTGTCAAGTACAACCTTTGTTTAATTTTAGAAGCTTCAACTACTTATGATTGATGATTTTTGGCATGCTTTTTTTTGGACTCCTATGTTCACAAAACGATATGGCAGAAGTCGCCATTGTTTGAAGATCTTAATTATGAGATCGCGTAATACTGTAGTTTCAACATCAACGGTCATGACTACAGTCAGGGGTGTTATCATGCAAAAGGGATCTATCCAGAATGTTCAACTTTGGTTCAAGTTTTTAGTCAGACAGGGTTTGGACCAACGACTGCGAAGCATATAAAGTATTTTAACGACCATCAAATGGGTGCTAGAAGGGATATAGAACGTGTAATACCCTGTATATTTATTTACTGTGTCGGTTCGGGTTTTTCCGGCCTAACTAACCATGTGGTGCGAGAAGGGTTGTTTCATTTGCCTTAGCCTAGCTGGGTTGGTTTAACTAGAAAAGACTAGAAGTTGGAATGGAAATAAAGTCACCCTACATATTTTATTAAGTAAATAAAATGAATACAAAATGAGAAAAGAAATTAATATAAATAAAAAAATCATAATGTTGATTATTATTAGTAGTATAAGTTTTATATTAGATTTTTGGAGAGAGGATTTAGATATTAGAAAACCAAAAGGCTAGAGATATTTGGATGAGAAAGCTATGGAGAGTAAGAAGATGAATTGGAGCTAAGGTTCTTGAGGTGAAATTATAATTAGGAAAATCAATGGAATTGAGGTAGAATAAGAAACCCTTTCTCTTTTGGTGTTTTCTTTGGGTGTTTATATTGTATGATTTTGTATTGTTGGATTTTAGTAATTTAATCACACAAATATATATCTCCTAATGATGATCAGGATTTTGAAATTGTTAGATAACATTATTAGGCACCTATGGTTAAATTTTGAGAGCAATACACCACAAATTCACCGTTGAATGTTTGTTTAGATTTAGGTGATAGTTTCTGAAACTCTGGACAGTTTCGTTTTGTTGTAGTTTTGATATTATTAGGCAGTCTTAATGATGTTAAAATGATTTGAGGTCCTAACAAAAGTTGTATATAAATATATTATCTTTCATTATGCTTTGGATTTGCTTAATTTGAGACTAATATGAATTTATGGTGAATATTTAAGTAAAATGATGTTATCTACCTAGATTTTGTGATGCATTTGTAAATTCGATAACTTTTGTTTGAACCGTTGGTTTACTGTGATTTTTTTTGATATGTTGTATATTATGAATTTATGTCCTTGTCGGATAAAGTTATTACATGGAACATATAATGTAATATGGTTGCAGTTAACTTGTTTGCATAAATGCTTGAAAGAAATTCATGTTGTTCAGCCATGGTTGCTTGTGTTATATGTGAAAATGATTTATAAATGGGAATGATTTCATGTTTTACCGTTATATGGAACATGTTTCATGCTAACGGCAGGTAATGATCCCCGAGAGTTAAATGAATAATCCCCATGGGAACATGTGTTTCCCGACCATCGATGGCGGATGTCCGTGCCGATAAACGATAGGTGGATGTGCGAACCAAGTTTTTCGTACCGTGAATGAAATGGGTAATGATTTCCGAGAGTAGATGGGTAGGATCCCCATAAGAACTTTTGTTCCTGACCATCGATGGAGGTTGTCCGTGCCGATAAACGATAGGTGGGTGTACCAACCAAGGTTTTCGTACCGTGAACTCATGGTTTCTCTGCGACTATATTAATACGTGAATAGATGTGTTGAATCATTGATGAATGACTTGTTGACAATCATTTTGGTACTGTAAACTCATGATTTGTTTGTGACAATATTAATATGTGAATGACGTGTGCAAACTTAAATGGATGAATTGTTGAAAATAATATTGTTGTTGTGAATTGTTGAGTTGATCCTAAATAGATGATTTGTTGATAATAATATTAATGTTGTGAACCCATAGACTGAATTATATATTGGACAATTTATCGAAAATATTATTGGTATTGTGATTCTGAATATATCATTGATTCGTTGAAATTGTACCCGCATTCTTGTTATATGTTTTTCCTTGAAAAAATGATTATGTTTGTGCATCTTAAGAGAATTGGGAATGCATTATACTGAGCTGTCATCTCACCCCAATTGACATCCTTGCAGATTTATTAAAGTTGCGCAGCGGAAGCTAGGATTGAGTAGCTTAGTGATTGAATTGTTTTATTGTATAGCTTGAAATGTAACTTGAAATAATAAGTTTGTCGGAAATGTTGTTACAAATGGTTAGTGAATTCATATGTTTAAATTCATATTAGAAAGGCTAAATTATGTTTGTTGTAATTAATAAATTCGAAAAGTTATATGAATTAGTCTCTTTCCGACCCGTAACACTTCTGAAAAGGCAAGGGTACCCAAATATACCTCAAGCTAAAAAATTTCCTACCTATAAGTCCTTTATCCGAAAGTGATTGTTTATGGACAGAGTCGAGACAATACAACTAATCGGTTCACACTTCGTGTGATCGTCCATGGATACGAGATCGAGACAATACAACAACGAAGTATGTTTACTTGATACAAAGGTTCAGACTTAACCAAACACAATAGGATTTCTTATCAAGTAAATAGGAATTAAAATTTGTGTAATTTACTTTAATTATAATAAAACAATTATAATGCGGAAAGTAAAAGTAAATGACACAGCAAGATTTTGTTAACGAGGAAACCGCAAATGCAGAAAAACCCTGGGACCTTATCCAGAATTGAATACTCTCAGGATTAAGCCGCTACACAAAATTATACCTAACTTCGTATAGTTGAGACCAAGCAACTAAACCTATAGTTCACCTAGTTCCGTCTGTATTCCTACGCCTCCAACTTATAAATAAGTCACGTACTTGGAACAATTCCTTTGGTTCGTATTCCAAACAATAAAGCAAATATCTTTGGTATCAACTCTATTCAACCAAGTGATATGAGTCGGACAAAGGCTCTTCCGTTTATCTTAGCATAAACTCCTTCGTCAGGTCCTTAGATCTATCTTATGCTCAATTACCGAAGTAATCGTTAAAGATTAAGCCAACAACACTCTTAATCCAAAGAATTGTGTTGATGCCGATCTACTCAATTAATCAATCCAATCTACCACAAGGATAAACCGATTATTAATTGGATCCTCTTTTACCAAAACAAGTATTGTGCACACTAAAGATTATAAAACCCAAGTCAGATCTTCAATATCTTCTTTGTCTTCAAATCTTCTTAAATCTTCAATAAAAAACCTGCACACAATCACTTGAATCTCTTGTGATCAGTCACGCACAGAACGGAGTCTGTTAACAATGGATTATCACAAGATCGTCTTTAGAACTCACAACAGTCTAAATATCCCTGTCGAAACTCTGAACTAGTTTGAGTGAATCTTATATCAGAAGAGAAGATTTTCAAGAATAAACAAACAAGGTGCAATCAGATTTCAACAACCGTTAGTCAATCAAATCAATCGAAAACAAAAGATAAACTGCAATTATCTAGTTTCCCACAAACGGTACACGCTAGAACTTCTCAATCCCAAAGAAGACTTTAAACTGAGCGGCCGTAGGAGATTTCTCCTAATTAGGTTACTCTCCTTTCCGAATAAGCGGCTACACCAGTAACAACAACAAAAGAGGAAGTCTGTTGTTACGAAGGATTAGTTTGCTAGAAAGGCAAACTTCAAGTATTTATAGACAAGGAAGTTTGGACACCAAGGAATTTCCAAAACCGAAAATATTCTCAAGATATTCATTAAAGCACAAATTCGGTTTTCATAATTCCTGGAAATGCTCTGTCTAAAAATAATGATCGAAATCTCTCGTAAAATCTAATTAGTAAATGCACATTACTAATTCTGGAATTTCCCTACAAAATGAAATTAATAACCTTAATTAAAAGATTCTTAACTTACTTATGTTTCGATCCTGGGATTCTCTTCCCTTAGCCGTTAAGGAATATCTTTGAACAATTAAAGAAATAAACATTCATAGCACGTGTTCAAAGTATGTCGACATCCTTACTTTGTAAGTTCTCTTTCACACTTACAACCTTGAAACCGATTTGCCACACTTCAAAACAAGTTTAGAATTAGTTCGTCTGACTTTCAAGAACTACGCGATTGATCAAACAAACATTCAATCACAATCATGGGTTTAACAGTTCTACCAAAACAGGTTTCGGTTCTACCTCCATGTGAGTACTGTGCATAGTCACACTAGCTTTCAAAAATTCGGTTGACTAGGTACTAGGATCGGTTCCCCACATATACACGGTATTTAACTTATATGTGTTGCACATGTCCATAGGATCGGTTCCCGTTTACCTAAAAACGTGTTGCACATGTCCATAGGATCGGTTCACCTTTCTGCTATAAACCTTGCTGCACCTCATACAAGGATCAGTTCCCCTTTGTGATGTATTGCACCTCTTACTAGGATCGGTTCCCCTTTCCCATAATTGGTCAGACAAAACACAAACCCGATCATACCATCTCAGGTGATTACTTAAGATCGGTTTCACTAATAAAAGTCATACCACGAACACAAACAAGTTGTGAGCGGTTATACTCAATCAAACATATTGGTTGTTCATAAGATATGAAATGAATAAAAAGACCAATAACACCTGGAAATTTCCTTTTCGGTTCACAAACAAGTTTATGAACTTACTTCCTTAAAACACATGTAAACATTGTTCCCTAGGATGAAATCCTCACCTCATACCCATACATAATCACAACAACATTCAAATGATTATGGCGATGTCTTATCTACAAAGTTTAATGGTTAAGCAATAAACCTCGTATTGTATTCCTTAATACTATGTCTATCTAGAGTTCAAATATGCTCGTAGTTATGTTTTCAATATACACGACTTGAAAGATACTTAGGGAATGAAACAATTCAAGTCAAATATCACTAACCTCAAGTGGAAGGATGATTGTTGTCGTTGTATCTCCTTGCTTCTTCACATCTTCAAGTCTTCGCAATACTTGTAATGTCTCATATCCTAATACTTTCAAGCTAACCTATACGAATTTAACTCTAGTACATAATCAAGCGACTCTTAACATGAGTTTTGGTTCACTAAAATATGACAACCAAACTTGACATACCAACGCTTGGTAGGTTCAACCGATCCATGCTCTAACAACTTCGAGTTTGGATATTCATATGGGTTTGACCCTGGTCCGGAACTCAGGGTGTTACAGAACGCGGTTTTGGCATTTTGAAAAAGGAAGTTCGCTATCATAGATGGCCCAACACGCTTTTTTGATCTTCAAGAAGTTAACAAAATTATGCTAACTTGCATAATTTTGCATAACATGGTCATTGTGGAAACCAGACGTGACCCCACCTTGAATAGTTATGCATACCAAAATTTGAGTCCGGGGTTTGTGGTGCACCATGACTGCACTGCAAGAGAATATATACTGGCCACTGACATAATTCAAAAATGGGGCCTCTATGGATAGTGATAGACACATTTTTGTGTCTAATTTGTCCTCAATGTCCGTATTGTTGGCACTCGATTTTGTACTAATTTTGTTATTTTATGTATTTGTAGGTATTTTTTGGAAATAAATATTTTAAGAAAATTCGGCTCGAAAAGTTGATTTTGGCACCCGGAGGACAAGTGTTATTCGGACTCTCGCTTTTGGATAAGGGGCGACCACTGGATAAGGGGCGACCTTCTTTCAAAATTCAAAATTTGTTTTGGCGGGAAAATTCTTTCCTTTACTGGCAGATTTTCAATTCGACATTTGAAGGTGTTTTAACGAGATTAAAGAGCTGAGACTTAATTGGTATATGTGATATGAGTATATGAAGATATTATGGTGGTTGGGATCGATCAAATTTGTCCAGAAAATCAATTCCCAATCAAAACAGAGAAAAGAATATCGTCTCATTTTTGGAAAGAAAATCACGTAAAAGATGTTGCATGTTTGTGTAGTTAAGCCCAGATATTCTCCTAGGATGCGTATCAATCAGTTTATGAAGATTTCCAAGACAATTAACGTACACAGAGGAAGAAATAAGAAATTATTCTCAAAAATATTTTTCTTCATTGTGAAGATTTTTGAGGAGTTATGGCGAGATTCAATGAGGATTAGGTGTATAAATAGGTTTCTACTATCACAGGGAAGGGCTGTCGAGAGTTGGGAGTCGAAAGGAGGGCCAGAGGAGCAGAAATCAGAGTTTTCAGAACTCTGTTGCTGCTGCTGCCCGTGAAGAACAAGGAATCGGCCACGGTTCCTTCATCCATTTGCAACTGTTTCTTCAACTGCTCTGCAACGTTTATCTTCATCGCAACAGTTTCTTCAACTGCTCTGCAGCGTTTATCTTCATCGCAACAGTTTCTTCATCATATTTTGCAACAGAGAAGTAAACCACAGCATTTCATTTTCCGTCACCATTTGTTTCTCTGTAACAGTCCAACATCCTCTTCGCAACAGGAACTGCTGTTGCGATTTCTCTGTTGCATTGTTTACTCAATTGTAATCAACTTTGGAGCAATAATAAAACATTTTGAGATTATGATTAATATGAGGAGCTAAACCCAACATTGGGACGACGGAGGGAGTCTATTTTCGTCATTGTGGTAAATTTAATTTATTCTTTTTATGACTTTTGCACTGATTAAAAATTGAAAAATGATTTTAATTAATTAGTTATCATTTTATTTGATGCGGCATGCTTGCTTAAATGTTTGATGTCCCATGCTTACGATTTATAACTAATATTCTGAGAATCTATTTTGGCAAAATAAGAGTCCATATATTATTATTTTGAGCGTAGTAATTGTTAAGAATAAATAAAATATACCACATGCATGAAGAATTGGCCAAGTCCTTAGTCCCAATACCTCTCGAACATCTTGTGACAAATTTGTACATATATTTTCGTTTTAAAATCTATTCAAGTCCGAGCAACGAACTTTTACTTACCTCTTGAAAAATATTATAACAGATAGCTAAAGGAAGATCTAATTAAGCACCTTTTGGCTACAACAGAAACAAGAGGAGTTACGTGTGGTCGTCAAAACCAGGGTAGTCGATGTTTTTTCAATTAAATGTTGTTTATTTTAATTATGTTTTAAGTAATATGTAATGCAATGAGACTATTTAAATTACTTGATATGTTAAAATAAATTACATTAAAATTAATCAAAATAAACTATTACATTTAAATAAAACTTAACTAAAATATTTATATTGAAATTAGCTAGATCTAACTAAACAATGTAGTAATCATCTTCATCGGAGGAGGAGGAGTCGACATCGTCATTGTCATTATCATACTAGGAAAGTTTGTGGGTATTGTTGTTCACCCAGTTGTTGTTCCACCTTATCCATTTCCCTTTGCCATATAAGAAGTTGTTGTGATCATTATTGAAGTGTTCATGGAGAGTAGTTTGTTCCTCTTAAAATCCATATAATGTTGTTCTTGCGAAAGATGAATTTTTTGAATTTTCCTTAAAGCCATGCTTCAGTCTCTTCTTCTATCTTGTTCTACCTTACACTTGAATTCCTTGTGCTCAAAATAGTTGAACTCATTTGAACCTCCTTCTGATGCTCTTTGGATTGCGTCTCTCGATGCTTTTCCAGCTTTCTGACCCCTCTTCTTCTTCTTTTGGTATTAGTGTTAATGTCCAAATTGGTATTTTGTTGTTCCTGACTACTTGAAAACCCAACATGTTGAGATGCATTTCCTTCTGGTTAGGAATCAGGTACACCATTCTGAAAAATACTGTGAAATTTGACCATAGGGTGATCTTGTTGGCATTTGATTACCTTCCAACACGTATGAATTAAATTTGTCAAGCACTCTCAGAATGTTGAAAAAACTTTCATGTTAAAAATTAGTTTTGTGAGGTCTTTGTCACTATTCTCCAAATTTTCGTTTCACACATGGTTTACCTTCACCACTTCTTTTGCAGCGCCACCTTTGCATGGTCAAAGCTATGTATTCACTAACATCTTTGCTAATTGCATGAAAACGATAAGACAACCCTTCGGTACCACGAGAATTGATGTTATCGATTTTTTGACGAAATTTTCAAAAATATTTCCATAACACGTTTTTCCTTGTTGTTGGAAATCATTGATTTGATTTACTGTAAAGAATACATAATTCCAACAAATTGATTCGTCTTTATCCATTGTAAACTTGACACCACGAACACTATCGAATCTTTGTTATGTTAATTGTTCTGATTGTTGTGAGGGGGTTGCCATGTTTGTTAGAAAAAGGGATTTTTAAGAAATTTTCAGATAAATTGAGATGGAGTGAGTAAGTGTGCTTGAGATGAAGGAAAAATGAATATTGATATGGTATGAAATTGAAAAATTTAGAGGTACAAGTGTGGAAGGTGAGAATTTTAAGTTTTAGTTGAGCTAGATTTATAGTGAAAAATTAAAAGTTGTTGTATGATTAAAATCAGATTTTGCGATTGGAGTATTATCTAAGGCCATTGGTGGATTAAGTTAAGACACTAGCGGAATAAGTTGATCCATGTGATTAAATTTGATAACAAATTATACAAGCGATTGCGGCTCCACTAGGAATTATAACAACAATCAATGCAGAGACATGGGGACTTCTATTAGAGACAAGAATAACTGCTCAACAAATAATGGAAAAATGTATGGTTTGAAGTAGACTTACAAGCACTAACTCAACTACTACATTAAACAGAAAAAACACCATGGAAATGCTAAAAGAAATCCACTTCCTACTACAAAAAAATTCCACACACCAGGGTAATACATAGATACAGGGAAGCAAACCAAACCGCAGATGAACTAGCTAATGAAGCGGTAAGGAGATTATTAACCATCCCAACAACGGCTGCAACTCGCATCTGGGATCATATGTGCCCAAATTTCCTTACACAAATTGTATCAAATGACCAAAATGCGGTCCTTAGAACATTATGATGTAATCCTTAACCTTTAATAAAGTATCCTTTCAAAAAAAAAAAAAAAAAAAACTTTTACGAGAGACATCCTTCAAACAGACGATTTCTTCCTCAAGTTCCTTAATTTTTTCAGAAGCAACTGATAAGGTAACACATTATGATTCACTGACAGAATTATTGTACGGAGCAAGAGGATCACTTATTTTCTTTTTAGCAAAACATTCTCATCGTATAATATTTTAATCTGTCAATCTCTTTTATTAGTTTTAATAATAAGGGCATTGACCTTGTTTTCAGCCTTAGCACTTCAGGATACAAAATTTTCAAATGCTTGATGATTTAAGCAGCTTCTTTGGTTGTTTCCATTTCAACCTCTGAGTTGGACTCATAAGTAAGATACAAAGGATAAACATTGCCATGACTTGTTTCGTGATTGAGTTGTTTATGGGAACAAAAGGTGGTTCATTAATTTTCAAGCATAAAGAAAATCTAGCCTCATTAATAAAATCCATAAATATGGGGTTCTTGCTACTTGATGATACGTTAACAGAGATAGAACTCATGTCTATAGATGTTAATCGTTACCAATTCATACTTATTAGGTTTTTTCGGTGTATTACTCCTCTAATAAAATTTGAAAAGGATAAGGCACCAAGTATACCATCAATTTTTGTGTTCATGAACCTATATGTATAATTGATTATACAATCAATAAGTATAAATGAATGTAAAGATCCTTGTACCTTATTATAAAACAAGTTCCTCAGACGATCTCAAAGATCAATATTATAGAACATCCTAGTATGTACCCGAACAATGCACAAACCATATTCTATCAAGAGCATGTAATCTATATTTCAAGACATGAATTCACAAGAACAAGACTTGTAGGTTATATATAGTTTGAGCTTAAAAACTGATTAGGTTGATTAATGTATTACTTGTGATATTCTGATATATAATATAATGCGGAAAACAAATAACACAAAACACCATAAATTTTGTTAATGAGGAACTTGTAAAAAAACTCCGGGACATCTTCCAGTTTGAACATTGTATTATATTAAGCAACTAAAAATACTAGCATATTATCATACTTTAGACTGGAATGTAGTGAGGCCCAGTCGACCCTACGAGCAATTCAGCTTCAGTCGTTCTCTTTACAACTCTTAGATATCACAAGACTCTATGCACTTATTTCTCTTGTTGTCATCTTTTATGAAAAGGAGAGGGTGCCAACACTAGTAAAAAAATGATGTTCCATAACAGTTAAAAACTGTTACCATATTGTTTCCGTAACAGTTTTAATTTTTTCTGCGGTGTTACTAAATCCCCTGTTACGGAAAGTTTATAAAAACAGTTACGAAATGGCTATTGAAAAATGACTCACAAATTCAAAAACTGTCACTGTTAGTAGTTTTTCAGTAATCGTTTATAAAATATATGTCACGGAATAATTTCTATTGTAACTATTTTACATAAAGTTGTTACTATTGTTTGAGTAACTGTAACCGTTTTTATTGAAACTGTCATGAAAAAGGTATAAAAGTGAAAGTTTTACTGGCTACCACCACCGCCACCTAGCTCCGCCACCACCTCCACCACATCCACCAGTGCCGCCACAAGCATCACTATCACCATGTCCGCCGAGTCCACTACCATGAGTTGGTCTTCTTGGGCTTGAAATATAAACTTATATAAAATTACTCTTCACAAGATTCGACCTTGAGACCTATTGCAACTAACTATAACTCTTGAACCACTCTTCCATGTTTTATTTTTGTTTAATGTTATCCAAATAAAATACTTATTCTCATAACACAAGTATACCTTCGCCACAACTTTCGCTACCACCACACAACAACAACACAATTTATATTTTACTATTTCCATATACCGTACCACTTGTTTATTATTCGTATTATATTTGAATTTTTCTTAAAACTTTGGTAAACATATGTACAAGCCATGGCTAGCTCTAGTGCCCGAAATTAAATCAAGAAGTTAAATGTCGGTCCATAACTAATTAATTTTTGAACTGGTTACCCATAACTAGTTATACAAATAAATAATAATAATTGCTTTACGAAAATGTAACGATAGCGTCATCTATGATGACATATTAAATCTGTTACAATAACATAGCTATATAGTAATAGTTCGTTTCTAAAAATGTTACAGTAGTATCAACTTTGGTAACATATTAAATCTGTTATAGTAACATAGGTATATAGTAACAGTTCGTCAAAAGAAATGTCGCGGTAATGTCAACTATGGTGACACAATAAATCTGTTACAGTAACATGGGTATATAGTAACACTTATTATAAAAACAGTTACAATATATAAGCTAGATGACATTATGTAACAGTTCTTAAGAAAACTGTTACCGTTGTTTAACAATCTAACATTTAGTAACAGGTATTTTACGAACTGTTACCTTATAAAAGTTTGAACTGTTACTAAATGTCACTTTTCTACTAGTGCAAGTACATCACCAGCTTTTTATTTGATTTAAATATGAACTTGTGTAGTATTTTTAACAACTAAAAGGATACGAAACCTTTAGTGCTGGAAAATTTGTTCACGAGGAAAACTGTTCAGAAAAATCCCGAGAAAATTTATTCACGAGGAAAACTGGACCCATGCAAAAAAATTGTTCACGAGGAAAACCGCAATATGCAGAAAAATATCGAGATTAGTCAAGTTTAAACACCATATTGTATTAATCTGTTGCATATAGTAGCATGCTAACAAATTTCGAGCTTATAGTTGATACTAAATAGACCCTACGAGTAATTCAACTTTAGTCGTGCTCCTTACATCAGATCTCGCAAGACCCTATGCATTTGATTCTCACAACTAACGTCCTTTACATCCCTAGGAGTTGCTTCAGCCTAAGTGAAGACTTTTAACTATTCTTCCTTTAACAGATAACATATTGGTTCCCTTTAGATATGTTTCAATTAAGATCCATAAATCTGTTTTTAATAAAACAAAGTCTTGGAAACCCAACTCACGTCAGTTGGTCAGATTTTTATTTTTGTTTTTCCTTTTCGAATCATTCCATTTGATTTATTTGTTAATAAATTTTGGTTTATTGCGGTTTGGATTCCTTTTCTTTCCACCAATCCACCCCTACCCTCTAATTTGTTTTTTAAATTTTGTGCCTGAATTTTCAGTCAAATAATAATCACGATATTGTTGATTATATTTTCTTTTCTCTTTAATGTTTCAAAATTTGGTTTATGCATCAAGTTAACTGTGCATCAACGATGAAAACTTTTCTGACAAATGTATCTGGAAAATTTGTAAATGGAGAATCAGGATAGACTCACTCGTCTGTTGAAAAGAAAAAACTACCAGGAAATTATTAGGTTAGGGTTGGTCAACCACAACATATAGGCCTCATACAAAATATATATATATATATATATATGGCGAAATTTGTATCAAAAAAAGTGTGGGATAGTAGATAGTTTTGATCAAAAGGATGATGCTGAAGGATCTCCAACTCGTACTCTCGTGAAAACTGTGAGAACTGACCCCACAATCCTTCTCAAAACTAGTAGGAGGGAAAGGTGGAGACTGAATAGAACATCAGGGACAGGGGGAAATAGAGATAAGCGACCCCACTTGATTGGAAACGTTGACCGATTTAGACTTTCTTTGAAAAAAAATATATGTTTCTTGGGAGACAAAATTGAAATTTGACTCCTAATGGGTCTCATTAAAAAACTTTAAAAAAAATTGTGCAAAGTAAATAAATGTATGACCTAAATATAAAAAAAAACATAAATCACTATATTTATAACCTACAATTATGAGATACCACCACAAATTGATGGATACTCACGGTTTTATGGAACTGGATTTTGGTTAAGGTTGAGGGGGTATTTTTTCTTGAGATGAATTTTCATCACTACCATTCACCCCAATAAAAACTAAAAATAAAAACCTAAATCATTTTATTTGGTATTCCCCCTTCAAGACCGAACCCTATTTTCTTCTTATCTTCTTCCATAACTTGTTCATTTCATCGTCAATTGATCGACGATTCCCAAAATTGATGATAAGTTCAGTGCTAATGGTCTCAGGACAACAACTGTGAAAGAAAGAGTAAAAAAGATCTCAAATGTATTGTAAATATATGTAACATTAGTTTCTACATGGTGGAACTTCTCTTCCATTGTCCATATTGTGAGTTGAGATAAGTATAAGAAATCAAATGTCTCTTTTTTTATATTCCTTCTTGCAGATCTAGTTAACTGATGTCTAATGGTCCAATCTTGTCATCGGAGCGCTGAACCCCCGGAAGTCAGTAAACCTTTGGCTTAAGTAATAGTCTCACTAGAATTTTCCTTCATCTCTTATTTTTCTAATTTTGATCTGCATCACTATCAAGACTTTTTGCTGATATTCGTACGATCCTCAATTGCCTCTTACAACGTGTTTGCTTTTTCTCTGCCATATTTTTGCTCACTGTCGGTGTTGGTTTTCTGACCACATACAATGCCGACAATGCAGTCGGCATAATCAGAATATGATAATTCAATACCAACAAACAGTAAGGGAATCCAAAAAGTTGCAAAGTTATGAGTATATGATACTTCAATGCATTTCAACAGTTAAAGGAATAAAAAAAAACATAAAATAAAATTCCTCACTAGAATCTCTCATATCACTCAAATCTCCCAAATTCCTTATTCCTCTTCTTTTTCTTCTTCTACTCTCTATTCTATAACCAAAAAGATAAAACAAATTATAAAGTTTAATCTTAACACACTTGATACTCAAGGGTGTGATTTAGTCATTTCCAATTTTATGGATAAGAGTTTTTCAAATTAATTCATAATATAGTATCCCCAGTTGTGGGTTTTATTCATCACTAAATTCCACACTTGGCATTTCCCGGGCTTCACGAGATACATGATTAACATTGCAATCTTTATGCTTATGTATATGTGTGATTTTGTCTTTGCCTTAACTTCGATTGATGATGTAGGAAACTACAACGAGGCAAGAGGAGAATCTTCGGGATGGAATTCAAAGGAGTTGCTTGAACTGAATAGTGCGAAGGCAGCTTTCCATTGGGCAATAGAGTTGAGTGGACACAATATAGGGTTCCAATGCGATTCGGGACCGATCCTGCTGTTGCTAATTGGAATGTGTACTATACTTAGAGAGGACAAGAATGATTGCAACGGAGTTAAGCTGAACTGGAACCAGAACGATGGGAATTTGGACGGAAATTTAGTAACATCTGCCGCAGCAGCCAACTTTCATTAATTCATGACTGAGTAAACCATAGGGTTTCATTACAATATAAATACGATAATGGTTGGACGAAAAATCCTAATGACGATTTATTAAAGGAGGACGCGTGTACTAATCCTAGCTGGTAACCACCACCAAATAGTTAGGTGACACGACACAAGTATACTAAAGGAAGACGCGGAATTTAACAGGACAACTACTGAGTAAGCTAAAGAAGGAGAAGGTATATGACAACACCCCTCTCCATCAGCAGATCCTTGTCCTCAAGGATTGAACTTCGGAAAATGATGAGCAATGTGCTTCACGTCCTCCCATGTAGCATCTTAAGGAAGGGAATTGGTCCACTGAATAAGTGGCTGGGGGACAGAGATACCATTTCTGATAATTGTCCTGGAATCCAGAGCAGCAGCTGGGATAACAAGGAAGTTCCCATCAGTATCCAAGGTAGGCAGTGAGGGAAAAGGAATGTGGTTGGCTCCAATGTGCTGCTTCAGTTGTGATACATGAAAAACATTATGGATTCTTGCTCCAACTGGCAGTTGTAATTTGTAAGCAGCTAGACCAATTTTTTGAATGATTGTAAATGGCCCATAGTACTTTGCAGCAAGCTTCATATTTCTCCTGAGAGCTACAGAGGTCTGTCTATAAGGCTGTAGTTTCAGATAAACCTTGTCTCCCTCTGAGAATACCCTATTAGTTCTCTTCATGTCAGCATAAAACTTCATTCTCTCTTGAGATTTGTGTAGAGCATCCTTAAGTAAGTCAAGCATTGCATCTCTTTGCTTCAAGTAAGACCCAACCTCAACCACAAAGGTAGTAGCAGTGGATGGAAAAGCTAAATGTTGTGGAAGGTAGCCATACAATGCTTGGAATGGAGACATCTTCAAGCTTGTGTGGTAATTGGTGTTGTACCACCATTCTGCAAGTGGAATCCAGGTATGCCATTTTTTTGGATGGTGACCACACATACATCTCAAGTAACTTTCAAGACAAGAGTTTACTATCTTAGTTTGACCATCTGTCTGAGGATGGTAAGCAGTACTGAGATGCAATTGAGTGCCAAGAGATTGAAATAGGTCTTGCCAAAAGTTGCTGGTGAAAATCTTGTCTCTGTCAGAGACAATTGAAGATGATATACCATGAAGCTTGAAAACATGTGAAATGAATTCCCTTGCAACAGAAGAAGCAGTGAATGGGTGGTGGAGACCAATGAAGTGGCTATACTTTGTTAATCTGTCAACAACCACTAAGATAACTTACTTTCTGTCACTCATGGGTAAGCCTTCAATGAAGTCCATTGAGATGTGTTTCCAAGCATGATCTGGGATATGGAGTGGCTGTAGTAATCCAGCTGGAAGTGTATTTTCCCCTTTATTCCTCTGACAAACATCACAAGTTGAAACAAATAGGAGGACATCCTTCTTCATGCCAGGCAAATAGAAGTAAGACTTAGCTCTCACATATGTGGCTTGCATCCCAGAATGGCCCCCAACAGCTGAGCAATGCAGAGAGCTAAGAATGTTGGTCCTTATTGTAGCAGAGCAACCAATATAGAGTCTACCCTTGTACCTCAATACTCCATTTGTATAAGAATAGGGAGTTGTAGTATGAGGAGTAATGCTGAGCTGAGTGATCACTTTTTGAGCTTTAGTGTCAGCAGTGTAACTGGCAATGACTTCTTGGGCCCAACAGGCTGTGACAAGGAAATAGAATTGCAAGAAGCATCCACATGAGGTATTATTGAGAGGGCATCAACCACTTTGTTCTCTTAACCCTTTTTATACTTTACTTCATAGTCAAAACCTAGAAGTTTCATAAGCCATTTCTGCTACAATGTTGTAGAAATTTTCTGTTCAAGGAAGTAATGTATGCTTTGATGGTTAGTGTTAATAATGAAGTGCTGACCTTGTAAATAATGCTTCCATTTGGTGACAGCTTGAACAATTGCTAACAGCTCCTTCTCATAAGTGGATAAGTGTCACACACCCATTTAATCGCCTAAAATTTTCATGGGACATGACCGGCAATGATTATGGTTCAGTGAATCATCTTCACCCAAAATCATTCATCCTTGCATACTTGCATCAAAGTACGTATCTGCCTTCACTCATAAGGCATTGCACAACGGAAGTCTTTTCTTCTTTCTCTCTAACTCTTCATGCCCCCATAAGCATAAGAGGTTCTTCCATGCACTTCAACACTTCTCACACAAGATCAGCAACATCATAAACACAAAGACATGACACAATTAACCCGTTTTATTGTATCAAAGGAAGATTACATCAAACAATCCATCTCATGGACCAAACAGGACATCACCCTCTTGGTGATGCCTTTATTCTCTCAAGTATGAGACTACATGTCTACAAAACTCTCTTATGTAATCCTACTGATTTTCCCACTCATTAGGGCTATTTATACAGTGGTTACAATGGCCAAAAACCGTGCACAACACTTGCACACGCATGGAACAACCATGTGTCCCATCAGGTAGTTTTCATAACCGCCAATCTGCTTTTCAACTGCCACCTTTTGTGTTGTCATGTGATAGGACTAAAAGATGCCTATAATATTAAACTGCAAGTGCACAATGCCAATTGTGTAAGGTGCAACTACAGGTCGATCCTCAGGGACTTGGAGGGTGTAAAGTTGAAGCTATGATCTTTCTACTACTGATTTCAGAACAAAGAGTAACCGAAAAAATGGGGGTTTTGTTTGCCGATACGGCCAGATGATGGTAGTGACTGAAATAGTAAAACAAAATGCAAGGAGTAATCTACAAGCAGATAAAAAGGGTGCTAGGGCTGTCGAATCCACCTCTTGACCTACACTAAGTCAATCAGTCTCAATAATGTTCTTGTCCCTTGTATAGACAATGGTGAACTTCTAGGCTCTGCCGACTATCTAGATGGCAATGAAGATTCTAGTCCGCTGCACATCAAAGGGTGGTCTCAGGAGGAAGGTTTAGTATCACTAAGATAATTATCTAATCCTAGTATTAGTTGTCATCTCACAAAATAACTAACCGCAGATCAATCAATTGGATGAGTAAACAATCCTGATATGGATATTCTAATCACAACTAAGGTGTCCCTCCAAAGTACTAACTGTCTTACTAAAGCACAACTAGTCAAAGGATCGAACAATAATCATTTAAACATGAGTTGCAGCACAATCAACATAGTGATGTTCTAACTATAATGGATACATGGCATACACTGTGAAAGCAAAATGATGAAGGCTCGGATTATATTTATCCAAAACATTACAGCACAACAAGAACAAAATCAATACTTGAATTAAACTAAGCAATGGATTAATGGTTTCATCTAAACCTTAACTCTGAAATTAGAACATCATGGAGATAATAAAATCAGACATGAACTACTGCTTGGTGCACCGGCTAATCCGGGAATAAGTTTTCATCTACAACCCTCTCTCTATTTATACCAAAGTTCCCCCAAATTATCAATCCATGTTTTCTACCAAATACAACCAGAAATTAAGGAATTAAATTTACAACTTATTGTTGCTCCCATTATGAAATTCCGACAATTATCACCCATTCCATTGCGTGTTGTGTATATTGGATTAGACTCTTCTTCATTTTTGTGCTTAATTCAAGCCACCCTAGCTACTGATAGCTAACTGTTAATTAGGACTAGTATGAAGTGGGTACCAAAACAGAAGTATGGGTCGAACATATAATTGATTAGGTAAAGAGGGAAGTAAGGTATGGGTTTGACAATCAGAGAAAGAGAGGTCGTCCTTGGTGGTGGTTGAGTACATAGATACAGGGAAGGAGAAGATGAGAATGAAGTTAGGTTTCTGGTCGTGAAGATATTTTGGGAGAGAAAGGGGGAAGTGATCCGGTGTTGAGCGAGAACATTAGATTTGATGAAACGGGTACAGACCTGGGTTTACTTCTTTTCTCAAACCCACTTCTTCATTTAAGCACTATGCAAATGATTGTAAGAGGAACTGCAAGTGGATTGCATCATGAGCGCAAGCCGATTGCAATTGTCTTTTGCGCGACATTTCTTCTACACTTCTCACAGTCATTCCGCGAAGCTCTTGCTTTCTGCCTATGATCACCAATTCTCATCTCCTTTTGCTTCTCTTAGCATCCAAACTTTATTTACTACCTAAAAACATAAAATAAATTAGTAAAAAATAATTATTCTCGAAAACAACGAAAATATAGAATTTGGGATAAAATGGAGAATTAAATCACAAAAGATGAATAAATGCCAATAAAAAGATATAGAATTATGCAATATTCGGTACTCATCAAATACCCCCAAACCTGAATTTTACTTGTCCTCAAGTAAAACAAAAACTAAGAAAATCCTACTTACACCACTGTCGCTGGTCTCTCGATTGCATTTAGCGACTGCAATAAGCCTTTTAAACCACTACGTGTCCCTAGTGGACGAGTTGAAGTCTTGTGAGGGTTTGCTTAGAATACACCCACAAAGTTCTAGGTCAAAATAGAGCTCACCTTGTATGATGTCTAACATCTGCACTTCAGTTTAAGCTCACAGCAAAATGGATCTGTCAATCTAGAGGCACAATTCTAGCGCTGAAACAATTATGGACAGGTGATAAAGAGTGTAAAGTGTATCTACACATGTATAGAGAATGATCAGAAGTTATGACTGCCAATTACCAAGAGATAGTTTTTAGCTAAGAACTGAATTCAAAGGCAAGCTAGCTTTCCGGCTTTACGAGAATTGTGAATGTTCATCTAAGAGTTGGTGATATTTCAGTTTACCCGCGTTGTACATCGATGGCATACACCCTCCCTTGCTTATTACAAGACTATTTACAACACATAACAATCCATGACTCTTTATTTACATTGATTACTCTCTTATTTTGAGACAAGAGAGAAACATTGACTATAACATTTGAAACGTAAAATAATATGGAACTAACAATGGATACTCTTTATTTATTTATTTTTGTATTTTTCTGAATATTTTGATTTTTTTTTTCATTTTCTTTTCTGATTTTTTTTCAACAGATGAGCAAGAAGAGAACAAGGACATCATAGTAACATTTTTGACTTATGAACAAAAACAAAAAATTACATGACAGTTAGCAAGAGGTATCCCTTTTCGATGTACCCAGTCAAATTCAATGGTTACTTTTCTTAATGTATCCTCCAACTTCTATCTCAGCCAACCAAAGAACAAGCTAGTCAAGTCTCATTCAGTATTCTAAAGTGATTGACAGTCTACTTAACCGATGAAAATGGTAGATCGTGCATGTGCAAGATTCTTATCACATGTGAATTGTGCTAGAATCAAGTGGTGCCTCATCATCTAGATTAAGAATCCTAAGATATTACATATGCAGACATCACAAATCAAGGAGGATGAGCTCAACAATTTATTCATTTTTTTTTATTTTTGTTTAACATGGCAGAGTTTAGTTTCAATGATAGGCACAACGACAGTTAAGGTATAATCTTCACCCCCAAACCTAATCTAAACATTGTCCTCAATGTTTCTAAAGATGATCAAAATTATAACAACAACATACCATGATGACCATGCTGAGTAGAGAAAGGAAAGAGATTACCAGATGTCGACGAATGAAAGAACTGAACCTCGTTATTCATGGCTAGAATCCAACATTCTTCAACTGAGATCACATTGGATTAGCACAATATATACAAAAGAAAAATAAGATTCAACCGAAACATTACCTACTGGATTATATACACAGATGAGTCACCATAAATATACAACCTAAAGAGCTGAGGATCAACCCAAAAAATGACATGCAAAAACATCAACAACCTCACACATATACAACATGAGAGTGCAAATAAGGCTGCATATGTAACCCAGTTACCCCCAAACCAAAATTTGTCAACATATGTGTTTTTGAGCACAAAATCTTGCAATTTTAGGGGTGCTGCATGCACAAGATCTAGTTCAAAGTGGACTTTGTTAGGGACGGGCAGAGAAACATGAATACATTCCAACTATGGCTCTTCAAGGGTATTATATTTAGCAGAACAATAGTCCAAAAGGACTTGAGAAGCACACAGTTCTAGGCCTAGATTAAGAATTCTCAAATAAGTTGGTTTCAAAATCTTGTTACAAACCAAATCTAGGCTGGGTGCAAGAGTCTCAGTCTGTGACTTTAGGCAGGAAAGTAGGCACATCAATGTCGCTGACATGTATGAGATCAAGGAACATTATTATCAGTCACATTAACATCTCCTAAGTCATCTACAAGTTCCACAGCATGCTCACATTCACAGAACAAATCAACAATCCCCAGTTCAGAATCGATATTATCCAAAGTCTCCATCTCATGCATAAGAAAATCTGAAGACACAACACACTTTGACCTAGGCAGGAATTTAGACACATCAAAATATTTTCATGCATAGAATTATTGATGTCAACAAAAATTCAACCTTCCCTAGTTCAGACACAAGTTGTGTGCCATGCTCTCCTTCACAGAATAATTGTACAAGCCCCAAATTAGGATCAACATCACATGTGTATGCAAATTGAATACTAGAAGAAACATCATTCATGAAGGTCATAGCAGAGAAACCTGAGGTTTCTGAAACCAAAGGTTCAATAAAATTTTCACAATAAATATGCTCTTCTAACATAACATCATCATCATCATAACAAGAATGCAATGCCCTATTCAAAATCATAGTGTCTCTAGTCGACTCGGTTACCTCCAGATTAGGTTCATATTCAATATCAGTTGCATGAGTAGGACTAAACACACTATTTTCAAAATTTAATTCATTTTCAGTATCAGTGAAATAAGGATTTCTCCATCCTAGATTGCAAGTCCGCGAGTAGGGTTTGTTTTCCTGCATTTGATAGAGGGCATCAATATGACGTGTTCTAGACTGCCTAAAGTCATGCAAAACAGGGCAGTTCTCAACAGGATGGCCTAAGCTATCACACAAGGACAAACATGGATTTCAGTTGGGGTGCATGAGTTAGGGATAACAACATTTTCATTTGCGCATCTTTCTAGAGTTTCGACTCTCTTAATCATGCATTTAATGTTTATATCAGAGTCAAAATCAGACTCTAACTCATAGAGTTTACCCATATCATGTGACACCGTCCTAGCTTCTCCTATGGATTCCCATTGATGGGTTTTCTCTGCAACTTCAGCTAAAAATGACCATGCATCATCCACAGTTTTATCAATGAACTCACCATTACACATAGACTCAACCATGGCTCGAGATTTAAAGTCTAATCCTTCGTAAAGAATAGCGACCAGTCTCCACTTCTCAAAGCCATGGTGAGGACACTCAAAAAACAATTCATTAAACCGTTCAAAATAATGAAAAATGTCTCTCCATCTAACTGCACAAAAAAATTTATACTTTGACGAATGCTGATAGTTTTATGATATGGAAAGAACTTCTTAAAAAATTCTGTTGTGAGTTGGTCCCAGGTGGTGATTGACTGCAGTTTCAGACTGTAAAACCAATTTTTAGCCCTTTCCTTTAAAGAAAATGAAAACAGACACAGTTTTAGAGAGTCTTCAGACAAATGATCAAATTGTATAGCCCTACAAATTTCTTCAAACTCTCTTACATGATGATAGGGTTTTTCAGCATCAACCCCTCGAAATATCGGAAGCATTTGTATCATGTTTGCATCCAATTCAAATGGACCATCAGTTTGGGGTAACACAATGCATGAAAACAGACTTACTCTCGCAGGATACATGTAATCCTGGAGAGTACGGGGTAGATTCATATTATCAGTCATTGGTTCAACTTAGACAGGTGTATCAACAACGTATAGTTGATAATACTTACCTCTGGCCAGCAACTAGGAGTGGCAATTGAACCAAGTGAGAAGATCCAATTTGTATTTTTGACCGTCCATCCTTATTTGCAGGCTCCTCTCTTTTCTTGGCTTCGGCAGTAGCTTGTAAGTACCTGTCAATCTCAAAAGAAGATTTCAGTACCCAAGAATGTAAAGAAAAAATGAAAAATCTAAACAAAGTAATACTAACAAATTATGACTTGGTAGACTACCGAGTAAAGGTAGCTATGACCTACACAAACAGAAGTACAAAGAAGCTTACCACAAACTTTTAATTATTATGCATTTTGTACTAAAACAGTGAACTACAACTAACTTACTCTGCTACAGACGAAGTTTTAAATATAATGACAACATGCAGTAATGTACATAAACTACAAAATTAATGAAAGCTACAGGTCGAAAAATGGACTAAGCTAAGCTAAGTAAAATGGAAATACAAAGTGCAAGCAAGATTACAATCTAAACTAGAAAGGGGAATCGATATTAACAAACTCATTTTCATTTTTTTTTTAATTTTTTTTTAAAAAAAAATGTAAAAAAAGAGGTACATACATATCCTAACTATAATCATCTAGGTAAATCTACAACAAGCACTAACTCCGAAAACCAAAAATCTATGGACAAATCTAAAACTACATGTTACGAGACAAAAAAAAAATAAAAAGGAAATCAACACCTAAATATAGTCTACCTGAAATGCAAAAGCCTACAGTATAAACAAGAATTAAACTAAAATACAAATTTCAAAAGTTATGTAGACAGCTAAACACTACTTCCAAAAACTAAAGTGCTATGTACAAACAAATTTCATATTGAAAAAGAAAACAAATAAGATGCAGAATGCTTGGATTGATACTATACAGGGTATTAGTGACTATGAACTACTTTATACAGCTACAAGATTATGTAAATAGAATGCAGAACACAGCCAAATAATGCAACTGACATGAAACAGTCATAATCTATTACAGAACGGAATGTTGATATTTAACAGGGAGATGATAGCATGACTAACAATTAACCAACAAAAATAGCCTCCATGCTACAATTTCTTATGCAAATGCTTATATCATTTATATGCAAGACATACAATGATGCAATCAACTGACAAATTAAAACTGCAGCTAACACTAACAACATGATGCAGATTTCATAACAGATTGGGTTAAAAATCTAAGTTATACTACTAAATAAAATCTAAACAAGTATATACGGATCTTAAATACAGATGCAGAGAATTCCAGATATATTTGAGCTACAAATATGGTAGAAATACAAAGATTAAGATGTCCTAACTAGATGCAATTATGCAGATGAAACTTGAAAATAAAAACCTACAACTAAGATGTAAATCCAGGTCTATAAACAGGGCTAAGCTACGACATACAAAGATCGAAACTTTTACCTAGAAACTAAGATGTAGACTATATACAGATGGATTGAAGTTAAACAGTTAAACTACAATGGCAGGCTACAGATTGCAAAAGTGAAGATATGTTACAGATTTTCTAAACTAATTAGCACAGTTCAATAAAAAAGTTTTTTTTTTAAGAATGATATGATAAGATATGCAAATAACTAACTTGTAAGAAAACTAAATGGTAGAAAGTTTAAAAGCTACAGCTACTATTATAGAGGTCAGATTAAATTCATATACAGATGAAACTGATAGACTAGCTAAGCTACAGATTATAATGAGAAGCGGCTTTAAAGAGAATAAAATGCAAAATATATAACAGATGAGACTGACTACGTAGGAGGCTATTACTAACTAACAGGATACGAGAGGATTACAACACAACTAAAAGCAAAAGTTTTAACTTATAACAGGCTAAAATGCTACAGAAAGCAAAGACTAATCAACTTAGTAATACTATCAATGACTGAAAGTAAAGGAAACTCAAACAAATATATACATGACTAAACTAAAAACCAGTAAAGTAAACTACAGATTCACCTACACCGCTACCGAGTCCCCGGCAACGGCGCCAAAAACTTGATAGGACTAAAAGATGCCTGCAATATTAAACTGCAAGTGCACAGTGCCATTTGTGTAAGGTGCAAATACAGGTCGATCCTCAGGGACTTGGAGGGTGTAAAGTTGAAGCTATGATCTTTCTACTACTGATTTCAGAACAAAGAGTAACCGAAAAAATGGGGGTTTTGTTTGCCGATACGGCCTGATGATGGTAGTGACTGAAATAGTAAAACAAAATGCAAAGAGTAATCTACAAGCAGATAAAAAGGGTGCTAGGGATGTTGAATACACCTCTTAACCTACACTAAGTCAATCAGTCTCAATAATGTTCTTGTCCCTTGTATAGACAATTGTGAACTTCTAGGCTCTGCCGTCTATCTAGATGGCAGTGAAGATTCTAGTCCGCTGTACATCAAAAGGTGGTTTCAGGAGGAAGTTTTAGTATCACTAAGATAATTATCTAATCCTAGTATTAGTTGTCCTCTCACAAAACAACTAACCGCATATCAGTCACTTAGATGAGTAAACAATCCTGATTTGGATATTCTAATCACAACTAAGGTGTCCCTCCAAAGTACTAACTGTCTTATTAAAGCACAACTAGTCAAAGGATCGAACAATAATCATTTAAACATGAGTTGCAGCACAATCAACATAGTGATGTTCTAACTACAATGGATACATGGCATACACTGTGAAAGCAAAATGATGAAGGCTCAGATTATATTTATCCAAAACATTACAGCAAAACAAGAACAAAATCAATACTTGAATTAAACTGAGCAATGGACTAATGGTTTCATCTAAACCCTAACTCTGAAATTAGAACATCATGGAGATAATAAAATCAGACATGAATTACTGCTTGGTGCACCGGCTAATCCGGGCATAAGTTGTCATCTATAACCCTCTCTCTATTTATACCAAAGTTCCCCCAAATTATCAATCCATGTTTTCTACCAAATATAACCAGAAATTAAGGAATTAAATTTGCAACTTATTGTTGCTCCCATTATGAAATTCTGATAATTATCACCCATTCCATTGCGTGTTGTGTATATTAGATTAGACTCTTCTTCATTTTTGTGCTCAATTCAAGCCACGCTAGCTACTGATAGCTAACTGTTAATTAGGGATAGTATGAAGTGAGTACCAAAACAGAAGTATGAGTCGAACATCTAATTGATTAGGTAAAGAGGGAAGTAAGGTATGGGTTTGAAAATCAGAGAAAGAGAGGTCGGCCTTGGTGGTGGTTGAGTACACAGATACAGGGAAGGAGAAGATGAGAATGAAGTTAGGTTTCTGGTCGTGAAGATATTTTGGGAGGGAAAGGGGGAAGTGATCCGGTGTTGAGAGAGAACATCAGATTTGATGAAACGGGTACAGACCTGGGTTTACTTCTTCTCTCAAGCCCACTTCTTCATTTAAGCACTATGCAAATGATTGTAAGAGGAAATGCAAGTGGATTGCATCATGAGCGCAAACCGATTGCAACTGTCTTTTGCGCGGCATTTCTTCTACACTTCTCATAGTCATTCCGCGAAGTTCTTGCTTTCTGCCTCTGATCACCAATTCTCTGCTCCTTTTGCTTCTCTAAGCATCCAAGCTTTATTTACTACCTAAAAACATAAAATAAATTAGTAAAAATAATTATTCTTGAAAATAACGAAAATACAGAATTTGGGATAAAATAGAGAACTAAAGCACAAAAGATGATTAAATGCCAATAAAAAGATATAGAATTATGCAATATTCGATACTCATCATCATGCAGATTGAAGCCACACTTGTCTTGAACGGTTAGGGACACTCTACTAAGGTTATGAACTCATTTCATAACCCTTCCAACTTGTCTCACACCTTTGGTACGCTTGTGAAGCCAATAACCAACTTATAACCGTCACTTGAGCCGTATTGCACACTTGATGTGCCATACTGGATTCTGTCTTGCACCAATGTTCAGTTCTCTTGGCCCCGCATGTTTATCATTCCAAACTCATGCACGGACAATCCAAGTTGGTAATGTTCAAGCTTTGGCCAGCCTTGAACTAATGCATAGACTAATCCTTAGTCTATTCTACATGCTTGCATCGTCCTTGAGTTTGGGCCAACTCAATTCCACTGACATGCCAACATGCCAACTTGCATATTGCATGTTGCATCTTGCAACTTTGGATTTGTCTTGCCTTCTACTTAATGAAGCTTCATTGTGTCGGCCAATAGCTTCATTACTTAGCCAAATGCATTTACAATGTAGTGCCACCCTTGCACTTCATTGGCCCTGCGGGGTTATGCCATTCTTAGCACTTGACAGTCTACGCAGTGTCGCGCCATCCTGGCTGCACACTGACTTGGCCTGCAACTCTATAACGCGTAATCATTATGCGCCACTTGCATGACCATAACAAACCTCCCCCACCTAATCTTTTCAATGCCCTAGTTGAACGCAACAAAGTATACTCGTTATACTTGTTCTCTGGCCTTGTACGCTTCTGAGCCCTTCTCAGAAATCAACAAACTTTTCTTGTCCTTTAACCTTGCCAAAGCTTTTATGCCTAGTACCAAATGCCATCACTTAGCTTACTGCCTTGCCATTGATCCTACTGACTTGTATTGTTGTTGTCACGTTGGCCTACGCTCCAACTTCAACTACAATCGCATATCAATACCCAAATGCTTTTGTGATCTATTGCCATGCATTTTCAGAACTTCTCTGAAATTCGAAAGTACTAATCTTTTGGCTAACCCTAAACCAATGGTCCTCATTCGATTGCATCACCATCAAAAATCTTTTCTCCAAGCCATTCTGTGCCTAAGTGTACATGCCAAACAGCCAAAATATCACCATGATATGCATAACTTAGCTTACTGCCTTCAATTTCGACTGACATTGCACTCTTGCAATTCAACAGGCCTTACTGTAGACTAAGTGTTCTTTAATCGTATGCGCCTACGCCAAATCATGCCATGCCTTAAGGTATGCATACTATGATTCCATACCACTCTGGTATGCGCCATAATCCATAGCCTTTGCTGTCTTCAGCAACGCAACAAAACTTACACTATATTTGGCCTCCAAATTATATTGTAAATTACGCCTCTTAGCTTTGCACCATTTGTATTCCAAAGAACCAACACCTTGATGTTCTTTGCTTGCATTGTCGCTACACCTTGATTGAAATGCATGACTTTAGCCATGACTTAGGAAACCTGGGTTTTTACGGTTGTCTCACTGGACTAGGTTCCTCCTCACGCGCCTTTGAAACCACCACTTTAAGCATCAGTTGCTCTTTCAAACTGCTACGCTTTAACGTGGAGGAAAAACAACATCATGGTCTTCCTAACAATGAGTTACTCTTAACTCATATACTTGATGGACTTACATTTTCATTCTTGTTGCGTTACTCCATGCCTTCGCTTCCAAATGCCTTGGCACTTCCACATAACTCTCAACAGCAAACTCGACTATGCCACCAACTCTTCTATTTGCTTCTTTCACTTTCAGCGTCTTCTATTGCATATTTTGGCTTAATATGCTATGTAGCATCTTCCACGCGAATTAGATTTACTTTGAACGAAAGAGGCAAGGTCTTTCACTTCAAATACCCTCATTCACTACTGCCTTACATAGAGAGACTTCATTTCCAACACCAAGGTCCACTCGGCCCAAACTGAAAGTATACTCAAACTTGAGCAAATACTCGCGCCAAATGATTGCAACTTGTAAGACCTAACAAGCCTTGCAATACTGACATCAACTTCGCTTCTAAGCAATAAAGGAAGCGAGATAGCACCTACTGTCCCCAATGTAGCAATTCACTTTGCCACATGCACTCTACCAACTATCAACGTTCTTATGCAACTCCCATAACGAAGCACAATATAATTGACACTTGGTTGAATACTCCTTTTAGACTGATGCTATCATTTTGCTTTAGATTTCATGAAGATTTCTTCAAAAATGACCTCATGCCATTCTTATGCATCACCACTACTTTGTCCTTCTTCTCCATGCATCTACAATTTTCCTAACTTGCATCTCCAACCGCATCATGCATCTTGGCCATGCCCAAATCTCATTTGGCGCATGCTACTGTTGCATACATGTTATGCCAATTAGCAACCAAATCTTGACACAAACTTGTGCACCTTTTCACAACTGGAACGGACTTAACTTGGTGATTCTGAGCATCTCCATAGAGCTCAGCAAAGTCATATGACTCAATGACTTCCGCGGATAAACACTTTGGACAATCTCAACAAGGCCATAACCCTTGAAAATGAGGCGCCACTGCCTACGTTCCATGAAGCAAGAATGCCGCATTCTTCTTCAAACTTGGAATTCATTTTTACTGCCCATGCACAACTGGCAACTCTTGTCTTTTCCCTTCTCCAAAATCAACTTCAGTAGCAACAACTGTTGATTTGCAGTCGACAAGAACATCCGCTTGTGGTTATGATCAAATGCAGGTCTTTGGACACCCTTGTCCAAGTATATTGATACCACTCATAAACAAGGTGCAAACACACTCCTTGTGTGCATCTAGCATCAACGAAGAACTCTTTGCAAACGCATGACCGTGGTGTATCGGTTTTCCCCTAACTTGCGCTTATTTCTTCAGCCTTTTAACAAGCTTTATGCTAGATAAGAATTGGCCATCCAATTCTTCTTTTATGGCATCACATTTCCACAAACATGCTGGTTCGCAACCATACTTTGCATTACCACCAAGGTACATGCATTCAAGAGAGATAACTATAATCTTCCATCAACTAGATACAATGGAAACACCTTCAATATATCACATAGACATGTTTTTCATATACTTTTCCACTGGAAAGGCCAATAACTTCTTTGTATTCAGGAATTTCCCTTAAAGTTCCCATTACAACACGTAATGTACTCGCTACTGATAATACCACAAATATATGCATTCCAAATGCGTAATCTTTGCATATTTGTGAGAAATATGGACTTAAACACCTGACTTGCACCATAGAAGTCAGCATACTCCTTAGTTTTGTCATGCCATCACTTGAAAACCCGGTTTTCAATGATTTTTGCGCGTTCGTCTAACACTTTGGGTAGGAATTTTGACACCTTTGTCATAAACTTTCATGGCCTGCTGCTACTTCAAGCTTCAAGTTCATTCCAATTGATCTTTCCACACAAGACCAACTTCTTCTATTCTCCATACTAGTGAAACCCAAACAATTCACCACTGAATTTGACAAACAAATGACACCAACTTGAGTAAAAGAGATAAAAATCAGCAGTTGTGTCCCCTAACACAGCTCTGATACCGGCTGTCACACGTCCATTTAATCGCCTAAAATTTTCATGGGACATGACCGGCAATGATTGTGGTTTAGTGAATCATCTTCACCCAAAATCATTCAGCCTTGCATACTTGCATCAAAGTACGCATCTGCCTTCACTCATAAGGCATTGCACAACGGAAGTCTTTTCTTCTTTCTCTCTAACTCTTCATGCCCCCATAAGCATAAGAGGTTCTGCCATGCACTTCAACACTTCTCACACAAGATCAGCAACATCATAAACATAAAGAAATGACACAATTAACCCTTTTTATTGTATCAAAGGAAGATTACATCAAACAGTCTATCTCATGGACCAAACACGCTATCACCCTCTTGGTGATGCCTTTATTCTCTCAAGTATGAGACTACATGTCTACAAAACTCTCCTATGTAAGCCTACTGATTTTCCCACTCCTTAGGGATATTTATACAGTGGTTACAATGGCCGAAACCGTGCACAACACTTTCACACGCATAGAACAGTCATGTGTCCCATCAGGTAGTTTCCATAACCGCCAATCTGCTTTTCAACTGCCACCTTTTGTGTTGTCATGCAGATTGAAGCCACACTTGTCTTGAACGGTTAGGTACACTCTACTAAGGTTATGAACTCATTTCATAACCCTTCCAACTTGTCTCGCACCTTTGGCACGCTTGTGAAGCCAATAATCAACTTATAACCGTCACTTGAGCCGTATTGCACACTTGTTGTGCCATATTGGATTCTGTCTTGCACCAACGTTCAGATCTCTTGGCCCTACATGTTTATCATTCCAAACTCATGCACAGACAATCCTTATGCTTCAAACATCAAGGCCAGCTCCTTAAGCTTACTCTAGTTACTCATGCGTCATATATGCTTCACTTCGCCAATTAGCTTGACAACAGCAATGCAACTCTTGCATTACCAACTTGTTTTCATTGTTCAAGCTTTGGCAAGCCTTGAACTAATGCATAGACTAATCCTTAGTCTATTCTACATGCTTGCATCGTCCTTGAGTTTGGGCCAACTTAATTCCACAGAAAGGCCAACATGCTGCATGCCAACTTGCATGTTGCATCTTGCAACTTTGGCTTTGTCTTGCCTTCTACTTAATGAAGCTTCATTGTGTCGTCCAATAGCTTCATTACTTAGCCAAATGCATTTACAATGTATTGCCACCCTTGCACTTCATTGGCCCTGCGGTGTTATGCCATTCTTAGCACTTGACAGTCTACGCAGTGTCGCGCCATCCTGACTGTACACTGACTTGGCCTGAAACTCTGTAACGCGTAATCATTATGCGCCACTTGCATGACCGTAACAATAAGGCAGCAACTTTGGGACCAAGAGGTTTGCTGTAAAAGGTTATAGCTCTACCTTCTTGCATGACTACAGCTCCAATTCCTGAGTCACATGCATCTGTTTCAAGGATGAAATGTTTAGTAAAATCAGGCAGAGCCAACACAGGGGTAGTTGTCATTGCTCCTTTGAGGTTGAGAAAAGTTGTGGTAGCTGTAGGAGACCAACTGAAGGCATCCTTCTGTAAGAGTTCAGTAAGTGGCTTACTGAGGAGGCCATAGTTCTTCACAAATTTTCTATAATAACCTGTAAGGCCCAAAAATCCTCTCAAGGCCTTCAAGTTTGTAGGAATTGGCCACTCAACCATGGTAGATATCTTCTCAGGGTCAGCCATAACTCCAGTGTCTGTAATGATGTGTCCTAAATATTCAATGCTAGATTGGCCAAAAGAGCATTTTGAGAAGTTTGTTGTCAGCTGATGCATTCTGAGAAGCTCCAATGTTGTTTGTAAGTGAACTGAGTGAGCTTCTAAGGAAGGATTATAAACCAGAATGTCATCAAAGAACACCAGAATGAATTTTCTGATATGTTGTTGAAAAATGTCATTCATCAGTGCTTGGAATGTAGCTGGTGCATTAGTGAGACCATATGGAATTACCTTGAATTCAAAATGCCCATGATGAGTTTTAAATGTTGTTTTGTTGATATCTGCAGGAGATACTCTGATTTGGTGGTAACCAGACTTTAAGTCGATCTTAGTGAAGAATTTAGACCCATGCAATTCATCAAGCAGCTCCTCTATAATAGGTATTGTAAATTTATCCTTAATGGTGATGTTGTTCAATTTTCTATAATCAACATAAAATCTCCAAGTGTTGTCTTTCTTTTTGACAAGTAAAATGGGAGAGGAAAATGGGTTGTGGCTTGGTTGTATGATCCCAGAATGGAGCATGTCCTTGACCAACTCCTCAACAACGGATTTTTGGATGTAAGGACATCTATAAGGTCTGAGATTCACTGGTTCAGAATTTAGCTTGAGAGAAATATAGTGATCCAATTTTCTTTTAGGTGGAAAGGTTTTTGTATCAGTGAAAACATCATAGAACTCATTGAGTAAGGTTGAAATGGGTGGTGGTGTATAGAGTGGTACAGGAGAGCCTGTGATGGAGAAAAGTTGACCCGCAATGGCATGAGAGTGTTTCTGAAAAAATTTCTTAAGTGCAGAGCCACTCATCATACTTAGTGAAGACTTTTGTTGAACACCAGTTAATGTAATCTTCTTACCTTTGTGTTTGAAGGTAATACAGAGCTTGGATAAGTTGAAAAGAACATCCCCCAAGTTTCTTAACCATTCAGCACCCAAAACAATGTCACACCCACCTAGAGGAAGTAGTCTCAAATCTCCACAGAACTTGTGACCTTGCATAGTCCATTCCAGCTGAGAGCAGACCCCAGAGCTCACAGTTTTATCACCATTAGCTACAGTTAAAGCATGTAGGGAGATTCCGATATCACTTTCCAGTGGAGGTTCCTCATCAGTTTCATTTGAAGTATCTACACCAGTGTCATAAATTTCTTCAGCTTCCTCCCCTATAAGCACACATAAGTACTGCTTCTTACAAACATGGCCCCTCTTGTAAGCTTCATCATAGTTGAAGCAAATCCCTTGAGATTTCCTTGCCTGTACCTGCTCAGGAGTAAGTCTTTTGAGAGGCAAGTTTGGTATTGTCTTTGGTTGAGGAATTGAGGGTGATGGAGTAGGTGGGATATAGGTAGGTTTTTGTGGAGTAGTAGTAGAAGGAAATGATTTGGTGTTTGAAAAAGAGGGTGAGAAAAATTTTGTGGTAGTTTTGTGTGCTTTTTGTTGCATAACAAGGGTTTGTTCTTGCATTCTAGCAAGTGAAAAGGCATGAAGTAAAGTTTTGGGGTCAAACATAAGAACTGAGCTTCTTAATTCTTCCTTCAGCCCACCAATGAAACTAGCAATGAAGTAAGATTCAGGAAAATCATGGTGCACACCCAATGATAAGGACTTGTAATATTCAAATTCTTCAAAATAAGCATCAATAGTAGTAAGTTGAGTTAATTTGTTGAATATACCAACAATGTTATCCTGTGCATGGTTTTCAAATCTAGCACACACACTATGGCAGAAATATGGCCAAGTAATAACAACTTGTGTAAGACAGAAGTTATCATACCATTTACTTTCCTTACCATCCATATGAATTGCTGCCATCTTTGTCTTGTGTAGCTCAGCGATATTGCGCATCTGGAAATAGTATTCACACTTCTGAATCCAGCTTTTTAGATTGTCACCTTCAAATCTAGGAAAGTCCAACTTAGGCATGCGGTGAAAGTGATTAGAATCACGACCCCCAGAGTGAAAATTAGAGTGAAACCCACCAGTATTTGAACTTGAAGCATCTTGATTAGAAAAAAAAATTCCAATTGAGATTAAATACCTTTCTCTAAACTTTTTTCAATGTCAGCTTTAAGATTTTGCATACTAGTATCCATTCCCGTCTTCATCGATTGAAGATCATCTTTAGTTGACATAGTACTGAGTTGTAAGGCTAGATTGTTTACCTTTGTATGTAAATTGTCGATTTCGTTTTGTTGTCTATTGTTGGTTTCTTGAAGCTCCTTGCAAGTTTGAGCCACCATGATGCTAGGACGGAACGACTCTGATACCAGTTGTACTATACTTAGAGAGGACAAGAATGATTGCAACGGAGTTAAGTTGAACTTAAACGAGAAAGATCGGAATTTGGACGGAAATTTAGTAACACCTGCCGCAGCAGCCAACTTTCATTAATTCATGACTGAGTAAACCATAGGGTTTCATTACAATATAAATACGATAATGATTGGCCGACAAACCCTAATGACGACTTATTAAAGGAGGACGCGTGTACTAATCCTAGCTGGTAACCACCACCAAACAGTTAGGTGACACGGCACAAGTACATTAAAGGAAGACACGAAATTTAACAGGGCAGCTACTGAGTAAGCTAAAGAATGAGAAGGTATATGACAGAATGTATGACAAAGCCAAAACTGACAAATTCAAAAACAACATGTTTTTTTGGAAATTCAAACAACAATCTCTTTAGTTTTAAAGTTGTGTCTTTCAATTTAGTAAACTGACTCCAAAATACTACTAGTACAAACATTTCGGTCTTTTATAATAAATCTATCACTCTAGGATTATGGAAAAATGAACATCTAGAACATTTGATTAATCATCCCAATATGAAAAATGATATGATCACAGAACTGTGCAAGTACCATACTTCAGGTTGGAAGTATTGGTTTTCTTCGATGTATTTTTCTTATAAAACATAATTGTGGGTTCTATATTTAACATGATTAAAATATTTCATAATTTGATATCCACTCTTAAATATTCACTCAAATTATACTAACAAACAATTAAAATGCGAAATAAAAAAAATTATGCGGCCTCCGACCGCTAACCCCCTATATGTGCCCCTGGAAAAAGTCTGGCTTCGTCAGAATATTACCGGTACTCCTCAAGCCAATGTTTACGGGTTCCAATTTACAACTTTACATTGACATTTCCTTGTAGACTTTACGGTATCACCAAATTAGTCAAATAGCCCTAAAATAATAATTCCTATGTGAAAAAGACATGTAAAGTTTTAAATGGACAGGAATTAATAAGATACTTTTTAATTATCCAATTTGGACATTCTGTCCAAAATTCATCTACTAAAATAACGAGAACAAACCAATATACCCTCGTCTTCTTTATTTGTTTTATTAAAATTCGTAAGGTACAGAGACCTTTCGTCGAAACCAGTTTCTTCATCATCAATGGATTTTCTTTATCCTCTTTTAATTCTATCGGAATCAATCAGCTGATGGTAAAATAAAGATTAGTTTTAATCACTGCCACTACTAGCTACAACCACTAGACAACCATCATCAATGGATTTTCTTTATCCTCTGCCAATCCTATCTGAATCAGCTGATTGAAAAACGTGTTGGGTTTTTGAGACTCATCATCAAATCAAAATCGGTGTTGTTCTTCGTCATCAAAATCTTTTCCAATCTTATGTTTAAATCTGTAAGTTTAATTTCTAGGGTTTTGAATTGATCTTGATTTATTTGAAACTGAAATTAGGAGAAATTGACGAGGATTTTTGGGATAATGGATTTGAGACAACAATAACAAAAACTCAATTTATATGAGATGGTAATCTTTGTGCTATCTATAGAATTTGTGGTTTCAGCGATGCAACCCAAATTCATTCAGTTTGAAGTTGTATAAATCCAGGTTCACCCAAGAGCAACACACGATGCAACCAAGTTTCATTCAGTTTGAATTTGGATAAATATGGATTCATCCAAGTGTAACACACGATACAACCCAGTTTCATTCAGTTTTGAAGTTGGATAAATCAGGATGCACCCAAGAATACGTAACACACGATGTAACCCAGTTTCATTCAGTTTTTAAGTTGGATAAATCTGGATTCACCCAAGAGTAACACACGATGCAACCAGTTTCATTCGGTTTGAAGTTGGATACATTTGGATTCATCCAAGAGTAACACGAGATGCAACCAGTTTCATTCAATTTAATCTTCTATAAATTCAAATTCATCCAAGAATAACTTAAACTTCTATAAATTCAAAATCATCCAAGAATAACACAAGATGCAACCAGGTGCATCCAGTTTAAACTTACATGAAATTGGCTTCTCTTTTTTTTGTGTGTGTGTGTTCTTCTTCTATTTTTTCTTCAATTCTTTCTCTTGCTGGAGGTTTTTGGGGGTGACGGTGGTATTTTTTGGTTGTGGAGATGGTGATGTTGGTGTTTGTGTTTTTGGTGATGGAGAAAAATATTAGACGAAGATGATGTTGGTGGCGTCGATGTTTTTGTTGGTGTTGAAAATGGAGATGATGGAGGAAGAAGACAGTTCCCATAGAAGAGAAAAAGAGGTTTTATTTCTACAAGTCTAGTAAAGTCTACAGAGAAAGATCAACTTGTCTTTCAAATGTGTTTCCCGGAATATAATAGTCTGTTACAAAAGCAGCTGGCACCCTCCACTTCACCCATACCCATATTTTACTCGTCCATCACGACCAAATTTGTTAGATACTCGTCCATTTTACCCGATTTCTCTTTACTATTGAAGTTTAGTGACGTATTGGAGGTATTGGAGTTTAGTGAGTGCATACGATCGAGTTGAAGATGACAGGACACCGCCTCTTTTGCACTACATAATGGTGGGATCAGAAAATACTAAGGACATCCAATTCCATTCGGTGCCAACTGCCAACCCCTGTTAAATTTGAATTCAACGGGAGTTTCTTGCATCAACTTGCAATTAATGTCCAGTTTGAATTGAATGGGAGTTTGAATGTCTGTTATAATGTCAGCTGCTCATAAAAATGTTTGTGGCTTTAGCATCTGGTCATTTATGAGACACACGAGTGGCCATGTATCGTTTCTTATCCCACTCAATTGATTGGTATTGTTGGACTCATGTTGTTTTGAATTTGCAAAGTGACGCTTGTTTATATCTAAGATCTTCATCAATTTAGGTGATATAATGGTTTCACTTAGGATCACAATTTCTTGTTTTTTTCTTTGATGTTCCAATTCTTTCAAACCTTCTTCAGGTCTTAACGCTTTTCTAAACACATTACTTACAGACCCATCAAGAAAAATTATATTATTTCTCAGGCGGGAAGGAGAACGCAGTGAGGCTTTCCATTTCTCATTTTGAGTTGTTTATGCAGGCACTGAGGTACAGAACCTAAAACAACTGCATCAATCGATACAATCTCGAAAACAAATTGTTGAGGCATTTCTTCTACTGAGTTCATAGACATTTGCTGCAGCTTGAATAATATACGATCTCCGTAATTAGGGCTATGAATGGATAAAACTTTCAAATGTATCGCTAGTATCGCTAAAATCAAACAAATTAAGCAAAAATCGATTGATGAAACTTCATGTAATATTAGTAGAGTATAAGCAGCTACCATCCTAAGAAATTTGACAGAGAACCTGAACCCATTTCACTAACTCTGGGAAGAAGTAATTCTCATAAGCCTAAAAAGTACGACGAACTAACAATTTAAGCAATTTCAAACTCTGGGAAGAAGTATACTAGTGAGGGCTTTTCCAAAAGAAGAACGAGAGAAATAGAGATAAAACGAGCGATTCCATTGATTAGCTATATTCCAACAAACCATATGAACATTGAAACCTGAAACTGATTTCTAATCAAAAAAACTAAACCTAAAAAGCAGATCCCAGAGTCCCTAAATTTCATTACATGATGACCATTTTCAGAAAGTGTACAAAATACTTAGGCAGCAGCTTTCCTTGGAGATTTTCCAGCAGGAGATTTAGGTGTAGATTCCTTCTCAAGACCCTTCTTTGGTAACAAAACAGAGTTGATATTTGGGAGAACTCCACCGCTAGCAATAGTAACACCGACGAGTAACTTTCCTAATTCTTCGTCGTTCCTTACTGCTAAAAGTACATGCCTTGGTATAATCCTTGATTTCTTGTTATCCCTAGCAGCATTTCCAGCCAATTCCAAAACCTAAAAAAACACACAATCAAATTTAAATTAAGCAAAAACCCAGATCCAGAATCAGATAAGAAGCAAAACCCAGATCTCAAATCAAGGACTTCAATCAGAAGTTATAAATTCAAAAATCAGAGGGGATTGTATTTTGATTTTTACCTCGGCAGCTAGATATTCAAGAACGGCGGCGAGATAAACAGGAGCACCGGAACCAACACGTTGAGCATAACGACCTTTCTTCAAGAAACGAGTGATTCTACCAGCTGGGAATTGTAATCCAGCTTTGACTGATTTTGTTACTGCTTTCTTTCGTTCGACAATTTGTATGGACTAAACTCCAATATAATTCCGAGAGCACCAACTTAAAAGTGAGACTCAATCAAAAAAGATATCAAAGAGCTTTATCTCTTTCTCAATACAATCAGTAAATCAACTAGATAGAAATCCGTGAGACTGATTGATATGAGAATTAACTTGGACGGTACCAAAGACCAATGCCCAAGTGTCAGTCAAGTTCTATCCAACAATCAATGTCAGATTTATCAACTGATTGAACTACGCACAACCTGTGATATTTCAATTATATAAACAAATATAATACGGAAAAGAAATAACACGGACACCAGAAATTTTGTTAACGAGGAAACCGCAAATGCAGAAAAATCCGGGGACCTAGTCCATATTTGAACAACACATTATATTAAGCGGTTACAGGCTCTAGCCTACCACAAGTTAACTTCGGACTGGAATGTAGTTGAGCCCTAACCAAGTCTCACACTGATTAAGGTACAGTCGCGTTCCTTACGCCTTTAGAACCACGCCGGATTCTGCGCACTTGAATCCCTTAATTGATCTCACCCACAACTAAGAAACAAATTTGTGTCCCACAGATATGTCTATCCTTTATTATTTTTGTTTCATCTTTTGATACAAAGATCAAGGTGAACATGAACCAACTAATAATTCGGTCTTATACTCCCGAAGAGCAGCCTAGAAATATTATTCATCTCACAATAACCTAACTGATTAACAGAAGAAGTTATTGTGGAATCACAAGAGTCTGAGACGAAGAACTGTTGTGATTACTTTTTATATCTTACCTATTGGAGATAAATCTCGAGTAAATCTTAGAGAAGATAAAACTCAATACGATAGAAAAAGTAAGACTAGAATACGCAACTACAGAGAAAATAGTTGGATCTGGCTTCACGAATCCCAAATAAAGTCTTCAAGTCGTTAACCTAATAATGGTTTTGGAAAACCTAGGTTAAAGGAGAATAAACTCTATTTTGCAACTAGAACACATGGAAGTGTCGGGATTAGGTTTTCCAGATGCTAGAGTTCTCCCTTATATGGCCTTTCAAATCAGGGTTGCTTACAATCAAAGCTAAGATAACTTAGTAACAAAGCATTCAATATTCACCGTTAGATGAACTCCTGATTTAAGATTCAAGCTAAGTCTGCTTAGAATTTAAGCAATTAATCTCCACTGTTAGATGGTCTTATCTTGTTACACACAAATGAAATGTACTTATATTTAGATATGAGTAACCGTACCTAAACGTGTATATTGGGTTGGCTCAATAACTGTTAACCAAAGTTAGCCATATGAACACTTTTGATTTAACCATATTCATCTAATACTTATAGATCAAATATGATGACCAATCAATCGTGATAGATAATCAAATGAATCTAATTGTGTTTCAAATAGAGTTGTTCAATTGTTCACTATCTCATACAAATATTCATGAACAAATTGAAACGAAATCGGTTTGGTTCGTGATCTTACAAAATACTTATACAATAATCAATTCATGAACATTAAGCCACTTTTTGCCAAGTTAATTTGCATTCCTTAAATCATAAATGTTTTAGTTCATGAGTATGAGAATCATACATTACCGATTTTAGAACTTAACCACTATGTTCGCAAATTGGGTACGCGAACAGCAGCTCCAGACCTTGCCTTAGTCAAGTCGTTCGCAAACCCGGTTTGCGAACAGCCATTGCGGACCCAACTCAGGTAAACCCGTTGGCATACTAGGTACGCAAACAAGAGTTCTGGACCTTCTCATGTAAATCCATTCGCATACTAGGTACGCAAACAAGAGTTCCGGACCTGAATCATCACAATACAATTCGCATACTAGGTATGCATACCGTGTTGTATCCAGACATGGGTAATCGTTCTAAACTCTTACTTCAATCATTGACACATCCTTAGAACACGATAATGGTTATCTTACACATACCATTAGCTTCATTTAATTTTCAAATGATCAATATAAAACCTTCCGATCTAACATCAAATGACTGTCTCACACAAATCATGTAAGATGATCAAGGTAATTTTCACATTATCATATTTTGACTTAATATTTAGTTTCCAACTAAACTTTTCAAGAAAAAGATGAATATAGCTAACGCTAAAAGCTTCCAACACGTATTTCAAGAAATAGATAAGCGAGATAAACTCGGCTTGAAAGATCAAATGTGTATAATGTAAAAGTCTATATAGCTATACGACTTAGTCTCATTAGAAGATAGAATAGAAAAAACTTCTGAGTGATAGAAAAGTTTTAGCCTCTACATACCTTTTGTTGATGAAGTTCCTCCAAGCTCCTTAGTAGATCTTCTTCTTCAATTGGTGAACGTCGTGAAGTCTAAAGATCAACCACACATTGTATCCTAATCCGAGACATAGCTATAAGTAGACTAGAAATCAAGTATATAGTTTTAATCAACTAAACTTGACAAACAAGCTTGAGATAACAACGCTTGCGACTTCGACCGAGCAGTGCTCTAACAATCTTCCCCTTTGTTAAATTTATTGACAAAACTATCAATACATATGGATTATAAAATAAATAAACTTTGTAGCTTCTCATCCACCGTGCTTGATTTCCATGGCTCTTCAACTTTCCTTGAATTCTTCGTTACTCCAAGTACTCCAGCGATTCTGAACGTGTTCAACTCAGCATCATTGTTATTGAAGATCCGTAGCCATAACAATAAGAAAACAGATGTTCTCAATCATTTTTATACAGTGTCATAGTATTATTATAGAGAATTAAAGTCAAATTGTATCGCAACTTTAAAATAATACTATGGTGGTATGTATCCCCCCTAGTCTATACTTCCATCTTACAATGAAAACCACTCCCCCATACATAATGATCCGTAAACCATATGTATGTAGTGTGAACTACCAAATATTTCTCCCATTTTTATTGGCAAAGGTACGAAAACCACGGGATCATAATGAAATTTCCAAAAAGATAATTCATGACTAAAATAGAACAATTCAACTTTGTTTTGATGATTTCACGTAGTCGAAACTTAGTGTATTAATCAGGGAGTTCATAAAGATACAAGATAACTCCTATAATATTCCACAACCGCACTCCCCACAAAGATATGGCTATTAAGCACAAGTTCATCTAAGAACTCTCCCCCATTTTATGTCATTCCCGAGACAACAACATGAACGACCTTACTTTTACGAGAAAATAAGGATTTCTTTGGACATTAAAAAATCACATGAATTTGTATCCAGTAAACTCAAATAAATGAACCACAAGAAGACCTTATTGATTAATTTAATCAGGAACACTCAATATAATAAAACTTACGGAGCCACACGGTACTTTCACATAAAAGTGGATCAGGGAAAGATCAATGCTGCAGAATTTTCCAAAAGTTCATTTTGTCTTTTATCAATAGTTGCATAAATACATAATAGACTTAACTTTTGAGCATATATGAGATGCTAGCACAGTTCACGAACGTAAAGGCATACATCTCATAAGCAATTGCAATATTTGAAATCAAAAACATTAAATACTGCAAAAACCATCTTCCAAATAACTTTAGAATTTAAATAAATAAATCTAAAAACATTGCAAGATGAAAATCGTTTAACATAGCTATGTGTAATCGCAATAATTGATATACCAAACCCTAGTTATCCTTCATAAACATAAGAATAAATTCTCATGAGAAGTTCCCTAGACATTAAGATTCTTAAAAAATTCTTTATTGTCCCCGAACTCCTTGTCGTCAACGGATATTGGAACATAAGGTTCATGAAGAAAGGAGTCCATTCATGTTAGAGCACTGATCGTTCAAACTCGCAAGCGTTGCTATCTCAAGCTTGTTTTCCAAGTTTAGTTGTCAAAACTATAAGTCTTGGTTTCTAGTCTACTTATAGCTAAGTCTCGAATTAGGATAAAAAGTGTAGTTGAGCATTAGACTTCACAGCGTTCATCGATTGAAGATGAAGAACTACTAAGGGGAGCTTGTGGAATTTCATCAACAAAAGTTATGTGGAGACTTGAACTCATCTATCACTCAAAAGTCTATCTACTCTATCTCCTCATTGAGACAAAAGTCGTATCGCTATATAGACTTCGATTATACACATTTCATATTTCGAGTTGAGTTTAACTCGCTTACATGTCTCTCGAAATATGTGTTGGTAAGCTTTCGCTTTAACCAAGTTCATCTTATATTCTTGACGAAAGTCAAAAGATGATCATGTGAAAATCGCCTTGTAACATCTTACATGATTTGTATGAGACATCATTTGATGTAGACTTGGAATGTTTCATATTGATCATTCGATCACTTGAAAAAAATTTTGAAGCAAGTTTGTGTGAGACAACTATTCCCGTCTTCCGAGAATGTTTCAATGATTGAAATGGGACTTTAGAAGGATTAACCATGATTGGATATAAACACAGTATGCGTACTTTCATATGTGTGGTCCAAGACCGACAATCTGGTATGCATACCCGTATGCGTACTGGTTGGTCATGTGAAGTCTAGGAGCTATAGGATGCATACACGTATGCGTACTGGCGAAGTCAGTTGAAGTCCGAGAACTTTAGTATGCGCACCCGTACGCCCACTATATTCAACTGAGTTCGGATGTGAACGACAATATGCGTACACGTTTGCATACTGGCGAACACAGTCCAGGTCCGGCTACTTAGGTATGCGTACCCGTTTGCATACTTGAGTAGGTTATGTTCTAAAATCGTTTTATTCATGAACTAATACATTTACATATTAAGAAATGCAATTTTTTGCAAACCGTGGCTATAATGTTCATGAATTGATTCGAGTGAATCAAAATGAATTTTGCTTCAATTGTGTCTTGTATACTTCTATGAGAATATAAACAATTGAAGAACTCTAGAACTAGTTTCATTTGAGTCATTTTAACTAGTTATGGTTAAGATGAATATGGTTGATATGAAAGTGTTCATATGGCTAACTTCGGTTAACTATTGTTGAGCCAACAAAGGTGCACACGTTTAGGTACAATACTCTGTTAGAGCATAGCTCGGTTGAACCCACCAAGCGTTGGTACATCAAGTTTGGTTGTCATATTTTAGTGAATCAAAATCATTTAAAGAGTTGCTTGATTATTTACTAGAGTCAACTTCGTATAGGTTAGCTAGAAAGTTACTAAGATATGAGACTTACAAGTATTACGTGAAGACTTGAAGAATGTGAAGAAGTAAAGAGCTACAATGACAACATCATCCTTCTACTTGAGGTTAGTAATATTTGACTTGAACTATTTCATTCCTAACGTATCTTTCAAGTCGATAGTATTAAGGAATTACAATATGAAGTATAACGTCTATCTTTTGAACTTCATATATAAGACATCGACATAATCGTATAAATGCTATTGTGATTATGTGTATGTGTATGGGTGAAGATTTCATCCTAGGAAACAATGTTTTACATTCGTTTAAAGGAAGTACATTCATAAACTTGTTTTGTGAATCAAAAGAGGAATCGCTAGGCTTATTGGTATTGTTATTCATTGCAAATCTTTGGATTACCAATATGTGTGTTTAGTATAACCTCTCATAACTTGTTTATGTATATTGGTAAAACTATTCACAATGCCTGACTTTTGTATTAGTATGACTTTTATTAGTGAAACCGATCTTAAGTAATCACCTGAGATGGTATGATCGATATTTGTAATTGGTGTGACCATTCCTAGTCATTAGGTAACCGATCCTAGAACTTGGTTGGGACTAATGACAAAACGTGTAATCGATCCTTGTAGTAGGTTAACAAGTTTTAGTAATTGGTGTGACCGATCCTATAACTTGTGCAACCGAATACAAGTTTATACCATATATATGTGGTAACCGATCCTAGTACCTAGTCAACCAACTTTTGGTAACTAGTGTGACCGATCTTAGTACCCACATGGAGGTAGAACCGAAACTTGTTTTGGTAGAAACGTTAAACCCATGAATTGTGATTGAATGTTTTTGATCAATCACATAGTTCTTGAAAATCATATGAACCGATTCTAAACTCGTTTAGAAGTATGGGAAATCGGTTCCAAGATTGTAAATATGAAAAAAGATTTACAAAGTAAAGATGTCGACATACTTTGAACATGTGCAGATTCTAAACTCGTCTTATCTTTTATTGTTCAAAGATATTCCTTAATATCTAAAGGAAAGAATCCCGGATCGAAATAAATTGAAAATCTTTTAATTAAGATTTTTAGTTTTATATGCTTTTAATTTCCAGCAATTAAAATGCATATCTTTAAAAAATAAAAATTGGTATTGTGCGTTTACTAATTGGAGATTTTCTACTGAGATTTCGGTCAATATTTGGACAGAGCATTTCCAGGAATTATGAAAACCGTATTTGGAAATTTATTGCATATCTTGAGAATATTTTCGGTTTTGGAAATTCCTTGGTGTCCAAACTTCCTTGGTCTATAAATATTGAAGTTTGCATTTCAAGCAAACTAATCCTCAGGGCCAGCAAACTACCTAGTTGTGTTGTTACTGGTGGATCCGTCTATTCGGAGAGGAAAGTACCCTAATTAGGCGAATTCTATTACGAGCGCTCGTTTTAAAGACCTCTTTGGGATTGGGAAGATCTACGAGTACCATTGGTGGGAAACTAGATAATTGTTGTTTATTATTAGTTCTCGATTAATTTGATTGGCTAACGGTGGTTGAACTTTGATTGCACCTAGTTTGCTTATGCTTGAGAATCTTCTCTTCTGATATAAGATTCACTCAAACTAGATCGAAGTTTCGACGAGGATCCTTAGACTGTTTGTAGATCTAAAGACGTCTTGTGATAGTTCATTGTTAACAGACTCCGTTCTGTGTGTGATTGATGACAAGAGATTCAAGTTGATTGTGTGCAGATGTTTATTGAAGATCTAAGAAGATTTGAAGACGAGGAAGATTGCTTGTTTGAGTTCATAAACTTTGGTGTGCACAATATTTGATCGGCTGGGGATCCAACTATAATCGTTTATCTTTGTGATAATCGTGATTGATTAGTTGAGTAGATCGACATCAATATATTTTCTTTGTGACTAAGAAGTATTGATTGCAAAATCTAGACAATTGCTTTGGTGGTTGTATTGAGATAGATCTAAAAACCTAACAAAGGAGTTAATCGGGATAAACGGAAGAGCCTTTTATCAAACTCATATCACTTGTTTGAAAAAGTTGTTACCGAACAAATTTGTTGTTCCTTTACTATTTGGAATACGAACCAAAGGAATTGTTCCAAGTGCGTGACTTATTACAAGTTGGAGGCGCAGGGATACAGACGGAACTAAGTGAACTATAGGTTTAGTTGTTGGGTCTCAACTACACAAAGTTGGTTTAGATTTTGTATAGCAGCCTAATCTTGAGAGTATTCAATTCTTGACAAAGTCCCGGGGTTTTTCTGCATTTGCGCTTTCCTCGTTAATAAAATCTTGTTGTATCTTTTACTTTTCTATTTCCGCAATTATAATTGTTTTTATCATAATTAGAATTAAAATACACAAACGTAAATTCCTATTTACTTGATAACAATCCTATTGTGTTTGGTTAAGTCTAAACCCTTTATCAAGTAATCATACTTCGTTGTTGTATTGTCTCGATCTTGTATCCATAGTCAATCACACAAGTTATCTTGTTTTCGTATTGTCTCGATCTCGTATCCATAGACGATCACACGAAGTGTGAACTGATTAGTTGTATTGTCTTGACTCAATCCATAGACAATCACTTTCGGAGAAAGGACTTATAGGTGGAAAAGTTTTAGATTGAGGTATATTTGGGTACCCTCGTCTTTTCAATTGGTTTCAGAGCAGGCAAACACGAAAATATTTAACAATCTGTGTTTGGTGAGATCCTATAAGAACTGAATCTATGTCTGATTCAGTTAATGTTATGCAAGAGTATAAATACTCAAAAGTTGAAGATGTTACCAATTCGTTGACCCATGATCCAGGAGTTACGAAGATCAAGTGTACATCTGAGTCGTTCTCTGATGGAAAAGAAGATGCTGATAAAGAGTTGGTAAAACTCCTAAAGCCTATAAAATTTCTGTCTTCGAAAGTGTTAATATTAAAGACAGAGTCAAATATTCTTAAGAATGAGATCAGATATAAATACATTCAACTGAATATTCTATCCAAAGAGAATGTGGATCTCACTGTCAAATTATAAGCCCTTAAATCTCTTACTCAAGATAAAGAGATACATCCTATGACTCTGACTAATGATTCTGTTGTAATTTCTTCTGATGAAGAAATCAAAGGTCCTTGCTCGTCTTCGAAAGATTGTAATAACAAAACTTGTTTGATCACATCCGAAACAAATCATGATGATGGTAGTTTGCCTAACTACATCAAGTCATAAGAGGATGAGAAACCAGCTTCTATATCTACTGATGATCAGACGAAATCTTGTCGAAAGGAAACCTTGAACCGACTCCATGTTAGTGATCTTAAGGAATACAACTTAAGATAGGTTATTTGATCAGCAAGATAAAGTAAATAACAAAGGGGGGTTTTGGTTTTAAGATTAATAAAAAGATAATAATAAAAGAAAGATGATCAAGGAATCCTTCGCCGTTACCAAGCGATAACTGGATTAATATACTTATCTATTGTTCATAAGAACCATTCATCACCAACCGTAGAATAACAGCTAGCTCAGTACTATCCCCAAAACTCCTTTTACCACGGATACAAAAGCTCTCCAATATCAGATTCTATTCAACTGAACCACCAAGTAGTAGCTCACTCAAGGTGTAATCCAATCGAATGCTTTAAGCTTTGTGAATTAGGTTGATACTAGTAGTTAAACTCTTAGCTCAAGGTTTACTTGCTGGTGTTATCTTCACACACGATTGCTACACATAAACTCTGTAAGGTCTCGCGATTTCTACTTGTGTAGAGAGATAATCGACGATTACTTATCTCATAACTTCCACTAGCAATAGAACAATCAATATACTGATCTAGATGGCCTCCCAAATCAATATAAGAGTCACTCATAAACCCTAGATATGGTAAAGACAAACAATGATGATAAAAACTCTCAATATATTTGTATTATTAATAAAGCTTCACGCTTAGAACATTGAATTCATCAACAAAGGATTTAGCTACTCATATTACAAAGAAGAGGAATAATGGTGGTTTCCCCCTAAAGGGGTAAACCGTAGGTTTTGATGTAGAACTTGTGATATGAGATTTGATGATATTTTTACATAACCTAATATCTTTTTATAGGTTTACATTGCTTGGTCTCCAAGTATTTAGTTAGGTTTAGGAACCCGACCCGAAAATATGACCTAACGACTTCAAACGTGCCCTTAGGCCTTCCAAGATGTGAATACACGTTTTCCATTTGATAAGTTCGCGTACCCAGTCCGCAAACTTCAAATCCCAGCAGATATTGTCGGAAATAAGTCTGCTAACTCGGTTCACAAACCCAGTTCGCGGACTTCACTGACTTCGGTATTCAATGAAAACTGTTTTGGCCACAACTTCTTCATCCAAACTCGGAATGTCCTCATTCTTTTTGCATTCTTTTTATATTTCAATTATCTTCAAGATGATGATGATAAATACTTAATTTGAATGAGTTAAGATCGGTCTTTGGCCTGTGTCTTGATTATGAGCGTTTTGCTCCTTTTCGTCGCACTTCTTCCACTTCTATTGGACTTGGGCACTTGGATACTTGGGATACTTCTCTTCTTAGCTCTTTTCAGCACTTTTTAGCTCCTTTTTGGATTATTCACCTAATAGAGACAAATAAGAGAAAGCAATGGTAATAATACAAATACATGCAAGAATAATAGCTAAAACAAGTATGGAATGGACACTAAAATCATATGAATTATGCACTTATCAGTTTTCATGTTCCTAAACCCTAGAACAAAAGTAGTAGAAGATAATATAAAATTCCTTTGTTGAAGCCGCTTAAGCCTTTTATAATCCAATAACTTCAAATCTCCCGACTTCCAAATCTAGGCCATATATCCCACAAAACTCACCGCAGCCATCTCTTGTCATTCTACTAAAAATCCAGCCTAATAAAAGCTCACAACCCAATTAGTATTTGGCTTGTCAGTTCTATGGAACTGACAACACATCTTCAACTTACTTCCTCCAACTGTCGGCCATTTCATTCACATATCACCACTTGTACTGCAGCTTCATGCCATTCTTACCAGCTCTATCTCTGTATCAATCAACCTCAAGCTACGACAATATCACCTCTGCTTGCTTCACTGTTATTCATCTCCATCATTTCAGCCTTCCCTGCTTTGCTCTTTTACTTGCAATTTCAAATGCAAGACCCATTCTAACACAGCTATTCACTGATACCTCAAACCACACTCTGTAGCAACATCATCTTCAGCTTGAATTTAACACCAGGATCTTCTTCTCAATATCACAGGTCATAAGTTACCAACAACACCAGTTAACCAATATCACCGGGAAAACCAACTCCTTCCCTGCGAACTCTTCTCATATCTAATTCTGTGTCCATTTACATTTCTCAATATTGCTCCTCATACCACCTACAATCTCACATACAACCACTACATAAGCCATTTCAACTTCTTTTCATTCTTACTCTCTTGTTTATGACCAAACTCATCAAAATGACCCACATCTACCTCTGCCACCTTGTTTCAACCTATAAGTCCAATACCAAGTGTGATCATCTATGGACAAAGTCGAGACAATACGGCAACTTGATATACTTGATAATAGTTATGGTCCGAAACCGATTTACTATAGGATCAATATCAAGTGATTAGGATCCACGCACAAGTGTATTTACTTTATTATAATATAAAACAATTATAACGCAGAAGTAAAGTAAATAACACAACACAAGATTTTGTTAATTAACGAGGAAACCGCAAATGCAGAAAACCCGAAACCTAATCCAGTTTTGAATACTCTCAGAGTTAAGCCGCTATATACAAAATCTAATACCAACTTCGTATAGTTGAAACCAAGCAGACTACCCCTAGCTACTTAGTTCCCTCAGTATCCCTGCGCCTTCGACTTCTAGGGTCACGCAGGTGAATGCAGAAAGGGGTAGGATGCAGTAGAAAGAATATATGACCTAAAGAGGAACATGTGCGACACTTAAAATAGGACATGAAAATAATTATGGCTTTTATTGGGGTTTAAATGTGCTATATCCGAGTCATATTACTCAAAATGCTATTATATTAAATTGACGGACATATTCACCAAGGCACTTCCCAAAGAAATTTTTTAGAATTTCAGTGAATTATTAGGAGTTCTAGAACATCATATTAAGGAGGAGATTGTTAGTTAATGTGAAGTTTACGTTCTTCACATGAATTAGTATGTTAGTTATGTGATGTTTACCTTTTGCACCTGAAGTAGTGTAACCTTATCTCAAATATTAGGTCTTATCTAAACCTAGTATATAAAGAAAGAGATGAAGAATAAGAATGTAACCTATCTAAGATAATTGAATAGAAGAGTGTGAATAGAAACTTAATCCCTCATCTCCATACAACAAATCCATATCAAAATTATTTATAATCATAAACAAATCTTCAACAAGATCATATGTGAAAGATCATAGACAACTAGTAGTTAGATCACAATTTTTAAGGATGATCCATAAATATTTTTGTTGTAGTGCTACTAGCTTTTGTTTTTTATATGTATACGAATGCAGAATCACGTGTGGTTTCATTCCATTTATGGTCTTTTACTGCAATCAGTATCAAGTAGACTTGCTGCATTGTCGTAGGAAATTGTTGTCTTTTGTAGAAATATGATATAATATCAATGCATGCTTACATTTATACATCTTTTAAGCTCATATAAGGAAATAAACAGGAAAGGTAGAGCGTAGAGGAAATCTTACCATTTCTCAACTCATCACTGTTGTGTAGGTGCATCTTCATTGTCTAGATAAGGAATTAGAATAATGAGAAGTGGAGATCGATACAGATGAGATGGTAGGGAGTGGAATATGAGCACGAGTTGGTTTGGTAAGGAATAAGATTGGATCTAGAGTTAGCGGACTTGGAAGCGGAATAGAATCGGAGCTAGACTGGATACGTTGAAAGAATTGTGCTTGTTGGTGTTGATGGTGCTTGTTGGATCTAACAGGAGAGCCATCGCAAAGCTGTTCATCTTGAACCTCAGATGGGCGTGCGCGTTTAACAGAAGATCCTGGGTGATACGAAGAAAATGATCTGTTGTTGTTCGACATGTTGAAGAGATAGAGTTTCTGCAAGAAAAGCCTATCAATGAATTGCGGTTTTAAACCCCGCATACATGTTGAATAAAACCCTAAGAAAGACCGAATCAGCTACAGCAGAGCTTATCCCGAGGTCTCAACGCCGACCAAGTCGTGCTTTTCTCCTAAACCCTAGTTTGACCAGCTCCACCTGGCGATGTTTATGCGGTAAATATGTATTTACTCTAGCTTGGTCATTTTAGTATACAAATTTGTCACCATCTCATGCCTACCCCACAATAGTGTAACCATTATGTGCTAGGTAGGGGACTTAATGTTGATGGTGGATTTTCATTTAAGGCTAAAATTGTAAAAAGCCAAAAAATTATGCGCTGACATCCTGCAAAGGATAGAGCCACTGATAAGTGATGAATACTTCACCACTTTACTAATTCATCCAGGTTGGAGCATGTAGCAACAATCTCTTATACCCTGTGAATTTATAGCGTTATCAATTAATACATGACTAGCATTGTATTTCCTGTTCTGCTGAACTCTCATTATTAGTGCGGCATGACGACTGAGTGTTGCTCTCAGCAGAGTAACATGAATCTACAAACGTTGATAATGAGGTATGCACGAAATACTCGTACAGGCTACATCTCTCGGTGTGTTATACTAGCCCGATTAAACATATTTGAATCTGGACTGTCCATATCAGTCTCAGAAATAATTGTCGGCCGCACGATTTAACCAGCCTATACGATCCTCAGCAGGAGCAGGCTACTACATTAATGAACACCAGCTGGCCCACTTATGCCCTGGTCGGTCGAATACCTACCATGCCTTCCAAACTACCACCGAACACCAGCCTGAAGTTGGATGTCCAGACTGGTATGGAGCAGCTTGGAGGAATCGTACAAATAAAGGCCGCCTATGGCAGTCTCAAGTTCATCACGTCCGTCCAACTTCACCGGCGTGAATCAGCCCAAAACCGATCGAACAAGCGCCGTGGTGTACACCGGAAGACCTCCTTCCTACCTGCATGACCGACTCTTCCTTAACCTGACCAGATTGCAATATACGTTTGTCCGAAGTTGTGTCAGCGCGAAGAATTGAGGGTCGCAGGAAATTTCACTAAAGGTCTCAAATTGATCACGACCATCCAATTTCACCGGCATGATTGGATGGCTTAGATCGGACCCATAGCCACCAGGCAGGTATTGACGCGTTCACCATCGTCCCAACATGGGCCCCACATGGTCGGCCTCACCAAAGGAGAAGCGTGGATTTCCAATTCATCCAGCCAAAGCAGCGTGGACGTGAAACCCTAATTAGGGTTTGCGGCACATCACATGTGTCGCAAATCAGTCTCAACCATCCATCTTCGCAGGCATAGATGGAGGGTGTAGATGTAGATTCAAAGGGACCAGAGCATGTCAACACAATCATCGTGGGCCCGCCTACATACATGACTAATCAGTCAAGACCAACTATGGTTGGTCGTCTCGACTCGTGCGCAAACTAGGCATGGCCACGCATTTTAAACTGCAAATCGATCTCGACCACTCAACTTTGCCGGACAAATTGAGTGTCTTAGATCACATCTTCATGGGACAGTAAGGTACGAACGTGTACACTGGCCTGCCGACTGCACGCCTGACTGATCGGCCAAGACCGACCATGGTTGGTCGTCTCGAAACGCGCGCCCGAAGTAGGCTCGACGTGCAGTCTTCAATTCCTTTGCGGCATGGGATTTCTGTCGCAAATCAATCTCAGCCGATTCTCTTTGCCAGACAAATTGAGTGGCTTAGATCGCATCTCCATGGTACAGTGAGGTACAAACACCTACACCAGCATGTCGTCTACACGCATGCCCAATCAGCCCTGCCAAAAACGTGTCACATGCTTGGATTAGACCAAGCTAAAGGTTGGTGTTCGAGCACCTCCTAAACCCTAATCCGACGGTCGCAGATGTGGGTTGCAAGCCATCTCGTCCGTCCAACTTCACCAGCTTGGACGGACAACCTAAGACAGGAATTAGGCGACCAGTGAGGCATCACCATGATCACCGTCCACCACTTTTCCACACAAAGTTATCGGCCAAGTCAGGACTTACCTGTACAGCCTCCAAACGATCATTCGAAGATGGCTGGACGTGATGCTATTTTAAGATGCTTAATCCGCGACTTACTCCGTTAAGCCTTAAAACAGTGATGCTTCACACATGCTGAATATATTTGATGCATTACCTGCATAAAATAGACACGATACTTTATAAGTATCGACTATAAATAACTTAGTTATTTAATCTAGCATCACATGCTACTTTTTGTGGGTCCCACGATCCACACATTCGAGACATCAAACATGTCACAAACTGGGGGATACTTACTGGGGTATTGGTCTGGCTGTTTATAGCGTGTAGCGCACAATGCGCCATCACAAGAACGTGTCAGGAAGACATGGACGGTTAGTGATGATGGGAGAAGATTCAAAGGGCCAAAGCAGCGTGGACGTGAAACCCTAATTAGGGTTTGCGGCACATCACATGTGTCGCAAATCAGTCTCAACCATCCATCTTCGCAGGCATTGATGGAGGGTGTAGATGTAGATTCAAAGGGCCCAGAGTATGTCAACACAATCATCGTGGGCCCGACTATATACATGACTAATCGGTCAAGGCCAACTATGGTTGGTCGTCTCGATTCGTGCGCCCAAAATAGGCATGGCCATGAATTTTCAACTGCAAATCGATCTCGACCACTCAACTTTGCCGGAAAAATTGAGTGGCTTAGATCACATCTTCACGGGACAGTAAGGTACGGACGTGTACACTGGCCTGCCGACTGCACGCCTGACTGATCGGCCAAGACCGACCACGATTGGTCGTCTCGAAACGCGCGTCCGAAGTAGGCTCGACGTGCGGTCTTCAATTCCTTTGCGGCATGGGATTTCTGTCGCAAATCAATCTCAACCGCTCCTCTTTGCCAGACAAATTGAGTGGATTAGATCGCATCTCCATGGGACAGTGAGGTACCTACACCTACACCAGCATACCGTCTACACGCATGCCCAATCGGCACTGCCAAAAACATGTCCCATGCTTGGATTCGACCAAGCTAAAAGTTGGTATTCGAGCACCTCCTAAACCCTAATCCGACGGTCGCAGATGTGGGTTGCAAGCCATCTCGTCCGTCCAACTTCACCAGCTTGGACGGACAACCTAAGACAGGAGTTAGGCGACCAGTGAGGCATCACCACGATCACCGTCCACCACTCTTCCACAAAAAGTGATCGTCCAAGTCAGGACTTACCTGTACAGCCTCCAAACGATCACTCGAAGATGGATGGACGTGATGCTATTTTAAGATGCTTAATCCGCGACTTACTCCGTTAAGCCTTAAAACAGCGATGCTTCACACATGCTGAATATATTTGATACATTACCTGCATAAAATACACACGATAATTCACAAGTATTGACTTCCTAAATAACTTAGTTATTTAATCTAGCATCACATGCTAATTTTTGTGGGTCCCACGATCCACACATTCGAGACATCAAACATGTCACAAACTGGGGGATACTTACTGGGGTATTGGTCTGGCGGTTTATAGCGTGTAGCGCACAACGCGCCATCACAAGAACGTGTCAGGAAGACATGGACGGTTAGTGATGATGGGAGAAGTGGGAAAGCCTGATTGTGTGACACTAACACACGCAACTCCACTACTCCATCACTCAACTTTCTCCACTTCCCATGAGAGACGTGGGTTAGGCTCAATGAATTGTATAAATAGGTTCTCCTCCCTATTTCCAAGACAGAACAAGACAACAGAAACCAAGTGTTGATACAACCGTATCCAAACACCAGAACTGATAGCTTACATTCTGCAAGCCAGTTCAGCTTTCTGATACAAGTCATACACAGCCAACACCTCCACAATCTCAACACCTTCTTCACTTCCCTACCTAAGATCAACCCCATCTCCTTCACTTTGTGACCGAAGCAAGTCTGGAACGGCCATTTCTTGGTTTAGGCCAGAGTTGTACAGATTGATTTCTCGAATCACAAGCACTCCCGTGCAGTGCATTTGTTTAGGGTTTAGATTCATTTCTCATCCACACACCTCAAATTACCAAAACCAGCAGAAATAGTTTTCACCCATAAACAATTGGCGACCACAGTGGGAGGTTAATCTCTCGGTTGTAAAGTCAATTTCTTCAATACTATTCGATCGGTTTCAAGATGGTTGGTTTTAGGACCGCCTCAACGGCCTCAAATCCTGGTGATTCCTCCAACGGAGATACCCCCTCCTCCCAACGGCGTACCTGATGGTATAATTGATGAGTGCTAAAAAGTGCATATTTCTATATATTTTTGTTGGCATTTAACTCATCCTTTGTGCATTAAATTCTACATTTTACCCCATATTCTGTATTTTCCTTGTTTTCAAGATTAAATATTTTTATTAATTAATTTTGCATTTTTAGGTAATAAATAAAGTTGGATGAATTGCGGAGCGGAAAAGAGCAGAAAAGTAGTGAAAGGCCGGGAGAAATTACGCAAATATCTCAACCCAAGCCCGCCTCGGTTCTCAGCCGTCAGATCGAAGCATTTCAGCATCCTACGATCGCTCCATTATCGCACATCAAACTCCGAAGTCCTCGCTTCACATCGCAGCGCCCATCTCAATCTTGAGCCGTCCTTTTTGCTGCATTTCCTCATCCTACGGTCTCTCCAATATCTTCCCATCTCACCGTTGGATCCACCTACCATCTTCACATCCGACGCGTTTCCTCGCAAATCATCACCCCTTGCCACACCCGCTCAACACCCTAACTTCCAAACCCATCGACCTCAAGCCAAACACTCCCTTCTCCCCAAACTGTCGACCTCTTCTTCTCTTCCCCAAACTTCCTCTCTTCCATCACCTGCAACTCCTTCACCATCATGCCCCGACATTACCAGACCTCGAGCTCCATCACCACCTTCTTCCCCGACCATCACAGAAACACATCAACCCTAGATGCTACAAACAAGAAAGGAAGAGCTAGAGTTCAGTTACAGTGGAGAGAAGACCAACTTGGAGTGTTGTTCGAGTTGACAGGAGCAAGTGGAAGCATGGGTCAGCGCTCAATTGCAGAGGAGACAACGAATTCAGAGGGTACGGTGAGTTTTCCCCAATTCCCCAAGAACCCTTATTTTATCAAATTTGGGGAAAATGCTTGTAAACCCTAATTGAATGTTTTGGGTATAAATAGAGATGAAGGGTGAATGTTAGAATCATCTCTGGGCTAGCCAGTGAACAATATTTGCAATCTATTTTCATTTTCCAAATTCCATTTTAGCTACAGTTGATTGTGTGCAACCTGTGTTCATGTTGTATCTTAATTTAGCTTATTTGATGAATGTTGTTGTTATACACATGTTTAGCATGAGCTAAACTGCATTAGGCTGAGGCTCAGATGAAGCCTAGTGCACTGTCAAATGGTGAATTGCTAGGATAGTTATCCTGATGTTTGTTTTGATTGAGCAATGGGAAGAGATTGATGCTCATAGTGCCTGTGATTGATTGTTCTGTCAAAAGACAGTCAATGCTAGGGGCAAACTAGTGAGCAAATTAGTTTTCCTCCCATTCTAGATGTATGCATAGGATTTTCAACTCAACCTAGGATCACATTGCTTGGATAGGACACAAAGGTGGATTCTAAGCCCTTAGCTTAACCACAAATCCTTTACAATCACTTATAGTTTCAGTTCTGTTTTGTTCCCTGCTAAATTTACTTTCCTTCACTGTTTTTCTTGCATTTTGAAGCTGTTGTGCACTGAAATCAGTGCACAAACTCACCCCTGCCCTTGGCTCACAGCCTTGGTTCCATGCTGTTTTGTCATCTTTGCTTTGTTAACTGTTTTGGTTCTTTGCAATTACCATATTACTTTGCCTTGCTCACTGCCATAGTGCCTTGTCTACATTGCTAGCTTAGGAAAATTTCTTGTATGCTCCCACTCCCTGTGGACTAATCCCTTGCTTACTCTCTATACTAAAACTTGACCTTGTATACTTGCAAGTTTTGTGTGCAACCCCATTTTCACACCAAGTTTTTGGCGCCGCTGCCGGGGAGCTGGCTGCCATATTTTTGAAGTTTTCATTGCTGTTCTGTGGCCTTGTTCTGTAACTGCATACTCTGCTGAAAATTGCATCTTAGCTTGCTGTTCTTGAAGCTGTCTCCTGAGATTCACCAGGTGCTTGATGCTGTGCTGGTGCTGCCAAGCTCCCTGCTGGTCCTGATCTGCTGAAGCTGATCTTGCTGGGCTCGAGCAACACCAAGCCAAGCCTGCTGCTTCATCTGCGAACTGGGCTCCTGGGCTGCTGCATCTCAACAAGTTGCTGGGCTCGTCCAACTGAGGTAGGCTTGTGCCACCATTACCGCTGGGCTTCACCACTCCAACTGAGGTGGGCTTCGTTGCTGTTGCTGTTGCTGGGCTCTGTTCCACCTGTTGTTGCTGGGCTTGAGCGTGAGCTGCTTAGGACGATCCTAAAGCCCAACTGGGCTGTGCAACTAAAAGGGGACCAAAAGCCTATTTTTGGGCTTCCCTCCAAAAACCAAGTAAGCCTAACCCACGAGTTAACCCACTTGGGCCTCATCTAAATTCAAATTCGGGCTTGTAATAATTAATTTAATTATTTATTTGGGATTGTAATAATTTTTATTTTCCTTTATTTTCTTTTTCTTTTTTTTATTTGGGACTGTAATTATTTTTTGTCTTTATTTTTCTTTTATTTTTCTTTTTCTTTTTCTTTTTCTTTTATGGGCTTGTCTTAATTATTATTATTGTTTTTATTTTCTTTTATGGGTTGTGCTAATTTATGCTAGGTTTAGTTCAAAAAATTTTCCAAAGCCCAATTTTAAACCAAAAACAAAATCCCTTATTAAAACCAAAACCCACTCAAAACCAAATCATCAAAACCCATTTTAAACCAAAATATTGGGCCTTTTTGTGGTCCAAAAATTGTTTCCGATTGCTCTGACTAAAATGTTAGTTAAGGTACCTACTAGGACATGATTGTGACCTACAGAGACCAAACAAACAGACTTGTTAGAATTAACCCAGACGAACCTATCGAAATTCTAAGTTCTGAGGGAGACAGTCCAGATCAACCAGAAACAATGGGAGAACCCCGTACCCTCAAGGATTATATGTACCCAACTAGAGCCAGTCAACCTTCTTGTATTGTGCTACCCGAGGCTAATGGCCATTATGAGCTGAAATCAAGCACAATACAGATGCTTCCTATTTTTAGAGGTATTGAGAATGAAAACCCGTACCACCACGTGAGAGAATTCGAGGAAATTTGTGGAACTCTGCGTTTCACTCAAATGTCCGAAAACCCTAAAGTTAAGGCTTTTCCTTTCTCCCTGAAAGATAAGGCAAAGGCCTGGCTTTATGCTTTACAGCCTCAATCCATCATGACATGGGATGACCTCATAAAGGAGTTTTTCAAAAAGTTTTTCCCAATCACAAGACTGCGACAATTCGTCAAAGTCTGAATAGCTTTGTGCAATTAGAGGGTGAGACCTTAGCTAGATACCTGGAGAGATTCAATGAATTATTGCTCCAATGTCCCCATCATGGTTTTGAAAAATGGAGACTTGTGCAAATTTTGTATGAAGGTCTAGATGTGTCCACCCGAACAACGGTTGAGTCGATGTGTAATGGTCTATTCGTAGACAAAACTGCTGATGCGTCTTGGGACTTCTTGATTGAAGTAGCTGAAAAGACGCAACAGTGGGAATCCATCCGTGAACCCAGAAAGACTACATCAGAAGCTAAGGCTTTTAGGATTGAAGCAGATTTCGAGGGAAAGCAAACATGGCATCAATAGTTAGGAGATTAGAAGAGTTAGAACTACATAAAAATTCAAAACCTTCCACCACTACTCTCCGAGAACATGTCGCTTCGTCTGTATGTGCCGCTTGTAACGATCCCAACCATCAATTCCAAAATTGCCCGATTTGCTTGCAGTCCAGGAATCTAGGCTTGAACAGGCACATGCCATGTTTCAAAAACAAGAGCATAACCCTATTCACAGACCTACAATCCAGGATGGAGAAACCACCCTAACTTTTCATGGTCCAAAGGACCCACTCAGGGAGGACCATCTCAACCCAACCAAGCTATCAAAACAATCAGGTTATCAATACCCTAGAACCCTCAACAACAATCAAACCTCCAACAATCATATCCAACACAATACCGACAAGAGATTATCCACAGAGGAATGTCCAGAGTCTGGTGCAAGTCAGAAAAATTGATCAAAAGATGGGTCAAATCTGTGATTCCATGAGCGAGAGAGAAAAGGGTAACTTCCGCCAACCCCAACAAAATCCAAAGAGGATATTTCAAACAGGCACATCATCCTGCAATGAAACCTCACCCGATCAAGTCCATGCCATTACCACCCTCGAAGTGGTAATTGAGAACAATAGGCAACCTAATGAATCTGATACAAACCACTTCTCACACCCCAGAAAACCAAAGAACTGAGCAAGTTGGAAAATCTGACAATTCTACTGCTGTGAATGTCCCTTTAACTCATTCTCCTGTTGCCCCATTTCCTCAGATTGATTATCAACAGAAAAGTACCCATACAATGAGATGTTAGATCTGTTCAAAGAGTCAACATCAACATTCCTTTTCTTGAAGCAATCAGCAAATCCCGCTATGCCAAATTCCTCAAAGACTTGTGTACTCAAAAGCGCAAGCTCAATGTGACAAAAACGTGCTTTCTTAGCTGAACAGGTGAGTTCCATCATTCTGAACAAAACTCCACCCAAGTTTAGGGATCCAGGATGTCCAACAATTTCTTGCACTATAGGAGAACACACGGTCAATAAAGCGTTATTAGACCTAGGTGCAAGTGTTAACCTTCTGCCATATTCTGTTTATGAGCAGTTAGGTCTTGGGGAGTTGAAACCAACATCTATCACTCTACAACTGGCAGACCGATCTGTCAAGATTCCTCGTGGAGTGGTCGAAGACGTTTTGATCAAGGTTGACAAATTCTATTTCCCGTAGACTTCATTGTCTTAGACACTCAACCTGTACAAAACCCAGACTGTCACATTCCTGTCATCTTAGGACGTCCTTCTTGGCTACGTCCAACGCGATCATTAATTGTCGTAATGGAGTGTTGAAACTGTCTTTTGGCAACATGACGTAGAATTGAATGTGTTCGATATTAGTCAACAACCTGTGAATCTTGATGATGATGATGTGCATGAAGTTAATATGATTGAAGGATTAATCAAGATTCGTTGACTAACATTCTATCCGTCGACCCCTTTCAAGCATGTATGGAGAACTTTAACTGATTCCTATGATGATGCATACTGTAGTGACGTCCTATCTCTGCTCGAATCTGTACCTCAAATGGATCACTGAAAGAAATATGAAGTGGAACCACCCTTACTCTCTGATTCCAAGCTTTCCATCCATTGTTGAGCCACCCAAGCTTGAATTGAAAACATTGCCTAGTACGTTGAAGTACGCATTCCTAGGTTCTTCTGATACTTTACCTGTCATTATTTCATCATGTTTAGACACGGAACAGGAAAGTAAGCTTTAGAAGTACTTAAGGAACACAAAGAGGCCTTAGGATGGACCATCTCAGACTCAAAGGAATAGTCCCCCATTTGCATGCACCACATTAACTCGAAGAGAATGCCAAACCATCTAGGGAAATGCAAAGGAGACTTAATCCTAACATGAGAGATGTAGTCAAAGGAGAATCCTGAAACTACTTGATGCGGGTATCATATACCCAATACCAGATAGCAAATGGGTTAGTCCCATTCAAGTTGTGCCTAAGAAGTCAGGCATTACTGTAGTTCAGAACGACAAGAATGAATTAGTCCCTACTCGTACAACCACAGGATGGCGAGTATGATCGACTACAGGAAGTTGAACACAGTAACAGGAAGGATCACTTCCCGCTCCCTTTCATTGACCAAATGCTAGAACGTGTGTCTGGACACAGTCACTACTGTTTTCTAGATGGCTTTTCCGGTTATAACCAAATTCACATTGCTCCAGAAGATCAGGAAAAAACTACATTCACGTGTCCATTTGGGACGTTTGCTTATAGACGTATGCCCTTCGGGTTGTGTAATGCACCTGCTACTTTTCAGCGTTGCATGATGAGCATTTTTTCTGACATGATAGATAGTTTTCTCGAGATCTTTATGGATGATTTCTCTGTTTCGGTTCTCGTTTGACGAATGTTTAAGCATCTTGCCCTTGTATCCAGATGTAAGAAAAGAACCTTGTTCTAAATTGGGAAAAATGCCATTTTATGGTGAATTCAGGAATAGTTCTAGGACACATCATCTCGAAAAAGGAATTGAAGTGATAAAGCTAAAGTTGACCTCATTCACATTACCAAACCCCTCTGTGAGGGATCGATCATTTTAGGTCATGCTGGTTTTTACCGGCGATTCATCAAAGATTTCAGCAAAATCTCAGACCTCTGTGCAGTCTTCTCTCCAAAGATGTTGCCTTCAATTTCGATGCTGCTTGTGTGAAGCTGGGAGGAATTAAAAACCCTCTCCACCGCCGCTCCTATAGTCCGACCACCCATTGGAACTTCCGTTCGAACTCATGTGTGATGCCTCTGATTATGCTGTTGGTGCTGTTTTAGGACAGCGAGTTGATAGACTACCATATGATATACTACTAGCAAAACCCTTAATGATGCCCAACTCAATTCAACTACCGAGAAGGAATTGCTTGCCGTCGTTTTCGCATTAGACAAGTTTAGATCTTATCTGATAGGGTCTAAGATCATCATATACACTGACCATGCGGCTTTGAAGTATCTTCTTTCCAAGAAGGATGCTAAAGCTCGCCTTATTCGATGGATACTCTTATTACAGGAATTCGATCTCGAAATCCGTGATAAGAAAGGTTGTGAGAATGTGGTTGCTGATCATTTGTCTAGATTAACTTGAGTCTATTGATGAGTTGCTATTAGAGAATCATTCCCATGAACAGCTGATGTCTCAGACCTTCCTTGGTTTGCTGATATTGTTAACTACTACCTGCTACAGGTAGGATGCCCTCACGTTGGTCGAGACAAGACCGCTATAAATTCTGGCTGAAGTTAAACATTTCCTTTGGGATGACCCATATTTGTTTAAGTACTGCCCGACCAAATCATTAGGAGATGTGTCCCCAACACTGAACAGAAAGATGTGATATCTTTCTGTCATGACCAAGCATGTGGAGGCCATTTCAGTGCCAAGAAAACCGCTGCAAAGATCTTGCAGTGTGGATTCTATTGGCCATCATTGTTCAAGGATTGCCATGATTATTGTGTTGCTTGTGAACGCTGTCAAAAGCTAGGAAGCATTTCGAGGAGAAACATGATGCCATTGAACCCCATTTTGATTGTGGAGATTTTTGATGTTTGGGGGATCGACTTCATGGGTCCATTCCCATTCTGACGGTAGATTGTACATCCGTCGCAGTTGATTACGTTTCTAAGTGGGTAGAAGCCATAGCAACCAGAACAAATGACCACAAGGTGGTACTTTCATTTCTAAAGGAAAACATATTTGCACGTTTTGGTACCCCTAGAGCTATCATCAGTGACGGCGGTTCACATTTTCGTAACAAGTACTTTGAGTCTTTAGTACGCAAGTATGGCATAACTCACAAGGTTGCTACTCCGTACCACCCTCAGACGAGTGGACAAGTGAAGTTCTAATAGGGAAATTAAGCACATTCTGAGAAGACGTTAACCCGTCTAGGAAAGATTGGTCATTAAGATTGAATGATGCTTTGTGGGCCTATAGAACAGCTTATAAGACACCAATTGGCATGTCCCCCTATCGTCTAGTGTATGGAAAGCCGTGCCATCTACCTGTGGAATTAGAACATCGTGCCTACTGGGCAATCAAAGAGCTGAACTTTCTCTGGACGAAGCTGGAATTCAAAGGAAACTTCAACTCAACGAGTTGGAAGAATTGAGAAATGAGGCTTATGATAGTGCCAAGTTATATAAGCAGAAGATGAAGATGTTTCATGATAAGCGTATTCTGCGCAAATCCTTCACTCCTGGTCAGAAAGTCTTGCTGTATGACTCCCGATTACATCTTTTTCCAGGAAAACTGCGTTCCAGATGGAAGGGTCCGTACCTAGTACGCACAGTTTTTCCTCATGGAGCTGTGAGCTGAGATGTCTCCAACAAGAACTTTTCAAAGTCAACGGGCAGAGATTAAGCCATTCCTTGAACCATTCCCACCCGACATTGAAACAACCAACCTGGAGGACCCAGTCTATGTGGACTAAGCTGGTCCACCCTTGTACATAAGTAGCTGCGTTTTCTTCCCCATTGAAAACCAAAAAGCCTTTTTCCCTAAAAAACCAAAAGTTTTCACTCCCACAAAACCAAATTTTTCCCAAAAAGTCCAATCCCATTAAAAACCAAATTTTCTTGTAGATAATGTGTTAGTTAAATTTCTTTTGTATATTTTTGCTCATCCATTGACTCCTGAATAGTTGGATTTTTTTGCCTTGGATAACGGAGTTTTAATTTGCTTTCGCCGAAATCGGGTATTCTCTCTCCTTTTACTCTACTCAGCATGTTCCTCTTCATATGTTGTATTTTAATTTTGTTCATATTTTGAAACATTGAGGACAATGTTTAGTTTAGGTTTGGGGGTGAAAAGTAGATACTTTGATAATATGCCATAATTGAAAACAAGAACTCTTCCTTTTTGAAAAAAAAAAAAAAACATAAAAATGGAGCTCATTTACCTTGAAATGTTGACTCTTGTGCAAATATGTAATTATTAGGAGTCTTAGTCTAGATATTTAGGCACCCTGATTCTAGCACAATTCACATAGTGATAAGAAATTTGCACGCGCACGATCTACCAATACATGTATAGCCTCGATCTTCAAGGTGTTTGATAGGAAGTCACGGTTTATAGCGTGCAGCGCACAACGCGCCATCACAAGAACGTGTCAGGAAGACATGGACGGTTAGTGATGATGGGAGAAGTGGGAAAGCCTGATTGTGTGACACTAACACACGCAACTCCACTACTCCATCACTCCACTTTCTCCACTTCCCATGAGAGACGTGGGTTAGGCTCAATGAATTGTATAAATAGATTCTCCTCCCTATTTCCAAGACAGAACAAGACAACAGAAACCAAGTGTTGATACAACCGTATCCAAACACCAGAACTGATAGCTTACATTCTGCAAGCCAGTTCAGCTTTCTGATACAAGTCATACACAGCCAACACCTCCACAATCTCAACACCTTCTTCACTTCCCTACCTAAGATCAACCCCATCTCCTTCACTTTGTGACCGAAGCAAGTCTGGAACGGCCATTTCTTGGTTTAGGCCGGAGTTGTACAGATTGATTTCTCGAATCACAAGCACTCCCGTGCAGTGCATTTGTTTAGGGTTTAGATTCATTTCTCATCCACACACCTCAAATTACCAAAACCAGCAGAAATAGTTTTCACCCATAAACAATTGGCGACCACAGTGGGAGGTTAATCTCTCGGTTGTAAAGTCAATTTCTTCAATACTATTCGATCGGTTTCAAGATGGTTGGTTTTAGGACCGCCTCAACGGCCTCAAATCCTGGTGATTCCTCCAACGGAGATACCCCCTCCTCCCAACGGCGTACCTGATGGTATAATTGATGAGTGCTAAAAAGTGCATATTTCTATATATTTTTGTTGGCATTTAACTCATCCTTTGTGCATTAAATTCTACATTTTACCCCATATTCTGTATTTTCCTTGTTTTCAAGATTAAATATTTTTATTAATTAATTTTGCATTTTTAGGTAATAAATAAAGTTGGATGAATTGCGGAGCGGAAAAGAGCAGAAAAGTAGTGAAAGGCCGGGAGGAATTACGCAAATATCTCAACCCAAGCCCGCCTCGGTTCTCAGCCGTCAGATCGAAGCATTTCAGCATCCTACGATCGCTCCATTATCGCACATCAAACTCCGAAGTCCTCGCTTCATATCGCAGCGCCCATCTCAATCTTGAGCCGTCCTTTTTGCTGCATTTCCTCATCCTACGGTCTCTCCAATATCTTCCCATCTCACCGTTGGATCCACCTACCATCTTCACATCCGACGCGTTTCCTCGCAAATCATCACCCCTTGCCACACCCGCTCAACACCCTAACTTCCAAACCCATCGACCTCAAGCCAAACACTCCCTTCTCCCCAAACTGTCGACCTCTTCTTCTCTTCCCCAAACTTCCTCTCTTCCATCACCTGCAACTCCTTCACCATCATGCCCCGACATTACCAGACCTCGAGCTCCATCACCACCTTCTTCCCCGACCATCACAGAAACACATCAACCCTAGATGCTACAAACAAGAAAGGAAGAGCTAGAGTTCAGTTACAGTGGAGAGAAAACCAACTTGGAGTGTTGTTCGAGTTGACAGGAGCAAGTGGAAGCATGGGTCAGCGCTCAATTGCAGAGGAGACAACGAATTCAGAGGGTACGGTGAGTTTTCCCCAATTCCCCAAGAACCCTTATTTTATCAAATTTGGGGAAAATGCTTGTAAACCCTAATTGAATGTTTTGGGTATAAATAGAGATGAAGGGTGAATGTTAGAATCATCTCTGGGCTAGCCAGTGAACAATATTTGCAATCTATTTTCATTTTCCAAATTCCATTTTAGCTACAGTTGATTGTGTGCAACCTGTGTTCATGTTGTATCTTAATTTAGCTTATTTGATGAATGCTGTTGTTATACACATGTTTAGCATGAGCTAAACTGCATTAGGTTGAGGCTCAGATGAAGCCTAGTGCACTGTCAAATGGTGAATTGCTAGGATAGTTATCCTGATGTTTGTTTTGATTGAGCAATGGGAAGAGATTGATGCTCATAGTGCCTGTGATTGATTGTTCTGTCAAAAGACAGTCAATGCTAGGGGCAAACTAGTGAGCAAATTAGTTTTCCTCCCATTCTAGATGTATGCATAGGATTTTCAACTCAACCTAGGATCACATTGCTTGGCTAGGACACAAAGGTGGATTCTAAGCCCTTAGCTTAACCACAAATCCTTTACAATCACTTATAGTTTCAGTTCTGTTTTGTTCCCTGCTAAATTTACTTTCCTTCACTGTTTTTCTTGCATTTTGAAGCTGTTGTGCACTGAAATCAGTGCACAAACTCACCCCTGCCCTTGGCTCACAGCCTTGGTTCCATGCTGTTTTGTCATCTTTGCTTTGTTAACTGTTTTGGTTCTTTGCAATTACCATATTACTTTGCCTTGCTCACTGCCATAGTGCCTTGTCTACATTGCTAGCTTAGGAAAATTTCTTGTATGCTCCCACTCCCTGTGGACTAATCCCTTGCTTACTCTCTATACTAAAACTTGACCTTGTATACTTGCAAGTTTTGTGTGCAACCCCATTTTCACACCAATAATCAGGAGACTTCCAACGTTGAGTGATCTAGTGCGGGTACAAGAGATTCATACGAAGAACATGAAGCTAATCAAGGAAGCGATAAATGGCATACTTGATCTCCTCATCAAGATCACATCAGAGATGAGCGTTCCGGAGACTTCTACACCGGGGACTGGTCCCTTTCAAATCAACAGCTTTACTACGAACCATAGACCAGTGGATCAGGAAGCGACATCTCTAGTGGAAATTTTGTGTGAACTTTTACACCTCTCGAAGAATCAGCGGACGGAGACGTTTGCTGCAATAAACCAGATAGCCCTGGACGTACACCTGGATCCTTCACATCCAGAAGTCCTAAACACATCGTAAATATTTGTAAATAATGCCACATTTACAGAGGACGACATGATGGCGGAGGAAGGTCACAACCGGGCCCTGCATGTTACCGCATGCATCAAGGGTTCAGAGTTCAGGAGGGCCCTCATCGACACAGGAGCATCTTCGAATGTGATTACGCTCAAGACTCTCAGGGCAGGCAAGGTTCGCCCATGCAAGATCGTACGACAGCCTACCACAATGACAGAATTTGAAGGAAACCAGACCAGCACATATGGGTATGTCAATCTGAATTTATCAGTAGGGCCCGTTCAGTCAAAAGTGAAATTTGAAGTCATAGAGAAGGAGCCGGACTATCATATGATACTAGGGAGACCGTGGATTCATGACAATAGGGTCGTCCCTTCAACGTATCACCAGTGCCTGAAGACCATGATGAATAAGGAATTCATCTGTATTCCAACATCATTGTCTCCTTACGCACCAATATGCGGAGTGGAAATGTTCGAGCCAAGGGAAACTCCGCGGGAAGGATCAGACAAAGTCATGTGCACCCCACTCCCCACATGGGTATCAATCCAGGAGAAGGACCGACTTGCATCATTGAGGGATATCCACCACGAAGCACCTTTGCTGACCAGGCACTCTTCTTTATCCGGTGAAACCGCAACCCACATCCACACCAAGAGGGAACGAGCTTTCGAGGAAAGCCGTGATCAGAAGGGGAAAACAATATACCGACGTCGATGTTAGCAATTAGCATGGGAGACTGGTACCCAGTCTCTCCGCCCAGATGAATGCTTCAAGAACGACGTGCCACAAGAGGAGTTATTGGACGCTCCACGACAGCTAAAAGATGGCACCAACTCCACAACTGACGAGCTCGAGACTGTTAACATCGGGAATGAAGAATCTCCCAGGTCTGTCTCTATCAGTTCGACTTTATCCACAGACGAACGCGCGAGTCTTGTCCAACTTCTCAATGAGTATCAAGATGTATTCGCCTGGACATATGAGGAAATGCCTGGTCTGGATGAAAAATTGGTCACCCATCATCTACATGTCATACCTAGATCCAATCCGATCAAACAGTCTCTGAGGCAATTCAGACACGAAGTGGAAGAGCAAATCAAAAACGAAATTCAGAAGTTGCTAGTTGCAGGCTTCATCAAACCTATTCATCATCCGACCTGGTTAGCTAACGTGGTACCAGTAAAGAAGAAAAACGAACAGATCCGGTGCTGCGTGGATTTCGGAGACTCGAACAAGTGCTTCCCCAAGGACGATTTTCCTCTGCCCAACATCAACATGTTAGTGGACGCCACTAGTGGACACGTCATGTTCTCCTTCATGGATGGTTACAGCGGCTACAATCAGATAAGGATGTATGAACACGATGCAAGTAAGACAACCTTTCGAACCCCCTTGGAAATTTCTATTATACTGTTATGCCATTCGGTTTAAAGAACGTCGGTGCAACATATCAACGTGCTATGACGGAAATCTTCCACGACATGATGCATAAAAAAGTAGAAGACTACGTAGATGATGTTGTGGTCAAGTCAAGATCTCGAGCAGACCACACCGAAGTCTTACGGCAAGTGTTCGAGAGGTGTCGAGAATACAAATTTAAGATGAACCCTTTGAAATGCGCTTTCGGTGTCTCTTCAGGAAAATTTCTAGGATTCCAAGTAACTGCATAAGGGATTAAGATAGACCCATCTAAGACTCAAGCCATCCTCACGATGCGGCCTCCACGAACTATGAAGGAACTCCAAAGCTTCATGGGCAAGGTGAACTACATTCGACGTTATATACCTGGTCTGGCCCAACTTATTGCCTCATTCACCCCCTTGCTGAAAAAAGGAGCCAGCTTCGTCTGGACCGCAACCCAACAGGAAGCGTTTCGAAAGATTCAACGAATATTGTCATCTCCAGCCATCATGAAGTCTACCGTCCAAGGAAATATGTTGTGTCTCTACACCGCCTTCAGTGATACCGCTGTCGGGGCTTTGCTCGCTCAAGAGGACGACGAGGGAATATAACGTCCCATATAATACTTCAGCCGAATATTAAGAGATGCTGAACTCAGATATCCTAAGGCGTAGAAAGTATGTTTAGCTCTAATCCATTCCATTCAGAAGTTTAGGCATTACCTACTGTCCAACAAGGTGGTACTCGTATCTAAATCTGATCCTGCAAATTTTTTACTTTCAAAACCAGTCCTGATGGGAAGGAAAACCAAGTGGCTTCTCCAAATGTCAGAGCTGGACATAACATGTGCATCGCCTAGAGCTATCAAGGGGCAAGCAGTCGCAGACTTACTAGCAGCATTCCCTGGAGAAGGCACTACGGGGCTACACGAGGATCTTCCTGGAGAATTTCCAGACATCTCTGTTGTCGAGGATGAAGTGTGGTTGTTGTATTTTGACGTCTCCGCCACCCCTAGCAATAACACCGGAGGAGCGGGCGTGGTCTTAGTATCCCCAACTGGGGAAGTATTCTCACACTCCTTCAAGCTGGACTTCCAATGCACCAACAACTCAGCGGAGTATGAAGCCTTCCTCATAGGGATGTCAATAGCCAAGCAAGCAGGAGTCACACGTCTGGAGATAAGAGGTGACTCCAATTTACTGGTGAACCATATGAATGGAGTATACGCATTGAAGGAAGTAACGCTATCTCCATACCGGTCAGAAGCACAAAGGTTACTAAACTACTTTGCCGATGCAACCATAATCCATGTTGGTCGCAGCAACAACAAACACGCCGATTGTCTAGCCACGCTGGCGTCCAAATTGAAGTTCGAAGGTTTGGAAGAAACCCTGACAGTAAAGAGGAGAACCATAGAATCAACATGGCTGTCACAATACAAAGACACCAAGATTTGCGATTGGCGAACTCCGATTATTCAGGAGCTCAGCAGCTCACTTTCCCAAGGAAAGGTCAGTCTCAAAACCCTGCAGAACTTCTTCATGCTTCATGGTATGTTATATCATCGAAACCCGGATGGTTCCCTATCGAGATTTCTTGGGGATGATGAAGCACAACTACATCTTAACCGCGTTCACAATGAAATTTGTGGACAATCACTGGTGGTAACGCTTTACCGACGACTTCAACCCATGGGCTATTACTGGCCAGAGATGGAGGCTCAATCTCGACTGCTTCAGAAGTCCTGCTCAAATTGTCAAGCACCGCCACACCAATTGGAGGTTTTTAGTGTGGACCACACTGGGGACTAGAGAGAGCCGTACATTAGCTATCTCCGCGATGGGGCAACTCCTGCTAGTCAAAAGGATGCTGTCAAGATAAAGAAAAAGGCCAAGCGGTTCTTATTTCACGAAGGGATATTATACCGCAAGAACTTCGGAGGTGATCTATTGAGGTGTCTGGCTGGGACAGAAATCCCGGTTATGCTGAAGGAAACGCACGAAGGGGAACATCAAGGGAAGAGGAAACTATTTCTACAGATACACGAGAAATACTATGGGCCGACCATGGAGGACGATGCAGCTGCTTTTGTTCAAAGCTTCCACAAATGTCAAATTCATGGGAACCTTGTTCACGCGCCTTCTACCCCTTTACACTCTATAAGCAGTCCATGACCATTTTACAGTTGGGGACTGGACATTATCGGAAAAATCAATCCGCCATCATCGAAGCAGCACGAATATATCATAACCGCAACAGAATACTTCACTAAATGGGTGGAGGCCATTCCTCTGTGAGGAACTACAGGAGCAACAATTGCAGCTTTCATTAAAGAGTATATCATTTGCCTTTTTGGTGTGCCTAAGCATATTATCACTGATAATGGCACTCCCTTCGTCAACAAACAGGTACGAGAGTTACTTGAAGAATATGGAATTAAGCAGGTCTTCTCCACTGTATACTACCTTCAAGGAAACGAACAAGCTGAGAGTACCAACAAGACGTTGATCCGGATTATCAGTCGAACAGTACATGACAATCCTAGAGAATGGCACAACCAGTTACCAATGGCTCTATGGGCATACCATACGTCACCCAGAAGCTCCATTGGAGTTTCTCCATACTCACTTGTTTACGGTGCTGACGCAATTCTCCCAACAGAGATCAAAATCCCATCAGCCAGGATTGCAGCAGCAACCGTGGTCCACTGGAACGAGGCTGAAGCATCTAAATCCAAAGTAGCTGAGTTAGACACTCTGGATTTCAGAAGAAACAAAGCAGAGGAACGCATTCAGGTGTACAGGAATAAAATTTCCAGGGCGTATAACAAAACTGTGAAACCACGTGTTTTCAAAGTGGGAGATTTGGTCTTGAAGACGTCCAAGCACATCCAGCAAGACATGTCTGCACCAAAATTCTCACCGAAATGGGAAGGTCCTTTTACAATCACTAAGGCTTACAATACCGGCTACTACAAGATCATCAAGGTGGACGGGGGCAAGTTAGAAGCAGTCATCAACGGAAAATGGCTCAAGGCATATCATGCTTGATCATTGTCCGCTTCTGTCTCATGACACAACAATACATGCATTTATTTTCATTACACGTTTGAATTATCAATTTTGCATTAATGAAAAAACCCATTTTCATCAATAAAAAACCAATGCAATTTATTCCACAAAGATGTTCAGAAATCTTCTTGACATGAACGTCATTAACAATAAGGGAATACAGCTGAATGAGGCTTAGAAGAGGCCATCCAACAGGTTATAGTTCCTTGAGAGCATCATCTTCAACCTAGCTTGATATCTCTCTGTCCTATTCTTCAAGTTCTGTACTTCCTGCTCCACCTTCTCCGATTCAGCGGCCAGGGCCTTTTCTTCTTCCAAGATAGCCTTCGCAGCAGGAACTACGTTCGCAAGGATGCCAGCTCGATCAACCTTGATGATGTCAAGACGCTGCCGTATCCAACCCACATTGAATCTCATCGATTCACAGGTAGACACCATGTTCTCCCACTCTTCAAATTTTGATTCGGCAACGTTACGGATGGAGATACCTTCCATCTCGGCAATCAGGGGAAGAAGGCAGTTCACCGTAGTAACCAAAGCAGATGCACAGTGTTGAACTACATTCCTGGTTGCAATATGGCCATACCTCTTCCATACTTTTGTGTATAAAGACACAAACTCCTTCCGCACCAAGAATCCGTCGATGGTTCGATAGCTGGAAGACAGACATTTCATGTGAATATTGAATGGAAGAACTGCGTCGGGATATTCGTAAGAAGAGATACCTAAATCTGCATCATCGAGGTCAGCAAGGGTGGTTGTGTTTGAATTTGAAGGAAGAGGACTGGTCAAATCATCATCGTCGACCACTGTCACACATGGGCGTCTCTGCAAAAAAGGGGGAGAACGAACTGGTACGGCCTTCCGGCGAGCACGAACAGGAGAGTCATGGCAAATTTGTTCATCTTGAACCTCAGATGGGCGTGCGCGTTTAACAGAAGATCCTGGGTGATACGAAGAAAATGATCTGTTGTTGTTCGACATGTTGAAGAGATAGAGTTTCTGCAAGAAAATCCTATCAATGAATGGCGGTTTTAAACCCCGCATACATGTTGAAGAAAACCCTAAGAAATACCGAATCAGCTACAGCAGAGCTTATCCCGAGGTCTCAACGCCGACCAAGTCGTGCTTTTCTCCTAAACCCTAGTTTGACCAGCTCCACCTGGCGATGTTTATGCGATAAATATGTATTTACTCTAGCTTGGTCATTTTAGTATAAAAATTTGTCACCATATCATGCCTACCCCACAATAGTGTAACCATTATATGCTAGGTAGGGGACTTAATGTTGATGGTGGATTTTCATTTAAGGCTAAAATTGTAAAAAGCCAAAAAATTATGCGCTGACATCCTGCAAAGGATAGAGCCACTGATAAGTGATGAATACTTCTCCACTTTACTAATTCATCCAGGTTGGAGCATGTAGCAACAATCTCTTATACCCTGTGAATTTATAGTGTTATCAATTAATACATGACTACCCTTGTATTTCATGTTCTGCTGAACTCTCATTATTAGTGCGGCATGACGAGTGAGTGTTGCTCTCAGCATCGTAACATGAATCTCCAAACGTTGATAATGAGGTATGCACGAAATACTCGTACATGATACATCTCTCGGTGTGTTATACTAGCCCGATTAAACATATTTGAATCTGGACTGTCCATATCAGTCTCAGAAACAATCACGGCCACACAAGTCGGCTGCACGATTTAACCAGCCTAGACAATCCTCAGCAGGAGCAGGATACTACATTAATGACCACCAGAAGGCCCACTTATGCCCTGGTCGGTCGAATACCTACCATGCCTCCCAAACTACCACCGAACACCAGCCTGAAGTTGGATGTCCAGACTGGTATGGAGCTGCTTGGAGGAATTGTACAAACAAAGGCCGCCTATAGTAGTCTCAAGTTCATCACGTTCGTCCAACTTCACCGGCGTGGTTGGACGATGTGGATCATCCCAAAGCCGGTCGAACAAGCGTCGTGGTGTACACCGGCGGACCTCCTTCCTACCTGCATGACCGACTCTTCCTTAACCTGACCAGATTGCAATATACGTTTTTCCGAAGTTGTGTCAGCGCGAAGAATTGAGGGTCGCAGGAAATTCCACTAAAGGTCCCAAATTGATCACGACCATCCAATTTCACCGGCATGATTGGATGGCTTAGATCGGACCCATAGACACCAGGCAGGTATTGGAGCGTTCACCACCGACCCAACGTGGGTCCCACATGGTCAGCCTCCCAAAAGGAGAAGCGTGACTTGCCAATTCGTCCAGCCAAAGCAGCGTGGACGTGAAACCCTAATTAGGGTTTGCGGCACATCACATGTGTCGCAAATCAGTCTCAACCATCCATCTTCGGAGGCATAGATGGAGGGTGTAGATGTAGATTCAAAGGGACCAGAGCATGTCAACACAATCACCATGGGCCCGCCTACGTACACGACTAATCGGTCAAGACCAACTATGGTTGGTCGTCTCGATTCGTGCGCCCAAACTAGGCATGTCCACGCATTTTAAACTGCAAATCGATCTCGACCACTCAAATTTTCCGGACTAATTGAGTGGCTTAGATCACATCTTCACGGGACAGTAAGGTACGGACGTGTACGCTGGCATGCCGACTGCACGCCTGACTGATCGCCAAGACCGACCATGGTTGGTCGTCTCCAAATGCGCTCCCGAAGTAGGCTCGACGTGCGGTCTTCAATTCCTTTGCGGCATGGGATTTCTGTCGCAAATCAATCTCATCCGCTCATCTTTTCTGAACAAATTGAGTGGCTTAGATCGCATCTCCATGGGACAGTGAGGTACAGACACCTACACCAGCATGCCGTCTACACGCATGCCCAATCGGTCCTGCCAAAAACGTGTCCCATGCTTGGATTCGACCAAGCTAAAGGTTGGTATTCGAGCACATCCTAAACCCTTATGCGACGGTCGCAGATGTGGGTCGCAAGCCATCTCGTCCGTCCAACTTCACCAGCTTGGATGGACAGCCTAAGACAGGAGTTAGGCGACCAGTGAGGCATCACCACGATCACCGTCCACCACTCTTCCACACAAAGGGATCGGCCAAGTCCGGACTTACCTGTACAGCCTCCAAACGTCACTCGAAGATGGATGGATGTGATGCTATTTTAAGATGCTTAATCTGCGACTTACTCCGTTAAGCCTTAAAACGGCGATGCTTCACACATGCTGAATATATTTGATGCATTACCTGCATAAAATACACATGATACTTCACAAGTATCGACATCCTAAATAACTTAGTTATTTAATCTAGCATCACATGCTACTTTTTGTAGGTCCCACGATCCACACATTCGAGACATCAAACATGTCACAAACTGGGGGATACTTACTGGGGTATTGGTATGGCGGTTTACAGCGTGCAGCGCACAACGCGCCATCACAAGAACGTCTCAGGAAGACATGGACGGTTAGTGATGATGGGAGAAGTGGGCAAGACTGATCGTGTGACACTAAAACACGCAACTCCACTACTCTATCACTCCACTTTCTCCACTTCCCATGAGAGACGTGGGTTAGGCTCAATGACTATAAATAGGTTCTCCTCCCTATTTCCAAGACAGAACAAGACAACAGAAACCAAGTGTTGATACAACCGTATCCAAACACCAGAACTGATAGCTTACATTCTGCAAGCCAATTCAGCTTTCTGATACAAGTCATACATAACCAACACCTCCACAATCTCAACACTTTCTTTGCTTCCCTCCCTAATATTAACCCCATCTCCTTCACTTTGTGACCGAAGCAAGTCTGGAACGACCATTTCTTGGTTTACGTCGTAGTTGTACAGATTGATTTCTCGAATCACAAGCACTCCCGTGCAGTGCATTTGTTTAGGGTTTAGATTCATTTCTCATCCACACACCTCAAATTACCAAAACCAAAAGAAATAGTTTTCACCCATAAACAGTTGGTAGTGAATTTATAAAATCAAGGAAGTTTGTAGGAAAATACATGTATATGTTTGCTTCGTTATAAATGTTTTTCTCCTACTGTACAACTAGTTCAGGATGTTGTTTGTATAACACATGGATATGGTAATATTGAATGAGATTTAGTGTTGCTGAATTCATGTATGAGTATTAGAGTTTTATTGAAATGCAGGGTTGCAAATTAATCCAGGAAATGCAATTTGCAGCAGGAGTTTCTCCAAAATGCATCAAACTTTGTCAAACAACCACATTTTGCCAATGTGGTGGCTATAATAACCGAACAAGACTGCTGTAACTTTAAAATCTCAAAGATGGTTTATGGTTTAGTCTTATACTTATAAAGGACACAAAGGTAATTTTCTATTGGCAAAAATTACTAAATAATATAATTTTATCCTGAAATATTTGCAACACTTCATATTTTTCCACCTTTTATCCTAATCTACCCCTCACTTGGAATCATGCCCTAACATGGAGAATTGTGTAGTTTAACTTTCTAGACACACTCTTAAATACTCTTATCTACATATATATTCCTTAACGTTTATTCTCTTTAGTAAAAGTTTTTTGTTTTGAGTTGTTCGAAGTTTAGAACAAAAAACTAGGAATACTAAAAACTAGGAGCTTAGATGTTAACCTAGAGTAACTGTGGAAAAAAAAATTGTTCCCTTGTATTTCTTAATCTTTGTGCAAAATTCTATTTTAGCAAGCGAGGGAGTATAATTTATGAAGTGCAAATTGTCTTTTACACTAAACTTCACGTGATTAATTATTTTCGCACCATTTTTTGGTGGTATTTTTAGAATTAGGTTTTAAAAATAGACTTGCAAGGAGTAATGATGTTTCTGGAGAAGGTGCACATAGCTTTGAATTGTCGTTAATACCCAAGAGACATGATGTTTAACCAAACGCCATAAATAGCTATTAATGACAGTTTTAGAAGGATTATAAAACAACATTAGGTGAAGTATTTGAAAATCATAGAAGATTAAACCAAAATAGGGAAAAAACATCGGAAAATTAGTATTCTTTCAAAATGGAAAATACTTCTCGTGCTTACAACCATGCCAAGAAAGTAGCATCAACTCTGGAAACACGAGAGTTATTTTATCTGAAAAATTATATTGAAGAAATGCAGAGAAGGAATCACAAATCTGAGTATGCAAGGGGAAGGCTGGAAAATGAAGTTGAATATGCTTTCTGGAAGGAGAAAAGCTTGGCGAGGGAAGCTCGTAAACATAGAGAGAGATAAAGATGCAAAGCATGCAAGATTGAATACTTGGAATAAGGGAAATAGTGAGACATAAAATGATTCTGAACAAGAAGATGTTGAGGTAACTGGTGAAGAAGTTGAGGAAGATGTGGAGAGTAATTTTGAAACTGAAAGGAAGAGAAAGAGACTTGCTGAGAGATATGAGGATGATTGGTATTAGCTTTATCTGTATAAGAAGGCACATCCTCCAATCTTCTCTAGGACCATGCGAGAGCGTTTATACATTGACTCGGATAGAGATAAGATAGAGATCGAAGGAGCAGATAAGGAAGATGATGATGAATAAATTGAGGAGGATGAAGATGTGTCATATGGGTATGGTCCTACTGCATCCAGCAATAGTGATGAAGGAGATGATGTTGAGGAAGAAGGTTTTGGAAGTGATGATGAAGATGAAATGATGATTCTGATTAGAGTTCTCCATAGAATCAGAAAGATCGAGACTTTATGCTTAATTTCAAGCTTAAAGATGATTAGCAAGTTTTTCAACAAATAGTCTTTCTGGTTCTTATGTATGATCTTCTTGTTGTTGGTAAGAATCATCTTGTTCTTGTGTGAAGTTGATGTAAGTCGGCCTGTCCAAGTCGTTGTTTTCATTTTGTAGTCTTGATAAACTATATCAGTGTAGTTATAGTAAGTGTGGGTGTTTTTCTTTTTAGGAGTTTGAAAAGGGTGTGAATGGATATTTTGAATGTTATGCTGTAAATCCTAGTAATTAGTAACTAGGGCTTCTTTGCAGAGAGTATTGTAAATGTAGATGTTGACCTCGGTTGTAATGAACTGGGTCTTTTCTGCGCAACTAGTGTTCTTATAAGAAATCCAGTTAGAAAGTATGGGGTTAAATGAAGAAGAATCTATAATATTGGCTTTGTGAGAACTTTTAATTAATTAAGTTTTTTGAAATGGATGTTTAATGAGGCTAAAAAGGTAATTGTAATCTCTGTAGATCAAACTGTAGATAGTATTGAAGGTAGATTGAATCAGGAGAGAATTTAATTTTGCAGGACGTTGTAGCATCGCATGAGAAAAAACTTGGGAGAACATGCCAAAAATGCATACAATTTTCAGGATTTAATATAGTTTGAAGGTAGTTACCCTTCTGAAAAAATCTGCAAAACGAGTTTTCCACACAGATTAAACCATTTTCTTCCATCAAGCAATCAAAATTGAGGGTTTTGTCCACCCACATATTTACTCTTTTATATTACAAAATACTACTAAATACGCGGCATATGTGCGAATCCTTAGCGAAATGTCAGAAATATTCCTTGCAAAAAGTAGCACTGAATAGCGATTCATGTAAGATTGATTAGCAACACTCAAAATAATGTGCGAACCTGAGTCGAACGGCTCTAACTTAATAGCATGGTTTTTGCGTTTCTTGTTTGATGGATGTGCGACACATGAACCATGTGGGGGCGTAAATCCATTTAATCCGAGTAAACGCCAACAGGCTCTTTGAAAAGGAGAGGGTACCCAAATATACCTCAAGCTAAAACTTTTCCTACCTATAAGTCCTTTCTCCGAAAGTGATTTTCTATGACTGAGTCGAGACAATACAACTAATCGGTTCACATTACGTGTGATCGTCTAAGGATACGAGATCGAGACAATACAACAATGAAGTATGTTTACTTGATACAAAGGTTCAGACTTAACCAAACACAATATAATTGCTTATCAAGTAAATAGGAATTAACGTTTGTGTGATTTACTTTAATAATAATAAAACAATTATAATGCGGAAAATAAAAGTAAATGACGCAGCAAGATTTTGTTAACGAGGAAACCGCAAATGCAGAAAAACCCCGGGACCTAGTCCAGAATTGAATACTCTCATGATTAAGCCGCTACACAAAATTACACCGAACTTCGTATAGTTGAGACCAAGTAACTAACCCTATAGTTCACTTAGTTTCGTCTGTATTCCCACGCCTCCAACTTATGAATAAGTCACGTACTTAGAACAATTCCTTTGGTTCGTATTCCAAACAGTAAAGGAACAACAAATCTGTTTGGTATCAACTCTATTCAACCAAGTGATATGAGTCAGACAAAGGCTCTTCCGTTTATCTTAACATAAACTCCTTCGTCGGGTCCTTAGATCTATCTTATGTTCAATCACCCAAAGGTAATCTTTTAAGATTAAGCCAACAACACCTTTAATCCGAAGAACCGTGTTGATGTCGATCTACTCAATTAATCAATCCAATCTACCACAAGGATAAACCGATTATTAATTGGATCCTCTTTAACCGAAACAAGTATTGTGCACACCAAAGATTATAAAACCCAAGTCGGATCTTCAATATCTTCTTTGTCTTCAAATCTTCTTAAATCTTCAATAAAAACCTGCACACAATCACTTGAATCTCTTGTGATCAATCATGCACAGAACGGACTCTGTTAACAATGGATTATCACAAGATCGTCTTTAGAACTAACAACAGTCTAAAGATCCCTGTCGAAACTCTGAACTAGTTTGAGTGAATCTTATATCAGAAGAGAAGATTCTCAAGAATAAACAAACTAGGTGCAATCAGATTTCAACCATCGTTAGTCAATCAAATCAATCGAAAACAAAGATAAACCGCATGTATATGGGGAAAAACGATTTGCTGGTTTTTAAGGAATTGAGGAGACGACCGTACGGAGGAGACTCCTCGAACCGAGCGAAATGTTAAACCTCACACAGATGCACCGCTGCAAAGGGGGTGCTTTAGATTCGAGAGATCAATCTATAGTACTCCGGCCTAAATCAATACAATGATCGTTCCAGAGTAGATTCGGTCATAAGAGAGGATGGGTTGATCTGTAGGAGGGAAGCTGGGAAATGTGTGGAATCAATGGTAATCAAAGATTGTGGGTGTATGAATTCTGAATATGATAAGCTCCGAATGATTGAAATTTCTCGATTGAGAGTAGTTTCTCAATTGATGAGTTTATGATCTCGTGTTGTTGATGAGACGTGAGATTGATGATAATGTTGATACAATCATGATTCAGATACTTATTTATATTGCTAGAATTTTAGACACCATGACCCCATGAAGTGTGGCAGTTGATGGAATCAAGGAGTGGGGAAGTGGAGATCGTGTTTGAAACCAGTTGCTCAACGTGTGGAGACTTGGTCGATTTTCCACCCACAACCTCGTGAATTCCTTCAAATGATTGCACGACTTGCTCACATTCCATCGTGTGTTTGAACACACGTGCCATAGACCGCCAGACCAAAACCCTAAGTGATATCCCCCCAAAGTGACACGATTGACGTCTCGTGGTATGTTAGTCAATTGATGACTTTGTGGTTTGATGCGACGATGAGTCCATGGTTCATCAGAAGTTTAACCATGGGACGAAGGAGGGAGCGACTACACGGGACCGTGTATCAACCATGTAGTGTCCATATGCTCACGTGAGCAAATACAAAGAACTCCTGAAGAGTTGACGATTTGTTGGTGAAAGAATGATTAAATGTTGGTTTAATCATTTATTCGAAAATGCTCGTATGAGCCTTAGGTGAGAAAACATAATTAATTATGACGGAGTGAGGGACCGACCATGGGGTCATGAAACCGGCCCTGGGTAGTCACGTGACCGCCTGATGATCACTTCATCAAAATCCAAAGTGTTTGGAAGAGTCTTGGACCTAATACGTGCAATTGTGCAAATTAGGTCAAAATTGTGAAACTTAATGGGACCGACTTCTGTAAGCCAAAGAGCCAATCTTGGTCGGTCAAGATAGCGTGTTCGTGTCCTCAAGGCGTCCGCGTCTCAGTCCTGAGAATTTTGATATTTTCTGGCGTGCAATTGAGCATCCATTCGAGAAAATATGCCAAAATTAGGGTTTCAACGAAACTGAGGAAAACACCATGAGATGATGGAAAATAAGGAATAAAGAGGCGTGGGACCGCCGAGGCCAAGGCATGGTCGGACGGTCGTGGCCACGGTCTCGTGGTGCCTTTTCCTTAATTTTATAATATTTTGATGATTTTATGAAAATTCATGAATTTTGAGAAATTTGATGAATTTAGGGAGTTTCCATGAATTGAAGGAGTTTTCATGAGTTTAAGGAAGCAAAAATATTAAAATAATAAAAACAAGGGCATGTGGGGACGTGGGAGGCATAGCCGGCCGGCTAGGGCCCGGTCCCACAAGTTTTCATAATTTTATATATTTTTTTAATGTATTTTTCATGATTTGAGGGAATTTTTCCTAATTTGAGAGAAATATCATGAAATCAAGGAATTTGATAAATTCAAGGAAAATAAAATAAATAATAGTAAAATAAAGGAGCGTGTGGGACCGGCTAGGGCCCGGTCCCACGAGTTTTCATAATTTTATATTATTTATTTCCTAATTTTTGCAAAATACCATGAAATTAAGGAGTTTTTTCATGAAATCAGAGAAATAATAATAATAATAATAATAATAATAAAATAATGAGGAGCCATAAGGTGTGGGGCCGGCTGGGACCAAGGCATGGACGGTTGGCCAATGGTCGCGCCCCACACTATTTTTTCCTTAATTTTATATTATTTTCATGGGTTTATAAAAACATCATGAAGTCGAGGAGTTTCCTCGAGACGAAGGAGATTTGTTCAAATGAAAGGATTTTCATCAAATGAAAGAAAATAATAAAAATATGATAAAATATAAAACTGGCGTGGGATAGATCATGGCACGGTCGGCCAGTCAGTGAGTCCAATCCCTTGGCGCCTTGGTCAATATTTTGATTATTCATTATTTTTCTTCCTATTTTGCAATAGGTTAATCGTTTCGTCGTATTTTGAAATACTCGTTCGTGCGGTGACCGTTAGTGCATCGTCGTTGAACACACTTTCACCATTTGGATCGGGGCTTACTTAGAGGTAGCTAAGATGCCCGGTTGTTGATTATTTATCACTAATTATGGAATTCAGTGGAGAATAATTCACAAAACTGAGTAATAAGATGTTTATTATTAATTCATAGGATCAGCTGAGGATTCGACTACGAATTCAGAATAATAAAGTGAGCATTATCATTCCATGGGATCGTAGATTTGACCATATAATCGGAGTAATTAAGTTTTATCTATTACCATTTATGAGACCAGTTGTGGATTCGATCATGAAATCGGAGTTATGAGATAATATAGTTATTGCTATTCTATGAGATCAAGCCGTGGATTCGATCATAGAATCAGAATAATTGTTTATTCCCATTCCATGGGACCAGTCGTGGATTCGACCATGGAATAGGAGCAATTATTATTGCCATTCCATGGGACCAGTCGTGGATTCGACCATGGAATAGGAGAAATAATAGATTATTCTGGGAATTCAGTAGTGAATGTCACGGCAGAATTAATCTTAATTAGGAATTTTGTGGCTCTATACTAGCGGAGCAAGCTGTCTAGGAGCATTAATTATCCCGATATGAGCTTGTAGGTAAGTCATATCCTTTATATAGTCAGGGTAAACTCGTTGTTTGTTCCTGAAGACGTTATCGCTCTATACTAGCAGAGCAAGCTATCTAGGAGCCGTCCATCTCGTGATACTATATAGAAATAACCACTGTAAGTGTTCAGTATTCATGAGATATGTCGTTGTCCGGCCGTGAGACTACATATCTACATGTACTCTGAGAGAAAGTACTCTCCGTTGAGAATTCATGAGAGACCCGTGCCTCGATACTCACGTTTGATTGCTGGATCAGAGGCTCATATAATCATGAGTTTACGATTTTAGCCCTTGTTGAAAATCCACCATCTACACCGTAATTATCTAGTTTCTCGCCAACGGGTCGCGCTAGAGATTCTCAATCCCAAAGAAGACTTTAAAACGAGCGGACGTAAGAGATTTCACCTAATTAGATTACTCTCCTCTCCGATAGGCGGCTACATCAGTAACAAACACAAAAGAGGAAGTTTGTTGTTACGAAGGATTAGTTTGCTAGAAAGGTAAACTTCGTGTATTTATAGACAAGGAAGTTTGGACACCAAGGAATTTCCAAAACCGAAAATATTCTCAAGATATTCATTAAAGCACAAATTCGGTTTCCATAATTCCTGGAAATGCTTTGTCCAAAAATAACGATCGAAATCTCTCGGAAAATATAATTAGTAAATGCACATTACTAATTCTGTAATTTCACTAAATGAAATTAATAACCTTAATTAAAAGATTCTTAATTTACTTATGTTTCGATCCTGGGATTCTCTTCCCTTAGCCGTTAAGGAATATCTTTGAACAATTATAGAAATAAACATTCATAGCACGTGTTCAAAGTTTGTCGACATCTTAACTTTGTAAGTTCTCTTTCACACTTACAACCTTGAAACCGATTTACCACACTTCCAAACAAGTTTAGAATTGGTTCATCTGACTTTCAAGAACAACATGATTTATCAAACCAATATTCAATCATAATCATGGGTTTACGGTTCTACCAAAACAAGTTTCGGTTCTACCTCCATGTGAGTATTGTGCATAGTCACACTAGCTTCCCAAAAGATCGGTTGACTTGGTACTAGAATCGGTTCCTCACATATATTGGTATCTAACTTATATGTGTTGCACATGTCCATAGGATCAGTTCCCCTTTCTGCTATAAACTTTGTTGCACCCCATACAAGGATCAGTTCCCTTTGATGTACTGCACCCCTTACTAGGATCGGTTCCCTTTCCCTTACTAGGATCGGTTCCCTTTCCCTTACAAGGTCAGACATACAAAATCCGATCATCAGGTGATTACTTAAGATTGGTTTTACTAATAAAAGTTATACCAATACATAAGTCAGGCCTTTGTGAACAATTCTACCAAGAACACAACAAGTTGTGAGCGGTTATACTCTATCACACATATTGGTTGTTCATAAGATGTGTTATGAATAACAAAACCAATAACACCTGACAATTTCCTTTTCGGTTCACAAACAAGTTTATGGACTTACTTCCTTAGAACACATGTAAACATTGTTCCCTAGGATGAAATCCTCACCTCATACCCATATATAATCACAATAGCATTCAAATGATTATGGCGATGTCTTATCTACAAAGTTTAATGGTTAAGCAATAAACCTCGTATTGTATTCCTTAATACTATGTCTATCTAGAGTTCAAATATGCTTCGCATTTATGTTTTCAATATGCACGACTTGAAAGATACGTTAGGGAATGAAACAATTCAAGTCAAATATCACTAACCTCAAGTGGAAGGATGATTGTTGTCGTCATAGCTCCTTGCTTCTTCACATCTTCAAGTCTTCGCAATACTTGTAATGTCTCATATCCTAATACTTTCAAGCTAACCTATACGAAGTTTAACTCTAGTCATAATCAAGTGACTCTTAACATGAGTTTTGGTTCACTAAAATATGACAACCAAACTTGACATACCAACGCTTGGTGGGTTCAAACGAGCCATGCTCGAACACTCTTAACTTAATAGCACCATGTTCGCACTACCCTAAAGATATGTATATGACATATGTGCGACTGTTTTTAATGGCCAGATTAAGGAAAATTAATAACTAATGGATATTGTTTCTAGTTCGCATTAAGGATTCTACTGTTTGAAGAAGAAGTAAAACTAATTGAAACAACATCATATTGAAGTCTCAAAAATAGAGATTTGAAATCATACACAAGATACTGTTCTTTAGATTGACATATAGTTTGATAAACTTTCTTATACCATATTGTTAATCGGCTGCAACACAAGCTTACTTCTGCTGAACCACCATGAATGGAAATCCTAAGTAGTCATTCAACAGTCGAACCCCACCGAAACGATGTAAATTCTTATCAAAACCTTAAAGGACCATCCAAGATTTTCCATCACGAGTCTAATTAAAACTCTTTTACTAGAAACCCTGAATCACAAATTTACGTAACAAATTAATACTCTTTCATTACAACAACCATCTATTTTATCGACCAAAAAAAAAGATCAACCGTCCCTGTGCCAGCTCTTAATTGTGCTGAATAAAGTGATGCCTGAAAATTGGAAATTCTGATCTCTAATAACCCAAATCAATCATATCAAACATAAAAAACCATATCAAAATAGTGGATCTAAAAATATAATTACGTATGTGCGACCCCAAATCCGAGGATATGATTAGGTATTCTATGTTTTATTGGGGGCGAGTTAGTCAAACTGAAAAATAGAATGTTATTATGTTAAGTTGTGGTATTTTGTGTTTCGTTAACTTCTATTGTGGTACCAAACGTCATTGGCCTATTTCCAATTGCATAAGCTTGTAATGAATGGCTATATTTTTGTGTTATTGCTTTCGGTTTATGAGATGGTAGTTTCGATTTTTGTTTAAACCTAATTTCCAAAATCATATTGTGTTATCCCTTATGGTTTGTGTAGCTTTTTTATCTAGCGGGATTAAGTTCTAGCCTTTTCTGGTAGGCTTTATCAAAGGATCATAAGGATATATGATTAAAACTCATGTGTGAAAGTCACAATGATGTTGATATCAATTTATGTTTACATAAGTCGTGTTTAGCATAACATATGATTTTTGGTTTTAAACTTTTTCTATTGGCACGCAATGGTTAAAACCGATTAAACTTTTCTATGGTAAAGGTTGTTTTGTCTTTGTTGTCGTTCTTTTGTTCTTGCGAGAGGATGGCAGCAAACAGGGGGAGAGTTCTTATTGAACTGGTACTTAAATGATATATCTTTCGGAGAGAAGCGGTTGCGAAAACTAAGGTAACTATTCTTTTTTTGTAAGTTAATCGCTTTTCTTGTTTAAGAAAAACTTGATTTTATTCAAAATATTTTGCTTTTGCGTAACAAGTTTTCGGTACAATTGATATTTTTCGTTATGATGTATGGATTGAATATTGTGATTCAATTGTTTCCGGTTAAGAAAAATTATATTAATTCTATTTGACTTACTTATTTGGCATCTTTTTTATTGTTTGGTATCAATTGTTTTTGTTTAACAAAATTCGATGCAATTGTTATATTTCCATTGGATCATCTTTGTTTCAATTGCTTCCGGTTAAGAAAAACTATGACAATTCAATGATTTGATTTGTATCTATTGTTTTTGCTTAACAAAATATAGGGTCACTTGTTTAGACCATTTGATTCCGGATAAGAAAAACTAAGTTAATTATGATCTTTTTTTAGCCTTATCAAATGTAGGATTCGATTATTTAAGTCTAATCAAAGTCCTTGAAAATAAAAACTAGTAAACTAACCTAGTCTTTGTCTTGTCTAAGGGAAGGTCTAAGTTATTTTATGAATAATTAGAACCTGATAAGAGATTAAGTTAATTCTAATCTCTATTTGTATATTATCGAAATAAGCAATTGTACATACGCAATCGGTTTGGTTAAGAACTAAGTCATCTTAGTTGATTTATCGAACTAAGGGAAAATTGCTTCGGGCAATTGTTTCCTTGATAACATACTAAAATAAGATTACTTTTGTAGTTTTAGTATTGGCTATCTAAAATGGCATGTGAAACCTTTGTGCTTAACTCTCATAGGTTGTACAAATCTTATGGATTTGTAAGATCCTTTTGGTTTGCTCTTTTTTTATTCGTTTATTTGTCGTTTTTGAGACAAAAAGGGGGGAGAAATATATGGAGTAAAAAAGTGATTTATGATCATTAGGAAAGGATATATGTGCCTAAACGTTATATCTAACGAAATAGTAAAGCATAGACTAAGGGGGAGAAACATATCATCTTGTTGTGTAGTATTTTTTACTACAAAAGGGGAATAACAAAGATGTTCAGATTGAATATATACCTAGCCTTCCTTTAGGGGGAGTAAAGCTTTTGTTATTCAAATGTCAACAACGACATTTATTTTTTGAATATGTGCAGAATATTGTGCTGTTGAAACTTAGAATCGAGCGTATGTAGAATAAATTGTTTTGTAATTCGTTTATCTCCATGTGTAATAGAGTTTTGTCACTAAACTTGGCAAAGGGGGAGATCTTTGGAGCATAGCTCACTTGAACCCGCCAAGCGTTGGTATTTCAAATTTGGTTGTCATATTTTAGTTTTAAAACTCATCTAGAGTCGCTTGATTAATTATTAGAGACAACTTCGTTTAGGTTAAACTACGGAGTCTAGGAATGTTGAGACTTACAAGTATTACTCTGAAGATATGAAGAATGTGAAGAATTAACGACGACATCATCCTTCCACGAGAGGTTAGTAATACTGACTTGACTTGTTTCCATTCCTAACGTATATTTCAAGTCGCTTTGTGTTGAAAACATAACATGTGATTAGACTTGGTCATAACATTATGAACAAAGTATCAAAGAATTATATTGAATAACAGAGTATAACGCTAATCTTTTGAGCTTCATAAATACGTCATTAACATAATCTATGCATATAGTTATTTTATTATGTGTGGGATATAAGTGTGATTTCATCATAGAAAAATATGTGTTATTACATTGGTTTAAGGAAGTAGATGTATGAACTTGTTTAATAATCGAAAGGGAAATCATAAGTGTGTTAGTACGGTTTTTCATTGAATAATATTTGGATGACCAATGCAAGATGACAAGGTAGAACCAATCTTAACTTATGTTGAGAATCAAGGTATAACCGGTCATAGCATATATTGAGTGACATGGTATAACAGATCATAACTAGTTTTGGGAAGCAAGGTATAATCGGTTATAACCTATATTGAGAGTCATGGTATAACCGGTCCTAACTTATTTTGGGAGTCATGGTAGAACCGGTCCCAAGAGCAAAACCGAGTTTCCAATATTCACATATTTCTTTATGTTGTAATTAAGGTATGTTAAGATATGAAACTTCTAGATGTCGACATTATTTGAACATGTGCACAACTCTTATCATTAATTGTTCAAAGATAATCCTTGATGCTCAAGGTGATCCCAAATCAAAACATTGAAAATCATTTAATTATGATTTTGATTTTATATGTTTTAATTACCAGCAATTAAAGTGAAAATGCGGGGGTCTAACAACCTTACCCAATATATCGATTAACAATCTGTATGGACTAACTCCAATATACTTTCTAGAGAATCAACTAGACAGTCAGACTCAACCTAGATAAAAGTATATCAAAGAGTTAATATCTCAATCTCTCGATTTGATCTTTACTCAAGCAAATGGAAATCTGCGAGTTTTTACCAAATACTAGAGAGATAAACTTGGATGGTACCAAAGACCAATATCCAAGTGTCAATCAACTTAAATAAACAACCAAAGGTTGGATATTCTAATTGATTGATCGTAACGCATAACTGTGATATTTCAATTGTATAACAAAATATAATCCGGAATAGAAATAACACAGAGACCAGAAATTTTGTTAACGAGGAAACCGCAAATGCAGAAAAACCCCGGGACCTAGTCCAGATTGAACACCACTCTGTATTGAGCCGCTACAGACACTAGCCTACTACAAACTAACTTCGGTCCGGACTGTAGTTGAACCCTAATCAATCTCACATTGATTCAAGGTACAGTATCGCTCCCTACGTCTCTGATACCAGCAGGATACTGCACACTTGATTCCCTTAGATGATCTCACCCACAACTAAGAGTTGCTACGACCCAAAGTCGAAGACTTCAATAAACAAATCTGTATCACACAGAAAATTCTACGATAATAGATAAATCTGTCTCCCACAGATAAACCTATGAGTTTTGTTCCGTGTTTTGATAAATCAAGGTGAACATGAACTAATTGATAACCCGGACTTATATTCCCGAAGAACAGCCTAGTATTATCAATCACCTCACAATAATCTTAATTGTATGGTAGCGAAACAAGATATTGCGGAATCACAAACGATGAGACGAAGATGTTTGTGATTTCTTTTTATCTTTCCCTATCGAAGATATAATCTCAAGTCAATTATTCAATTGAACTCGTACGAGAAGTAATTTTTATCTTGCCCTATCGGAGATAGAAAATGGCAAGATTAGATCGCTTAACTACAAGAGAAGTAATTTCATCTGGCTTCACAATCCCAATGAAGTCTTTCAGTCGTTAACCTACAGGGTCTCGAGAAGAAACCTAAGGTTAAAGGAGAATCGACTCTAGATAAACCAACTAGATTGATCTCTTGAATCAAAAGTACTCCCGTGCAGTGCATTGTTTAGGGTTTAAATTCGTTTCTCATCCACACACCCGAAATTACCAAAATCAGCAGAAACAGTTTTCACCCACAAACAATTGGTAACAAAGCATTCAATATTCACCGTTAGATGAAAAACCTGATTCAACCAAGCTAATATCTTTCAACCGTTAGATCGAAACTTAGCTTGTTACACACAAATGAAATGTATTCAGTTAGGTTTGACTAACCGTACCTAAACGTGTACACTTAATTAGTTCACAAATAGTTAACCGATGGTTAGCCATATGAGCACTTTCATATTAACCGTATTCTTCTTTCTCATAACTAGTTCAAATGACTCATAAGAACTAGTTGAAGAATTGTTTTATTGCTTAGGTCTTTATTCATAGACACAATTGAAACAAAATCGGTTTGATCCATTTGAATCAATTCATGAACAATATACCCACGGTTTTCAAAGATTGCATTCCTTATAATTTAGTGTTTTAAGTTCATGAACTACCGATTTGAGAAATAACCAGCTTGGGTACGCGTACGGGTATGCGTACCTTAGCTACCGGATTTGAGTTTACAAACTCAGCAGAAATTTTCGGTTTGAAAACTTTTGTGGGTACGCGTACGGGTATGCTTAACTAAGGTGACTGGTTTACTAGTTTGCAAACTGCAAACTCAGCAGAAGTTTTCGGTTGGAAAACTTCCGCCCGTACGCGTACCCAACCTATCTCCTTCACCAATACCGTATGCACACATATGCACACACTTGGTTTCTGGCACATGGATTTATACACTAATGTGCGAACACACTATATATGCTTATATCCATAGTTGGTAATCTCAACTCTACATTTCAATCATTGAAACATTCTTCTATAATGTTATAACAATCGTTATTCACGACTATCGTCATCAAAGTTATTTTCAAGATTGAAACGTCATCATGACTTTCGTCACGGGTAAAGATGAAAGTGGTTAAAGAAAAAGCTTACCAACACATATTTCGAGAAAAAGATAGGCGAGTAAACTCGGCTCGAGATAGCAAATGTGTATGTATGAAAACTATCATACTTATACGACTATTGTCTCAAGAGTAGGAGATAGAGTAGACTTTTGAGTGATAGATAAATTCAAGTCTCCACATACCTTTTTAGTCGGATGAAGTTCCATTGGTTCCTCGAGTAGTTCTTCGTCTTCGTAAGATGATCGCCATGGAGTCTGGAGCTCAACTACACTTAACTATCCTAGACCGAGACTTAGTCATAAGTAAACTAGAAATCAAGACATATAGTTATGATCACTAATATTGACAAACATGCTTGAGATAGCAACGCATGCGAGTTCGACCGAGCAATGCTCTAACAATCTCCCCCTTTGTCAATTTTAGTGACAAAACTATCAATATATATGGATTACAAAATAGATAAAACTTTGTAGCTTATCGTCCACATGCTTGATCTCCTTGGTGCTTCAACATTACTCGAAAACTTCGTCTTTTCCAAGTACTCCCATGATTCCATAAATGTGTTCAGTTCAGCATCATAGTTGTTGAAGTTCCGTAGCCATAACAATGAGAAAACAAAAACTCTCGATCATTGTTATACAATGTCACAGTATTATTACACATCATCAAAGTTCTTATATCACAACTTCGACAACAATACTATAGTGATATGTATCACTCCCCCTTAGTCAATACTTCGTCTCAACACGAAAACCACTCTTCCTTACATAATGATCCGAAAACCATATGTATTTGTAGTGTGAACTACATATTAATTCTCCCTCTTTTTGTCAATAAAATTGGCAAAGGTACGAAAACGGGATCCTCATGAAATTTTCATGGAGACACTTCAAGACCAAAGAAAAGTACATATCAACTTTGTTTAGATGAAATCATAAATCCGAAGTTAAATGCATTCATCACGGAGTTTATAAAGATACAAGATAACTCCTCAAATATTCCACAGCCGCACTCCCCACAAAGATATGGAAATTAAGCGCAAGTTCAAAAGAACTCTCCCCCATTTGATGTCATTCCCGAAAGAACAACAAGAGCGACCTTACTTTTACGAGAAAAGAAGGATTTCAAGATAACACTAAGATACTTAGAAGATACATCTACTTAGAAATAAATGTGAAAATAACTTTACACCTCAAGAAGTTCCAAACTCAATTGCCCAAAGGATCTAGATAAGAGCAGGGGCAAGAGTTATGGAAGACTAATGAACCAAAACGACACCAATAGACTGTCGTAAGTGTTTAAATGTAGCAGTATCTAATGGTTTGGTGAGAATATCAGCCAATTGTTGTTCTGAGGGAACATATTCCATATTAATGATACCATTTTCATAAAGATCTCAGATAAAATGATACCTTATGTCAATGTGCTTAGTCCCTGAGTGCTCAACTGGATTTTCTGTTATGCGAATTGCACTGGTGTTGTCGCATAAAATTCTTATTATTCCAGTGTTGATTCCATAATCAACAGCATTTGTTTCATCCATAGAAGTTGAGTATAACATGATCCTGCAGCGATTTATTCTGCTTCACATGTTGAGAGGGATTGTGAATTTTGTTTCTTGCTATGCCAAGCTACAAGATTCAGTCCTACATAGTAGAAACCCCCTGACGTACTTTTTATATCCTCCACACATCCTGCTCAATCTACATCTGAATAGGCAGTAAGATCAATGTTGGTATCAAAAGTGTAAGATAGACCATACCCTGCAGTGTGATTAATGTAACATATAGTTCTTTTTGCAACTGCAAGATGAGATTCTTTTGGATTTGAACCTAGCACAACAACCAACACTAAAAGCAATATCAGGTCGTGTAGCTGTAAGATATAAAAGACTTCCAATGATAGATCGATAGAGTTTTTGATCCACATTTACACCTTTATCATCCTGATGCAGTTTACCAGTGGTAGGCATAGGAGTTAGTTTAGGAGTGGACTTATCAAGGCCAAATCTTAAGACAAGATCCTTAGCATATTTTTCTTGAGATAAGTAAATTCCATCCGTGTGCTTTTTAATTTGTAAACCCAAAAAGAATTTTAATTCACCAACATTGCTCATTTCAAACTCCTTTCCAAGAGACACTTGAAAATCTTGTGCAAGTTTCTCCGATGTTGATCCATAGATGATATCATCTACATAAACTTGAGCGATCACAACATCTTTTCCATTCCACTTGGTAAACAACGTTTTATCAGCTCCTCCTCTCGAAAAACCTTTCCCAAGAAGAGATGAGGTCAGTTTTTCGAACCAGGCACGGGGTGCTTGTTTCAACCCATATAGCGCCTTATTAAGTTTAAGGACATGATCTGGGAAGTCAGGGTTTTCAAATCCCTTAGGTTGAGCTACATAGATTTCTTCCTTTAAGGTTCCGTTTAAAAAGGCGGATTTGATGTCCATTTGAAATGGCTTTACCGTAAGAAAACAAGCATGAGCTAATAACAATCTAATGGACTCAAGGCGTGCCACATGAGCGAAGGTTTCATCAAAGTCGATTCCTTCGATTTGTGAGTATCCTTGAGCGACAAGTCTTGCTTTTTTTCTGAAAATTGTGCCAAAATCATCAGACTTGTTCTTAAATATCCACTTGGTGCCAACTATATTGACACATGGAGGACAAGGTACAAGCTTCCATATGTCTTGTCTTTGGAATTGATTTAACTCTTCATGCATTGCATTTACCCATAAGGGATCGCTAAGAGCTTCATCAACATTCCTTGGTTCTACATATGAAAAATAACAACCAAAATTGCACAAATTTTGAAGTTGTCCTCTAGTCTTTGCAGTATAATCTCTTCCTCCAATGATACTGTTGGGATCATGGTTTCTTTGAACCTAGAGGTGTCGTTGAGGGACACATTCTTGTTCAACAGGCACAGTCTGATCAGTGTTTTTCTCCTCGTCACTAGAAAGATCAGGATCAGTGAATGTAGGTACAACTTCAACTGAATCCAGAACTTCTTTGACTTTCTCAGTTGTCTCAGTTGGAGGCAGTTCAGCAGGAGAAAAATCATGATGAAAGTCGCTAATATCATCAATGATAACGTTAGCGGATTCCATCATCACTTGGGTATTGAGATTAAATACTTGAAAACCACGACTATCAGATGCATAGCCCAAAAAGATACCTTCATTGCTTTTAGTATCAAATTTCCCTCTCTATTCTCGATCTTTTACGATGTAGCACTTACTTCTGAACACTCTAAGATAGTGTAAGTTGGGTTTTCTACCATACCACAACTCATATGGAGTGTTTAGGGTTTTAGACCGTAGATAGACACGGTTGATCAAGTAACATGTTGTGAAGACAGCTTCTCCCCAAAATCTTAGAGGTAAGTTTTTGTTATGGAGCATGACCCTGGCTATTTCCTGAATATTCCTATTCTTTCTTTCTGCAACTCCATTGGCTTGAGGAGTAAAGGTGGTGAGTATTGTTGAATAATCCCCAGTTTGTCACAGAATTCAACTACTTTGTTGTCCTTGAATTCGGTGCCACGGTCGCTTCTAATTTTCTTTAGTTTACGACCTTGTTCATTCTGGATCCTACTAACAATAATCTTAAATTCACCAAGGGTTTCATTCTTATGAGCTAGGAAAGCTACCCAAGTGAATCTGATGTAGTCATCTACCATAACTAAAGCATACTTCTTTCCTCCAACAGTAGATTGTTGAATTGGTCCGAAGAGATCCATATGAATTAAATCAAGTGGATCCTTAGTGAGAATATCTCAAGATGACTTATGGTAAACTTTCGTTTGTTTACCCTTTTGACAGGCACCACATACACCGTCAATCTTTGCATTGATTTTGGGAACGCCTCTAACAAGTTCTTTGTTGATGATCTTAGTTAAGAGACGATAATTGATGTGACCAAAACGCTCATGCCAAAGATGTGTAGATTCCACCTTAGTCAAATTACAACAATTGCTAAACTGAGTATCAAGGAGATAACAATTATTTTTACCACGAGTTCCTTGAAAAATTACTTTTCCAGTTTTGTCTACAATGTCACATCCATTTGCATTAAAGACAACTCTATGGCCTTAGTCACAAATTTGACTAATAGAAAGAATATTTGCAGTCATACCTTTGACGTATACTATATCATGGATTTCTGGAACATCGGGAAGATTGATCGTACCCTTCTTGCTAATGTAGCAACAACTCCCATCTCCGAAAATAACTGGTCCTCCTTCAAAGTCACTTGTGGAGACAAACCACGAAAAATCACCAGTCATATGTCGGCTACAACCACTGTCAAGAAATCATTGGAAGGGTGATGTTGATTTTAAGGCAAAAGCTCCCATACTAGCACTACTTTCCTGTTTAGGATTTCTTGTTAGTATTGTACACCTTTTTAGACAAGCAAAAAGTTGTTCAGCTTTCTTGTGGAGATTTCTCGTAACTTTTATACTTTTCTGAAAACGTGTACATGTATGTTGATTGTGATTGTGAGACTCACAAAACATACAAGGGCCAACATCAGTAATCTTATTTGAGAAGTTCTTCCTTCTATCAAGTTTCTCATAGTATAAACTTTGTTTAACACTTGACTGAATATGATCCTTTAGAGAGGTATCAAACGAGTTATTCATCATTACTGAAGAATTTTTGACAGACGTCAAATCCTTATGCTTTGCAATTATTGCAGCAAGATCACGGTTGATCTGGATTTGTTCATCCAACTTCATTGGAGAATAACAAGGGTTTTAGAACATTCCCTAAGATTGTGGTTTATTCCTGGTGAAGCGTTTATAGAGACTTTACTGTCCATCTAGTCAGATTACCACAAACACATACTTTTGAGGTCTTGAACGTGTTTGCCTGCTCTGATACCAATTAAAAATGCGGGGGTCTAACAACCTCACCCAATATTTCGATTAGCAATCTGTATGGACTAACTCCAATATACTTTCTAGAGAATCAACTAGACAGTCAGACTCAATCTAGATAAAAGTATATCAAAGAGTTAATATCTCAATCTCTCGATTTGATCTTTACTCAAGCAAATGGAAATCTACAAGTCTTTATCAAATACTAGAGATATAAACTTGGATGGTACCAAAGACCAATATCCAAGTGTCAATCAATTTAAATCAACAACCAAAGGTTGGATATTCTAATTGATTGATCCTAACGCATAATATATAACAAAATATAATGTGGAATAGAAATAACACAGACACCAGAAATTTTGTTAACGAGGAAACCGCAAATGCAGAAAAACCGCGCGACCTAGTCCAGATTGAACACCACACTGTATTAAGCCGTTACAGACACTAGCCTACTACAAATTAACTTAGGTCTGGATTGTAGTTGAAACCTAATCAATCTCACATTGATTCAAGGTACAGTTGCGCTCCCTACGTCTCTGATCCCAGCAGGATACTACGCACTTGATTCCCTTAGCTGATCTCACCCACAACTAAGAGTTGTTACGACCCAAAGTCGAAGACTTTAACAAACAAATCTGTATCACACAAAAAAGTATATGATAGTAGATAAATATGTCTCCCACAGATAAACCTATGAGTTTTGTTTCGTCTTTTGATAAATCAAGGTGAACATGAACTAATTGATAACCCAGACTTATATTCCTGAAGAACAGCCTAGTATTATCAATCACCTCACAACAATCTTAATCGTATGGAAGCGAAACAAGATATTGCGGAATCACAAACGATGAGACGAAGATTTGTGATTTCTTTTTATCTTGCCCTATCGGAGATATAATCTCAAGTCAATTATTCAATTGAACTCGTACGATAGAAAATGGCAAGATCAGATCGCTCAACTACAAGAGAAGTAGTTTCGTCTGGCTTCACAATCCCAATGAAGTCTTTCAGTCGTTAACCTACAGGGTCTCGAGAAGAAACCTAAGGTTAAAGGAGAATCGACTCTATAAAAACCAACTAGTATCACACAGGAGGTGTGGGGATTAGTTTTTCCAATTGCTAGATGTCTCCTTTATATAGTTTTCAAATCAGGGTTTGCAATCCAAGTTACCTTGGTGTTGATGGTGGTTTTTAGCTTAGGGTTAAAATTGTAAAAAACTTGCATCTGATGTGACGTCACTCTGTAAGGAAATGGATCCATGAGTGTTAACCTCTCCGCTGGCATACTTATTGAACCGTTCAATATATTTACATGAAATTTATCCAGACTGGCGCATGTAGCAACCATTCCATGTTCTGTAAATTTCGGCCCCTTGCCTATATTCACTTAATATAAGTTTCTTTGAATGCTTTCTATGCTATGTTCCCCGGCTGAACCCTTAGTGTTGATATGGCATGACAATCCGTGTTCACTCGCAGCAGAGTAGCACGAATTTCCAAATATCAAGGATAAGGTCTTTGCATAAGGTATTCAATCAGAAAGCATGATGCTCTCCGGCTATGAACTTAAAGAACTCTGTGTCAACACATAGAATTCAATCAATTACTTTTGCGCCTTGCGCAGTATACCAGACCTTGCTTGTCGAAAGTAAGCCTAGGAAAACTAGGTAATTAATCCGCCATGGATTAGTAGGTACAAAACCCTGCCCATAATCAGAAAACAGGGAGCCGTGGCAGCAAAGGGAGGTGTGGCCATGCCTTAGGCCAGCTGGCGCCACTTGCCATTGGCCATGCCCCATCCTAAACTGGCCCTATTTCCCTCGACCAATCAGGTCGCCTCAAACTCGCCACGCGCACATAAGTTATGGCTTGGCCCTTACTTGTCGGCCCCACTTCCCATTGACCAATCAGGTCGCTCTAAAGCCGCCACACTCACGCCAGAAGTGTAGCCACACCCATGCTTGGCCGGCCCCTCTCCTTCATACCGACCAATCAGGTCACTTTAAAATGCGCCACGAGCACTAGAGGTGTGGCCGCGCCTTATGTTTGGCCGACCCCTTTTCTTGACCAATCAAGTCGCTTTAAACTCTTCACCATACATTAAAGACCAAACGCACCCTGCCGCGCCACCATACTAATTGGCAAGCCAAACACACCCTGCCACAACAACGTACTAATTGGCTTTCCAAAAGCTGCACCAACATGCCGAACGTGCCATGTTGCGCCAATAAGTTGAGCAGCACGCCAACATGCCATAAATAGCGCCTACGTGCTAACCTACCTCATGTTCTGCGCCAACGCCATGATAAGCTCAAATTAGGGTTTTCTAGTCAGAAGCACGACCCTACATTAACCAAAAACCCTAATTTTCGCAACACAAATTATTCCACTTCGGCCCCACAACATGCCACGAGTCGTGTGGTTCCCAGGAAGCCCTAGGAATGGCGCCATATCATAGCCACCCACGACAATCCTTACTCATGTGTCTGTTTCCACACTACGGCCTTGCCATAGTTCCTTTGTCATAGCTATGGCACTGTTTGCACAAAAAAGTGTCGCGATGCCGCGGCCGCATGCCACACGCACCAATTAGGGTTTCGACATGCCAAACCCTAATTTAGGCAAAGTTGCTACACCAACCAAGCCAAGTAACATTTCCCAAAGCGTTGGGATTGATGTGGCAACAGGGCCAATGTTGCCACGCCACATGTGGGTCCAACACCGAGGTGCCAAAGTCTAGCGTCCATGGATATGACAGACGCTACTTCATGCCACTGGCATGTGCTAACTATGCCAGCCACGCCGCCATGCCACAGTCATGCCGCACGTGCTAAATAGAGTTGCAATGCGCCAAACCCTAATTTGGCTAAAAGTTGCCATGCCAACTGAATCCAGTGACTCTCCTAAGGCCTCAAGATTAACTTAGAAACATGACCAATGTCGCCAGAAGCCATATTTGGGTTTAACACCAATATTCCAAAACAGATGCCATGGCTACGCCACTGGCATGCCGCTATGCCATGGCTCCACCAGGCGCCACTATGCCAATGGTGCCACTTCGCTACATAACAAGATGCGGCCATAATCAATGGCCATCCTTCCTCATGAGATGCAATCTCAGCCATCCAAGTTCGCCACCGAACTGAAAGAATTGTGGCAAGTTTCAGGCGACCAGCTTCCTAAATCTAGTGGTCATGGCTACGCCAGGCACCACTTGCATCACCGTTCCACTGGCATGCACGAGACATGCCAGCCATGCCACATTGCCACTGGCGTACACCAAAACACCACCGCGCCATTATCAGGCGCCAACACAAGGTAGCCATAATCAACGGCTACCCTCCTTCATGAGATGCAATCTCAGCCATCGAAGTTCACCACTGAACTGACAAACCTGTGGCAAGTTTTAGGCGACCATCCAAAACGATCCTAATAGCATTGCATGCTATTTTCCTGCGGTAAGTCCCTTGACTTTGACTTTCCACACGTAGCAAAGTGCTACATGTTTTCCACGAAAACACTCGAGACATCAAACATGTCACAAACTGGGGGATACTCATCAGGGTATTGGTCTAGCGGTTTACAGCGTGCGGCGTGCAATACGCCCATTACAAGAAAGTGTCATGAAAAAGGGCGGTTATTAATGGCAAGAAGTAATGGTGTAAACGTTTCCTTCATCATGGAAGCATAAATTCTAACGTTACACGTTACTCCACTCTTCCACCACTCAATCGTTTCCACTTCCTACGAGATCAGGGTACGTTTTATTACGACTTGTATAAATAGGTTTCACCTACTTCCACCAGACAACAAGTTTTGGTCGGCAACAACACAGTATCTAGAAATCACCTGGTAGCTTTCCATGCTGCTAGCCAATTCTAATTTCAGATACAAGTCATAAACAACCACACCTTCAGAATCAACTATTCTGGTCTCAACACTCTCTTCGCTTCCCTCCCTAAGACCAACCCTTCTCCTTCACTTTGTGACCGAAGCAAGCCTGGAACGGCCATTTCTTGGTTTAGGCCAGGATTGTACAGATTGATCTCTCGAATCAAAAGTACTCCCGTGCACTGCATTGTTTAGGGTTTAGATTCGTTTCTCATCCACACACCCGAAATTACCAAAATCAGCAGACACAGTTTTCACCCACAAATAATTGGTAACAAAGCATTCAATATTCACCGTTAGATGAAAAACCTGATTCAACCAAGCTAATATCTTTCAACCGTTAGATCGAAACTTAACTTGTCACACACAAATGAAATGTATTCACTTAGGTTTGAATAACCGTACCTAAACATGTACACTTAGTTAGTTCACAAATAGTTAACCAATGGTTAGCCATATGAGCACTTTCGTATTAACCGTATTCGTCTTTCTCATAACTAGTTCAAATGACTCATAAGAACTAGTTGAAGAGTTGTTCAATTGCTTAGGTCTTTATTCATAGACACAATTGAAATAAAATCGGTTTGATCCATTTGAATCAATTCATGAACAATATACCCACGGTTTGCAAAGATTGCATTCCTTATAATTTATTTTTTTAAGTTCATGAACTACCGATTTGAGAAATAACCAGCTTGGGTATGCGTACAGGTATGCGTACCTTAGCTACCGGATTTGAGTTTACAAACTCAGCAGAAATTTTCGGTTTGAAAACTTTTGTGGGTACGCGTACGGGTATGCGTAACTAAGGTGACTGGTTTACTAGTTTGCAAACTACAAACTCAGCAGAAGTTTTCGGTTGGAAAACTTCCGCTGGTACGCGTACGGGTACGCGTACCTAACCTGTCTCCTTCACCAATACCATATGCACACACTTGGTTTCTGGCACATGGATTTATACACTAATGTGCGAACACACTATATATGCTTATATCCATAGTTGGTAATCTCAACTCTACATTTCAATCATTGAAACATTCTTCTATAATGTTATAACAATCGTTGTTCACGACTATCGTCATCAAAGCTATTTTCAAGATTGAAATGTCATCATGACTTTCGTCACGGGTAAAGATGAAAGTGATTAAAGCAAAAGCTTACCAACACATATTTCGAGAAAAAGATAGGCGAGTAAACTCGGCTGAAATAACAAATGTGTATGTATGAAAACTATCATACTTATACGACTATTGTCTCAAGAGTAGGAGATAGTGTAGACTTTTGAGTGATAGATAAGTTCAAGTCTTTACGTACCTTTTTAGTCGGATGAAGTTCCACTGGTTCCTCGAGTAGTTCTTCGTCTTCGTAAGATGATCGCCATGGAGTCTGGAGATCAACTACACTTAACTATCCTAGACCGAGACTTAGTCATAAGTAAACTAGAAATCGAGACATATAGTTTTGATCACTAGTATTGACAAACATGCTTGAGATAGCAACGCATGCGAGTTAGACCAAGCAATGCTCTAACATAAAGCATATACTCTAGAAAATGATTATTAGTTAGTGTGCTAAACTAATAACAGAAATTTTCCAAGAGAGATTTCGAAAATATTGTTTGATATTAATTGGAAATAGGACCGAAATTATGTAAGTTATTACATATCTTGAGAATATTTTCAGTTTTGGAATTTCCTTGTTGTCTTTGTTTCCGGTGGAGACATCTATCATGAGAGAAAAGTACCCTAATTAGGCGAAATCTTTTAAGACCGCTCGTTTAAAAGCTTCTAAGTGACTAAGAAGCTCTACGAGTACCGTTGGTGGGAAACTAGATAATTGCATTGTTATTTTAGTTTTCAATTATTGATTTGATTGACTAACGGTTGTTGAAACTTTGATTGCACCTAGTTTGATTATTCTTGAGAGCCTTCTTTCCTGATATAAAGGTCACTCAAACTAGATCAAAGTATCGACGGGATATTTAGAACTGTTGTTCGATCTAAAGATATCTTGTGACAATCCATTGTTAACAGACTCCGTTCTGTACGTGATGATCACAAGAGGATTCAAGTTTATGTGTGCATGTACTTTAAAGATAATCGGATATTTGAAGACGAAGAATATTTATCTAATTATTTTTCGTATCTTGTGGATTTTGTGCACACATCTTGATCGACTGGGATCCAACTAGATCTTGTTTACCTTTTATAGACTTATTGTGATTATCTCGTTAATAAGATCGGCATCACTTTATGGTTTCTCTTTGACTTCTATATTGTATGATTGAAAATCCGGAAATTGACTATTTCGGTAATTAAGATTCAGATTGATTTAACCAGACAAAGAAGTTTATTAGATTATACATAAGAGCCTTTGTTGATGACTCAATATATCTTTTACCAAAGATTGAATAGAGTGGTTACCAAACAGATTTATTCCTTTATCGTTTAGAATACGATCAAAAGGAGTAAAGCAACTTGAGATAGTGATTTCTGTCTTGAGATTCACGTGCATGACCAAAAGGTCGAAGACGCAGGGATACTGAAGGCTATCCTAAAGTTTTAAAGCATGGGATGGCTCAATCAGCACTTAGACCTCCCTGACTTGACTAGTATACTTTCAGGCAGCCCCGCTTTGAGGGAGAGGCCGAAATTAGGATAGCCTTCAGGGACATGATTTGGCTAGGACGTCCGTGTTAGAGCACCAGCATGTACTCCTTTGAGATAGCATTTGGTCTTAGGATTGGTACTGACCAAGTTTTACTTGGTCTCAACTATACAAAGTTAGCTTTTGGTATTTGTATAGCGGCTTAATTCTGAGAGTATTTAAAACTGGACTAGGTCCCGGGGGTTTTCTGCATTTGCGGTTTTCTCGTTAACAAAATCTTATTTTTGTTATTTACTTTACTTCCGCATTATAATTGTTTTATAATAATAAAGTAAATACATTTGTACGTTAATCCAAAACACTTGATAAGTGATCTTATAGTCAACCAGTTTTATACCGTAACTATTATCAAGTGTATATCTTGTTATCGTGTTCTCTCGACTATTGTCCATAGACGATCACACTTGGTATCGGACTTATAGGTTGAACTTAAAAGATTGTGGTGTATTTGGGTACCCTCGTCTTTTCATATGTTTTATTTCTCCAGCAAGTAAAACATACTCATGGAAGATATATTAGCAAAGTACACTTGATGCTAGTTGGTATTGAGTTGTCATTCATGAGGGATTTCGGTATAACAGTTGGATATTAGTTGGAATTAGACAAAACTGAATATTGGTGCTTATTGCGTATCTTGAGAATATTTTCGATTATGGAAATTCGTTAGTGTCCAATCAACCTTGGTCTATAAATAGTGAAGTTTGTTCTTTTTACAAACTTATCCTGACGTAGGTACTTTATTTTGCAGTCGTTGCGGTAGCCGACTAATAGTATTACTTGTAATACTATCTTGCAGAGGAGAGTAAGCTAATTAGGTGAAATCTCTTACTTAAGCTAGTTTAAAATTTTCAGTGGGATCAAGTAGCGTTTAGATAGTACCGTTGGTGGGAAACTAGAATTTTGCATTGTTATTAAGTTTCTGATTATTGATTTCATTGACTAACGGTGGTTAGATCTTGATTGCACCTAGTTTAATTATCATTGAGAGCCTTCTCTTTTAACATAAGGTCACTCAGACTAGATAAATGTTTGAGGATAATTCAAATCAATTTCTAAATCTGACAATAAACTTGTGATCATCAATTGTTAACGAACTTCATTTTGTGCGTGACCGATTATAGGTGGAATCAAGTTTATTTGTGCAGTTACATTGAAGACATTGAAGATTTGAAGACAAGAAGATTTATTATTGGTTTCTTATCTTTGTGATTTACTTCCTGGACATACTTGATCGGTTGGGACCCGACTTAGCATTGTTTATCTTTTGATAGAGATCTTATTGGTTCGTATTAGATCGACAAACTATCATTTGGTGGTATTCTTCAGTATCTGAATTTGAAAGTTTGTAGACCTAGATTTAGTTATCTTGATAATCTAGATCTTGGTTGATCTAGACAAACAAATGAGTTTATTAGGTTAAATGGAAGATCCTTTGTTTGACTTAACATAAATCTCTTATTCACTTCTTGAGATTGAGAGAGCAGTTACCAAATACAGTTTAGTCATTTATTATTTCGGAATACGATTCAAAGGAGTTGAGTGCAAAAATTCATCATGACGGGTGAAGCAACTTAATATAGTGGATTCTATCTTAGGATTCACATGCGTCAGCCAAATTGGTTGTAGGCACAGGGATACTGAGGAAAATAGGTAACTATGGTTAGATTACTTGGTTTCAACTATACAAAGTTGGTAGTGGTCTTTGTATAGTGGCTTAATTATGAGAGTATTCAAACTGGATTAGGTCCCGGGGTTTTTCACCATGTATTTAAAAATGGTCATGGAAGAACCTAAATATAATGCAGTTAACGTACCATCAAGATTTGATGGTTTCAATTTTTTCGTAGTGGAAGACACGAATGAAGAATGTAAAATTCTCTCTCCAAAGTACCCTTGGAATATGGATTGACGTCATATGTATCTTAAGTTTATTGGTTAGACTCTTGACAGTCATGGTATCAACTAGGTTTTCTTACTGATCTATGTCAGTAAGATAGTGTGTATACCTATGTGACATTTGTTGTATGAAAAATTGTTGTGTGTAAGTCAAACAAAACATGTTAATAGTATATCATGACTATTTCCTTTTTAGGGTTCCAATGTTCCATGTTTAAGTTTCAAAATTGTATTTAGGCTTCCATTGATGAAACATGGAGAATTCGGGTAGTTTTTTTATTTTGAAATTTAGGTGAAAACTTGATAATCACATACTCGCTTGGAAGTAATATTTTGGTAATTGTACTATGTATTAATTGTAGTGCGTTATGGCTATGATGGAAAATGAGATTTTGTCTAGGAAGGGTGATGCAGACACAGTAGTCATGAGAAGTTAGAAGATGACAAGAGGTTGAAATTTGAAACAAGTTGGGCTCAAGTGAAAAATTATTATAACATAGTGGTGGACAGTAATCGTAAGCCTTGAATATGTTACAAAATTGTGGGTTTTCTTTGGTGTTTGATTTTGATTTCTCTTGCTCCGACTGTAAATTAGCCGAAGGTCTTATGAAGAGATGATGGAAGAAGACTAAGACATTTCACTTCTCGGAGTTCGAGTTAGGAATAACACCATTATATTTTATAAGATTGTTGGGTATTCCAATAGGTGGTGGTCGTATGATGACAAATATACCACCTGGGTTGAAGAGAGAGATTTCATGGGATATGGCAATACATATTTTTCCGGTGCGAAGGAAAACCAGGATGCAAGAGCAGCAACTACAGAGAAAGCGAAGCTAGCTAGAAGGTCGTCCACATGCAAAAGTTGGTGCATGGGAATCGCAAGCGAGCTCCATTCCAGTATGCTTTCTTGCCCACTACATTACAAGTAGAGAAATTATGAACAACGAGAGTGTATGGTAAGAATTGGCTAGAATATTTTTATTGTGGTGTATTGGTGGATCTTTGATACGAAACACTATAACAAGAGTAAATAAGGGATGGTTAGTATTATTGGAAAATTTGCATAATCTCGGGCAATATGATTAGGGTTGTGCTGCATTAAGAAATTTGCATGATTGCCTTGACAAATGGAGTTCTACCAAGCGTTCCAAAATGGATGGGATGTGGATGATTATAGAGTATTGGTACTACTTTTATTTTCGTAATTGTCAACCCCTTTTGAGACTAGATACAACTATCAATAAATAGTGCCTCTATCCTACAATTTTATTATTTAGGAAGGAAAATAGAGTGGGGAGAAGTGAAGTTGATAACTGCAAGCACTCACTTGGAACAACTTGACATGAGGACCAAATTAATTGGTGATATGTAAACCATGGAGAGATGATCACTATAATATTGAAGAGGTAATGGTGGCAGAGGTGATGTTGAAGAATAAAGTTATATTCTACGATTGCAGGGGTGAGTATGTACCTTGGTGAGAGATGTGTGTGACAGATTGCCGGTAAAATAACTATGCCATGTGATCCCCCAGTGTTACAATCGGTTGATCCGTGTATTGTGGAACCCATATTCCATTACTGGTTGGTGGATCAGGATGAGTACGATAAATGTGGAAACAACAGAGTATTGGATCTTTACTACCTGATAAAGAAATGCACATACAGAACCATGATATGACAGGTTTGCGTAGAAGTGTCGGCCGATGCAAACCCAGGTGTCCACCTCCGGACATGATGTTTCAGTCATATGACGTTGATCCCGATGATGAACCGTTGAAACAACTACCACAAGTACATTAATGGGGAACTACTTTGGTCGTGCCTAGGCCTACATCTTATCCCTATACTTTTGATCATATTACTGCTGGACGGTTATTTTTTAACTCAATCTTGAAATAGAATTATAAGTACTATTATTTGATTATAATATATTGGTAGTTGATTAATTGTGTTTTTTTATTCCCTTTTAAGAATGAGTTGTTGAACTTATGTTTCGGACAACACATGTTTATCAATGAATCAAAAAAAGTTATTCGGACCGTTCTAGAAAGCATTATTTTCATAGGAGCTCTTCTTCTTATTCTTCTATCTTTAGACCGCTCACAGTAGGGTTTTACCTCAGGTGGGACACTTAATAGTCATTACTCAACACAATTCCACGAAGACACACACTCCGCAACACATTTGGAAACAAGGAGGTGCTGCAATGGTTCCATCAGGGGATCCCCAATCTACAAGTACTACTATGCATAATCGTGAAGAATGTTACGTGCATGTTCAACAAGTGGAAATCCCTTATGCGAGTGTATATCAAGGAAATGCAGACGCTGGTTTAGATAATCAGTTAGAAGATTCAATGTGCAGGGGTGTAGATAATACCCGAAAATACTCGGCCTGCCTGTATCCGCCCGATCCCGCCTGTACCTGAAGTAGCCCAAAGCCTGTTATGGCCCGTCATGGACCACCCGGCCTGGCCTGGATTAATTTATTGGGCAGTCTCGGGCTTTGCGATTAATTATGATGCCCGGCCTGAAAACCTTCTATGTGCCATTAATCATTTAATATCCTCTTAAAAAGACTTAAAAGTTACAATTTTATAATTGTCAATTTTGTGTCAAGAAAAATAAAATATATAATTGTTATTTTACTTATAATTAACCTTTTCAAAACATTAATGGTAATATATTTTCTTATTAGAAAGTTTATTGTACTCTAATTAATTATTTATTATAGGCTAAAATTAAAAATTTGTCAGTGTAATTTAAATATAAAATAATACTATCACTTACGATATGCGATGTTGGAAAGGAAAGGATATTGTATTTAATACCGTTCATTTGAAAATTTAAACTTAAAAAAAAAAATTCAAAATAGTGGCCTGTCCGGCCCGATCTGGCTTGCCCGTATAAAAAGCGGTCTTTGGGTAGCAAATTATCTACTTGTGCCCGAACTGTCCGGCCTGAATTTGTTTATCACAAATATTAAACCTGACCTGCCCGACCTGTCTTAGTTTTTGGGTCGGGCGGCCCGGCCTGCCCGAATTTACACCCCTATTAATGTGTGTAAATCTTAATATTAGGTCTTTCAAGACCATTTCACGACACTTTTGATCGTATTTTGGAAACCCCACCGTAATTTTGAGCTTTGAATGTGAAAAATTATTTTGATGAAATTAATATGTTTAAAATATTTTTTTAATATATGTAATTAATGCCTATCTGTCATGATATTGGCAAGACGGTTATGGATATGTTTGTATAAGTATAATCATATCATGCAACTTTTGATTCTTATCTTATCTCGTGTCGGAGGAGGAGATTGCACTGCGATTATCTTTAAACCGATTATCTTTAAACCCAATAATATTTAAACTAGCCGGAAAAAACGACATATACACGATTCTTTACCGTCAGACATAAATTTCACCTCATAAATTATTAAAAAATTCGAATTGGCAAAATGATTTTAACAATGAATAATTGTTCTGCTAGATGGAAGATTAAATTGATTGAGCCTTGTACTAGAGAGTTGTCCTTGCACAGTTGCACTATATTTGCTTGTCACCCACCTTTGTAATGAAAATTTGATGAATATATATTGTTTTCGTGTAGATTGATATTCTAAACCTAACTTAACGTTAATAATTAAAATAAATAAAGGTTAATTAGAGAGTCCATCTATGTGCACCCCCACTAAACCAGGGGTGCACATTCCTCCCCTCACCATTGGCTTATATCTTAACCATAGTTTATAAATTTTTATTTTATAACAAGGCATATAATATGACATGGGGAATTGGATTACATCTCTTTTTCCTTTTACCTTTAATTCATACGTCACTCTCTCACTCTTTCTTTTGAATTTTTTTTTCATGGGAACCCATGACAACAGTAAACTCCAATCTCTTCCGCAGCGTCGGCTGATGTCATGGAAGTATGGAACAATCGAACTCGTTCAATCCTTCTACCCGTTGAAACTTGATAGCGTGGTCTACTGTTCCGTTCAGGAATTTAAAATGATAAATCATGGTGAATATCAATAATAATCAATCTGATTAAACTATGTTTTGAAAAAGAGAAAATGGATACTAACTAACGATAAATTCAAAGATGATTTCGTAATCCAATTCAAGCATAATCAAGGGAACTAATAAATTAATAAGTTTCAGAAAACCCCAATATTAAGTTTCATGAGAATCTTATCTAGCCGTGTTAAATCGTGAATAATCATTGAAATTTAAGTAGAGAAACTTATTTGGTGTTTGCATAATTATTGTTGCAGACTCATGCCCATCCTCTTCAACAAGCAACGCAAAGAAACAGATACTAGTAATCCACTCATGATATAATAAATATCTTAGCTAAACGATCCAAGAAGATCGACATCAAATCTTTAATCCGTCCACTGTAATACAGATATATTAAGACGAAGAGAAGAGCAATTTCATATATAGGAAGACGAGAAGGAGTGAAGAGTAATAATAAAACAAATTCAAAGAAAAGAGAGATGAAACTTTAATAATTATTTACATCTGTTTCCGATATTATTTGTTTCTCCGGTTTTCCATGTCGTGTGTTGTACGAATTTTAAATACAAAAAATAAAATATAAACTATGGTTACAAACAGGCCAATGGTGAAGGGAGGAACGTGCACTCCTGATTTAGTGGGGGTGCACATAGATGGACTCCTAATTAGCCTAGCGTTTTTAGGGGCCACTCAAAAAGAATTAGGGACCATTTTTTTATTCCCATCCATTGAAGAAGGTTAAGGGATGTCTTAAAAATAAAAAATTGTCTATATTGTCTTTCACCTTTATACTAAATCTAAACTTATATCCTTTATTTCATAATCATATCATTCCACTTCTTCTTCTCTTTTCCACCCATTGAATTTTTTTTCCATCATTTTAATTTTGATTGAAAACAAAGATCATCGATCAAACAAATGTTATGATTGATTGTTTAAAATTAAAACCCAAAATTCATTAACCTTAAAGTTGAAACTTAGAACATAAAAAAAAAGGAGTTCAACAAACAAAACGAATAGATGATAGTAGTTGTGATTCAAAATTAGGATTTGATTACTTGAAATCAAAAATTTGATCCGAAAATTTTCTTGGATTTACAGTAGCAGAAACATAATCGGTAGATAACTATCTATTTTACCTACCGATTATGGTTGATGTTCTTGGATTTACACTAGCAGAAACATAATCGGTAGATAATAATCTACTTTACCTACCGATTATGATTGATGTTCTTCGTTTCTTAAGAACATCAACCATAATCGGTAGGTAAATTGATCGATATCTACCGATTATTCATGATTCTAAAAATTAAATTTCTCTGTACAAAAAGTTACGCACAATCGATAGATAATGAACACCATTAACTACCGATTGTGAAAGTAGAAACTTTTGAAACTTTTGTTAAGTTTTGAAAATTTGAATTTGAGGCCATGAACACAATCGGCAGATAATAAGCATCACTTATTAACACAATTCACTTCCGATTATGGTAGTACTAAAATTCGAAAATTTAGTATATTCGGAGGTTAAAGTAACACACTTTACTACCGATTATGGTAGTACCAAAGTTCGAAAATTTTAGGATTTTGGCAAAATCATATTTTGGGGCCAATATACATTCGGAAGTCAAATTTACTACCGATTATGGTAGTACTAATATTCGAAAATTGAATATATTCGGAGGTTAAAGTAACACACTTTACTACCGATTATGGTAGTACCAAAATTCGAAAATTTTAAGATTTTGCAAAATCACATTTTGGGGCCAATATACATTCGGAAATCAAATTTACTACCGATTATGGTAGTGCTAAAAGTTCGAAAATTGAGTATATTCGGAGGTTATAGTAACACACTTTACTACCGATTATGGTAGTACCAAAGTTCGAAAATTTTAGGATTTTGGCAAAATCTCATTTTGGGGCCAATATACGTTCGGAAGTTAAATTTACTACCGATTATGGTAGTGCTAAAATTCGAAAATTTAGTATATTCGGAGGTTAAAGTAACACACTTTACTACCGATTATGGTAGTACCAAAGTTCGAAAATTTTAGGATTTTGGCAAAATCTCATTTTGGGGACAATATACATTCGGAAGCTAAATTTACTACTGATTATGGTAGTACTAAGATTCAAAAAATGAATATATTCGGAGGATAAAGTAACACAATTTACTACCGATTATGGTTGTACCAAAGTTCGAAAATTTAAGGATTTTGGCAAAATATCATTTTGGGGCAAATATACATTCGGAAGTTAAAGTAACACACTTTACTACCGATTATGGTTGTACCAAAGTCGAAAATTAAAGGATTTTGGAAAAATCTCATTTTGGGACCAATATACATTCGGAAGTTAAAGTAACACACTTTACTACCGATTATGGTTGTACCAAAGTTCGAAAAAGCAAAAAAAAAAAAAATCCCTCAAAATTTTTTTATCACCCGAATCCTGCTCAAACTACCGAATATCGAAGGGTAATTTTGTCATTACGAAATATGGGAGATAAGGGGTGAACACAATTTAGAATTGAGTGATCTTTTTTGTTCTATTGTTGGCCCCTAATTCCTTTTGAATGGCTCCTAAAAACGCTAGACTAATTAGACCTGCAGACTAGGGGATCTAAAAAGATATTCCATCATCTATACGATGCTTATGCCCAAATTAAGGCCAACTAATTAATGTTGTACCGCTTACTCATTCTGTGGTGTCCCAAACTTTAATTTTCAACAATATTTTTTGCTGCCCCCCTTTTGCTTTATAAAACACCATTTAGACTTTAATACCTTTTCACTAGTACTTTGAATGTGAAACATTATTTTGGCAAGACGACTATGGATACATTTGTATAAGTATAATCATGTCATACAACTTTTGATTTTTTGACATTATCTTATCTGGTGTCGGAGGAGAAAATTGCATTAATATTATCTTTAAACCTAACAATATTTAAAAGGGAAAAAACGACATGTGCACGATTCTTTACCGTCAGACATAAATCTCACCTCAGAAATTATTAAAAAAACTGCACGAGCTCAAGTTCATATTAAAAAAAACTTCACGGGCCCAAGTTCATATTTTTAAAAAACGCACAGACTCAAGTTTTAAGAAAATGCACGGGCTCAAGTTTAGTTCATTAGTTATCCTAAATCTAAAAAACCGCATGGGATCAAGTTCAAAAAAATCAATAATTGCATGGGCTCAAGTTCATATTAATGAAAAAAAATACCGATACCTTAAATTCCACAAATACAAAAAAAATAAAATCTTTAATAAAAATTAATTATCTAGGCTCGTGAACGCACGGGCGCAACAACTAAATTAGCCGGAAAACGACATGTACCCAATTCTTTACCGTCAGACATAAGTTTGTCAGTATCATTGTAGTACAGTGATAAAGTCACTGGGTGATGATACCAGTGACCTGAGCTCGCCAGCACCAAATTCTTTACCGATAAAAAAAGGTCGGGCATAAGTCTCACGCTCCTAGTTAGTAATTCTCCGAATCATTCTCAAATGATTCACGAACGTATCCGAACTAACCGAATCCGAATGATACTTCCAAACTATTTGAACTCCGAAGTCCGAACCTAGTTCGTGGATTATATGGACTTCATGAATGATTCGCGGATGTATCCGAACTGACCGAATCCGAATGATATTTCCGAATTAGAACTCCCATAGGTAACTCTCTGACCAGAGTTTTGTTGATTGGTTTTTGTTTGATTTTGTATATACTTTATATTTAAATAAAATACAATTATTCAGTTAAAATTTTCTATTGGTAGTTGTTTAACCAGTGTTTTATGTGTTGATTTTTGTTTAAAAATCTATAAACTCGTTTTATAATACATTTATGCGATTAAATTGTTTACTACTTGTTAAATAATCACGCTAAAATATTTTTTTCCATCTTATAAATCGTATACAAATAAAATTAGTCTCATAATAAGGTCATAATACTTATCAATTTATCATATATGTAAGCCGAATTTTAAGTACCGAACTCACATTCACAAGACGAATATGCACGTACGTATGTCGTTCCGAAGTACTGTCCGAACAACGAACCGTTGACCGAATTTTTGACTGAATTTGACCTATCCGAATCCGTATAATCCCGTACGCATGTCGTCCCGAACTACTAGCCGTTTCCAGAATTGCTAACCAGGCTCACGCTCGGATAGATTTCTATTTCCACATGACAACTTTGATTGGTTAGTTTCAAAAGTTTCGGATCGCTAAGGTATACAAAAAATAGTCATACGGATCGGTGACATGTACACAATTGCTAACCGTCAGATATAAATCTCAACTTAAAAACTCGGATGGAAGAATATCATTTCCGTGAACCATTTTGATTGGTTAATACAAAAACCCACGGATCGCCAAAGTGTATCATCTTATAACCCTTCGATTACAATCTAAAGAGAATAAATCATACGGATCGCTGACGTGTTTCATTTCAAAACTTCAGTATAAATAACGAAAAATTCACAACTTCAAATCAATCTCAAAAAACTCTCTAGACCCTTGGTTTATTTTTCAGTGTTCAGAAGCTTTTCTCTGTTAAACAATGGAAGGAGGAAAGGTTGGAAAGGGAGGAAGGAAAGGTGGTGATAGAAAGAAAGCAGTAACAAAATCAGTCAAAGCTGGATTACAATTCCCAGTTGGTAGAATCACTCGTTTCTTGAAGAAAGGTCGTTATGCTCAACGTGTTGGTTCCGGTGCTCCTGTTTATCTCGCCGCCGTTCTTGAATATCTAGCTGCCGAGGTAAAAATCAAAATACAATCCCCTCTGGTTTTTGAATTTATAACTTCTGATTGAAGTCCTTGATTTGAGATCTGGGTTTTGCTTATTATCTGATTCTCGATCTGGGTTTTTGTTTAATTTGATTTTGATTGTGTTTTTTTTTAGGTTTTGGAATTGGCTGGAAATGCTGCTAGGGATAACAAGAAATCAAGGATTATACCAAGGCATGTACTTTTAGCAGTAAGGAACGACGAAGAATTAGGAAAGTTACTCGCCGGTGTTACTATTGCTAGCGGTGGAGTTCTCCCAAATATCAACTCTGTTTTGTTACCAAAGAAGGGTCTTGAGAAGGAATCTACACCTAAATCTCCTGCTGGAAAATCTCCAAGGAAAGCTGCTGCCTAAATGATAAATCTAGTTTGCTTTTAACTTGGTCGAGTACAGTCTATTTATGTAATGAAATCTAGGGACTCAGGGATCATTTTTACTGTTTGAATGATCTGCTTTTTGGTGGTTAGTTTTTATGATTTGAAATCAGTTTCGGGTTTCAGTGTTCATAGCGTTTACTAGAATATAGCTAATCAATGGAAATCGCCCTTTTAATCTCTATTTCTCTCGCCTTGTCTATTGTGGATGATTGTTTGTTTGAATGATCCTCTTTTGCACCCCAATAATTATGTAATTTTTGTCAAAAAAAAATATTATGACATATCTCAATTTGGAAGCTACGTGAGGGATGTGTGTAAAACTGGATCCTGATTAACTGCTATTGCGAAAATGGGTCTGTTCGGCTGGAGTTGGAGAGATGTTAAAGGATTGCCTCCAAGAAAACATTGATTTTGCATTCGAAGTGTTTGGTAAAATGGCTCACAGTGATCAGTTCAGTGGCCTCTTTTGTAATAGGGTGTTGTTGGAAGCTGAAAAACTTAACGAAATGGAAGACAAGGGTTGTTTATCAAATGACGGCCTCTTTTATATCATAGGAGGCAGGCAACGCATTACATTTTCTTAGCAAGAGGCGTTAAAATGAACATGTACCAAGTGATATTGTCTTTTTCCTCTTTATTGAACACTGATGGCTAGGATGTGCCAGATGAGGAAGACAAGAATCCCAAATTGCTTTGACGCATAGTTAAATGTAGGAAGCTATTATTGGGGCGTCACATTCAATAGAGGGGCTTCATTTTGATATTTAGTGACCAAAAATCTGATTATGTGGTACTTTTGATTCAATAGCAATTGTCCAAATTACCCTTCAATTAAAATGAATTCATTTCATCGAACAAACCCATGGTATATGTAAGGTAATAATCGAGCATACCTATCTTTGTTTACTTGTTTTTGTGCTTAAAATATGTTAGATTGAATGAAATCGAAGTAAAATTAGGATTTTAGTTACTTTTTGCTAGTGTTACGTCTGGGTACGTTACTAGATTTTTCAACCGTAATTTAGTTTTTGAAGAACTTACGTCTAGGTTTAGTTCAATTCAACCGTAAACTTTGATTTGCATGTTGTATTACGTCTAGGTTTAGTTGAATTCCAACCGTAATTTTCAATTTTACGTCTAGGTTTTGTTTACTGAATTTTCCTTTCGTCAACCTAGCCGTAAATTTCAATTTTACGTCCAGGTTCCTTTTAATTCCAACCGTAGAACTTGATTTTACGTTCAGGTTTGGGTTGATTCCAACCGTAGAAATTGATTTTACGTCCAGGTTTGGATTGATTCCAACCGTAGAAATTAATTATTATTTAATAAAATTGATTTAAATCAAAATTAATTAAATGATTGTTCGGTTATTACAAAATTATTTGAGATAAGGAGTTTTTGATATTATTTCTGGGTGACCCGTGTTTATCCTATTAAGTGACGCCCCTCTAATGAAATGTGACGCCCCAATAATAACCTTGTAAATGTAACCTAGGGGTTGCCTCTTCAGTATTTATGAAGAGGTAAAGAACTCTCTACTGTTGTACTACCACTTGAAAGGTGTCGCGGGTTTTTATGTGCCAAGTAGGTTTATGAACAACCGTACCAAGTAGGTTATTATGCTGAGTATATTACCCAGTTTGCTGATTTTTGTTCTTATCCTTATTACAGAATAATGAATCCAATCTAGTAGAACCTTAAAAGAACGTTGGTGATAAGTTGGAGTAACCAATGGCATTTAGCAGCGGTACACAGTCGGTCGGGTGGTTAATTCTAAATTTATCCGCGTTGATCATGGTATATAAATAGCAGAATCACCCAACATTATTCGAGTGTGATCATATTCGCAACTTATAAATTAAGCAAATTTTGATGTTCAAACTCCTGTAAATCCCAACGCATTGTTGGGAAAATTGGCACCCTAACGCAGCGGGATCACAGGATCACAAAGAGCCAGTTGGTGATTTGGACCAAATATGGGAGAAATAATAAGAAAGACAGAAGATAAAGAAGCACACAACCACAACTCAAGATATACGTGGTTCACCTTTACAGACTACATCCACGACCAACACCACCAGAAAACTTGCATTAAATCAAAGACCATTACATGCTCTTTCCGCAACCCAAGACCAGACCCAAGAGTTAACAAGACATACCCGAAAACACCATTGAAGAAACCATAGAAACCAACTCTCTAACCATTCTTCAAACCAGCCTCATGTCTTCTCTTCTACACCGTCTTCATAGACGCTACTAACAGAGGAGAAACATGGAAACACTAGAAATTTCGTTTAGGTCAAAGCCCTAAACCCTAAACACTAGAACACCAAAATCCTCTCTCTACAAATTTTTCTCTCACACCGATATTGACCTTCATGGTAGCACACGATCCTCCCTACCAAAGAGACCAAAATCCTAAACACAAGGATCTACCACTCTTCTAGGTTGGATTTACCACAAACCTACAATTCTAGTCCTATATATATATAGAACACAAACTTGGCCACCAAATATTAGTATCCTAATAGGAACTAACCTCTTCCCTAAAATATTTCTTACTCCAATTAGGAAATCCACCCAATGTGGAATTGGGCCTAAGAAGAAAACCCATCGTTTCCTAACACGCATAACATAATATTACAATATATCAAGTAACTTCGAGTCTTGAGCTCCAAAGTTTACTCATAAATCCCCCAAGTTCGGAAGCTATCAACCAAGTAATATAAATAAAGAACAAATCCCCTCGGATAGTTGCTTACTTGGTGCTGTTGATGCTGTGGTGTTATCTCTGACCCTGAGCTAAGCGGCTATTTCTCGCTTTGAGCCTCTGAATTGCATAATGTTTTTGTAGAACTTTCAACTTTTCTAGTAGTTCCTCGAACGTTGGTCGGCATTTCGGGTCTCTAATTATCAAGAATTATGAGACACGAGAAACCTGAATCGACTAAAAATTATAACCGGGTATGCTGCAAGACAAAGTACCTTTTCCAGCAACTTTCAATTAGAGACGCCCAATGCGGGTCTGTACCTTCTAGAATCTCAAGTCGTTGGTCCATGTATCCCACAGTTCCAATCACCTGCGAAGTTAAGACTGACCGAAACTGTAACTTTTATGTGTATCAGGGCAATTAGTTTTTGGTCAGCAGCGAGAAACGGAACAAGAGTGTGTAGGAATAACATAAGAAAATGCATATTTCCTAAGGTTGGACGACGTGATAAAAAGTACCTGGAATGAGTTGAGGTTATCCCAAGGGACCTTTTGCGTGGCAAGTTCCCAAAGAATTACTCCAAAGCTATATACATCAGATCTGGGTTTTATGTAGAACAAAGAAATTTTGAACTTGAGAAATTGGATAATCAAGTCAGAAGAATTTGATCCTGTCATCAACGAAAGCTGACAATTTAGGACCTACTTTTCATCTGAAGGCTCATCACGGATAACCTCAGGAGCCATCCACTCGGCCTGCACGAGAAAATAAGAAAAGAAGGGTAAGTTTTGCTGCTCATATAAGTAACTCAACAAACAAGCCGTGTTAGAATAGTTGGACCACAAACCAACAAGTATTAAAAATCAGAGGAACAAAGTAACGCTTAAAGGAGTACTGTACTACCGTTCCGTTTCCCGAATTTGTTGTAAGAAATGTTGCATGTTTAATACGCGAGAGACCAAAATCACCAACCTAATAACTCAAAAACACAACAAAGATGAAGATTTGGTGCTTCTCTGTTGATACAGATATATGCCACTAAGAAAGAGAGTTAACTTATAAAAACTATAGACACATACCTTCACAGTCCAATTTTTATCAACCAACAGATTTGATGACTTCAAATCACGGTGGATTATTGGTGGGTTGCACAAATGTAGATAATTCATACCTCGTGCCTACAAAAGGTCAGACATAAAATTGATCCATTAAATCAATCAAAGTGAAGAATATAATCAACCAGTGTAGTAGTTTTCAAGAATGAAAATATATGATGTAGCACTTCATAGTTGACTACAATAAAAATTACAGCGACTATTAACAACACTGTATGAAGAGGTACCAAAAAGTAACAAGCAGCAGAATCCTAGTTTCATACATGGTTGATACGGCAAAAAGTAACAAGCAGCGGAAAAATACGACAAAATTTTCAAATTATTTTTGGAAAGCACATGTGTATTACAATCTAACTCCCATGAAGTAATACAATCCTTTACAGTCGCCATAGCCAAGAGTACTTACAATGTCCAAAGCCATGAGGACACGTCGCCTCCAATCTAATTTAGTATTTTTAAGCAACTGAAACAAACTCCCTCTGAAATATAAAGGATCTAAACCCCGTTAGTAGAATAAAATGACTACAGGTATTCATTAATAACAACGGAAAATAAAAATAAACCTTGGCAAACATCTTCATTTTAGTAGAAGATGTTGTACTGGTGGATATTTATAAGAAAAAGATCATGATTCAGATTACTCTCATCAAACTTTTGAAGATTGAAAAAGAGAAGGGGGAGAATCAACCGCGGGAGGAACTCTGTAACAATGCACAAATAATGATGTGAAGTTACTGCTCCCATAAAGAGTAGGACGTTCGGATGTCGTAGCCTCTTCATAAGTAATACCTTCATAAAAAGAAACTTTAGACCAATGCATATATAGATATCTACGCAGAACAATGATCAATGGTAGTTTCTCCAAAAGTATGCTGTTTTAAGTAATGAGCGGTGGTGGCTATTGCATGGAGAAGAATCTAGCAGATGAGACTGATCTCATTATCATGCTCCTAAAAGTCAACCCAACCCAGTCCTAAAAATTGGTCCAAAAAATAGTTACGACTAAAAAGTGTTGATGAACATGGTGCGCTGGCATCTTCACCAGCGGTGTTTCTTTTATGAGCATGTATATCTGTCAACACCTATCATCCATGTACCGGTTTCAATGATTCTTTTCTTTTCGGGACTTTAAGGAAATCACTGGTACCGTCTAATCAGTTTTATTCTTAAGTGCAAGTTCTTTAATGCATTTTCGTTATGCTACTGTGTTCATTGTAGAATTCTTTTTTAGCTAACTTGATAATTACCTCTTGTCTGAAGGAATGTAGCAGGTCATCTGAGTAATCAAGCTTGGAAAAGACCTTCACAGCAACATCCTGCAATAAAGTGCAACTGATGCTTTTTTAACACCATGAATAAAATAAATTAAACTTTCTGTCCCTTGTCTTGACCTCTTTTAAGTTTTATTCACAAAAAAAATGTTATCCTTATATTGATGAAACATAAACCAAATAACTAACATCATTTATCACAATTGACAATGTATGCTATAAACTAGATGGGTATGTGTGTTCATAGTCAGAGGTGGACCCTAAGGCAAGTAACTTTCCGTTCAAACATCCAAACGACGAGGTACTGAAGGTGTTGTCCTTAAATGTGCACATTATGATGTGACTGATGAAAGACTACCCAAATAACTAACATCATTTATCACAATTGACAATGTATACTATAAACTAGATGGGTATGTGTTTTCGTAGTTAAAGGTGGACCCTAAGGCTAGTAACTTTTCATTCAATCATCCAAACGACGAGGTACTGAAGGTGTTGCCCTTAAGTGCGCACATTATGATCCGTAATTTGCAAAAATTAGCCCTTTGAAGCAAAATTCCAGGCATAATAACACCTTCGTCAGTAAAATTTTCAGAAGGAACAGAAAAAATACTGAGCCACACCACAAACCATGATACACAGATCCGCATGAACCTGAGACCAACAATAAGATGTTTAAATAAATCAGATTAAAAATCCGAAATTATACTTGTAAAGGAACAAGATGCATTTCTTAATCGACGGAAAATGAGCAGATAAAAAACTTCAGTACCTCTTCCTATTTGCCCACCAAGCGTCAAGTCTTCCCACAAGATATCATCATGCAACAGGTCTGTTCCTACATCAAATATTCCTATCGCGAGAATATTTTTCTTCAATGCCGAGTAATGGAAGATTATATGCAGCTATGATGGGAGATTTGGGGGCAGTGAAGCTATATAAGTCGTTGAGGGTCAGTAGAGTGCGGACACAGAGAGTTTGGGTTAGTTTAGAGCAACAACAGAGAGGTTTGATCAAGTTGCAGAGAATATTTTTCTGCTGCTGCTGTGGAGAACACGAAGAACATAAGACGCAAAGGGACAGTCGTTTTACTACAGTGACAACGACAGAGGCCTGAGGGTCGTATTACTACAGTGTCAGAGACGCTTATCTGTTATCATTCTTTGTAACAGTGTTGCAACAATTATAAGTGCTGCAAACACCCGATTTTCATCATTTTCTCTTCATTTCATCTTTGTAAACAATTTTTGAGCATGAATCAATATTTTGAGCAAGTTTACACAATGATGAGCTAAACCCATCCTCTGGGTCGAAGGAGGAATTCACCAACGAAAAGTGGTAATCTCTATTTTATTTAATTTATGCAATTATTATATGATTATTTGCCTTGGTAAATAAATTGATAAAATGGTTTTTGTTAAACAATTGTCATTTCAATTGATGGAGCATGCTAGCCTAGGATTTTGATGTCACATACTTTCGATCTACAATTGTTATTTCTAAAAAATCAACTTTTGCAATATTAAGAATCAACTTGAATGCATGATTTGCAAGATTATAATTAGAGAATATAAATCACTTTGATATTGGTAAATAGTGGAATCCATAGCCCCAGTCTTCTCCATATTTTTCATATCACTTTTATTTAAGTTTGCTATATTTTTAATTTAAAATTAAGTCTAAAATCTGCTTTCACAAGTCTCAACGAACCTTTTACCACTATCAAAATTTTGATCACACACTTGTCTTGGACGGTTAGGACATGCCAAACTCTGTTATAAACCCACTTTATAACCGTCTCTAACTTTCTCTCTTACTTTAGCATGCGTATGATGCACCTACACTCACAACTGGCAGCTTGAACTCAAATCCGACAATCATTGCGCTATGCAACTTGCCCCTGCCAATATTCGACAATGATTGTGCAACACTAAAATTTGGCCTATGCCAAGTATTCGGCAATGGTTGCGCTTCACTCAATTTTGGCCTCTGCCAAGTATTCGACAATGGTTGCGCTACATTTATCCAGGCTACGTACTTAGCTTATTTGGATGCTTACATCCAAATACCATGCCAATTGAGTATTGACTTGCTTAGTTCAACTTCATACTTCATATGTATCACTTGCATTCTTTTTGCCTGAGAAATTGACACCAATGGCGTGTTTGGCCCCGCCATTGTTGTGTATGCATTGATAATGCCAAAGTCATTCCATGACTTGTATTTCATCCTTTATTCCTTCATTGAGCCGGGCCAACTCTGAATATGGATATGCAACACTATCACATAGTTGTTGATGTGCTAAGTAGCCTTTCTTGTCTCAGCCATGTTCGCGCTACATCGCCGGACTGTGCAACTCCATTAGCCAGGCCACAACTTCAATAATGCTCAATGATGTTGGCCACTATCGAGGCATGTCATAGACCTCCCCCACCCAATTCATTCAACGCCCTCGTTGAATGCAACATCAGTTCAGCCTCTGCTGACCTTTCTTGGCCTTGTACGCATCTGAGGCACTCTCAAAAATCAGCAACTCTGTGCGGCCTTTAACCTTGCCAAAACTCTTCTGCCTAGTACTTTACACACCACTTAGTTTGTTTGCCTTGCCATTAAGTCTATGAATTCCAGCTTCACTGTCGCATCGTCGACTATTCTTGAATTATACTTCACTCACATCTCAACACCCAAAAGCTATTACAATCTGTTGCTATGCCTCTTGAAAGCACACAAATCTTTTCTTCAAGCCATTTTGTGCCTAAGTGTACACGCCAAACAACCAACATATCCTCCTGATATGCATAACTTAGCTTACTGCCTCCAATTCCGACTGACATTGCACTCTTGCAATTCAACATGCTTTATTGTATACTAAGTGTTCTTCAATCACTTTGCAACTCTCTTATGCAAACTCGACTGAAAATGCATGACATTAGCCATGACTTAGGAAAACCAGGACATCCCACCGTCATTTTACAAGGCTCCTCTTCACACGCCTTTGAAACTAACAACGCCTCACTTGTTCTTTTAAACTGCTACGCTTTAATGTAACGGAAAAACATCATCACGTTCTTCCTAACTATGAGTTACTCTCAACTCATATGCTTGATAGACTTATGATCGTTGTCGTAGGCGTCAAAAATAATTACACTTTCTTACTACTCAAAATATATTATGAATCAAGGGCAAGAAAGGATCGTTTCCACAGAGAGGTCTAGGTTGTCAATATGTTATGGTTTCTTATAAGTAACAAGGGGGATTTTCTGATTTTTATATAACTAAAATAAAAGCAAAGCAATAAAATAAACACGCAAATCAAGGATGTGAAATATTGGGTAAATGTTTCATCTTCATTAGCAAACAAGTTTTGAATGTATGATTAGAATTCGTATTTAATCTCGCTATCATCAAAAGCCTAGAGTATCAAGAGAGCAAGATATTCCATTAATTTCCTATGTTCATCAACACACACATTAGAGCTGCGCATGTGAATTCTACCTAAAGAATAACCTAACGCCTTGCGCTAATTAAGTTCAATTCCTAGGAGCATTAAGTTTCAAAAATAGCTAATCAATCCAATTGTCATACATTGCGCATGACAATTCGGACAAAGATCAATTTCTACATATGATTACAAGAGTGTATCACTACAAACCGTAATCGTATCATGCTACTCGTACTCAAGGTTATCGCTCGATGATAAACCCTAAAATAGCTATAGATATGGATGTGAGTTCAATTAATTCTAGACTTAACTAAACAAACATTCAACCATATTGCAATACATCAATCATGCAATTATTATACGCAGTAGAAATCAAACGATAATATTGAGAGAAAACTAATTCATAAAAATCATAACTTGGTTGCGAAATCCAACTACATCTTTAGCCAATAAAAATAAATCAACTACTTGGGTTTTTGGAAATCATCACAAAGAGTTTAGAAGAATCTATCATGTGAACCCTAGAAAGCAAGTAGAAGTCTCCCTAATGGAGATATCTGGGTTTAAAGAAATAGTTTTCTATTTATATGCTTCTCCCATTCTAAAAGGATACTTCCAATATTAGGTCTTTTCAAAACCCATCTCCAAGTAGTCCACCAAGCCCATGTGTGAGAAATATGTCTCTGGAATTTTGGGTCCAAAACTGGTCGTCGAAATTGCTGACGTCATCGCCGGAATCTAGTCATCGGAAAACCGTCTCTGGCAGCTTAGCCATTGGAAACTGTCACTAGCAAGTGCATACTCCCAGTAGCTCAACTTTACTTCTCCTCAGTTCAAACATTCAAAAGAAAAACCATTTCAACCCATTCCTTGTTCTTGCGAAAACGTACCAATAAGCGCGACTGGTGGCTCATATTTCCAGCGGCCAACTCTTGCATCCGACTCATTCTACCTTTATGATTCACTTAAATATTACAATCCACACTCTAACTTCCCAAATCCGACAACCGGAACTAGTATCACCGGTGCACCAATTCTGCTCACTTTTCGCAGCATTGCCTTGTACCACCATCTTTGTCTTCTGATGCTTTTCCTCACAACTTCTCCAAATCTCAGTCAGGTCCATTGTAACTCCACCATACTTCAGTGATTACTCGCAGTCACTGCTTATGAACTAACGACAGCATCAGTACCGCCGGTACCCATTAACTCCATTCCTTTCTGCAACCCAGCTCAAGCTCAGTTCCAATTCCACTGCAGCACATCTCAATTCATTTACAAACCACATGCATTTCTTATTCCACCAGCAATAGTTCATCCACAGTCAACAAACACACACAGATTCACAATTCAGTTCAGCTCTGGATGCTCATCACTGCACCTGCTCCTCAGTCAGGCCACCTCCACTGTATTGCCATCAAGACCTGTATCTGGTTCCATCTCAGTTCAGTCCCTTCTAGCCATTACAACTTGAAATGTAATCTCAGCTGATTTCGAAAATCAACTCATACCACCAGGTTCTATGCAGGATCAAAGCTTCACTGAATTCCAGCTCATTGCAGGTTGTAAGCCTGAGCATTCTCCTTCCTAAATGACAGCAGCAACTCGAACTATCCCCATTATGTACATCCAAGCAACCACCCTGCAATTCCATCTCCCTGCAGCTCAAATCCACCATTTCAATCTCAAGTTCTGCTCTCTCGTTTTCTGCATTGCACAATCACCTCTTCAGTTCACCTTCAACAATCAGAAATCATCTTCCTTATCTTCTTAAAGGCCTCAGTTTAAGTCCTTCGCATCCGTGTTACACAGCCAATACAATCACCAGCTGCAACACCTGAACCTAACTGCAGAAACCCTTCTGTGCCACTGCTTCACCTCTTATTCTTGTGCTATCCTATTATCCATCCTTCACAGTGAGCCCATGGATAATACTGCACATACCGGTGGCATTCTTGCTGCCTGAACTAGCAACTGCGTTTCAGCTCCTTCGCCTGCAATCTCCATTTCCTGTATTCCGAAACAACCCTTCACACAGCCCCATTACTTACATCTTTGTTGAGCTTCAGGCCAAACCAGATCCCAGCTGTTCTTCAGCTCTGCCTCAAGCCACTTCTACTATTCTATCTCCAACTTCTCCATAACTCAGCAACAGACTCCTATGGCCTAGCCATCTGAAACAAACTTCCCTCACTGCACCTGCACCAGCAGAACAACAGAAATGCCACCTGTGATACAGCTGCAGCATGCCTGCAAAACCAACTCAGCATCAGCAGCACAAAGCTCAACCAAATCCACCACCAAAACCTCCAATTGAAGCAGCTGCAATTGCATCTCTCTCTGTTCTTCAACATTCAGTCAAAACCCATCTCAATTCCACCATCTACTGCCTGTATCTCATTATGAATCATTCCCTTTAATCCTTCAACAAAATTCCAGAAACCCTAGTTTCAATTTCTTCTCAACCCTGAAATCAAACTCAAACCACCAGATTAGATGTCACAGATTGATTCAAAACCCCGTCGAAACAGCACTAGATCCTTGATTGTCTCAACCTTGGAACTCATCAAAACCCATTCAATCTCTTCCATTTTCTTCTCTCTCAGTTCATCCCCATATCAACAGCAGTTAACCCAAATCTCCAATCACTCATTTCAACGGAAGCAAGTTGTGTTCTTCCCTATATCTTTTCATAACTCAGAACCCTAAATCAATTGATTCATCTCTGGAACCCTAACTGTCAGACAACAACCTCTTTTAATTTCGGGTAAAAATGAACTGAACGAGAGAATGTTTCTCTCGAATTCAGGGATGGTTAATGATTGGACCGGATATTGGCATCCCATGGGTTATGATAAGGGTTACCTTCATAATTCTTCTTGTATTGTCAATTTTAGAAAACTGACAAGCTTAATCATCGATTTTGTTCATAACTTTGTCGTACGACGTCGGAGTGTCTTCATTCTTCCGTCGCTGGCTTTGTCTTTTCGTTCTTTTCAAGATGTTGGGAAGAAATCCTTTATTTGAGCTAGTTCCACTCTTTTTGGTCCAAATGACTCCATTGCACCTAATAAACTCAAAAACAATCATAAGATACATAATTTACAAGAAAAATAGCAAACAAAGCACAAAAACTAAATATAAAATTAGGTGTTTTAGACACCTATCAAATTCCCCCACACTTAGACTTTGCTAGTCCTCGAGCAAATCAAACAAAACAATTCTAAAACATACATACAACTCCGTGTCGTCGAGGCTACGGTCACTCTTAGTATGAATAACAGGCCTTTGAACCCCTAGGTGTCCCTAGTGGACGAGTTATAGTCTCGTGAAGGTTCACAAGAGGTGTACCTACAAAACCTTTATTCCCAAAATCCAGCTACCTGTGAGAAATTTATGGCACTAAACATTTTTTATTCGATGGCATACAATCAATGATTACAAGAGGAAGTACCCACTTTCGAATCCAATTCATTTATAAATTAGTAATATAGCTTTATCAGAAAGTTGAACACAACCACAATACTTGGAATCTAATCAACCACAATCAAATGAAAAGATTAAGAAGATGGATATAGAAAGTAGATGGTGGCGAACTATTGACTAAGGTGAACGGTGTTTCCCATATCTGTTTGAAGGTCACAGCCAAAATAATCCTAAAAATCCTATTGGATTGAGCTACTGGTCCGAATACTAATATCAACACAGCTGACATATACAAGGGAACCAGCGGCGACAAACTTAATTCTAGATCAATTAACTGGCATATACAAGGGAACCAGTGATCGATTTTATTCAACACAATAATAATATTTTTTTTTCTTTCTTTTCTTTTTTTTTTCAATTTTTTTTTTCATTGACATCATGATTGGATCTTGTGGATCCAAGCGCATGTTTCTTGTCAGCAGATTACATGATAGTTCCCTTGGATCCTGCACTCCACGCTTGCTTAGGCGACAGAGACAGGGAGAACACACACATATTGCTTTATCCAAGTGTCATATTTATTTCTTTTGGTCAATTGGTCGGTTTTTTTTTTTAGTAACTCAATCACTCTATTTCATCCGAGCAGTGATAACAATTCGATGCTAGTGCCCCACCAATTCACTTAGAGAAACAATAGATAAATATGGAAAAATAAAAATAAAACGTGATATGGTGACGACTCCGAGATATGGTGACAACTAACATGTTATTTATTCTTTTATTTTGTTCGTTTTCACATGAATAGACTCTACTAATGGGTTCCTCCACTCCTACAACCACGATGTTTCCATTAGTGCTAGGCACAAATTGCTAGACTTAGGAGTTTATTATCTTTTTTTTTTTCTTTTTTTTTCTTTTTTTTTAAAAACACAAGGCAAAACTAACAAGGCTAAAAACTCTATATGAGACACTCCCCCACACTTAAACTTTACATTGTCCTCAATGTAAATTGAATCGTCCAAAGAAAGTCAAGGTGGGAAATCTTATAACATGATATATATACACAATAAGAAAATAAAATGCATAATAAAAACTGATACTACAACTCATAGCTATTTCTGAACAATAGAGGATAAACACTAAACAAGCTATTTAGTTGCCATCTAATCTCAACTCAGCCAATATATATACCTCATCGTCAAGAAAAAATTCCATCTACTTAGAAAGGCTAGTGTTTATTCTAAATTGTTCAAAAATCTCTAAAAGGTGGAGTTTTGATATGCAAATGTCCAAAATAAGAAAATAAAGATAAAAGACTTGAGAAAAAAAAGATAGAGATAGATACACAAAACCAGTGGGTTGCCTCCCATTTAGCGCTTGGTTTAAAGTCGTCAGCCCGACTTGCAAGACGGATTCTCCATACACCAATAATCGGAAAAGTTGGGGATCCACCATAGCACCTGTTTTGCAAACACTAGCTTCGCACAAATATTAGTAATATAAAACAAAGAAGCTATCAACCATAAAAGTTTCCCCCACACTTATTCTTGTCCACACTTGGAAGTGTATAAAGAATTAGAAGTCGGGTACTTCCACGGTTTCTTGTTCCAAAACCTGCATGTTTGAGAATCAAGTATCTCTAATGGCGGAAATCGAGAAACAAAGTCATTCAACAATATTCTCGAAGCACATACATTCAAACCAATAAGAGGTAAAGGAGAAGAATCAATATGCAAAGGGTTAGACAAACCTCGCAATCTCTTGTATTACGGAATCCTCTTCATCCTTGAAAAATTCAAGTGAATCATTCACCTCTTTATATCATGGTCCTCTATCAAACTTGCAACCATTCTTCGTCCGTTTCTGCCTTAACCAAAATCTCGGCATCAACATCTTCATTACAATCCTTTGCAAGCTCAATTGGGTCTTCCACAATATTGGTCATAACGGTCATTCTCAACATACTCCTCTTTGTTGTAAGGTACATACTCCACTGCGGATTCAAGTCTCACCATAAAGAAGTTTTTTAGAACACTCATTGCATCATCCTGAAGCTCTACCTTTTGAATAGGTTCTTGATCGTTATAAAGATCAATGCTCGAGTAAGTTACACTAGTGTCATCATATTCCTTTTCATCTTCACCTTGATCGCAAAAAGACTCCATTGTACACTCCTCGGGGATGTCACCATAAATTGGTTCAAGCAATGTGTTTTCATAGTCATCATCACTATCATAGTTAACATAAAATTGGCTACCACTTCCCAAAGATTGGTCTTTCGCAGAATTTTGCATGTCCTCTTTGTATTCTTCAATGCCTTGTCTTAAAATGGAAACATCTTTTTGAATCTCTTGGAGTGATCCATCCAAATTTTGAAAATAATGTTCCATTTGTTGGAAAAGCTCGTTCGACAAGGAAAAAGTAGAATCACTTACTTCAGTATTGTTAGGCCAATTATCTTCCCTTTGAATGGGTGAATGATCATAACTACGATCAGAAATTGGGCCAAACATACTATGAGCATATTCGGTCGATGAAATTGGTTCCACGCTTGGTTGTCCACAAACTGACTCCATGCTGACCATAAATTTTTGCATCTCATCTACCAAACTCGAAGAAATATGAATAGGAGTACAACTAGTCTCCCCTCCTTGTGGTTGCTCACTTACATACCTACCATAAGAAGGTTGATATGTATGAGAATAACTCAAAGGGTACGTGGAATATTGACCATAATCAAAGGATTGATTTTGATTGTACTCCCCGCAAGGGTGATAGTTGTCATAATGTTGTTGAGGTTGATAACTGTACCCATTGTTCCAATATGCTCCGTCCATAGTAACTGGTACCTGAAACAAGAGTTCTCAAAACAAGGTTAAAAATCAGAAAATAAAAACAAAAACAAATAAAAAACAAGACTAAAAACAAAAATAAGAAACCAAAAACAAATGACAACCGCTGCCTCCCCGGCAGCGGCGCCAAATTTTATCGCTGTCGTAGGCGTCAAAAATAATTACACTTTCTTGCTACTCAAAATATATTATGAAGCAAGGGCAAGAAACGATCGTTCCCACAGAGAGGTCTAGGTTGTCAATATGTTATGGTTTCTTATAAGTAACAAGGGGGATTTTCTGATTTTTATATAACTAAAATAAAAGCAAAGCAATAAAATAAACACGCAAATTAAGGATGTGAAATATTGGGTAAAGGTTTCATATTCATTAGCAAACAAGTTTTGAATGTATGATTAAAATTCGTATTTAATCTCGCTATCATCAAAAGCCTAGAGTATCAAGAGAGCAAGATATTCCATTAATTTTCTATGTTCATCAACACACACATTAGAGCTGCGCATGTGAATTCTACCTAAAGAATAACCTAACGCCTTGCGCTAATTAAGTTCAATTCCTAGGAGCATTAAGTTTCAGAAATAGGCTAATCAATGCAATTGTCATACATTGCGCATGACAATTCGGACAAAGGTCAATTTTTACATATGATTACAAGAGTGTATCACTACAAACCGTAATCGTATCATGCTACTCGTATTCAAGGTTATCGCTCGATGATAAACCCTAAAATAACTATAGATATGGATGTGAGTTCAATTAATTCTAGACTTAACTAAACAAACATTCAACCATATTGCAATACATCAATCATGCAATTATTATACGCAGTAGAAATCAAACGATAATATTGAGAGAAAACTAATTCATAAAAATCATAACTTGGTTGCGAAATCCAACTACATCTTTAGCCAATAAAAATAAATCAACTACTTGGGTTTTTAGAAATCATCACAAAGAGTTTAGAAGAATCTATCATGTGAACCCTAGAAAGCAAGTAGAAGTCTCCCTAATGGACATATCTGGGTTTAGAGAAAGAGTTTTCTATTTATATGCTTCTCCCATTCCAAAAGGATACTTCCAATATTAGGTCTTTTCAAAACCCATCTCCAATTAGTCCACCAAGCCCATGTGTGAGAAATATGTCTCCGGAATTTTGGTTCCAAAACTGGTCGTCGGAATTGCTGACGTCATCGCCGGAGTTTGATCATCGGAAAACCGTCTCTGGCCGCTTTGCCATCGGAAACTGTCACTAGAAAGTGCATACTCCCAGTAGCTCAACTTTACTTCTCCTCAGTTCAAACATTCAAAAGAAAAACCATTTCAACTCATTCCTTGTTCTTGCGAAAACGTACCAATAAGCGCGACTGGTGGCTCATATTTCCAGCGGCCAACTCTTTCATCCGACTCATTCTACCTTTATGATTCACTGAAATATTACAATCCACACTTTAACTTCCCAAATCCGACAACCGGAACTAGTATCACCGGTGCACCAATTCTGCTCACTTTTCGCAGCATTGCCCTGTACCACCATCTTTGTCTTCTGATGCTTTTCCTCACAACTTCTCCAAATCTCAGTCAGGTCCATTGTAACTCCACCATACTTCAGTGATTACCCGCAGTCACTGCTTATGAACTAACGACAGCATCGGTACCGCCAGTACCCATTAACTCCATTCCTTTCTGCAACCCAGCTCAAGCTCAGTTCCAATTACACTGCAGCACATCTCAATTCATTTACAAACCACATGCATTTCTTATTCCACCAGCAATAGTTCATCCACAGTCAAAAAACACACACAGATTCACAATTCAGTTCAGCTCTGAACGCTCATCACTGCACCTGCTCCTCAGTCAGGCCACCTCCACTGTATTTCCATCAAGACCTGTATCTGGTTCCATCTCAGTTCAGTCCCTTCTAGCCATTACAACTTGAAATGTAATCTCAGCTGATTTCGAAAATCAACTCATACCACCAGGTTCTATGCAGGATCAAAGCTTCACTGAATTCCAGCTCATTGCAGGTTGTAAGCCTGAGCATTCTCCTTCCTAAATGACAGAAGCAACTCGAACTATCCCCATTATGTACATCCAAGCAACCACCCTGCAATTCCATCTCCCTGCAGCTCAAATCCACCATTTCAATCTCAAGTTCTGCTCTCTCGTTTTCTGCATTGCACAATCACCTCTTCAGTTCACCTGCAACAATCAGAAATTATCTTCCTTATCTTCTTAAAGGCCTCAGTTTAAGTCCTTCGCATCCGTGTTACACAGCCAATACACTCACCAGCTGCACAACCTGAACCTAACTGCAGAAACCCATCTGTGCCACTGCTTCACCTCTTATTCTTGTGTTATCCTATTATCCATCCTTCACAGTGAGCCCATGGATAATACTGCACATACTGGTGGCATTCTTGCTGCCTGAACTAGCAACTGCGTTTCAGCTCATTTGCCTGCAATCTCCATTTCCTGTATTCGAAACAACCCTTCACACAGCCCCATTACTTACATCTTTGTTGAGCTTCAGGACAAACCAGATCCCAGCTGTTCTTCAGCTCTGCCTCAAGCCACTTCTACTATTCTATCTCCAACTTCTCCATAACTCAGCAACAGACTCCTATGGCCTAGCCATCTGAAACAAACTTCCCTCACTGCACCTGCACCAGCAGAACAACAGAAATGCCACCTGTGATACAGCTGCAGCATGCCTGCAAAACCAACTCAGCATCAGCAGCACAAAGCTCAACCAAATCCACCACCAAAACCTCCAATTTAAGCAGCTGCAATTGCATCTCTCTCTGTTCTTCAACATTCAGTCAAAACCCATCTCAATTCCATCATCTACTGCCTTTATCTCATTATGAATCATTCCCTTTAATCCTTCAACAAAATTCCAGAAACCCTAGTTTCAATTTCTTCTCAACCCTGAAATCAAACTCAAACCACCAGATTAGATGTCACAGATTGATTCAAAACCCCGTCGAAACAGCACTAGATCCTTGATTTTCTCAGCCTTGGAACTCATCAAAACCCATTCAATCTCTTACATTTTCTTCTCTCTCAGTTCATCCCCATATCAACAACAGTTAACCCAAATCTCCAATCACTCATTTCAACGGAAGCAAGTTGTGTTTTTCCCTGTATCTTTTCATAACTCAGAACCCTAAATCAATTGATTCATCTCTGGAACCCTAACTCTCAGACAACAGCCTCTTTTAATTTCGGGTAAAAATGAACTGAACGAGAATGTTTCTCTCGAATTCAGGGATGGTTAATGATTGGACCGGATATTGGCATCCCATGGGTTATGATAAGGGTTACCTTCATAATTCTTCTTGTATTGTCAATTTTAGAAAACTGACAAGCTTAATCATCGATTTTGTTCATAACTTTGTCGTATGACGTCGGAGTGTCTTCATTCTTCCGTCGCTGGCTTTGTCTTTTCGTTCTTTTTCAAGATGTTGAGAAGAAATCCTGTATTTGATCTAGTTCCACTCTTTTTGCTCCAAATGACTCCATTACACCTAATAAACTCAAAAACAATCATAAGATACATAATTTACAAGAAAAATAGCAAAGAAAGCACAAAAACTAAATATAAAATTAGGTGTTTTAGACACCTATCAACTTACATCTTCATTCTTGTTGTGTTACTCCATGCTATCGCTGCTAAATATTGTCGCACTTTTACGTAACTTTCCCAACAACAAACTCTCCCATGCCACCAACTTCAATTCTTGCTTGGCCTTGCTTTCATCGTTTCTTACTGTATACTTTGGCTAAGTATACTTGTAGTGCTTCCCCAATGAACTAGCTTTATATTAAGCAAAAAGAGACAAGTTTTTTTTTAAACATCACCTTCATTCATTACACTATCCTTACATAAGAAACTTAGGGACGCATTCCCATTTATACCATTGGCCAACACTCGGCCTTATTGAAATAAAATACACAACCAAAGCAAATACACCAACAAACAGTGTGTTATCTTTTAAGACCACAAGATCAGCAACACCCAACTTCAACTTCAAACAGAAACAACAAACACAACATGCCAAAGTCTCCATACTTCAGCAAACCTTGCAGGTTCAGGTACTTGCAAACAACAGTGCAAGACCCCTGCTTCATACATTTATCAGTCACGACGAGCAAAGAATGCTAAGATCCATAGAATATCCAAATTCCGCATGAATCTCAGCCAGGCTTTCTCCGAACGAGGGGACATGGGAAAACTCACTTGCCTTTCCTTTGTCACACTTCATGTCAACCGGACTGACTTTCCTTAGACCTGTCACAAAACAAGGTGCACTTGGACTTAGTATGAAAATCCCTCCAAGGCGAGGCATCACTGTTGCCTCTGATATATTGAAAATGTTGTTACCGAGGATCATCTTAAAATCATTGAGATGCATCACCATAACATTGATTCGGCCACGCTATTCTCCCACTTCAACATTTGCCATATATATCCATCCCATTGATTGGCTTAGCTATATCATTCACTGTCTTCATGCAATGATCAGCCTTATATACTTCTAAACCTAAGAATTATGCCATCTACAAGCTCATAACAGTGTGTGAAGCACCTGTATCGGCCATGCCCCAGAGTCGATGATTGTGAATGTCAAGCTTCACATAAACTAGGCAAGCGCCACTCAACCCATGCTGTGTTGCTGCCTTTTGTGATATTATGTTGCATACTTGAATATGATTAACATGCTCTACCTCATAATTCTCATCTTTCTCGCCACTGCCTTCAGTGACTATTGCAGACAATTTTTCTTTCTTAGGACAGTCATGCGCAAGTTGAGGACCCTTGCATAGGAAACATCCATCGGCTTTGTTCTTCACGGCCTGACTATCATCCCTTTAATAGTTCTTTTCCTTATCCTCATAACTTTTCCTACTTCCATCATCCTTCTTCTTCTGGCCTTTCTTATCCTTGCCCTTCATATTAGCATCAATTGAGGTACTAACTGATCTAAAATCAGCAAGGCTATCCACTATTGCAATGACCGAAGGTAGGTCTTTGGCACCCTTCCTTCTCACTCATCCTGAGCCCATTCTTGCAATCCAGAAGTAAATTTAAACAACTTATCTTCCTCATACATGTTGCTAATATCTAGCATCAGAGACTAAAACTCTTTGACGTATTCCCGTGGTATGCCGGTATGCTGCGGCGCAGCTTAAGCAAGTTATCTCTGGCTAGCCAAGCAACATTGCTTGGTAATAATTGACCTTTCAATTCTTCTTTCATGACATCCCATGTCACGATGCCTGGACGACCAACAGTAAGGTCATCACCAGTTCTAGTCATCCACCACAATTTCGCATCACCTTCCAGGTACATACTAATGAGAGTGACATTTTGCTCTTCCAGGGTTATGACGGCCTTGAAGTATTAGTCCATGTCCCACATGAAATTCTCCAATGCCTTCGCATCTATTGCGCCAGAAAACGCTTTACGTTCTAGAACTTTAATCTTTGTAAAGGCACTGCCACTATCACCTGCAGTAGGTTGATCCGACCCTATCGTACTCACCATTCTCCTTAAGACGCCTAACTCATCAGTTAGCTCTTTCAAGGAATTTGTGAACATGGTCTTAACAGCAGCGATTCGTCCTTCCATATCAGCGTGCTTCTTATTTGCTTCTTGGTTTGACTCCAACATATCAGCAACATACTCATCTAGAGCCTGAATGAGATCCATAATCGTTGCTTTATAACTGGCATCGTTAGGATGGCGCACCTCTCCACCAAACCTATCTTCCAAGTTAGCTAACCTGTCTATCAAGGTATCCGCTGCACTCTTCTTTGCAGCCATTATTATCTCTAGCAATTTCAACAACTAAACGCGGGTAAAAAAGAGAAAATATTCCAAAACAAAGCCAAAAAAGAGCAATCTGTGCTCTGATAGCCGAATTGTCACACCTGCAAATGTCCCAGATTTTTTTTTTGCGCAACTATGACCCGACAATACAGTGGTCCAGTGATCTCTTATCACCAACTCGTATCTCAGCCTTATAAGTTTGCACCTATGCAAACAACCAACTTCGCTGAGTTATGCAACAAAAGACTTACTTAGATTTTCTCATCACCAACAATGTAACCATACTACAAAGGGGTTAGTGCCATGTTTATGTTTCACAGATTTGGGGGAGTAGTTTCGAATCAACAGAATACTAAGGTATACAAATAAGCCAACAAAATCTCTTTTATTAGATTAAGGGGAAGATTACAAAATCCTTCCAACCAATGGACTTACAAGATTATTCTCTAATCCTAACACAAAAACACTCTCTACTGCAATGTGGTTCCTTTACACATGAAGACTTTCACTTGCAAAGTGTTAGAGCATAGCTCGGTTGAACCCACCAAGCGTTGGTATGTCAAGTTTGGTTCTCATATTTTAGTGAATCAAAACTCATTTAAAGAGTCGCTTGATTATGTACTAGAGTCAACTTCGTACTAGAGTCAACTTCGTATAGGCTGCAACCGCAAAATCTGATTTTAATCATACAACAACTCTAAATATTTTCACTATAAATCTAGCTCAACTAAAACTTAAAATTCTCACCTTCTACACCTGTACCTCTAAATTTCTCAACTTCATACCATATCAATACTCATTTTTCCTTCATCTCAAGCACACTTACTCACTCCATCTCAATCTATCTGAAAATTTCTTAAAAATCCTTTTTTCTAACAAACATGGCAACCCCCTCACAATAATCAGAACAACAAACGCAACAAAGATTCGATAGTGTTTGTAGTGTCAAGTTTACAATGGATAAAGACGAATCAATTTATTGGAATTATGTATTCTTTACAGTAAATCAAATCAATGGTTTCCAACAACAAGGAAAAACGTTTTATGGAAATATTTTTGAAAATTTCGTCAAAAAATCGATAACATCAATTCTCGTGGTACCGAAGGGTTGTCTCATCGTTTTCATGCAATTAGCAAAGACGTTAGTGAATACATAGCTTTGACCATGCAAATGTAGCGCTGCAAAAGAAGTGGTGAAGGTGAACCATGTGTGAAACAAAAATGTGGAGAAGAGTGACAAAGACCTCACAAAACTAATTTTTAACATGAAAGTTTTTTCAACATTCTGAGAGTGCTTGACAAATTTAATTCATACGTGTTGGATGGTAATCAAATGCCAACAAGATCACCCTATGATCAAATTTCACAGTATTTTTCAGAATGGTGTACCTGATTCCTAACTAGAAGGAAATGCATCTCAACATGTTGGGTTTTCAAGTAGTCAGGAACAAGAAAATACCAATTTGGACGTTAACACTAATACGAAAAGAAGAAGAGGAGGGGGTCAGAGAGCTGGAAAAGCATCGAGAGACGCAATCCAAAGAGCATCAGAAGGAGGTTCAAATGAGTTCAACTATTCTGAGCACAAGGAATTCAAGTGTAAGGTAGAAAAAGATAGAAGGACAGACTGAAGCATGTCTTTAAGGAAAATTCAAAAAATTCATCTTTTGCGAGAACAACATTATATGGATTTTAAGAGGAACAAACTACTCTCCATGAACACTTCAATAATGATCACAACAACTTCTTATATGGCAAAGGGAAATGGATAAGGTGGAAAAACAACTGGGTAAACAAAAATACCCACAAACTTTCATAGTATGAGAATGAGAATGACGATGTCGACTCCTCCTCCTCCGATGAAGATGATTACTATATTGCTTAGTTAGATCTAAATAATTTCAATATAAATATTTTAGTTAAGTTTTATTTAAATGTAATAGTTTATTTTGATTAATTTTAATGTAATTTATTTTAACATATCAAGTAATTTAAATAGTCTCATTGCATTACATATTACTTAAAACATAATTAAAATAAACAACATTTAATTGAAAAAACATCGACTACCCTGGTTTTGACGACCACGCGTAACTCCTCTTGTTTCCGTTGTAGCCAAAAGTTTCTTAGTTAGATCTTACTTTAGCTATCCATAGAGGCCCCATTTTTGAATTATGTCAGTGGCCAGTCTATATTCTCTTGCAGGGCAGTCATGGTGCACCACAAGCCTCGGACTCAAATTTTGTCTGCATAACTATTCGAGGTGGGGTCACGTCTGGTTTCCACAATGACCATGTTATGCAAAATTATGCAAGTTAGCGTAATTTTGTTCACTTCTTGAAGATCAAAAAAGCGTGTTGGGCCATCTATGATAGCGAACTTCCTTTTTCAAAATGCCAAAACCGCGTTCTGTAACACTCTGAGTTCCGTACCAGGGTCAAACCCATATGAATATCCGAACTCGAAGTTGTTAGAGCATGGATCGGTTGAACCCACCAAGTGTTGATATGTCAAGTTTGGTTTTCATATTTTAGTGAATTAAAACTCATGTTAAGAGTCGCTTGATTATGTACTAGAGTCAACTTTTCGTATAGGTTAGCTTGAAAGTATTAGGATATGAGACATTACAAGTATTACGAAGTCTTGAAGATGTAAAGAAGCAAGGAGCTACAACGACAACAATCATCCTTCCACTTGAGGTTAGTGATATTTGACTTGAACTGTTTTATTCCCTAAGTATCTTTCAAGTCGTGCATATTGAAAACAAAACTGCGAAGCATGAACACTCTAGATAGACATAGTATTAAGGAATACAATACGAGGTTTATTGTTTAACCATTAAAATTTATAGATAAGACATCGACATAATCTTTTAAATGCTATTGTGATTATGTATGGGTATGAGGTGAGGATTTCATCATAGGAAACAACGTTTTACATGTGTTTTAAGGAAGTAAATTCATGAACTTGTTTTGTGAATCGAAAAGGAAATCGCCAGGCGTTATTGGTATTGTTATTCATTGCATATCTTGTGAACAACCAATATGTGTGATTAGTATAACCACTCATAACTTGTTTGTTTTCTTGGTAAAACTATTCACAAAGGCCTGACTTATGTATTGGTATGACTTTTATTAGTGAAACCGATCTTAAGTAATCACTTGAGATGGTATGATCGAGTTTGTGATTTTGTGTAAGACCGACTCTGGGTAAAGGGGAACCGATCCTAGTAAGAGGTGAAATACATCACAAAGGGGAACCGATCCTTGTATGAGGTGCAGCATGGTTTAGCAGAAAAGGGAACCGATCCTATGGACATGTGCAACACGTTTTTAGGCAAAGGGGAACCGATCTTATGGACATGTGCAACACATTCAAGTTAGATACCATATATATGTGGGGAACTGATCCTAGTACCTAGTCAACCGAATTTTGGAATGCTAGTGTGATTATGCACAATACTCACATGGAAGTAGAACCGAAACTTGTTTTGGTAGAACCTTTAAACCAATGATTGGTGATTGAGTGTTCTTGATCAATCACATAGTTCTTGAAAGTCAGATGAACCAATTCTAAACTTGTTTGGAAGTGTGGAAAATCGGTTTCAAGATTGTAAGTATGAAAGAGGACTTACAGAGTAAGGATGTCGACATACTTTGAACATGTGCAATAACACTTATCTTTAATTGTTCAAAGTTATTTTTTAATAGATAAAGGAAGAGAATCCCAGGATCGAAACATAAATTAAGAATCTTTTATTTAAGATTTTTAATTTTATTTTACGAAAATGAAAATTAGTAATGTGCATTTACTAGTTGAAGATTTTCCAAAGAGATTTTCGGTCATTATTTTGGACAGAGCATTTCCAGGAATTATGGAAACCGAATTTGGAATATATTGCATATCTTGAGAATATTTTCGGTTTTGAAAATTCCTTGGTGTCCAAACTTCCTTGTCTATAAATACTTGAAGTTTGCATTTCTAGTAAACTAATCCTTCGTGACAACAAACTTCCTCGGTTGTGTTGTTACTGGTGAAGCCTCCTATTCGGAGAGGAGAGTAACCTAATTAGGAGAAATCTCTTACGGCCGCTTAGTTTAAAGTCTTCTTTGGGATTGAGAAGCTAGATTAGTACCGTCGATGGGAAACTAGATAATTGCGGTTTATCTTGTGTTTTCGACTGATTTGATTGACTAATAGTGGTTGAACTTTGATTGCACCTAGTTTGTTTATGCTTGAGAATCGTCTCTTCTGATATAAGATTCACTCAAACTAGATCGAAGTTTCGATAGGGATCTTTAGACTGTTTGTAGATCTAAAGACGTCTTGTGATAATCCATTGTTAACAGACTCCGTTCTGTGCGTGATTGATCACAAAAGATTCAAGTTGTTGTGTGCAGGTGTTTATTGAAGATCTAAGAAGATTTGGAGACAAAGAAGATATTGAAGATTTCTGATTTGGAGTTCATAATCTTTGGTGTGCACAATACTTTTTTCGATATAGAGGATCCAACTATAATCGTTTTACCCTTGTGGTAGATTTGATTGATTAGTTGTGTAGATCGGCATCAATACAATTCTTTGTTATTAAAAGTATTGAATGCAAAATCTTAACAATTACCTTTGGTAGTTGAGAATAAGATAGATCTAAGAACCTGACGAAGGAGTTTATTGATATAAACAGAAGAGCCTTTGTCGAACTCACATCACTTGGTTGAAGAGAGTTGCTACCAAAAAGATTTGTTGTTCCTTTACTGTTTGGAATAAGAACCAAAGGATTTGTTCCGAGTACGTGACTTATTCATAAGTTGGAGGCATGGGAATACAGACGGAACTAGGTGAACTATAGGTTTAGTTGCTTGGTCTCAACTATATGAAGTTGGTTTAATTTTGTGTAGCGGCTTAATCCTGAGAGTATTCAATTCTGGACAAGGTCCCGAGGTTTTTCTGCATTTGCGGTTTTCCACATTATAATTATCTTATTATAATTAAAGTAAATTACATAAACGTTAATTCCTATTTACTTGATAAGCAATCCTATTATGTTTGGTTAAGTCCGAACCTTTTTTATCAAGTAAAAACATACTTCGTTGTTGTATTGTCTCGATCTCGTGTCCATAGACGATCACACGAAGTGTGAACCGACTAGTTGCATTGTCTCGACTCAGTCCATAGACAATCACTTTCGGAGAAAGGACTTATAGGTAGGAAAAGTTTTAGCTTGAGGTATATTTGGGTACCCTCTCCTTTTCACAAAGGTTCTTTGGCCTATTTATAATGCCAAGAACCAGGGCCAATCCGAATGCAACCCAGTTGCACGCCCTATGAACAACCATCTGTCCATAGGCAGTTCCCCTAACCGCCACCCATCCTTTTTAATTGCAAACTTTAGTGTTGGCTTGCAGAATTGCGCCACACTCGTCTTGGACGGTTAGGACATGCCAAACTCGGTTATAAAGCCACTTTATAACCGTCTCTAACTTGTTCTGTTTCTCTGGCATGCATGTGATGCAGATACATTCGCAACTGACAACTTGAACTCAAATCCGACAATCATTGCACTGTGCAACTTGGCTCTGCCAATATTCGACAATGATTGTGCAACACTCAACTTTGGCCTCTGCCAAGTATTCGGCAATGGTTGCGCTTCATTCAATCTTGGCCTCTTCCAAGTATTCGGAAATGGTTGCGCTATATTTATCCCGACTACATACTTAGTTTTTTTAGATGCCAACATCCAAATATCATGCCAATTGAGTCTTGACTTGCTTAGTTCAACTTCATACTTCATATGCATCACTTACATTATTTTTTCCCGATCAATTGACACCAATGGCGCGTTTGGCCCTGCCATTGTTGCATATGCATTGTCCAAGCCTTGGCCAATGCTTGGGACAATGCCAAAGTCATTGCATGACTTGTATTTCATCCTTTATTCCCTCCCTGAGCTAGGCCAACTATGAATAAGGATATGAACCACTATTGCATAGTTTTTGCATGTGCTATGTAACCTTTCTTGTCTCATCCATGTTGGCGCTATATTGTCAGACTGTGCAGCTCTATTGTCCATGTCACAACTTCAGTAGTGCACAATGATTGCGCGCCATTGTCGAGTCATGTCATACTAGTCCACCCCTTCAAATACCAGTACTCTATAGTCCAAATAATCCTCCGTTTTACAGTTTCATCCAAATTTTGGACGAGTTAGTCCCAAGTCCAAAGGATTCAACAGTTCCCATATTTTCTGAATACCAGAAACAACCTTTTACCGGTTCCATATGTAAACATAGGTTTTTGGATTGAGTTTATGATTTGAATTCAAAAAAGATTGAGAGAGAGAACGAGACAGAGGGAAATTTTTGAGGCGATTAAACAGACAAAGAGTTTGTAAAAAGAAAAAACTTCACTATTTATAGACCAAGGTTGTTTGCACAACAAGGAAATTCCAAAACTGAAAGATTCTCAAGATATGAAATAAAGTACCTAATTTCGGTTTTCGTATTTCGAACTAATATCCCGTTGAATCCAGTAGAGATTTTACCCTTAATAGAGAAGCATAATTACTTGTTCGTCTTGAGTAAGATGTTCTAACGGTTAAACACAATATAGAGAAGTAAGAAGAAACAAGCAACGATTTGACAAACACAAGATTTCAGTAATTCTTTGAAAAACTCTTACAAGACTGTTTACCTCACAAAAACTAATCACTGTCTCCCATAAAAAGAACCCTTAGCTGTCGTTTTTCTTCTATCACAAAAAGACGCTTATTATCTTTCTAATAAGAAGATATCTATAATTCTAACCTTATGGGTCCTTTTATAGATCACACAAACTTTCACCCAAAGAATTTCCTAGAAATTAGATAACCCACTTAAACTAGGAAACCATATAACTTGGGAACTCCCCAAGTAATGTTTCTGACCCGTTCCGGAAGATTCCAGAACTTAACGAAACAAAACGAAACAATCACCACCTTTTGTGACGTGAACAAAACCAGATGTTTTTTTCTTACTTCCTCACTTTGACGTATGAAAATCCTCCTTGTTTAGGGCCGCCCTCCCATAAGGGCCCTCTATTATCTAGGTTGATAATTAATCCATGTCCAAAGAGCACATAGTGACTGGCATCTTCCGTTGAGAACTTATGTCTAGAAGCACCACCTAAGCCTAACCTCTTCCTTGTTGCTTCAGCACCACCAAAACAAATATTTCTTAAACTTGTAGCATCACCACAAGTAGCTCTTGAAAAAGAGGGGGTACAACAACCTCACCCAATATTTCGATTAGCAATCTGTATGGACAAACTCTAATATAGTTTCAAGAGAATCAACTAGACTCAATCTTGATAAAGTATATCAAAAAGTTATATCTCTCTTTCTTGATTCAATTATTACTCAAGCAAATAGAAATCTGTGAGTCTAAATGAATACAAGATAAATCACTTGAACGGTACCAAAGACCAATGTTCAAGGATCAATCAATTTCCAATCAACAACCAAAGGTTGGATTTCACAATTGATCGATACGACGCATAACCTGTGATATTTCAATTATATAACAAAATATAATGCGGAATAGAAATAACACAGACACCAGAATTTTGTTAACGAGGAAACCCCCAACGCAGAAAAACCCCGGGACCTAGTCCAGATTGAACACACACTGTATTTGTGACTACTCGTTTTCCCGTAGTCTACATAATGTATACATCTCTGAGGATCTGATACTAAGCAGTATTGATACCTCTGTTGAACTGATAATGCTAAGTAATAAATGATATCTAAGATCACAATAATAACGAAGAACACAAATATAATATAAAAGCTTCTAAATTATCATGAGACACAAGAGATTACGTGGTTCGACATTTGTTTATGTCCACGGGGTAATGAGTGATCGTTTTGTATTAAGTTTGAGGTGGTTACAAAGATCTTAAATGCTTCCCAAAGTAATAGAGAGAACTCAAGTGGAAGTAAATACTTAAGTTCTAAACATTAAAGAGGTATAAGATTAAGACTAGATCTTCTCTCCTAGATATTGAATGCCCTTAGTTTGTTGGTGAGGCTTGGTATTTTTAGCCCCTCTTGCTCCAGGTATATCTTTGCTGCCTCTGGGTCCATCGTTTGCTGATATACCTTTCGTACCAATGGTACCTTCGTCCACCATGTACCTTCTCCAGTTTTATTTCGCCACCTCAGCTGGCCCACGTTCCTTCGGGAACTACCCAACCTTAATACAGGTTGTACCTTTGTTCACCGCCAGCTTCCGCCAATCGGGTTCTGCCACGCCTTCTCTCTCCACCTGCCTTGATTCATGCGTGTAGATAAGAGATTTGAGCATTTAATGCTGATTAGATGCGTCATCTACCTATGTCCCCTCGCCAGCTGCCTCTTTGTAGACTAGGCTTTTACCATTATTATCTTGACCGTTTAGGCCTTCTTTCTTGGGATGAGATAAAGTAGATCTGCGGAGGTATCCTTTGCTACTTAGGCTTCTCAGTTCAGCGAAGGCTACACAGTTGAATATATGTGCGGCCACTAAGATCATGACACGTGTTCCACAAAATATTGGTATTCACAGTTTGCCCTTTTTTTTTCATATTCTACCGTTTGGTAGAAGTGGAAGAAAACTTCCGTTACGCCGCCATTTTTGCACGTACCGATTGGGTGATGCCCATATGTCCTGTCATGCAATAACTTCCCCTTGAATTTCGGCACATCCAAATTTTTGGATTCTCCATCCGCCTATAAGAAGGGAACAAAGAGAAGGAGTTTTTATTAATTCCTTTTCTCCTTCTTCTTCGAACTGTCGCCCTCCATCTCTTTCATTGAAATTCTTCCGCTGCCAACTTCTCTTTCTCTCCTTCGATCTTTCGAGTGCTTTGGCTTCACAGTTGATCGTGCAAGTAAGTGATGCTCATCTCTTTAGTATTGTTTCTCTTCATATCGTGCCCTGTGGTGGGTTCAAACCGTTCCTTTGGTTGGTTTAGTGAAACCCATTCCCAAAGTATGTCGGTTTTTGCCCCTTTCTGCTTTTGGAATGAACTGTGATTTTCCTCCGCCATTGTTGATGGAGATGTTCTTCCTGGTGGTGTTAGGTATCATGAGGCTTACAAAGAAACCTATGCTAAGGGTCCGAAGATATCTTCGTCGACTGATCCCCCTCCGAGAATGGATCATCCTGATGCTACGCCATCTCCTCCTCCTGAGGACTCTTAGGTGCCTGCTGGTACTGAGGTGGCTACAGTTGCTGAGGGGGTTGCGGACTCTGATGTTGAAGAAGTTGCTATTGAAGACCTTCCGCCTCCTCCTCCTCCTCCTCACTATGAGCTTTAGAGGCTCCAACTGCGTGATAAGGACAACTTTGGTCATCTGTCTATTGCTGAGATTACCAAGTCTTTTCGCCTCCGTAAATTCGAGATTTCCTTCGTCAATGGCCCTGATGTTCTCAATGAGTCTCTCATCCGGGATTTTCCTTATGATGAGAATAACCTCCTCATTAGTGTTGGCCAATTGGCCGCAGGTATGCTCCTCCCTTTGTTTAGTAGAAAGGATCCCTTCTACTATGATGTTTTGTCTTCGAGGGATGACCCGACAAACAAGACTCGGGTTAGAGGAGTTATGCAATACACTGGCGTGCCCTTCGCGAAAGATGGTACCATAGCAAGGGAAAAACAACTCTGGAGTCTTATGATCCCTTTGCTGAAGGGAGATCTAAGCTGGAGGATTATACCCCTGCCAACTTCAATACTACGCATGCTGATGCTATTCAGAAGAGTAATATTCTTCCTTGGAGTGTTGGTCCTCGTCGTATCCATGTTACTGCTAGGCAGATTAGGGAAGATAATAGCCTTCGCTTGGTGGAGGAGATTGATAAGACTGGTTTGACTACCATCCCCTATTCTGGTAGGATGCCTTTGCCAAAGTATGATCGCATTCGTCTTGATCACGATGATCGTTGGGCTCGTACTCCTATTCATGTGGTTGGTCCTTGGGCTTATGGTTTTACCACCGCGGATCCCTCAGTTCCTCGTTTAGCTCGTTCTTTGCCCGAGAAGTATGATGGGTATCGACCTTGGATTTTTAATCCTGCCCCTTCCCATGAGGTACCTTCGTTTTTGATATCTTTGTTCGCTTTGATATCTTTGTATGCTTTGATACCTTTGTTCTAACGGTTTCTTTTGCATTCTGCCCCTGCTTCTTCTGCTGGGACTGCTCTAGGTTCTCCTGGTAATTCTGTGGCCACAAGGACTAGGAAGAGAAAGACTTTGGTTGAAACACCTGCGGAGGTAAGGATAATTATCATACCTTTGTGCTTGTAAGTTCCTTAGTACCTTTCCCTTGATTCTTAGATGACGCATGCATTTTTTTATAGTCTTCCCAGGGGAAGGGTAAGTTGAAGACCGTCATTGATCTTGATGCTTTGGATGATGATCCTAAGGCTGTCGGTGAGGTACCAGGTGACGAAGACATGGAGGATATCGAGGATACTGGCCTCAGCCCTCATTTGGATGATATCGAGGAGGATTTTGCCAAAGATAACCCTAGTCCCGTCCAAGCTGCCTCAGTTGAGGGTGAGAACCTTCCTGTTGGTGCTGGTGCTCAGTTGGTAGAGCCTGTTAGTGTTCAAGACCCTGCACCTACGCTGTCCTTGAAGATGCCTTCGTTTTCTGCTCCTAGCAAGGATTTGACCGTTACTTCCGTCGCTGCTGGAGCTGCTGTTGTGGCTTCTAAAAGTCTGCCTTCGTCTCCTGCTACCTCCTTTCAATCAAGTGGTTCGTTTGCTAAGGTTGTTACCCCCAAGGTGAGGGTTGGTAGCTTAGATGCGCAGCAGAAGAAGAAGGTTGTGATTTCACTAGCCAGCTTCTCCTTCAATGCTGCTCCTGCTTCACTAGGGAGTGCTCAGTCTGTCTCTACTTCCCCCGTTAGCAAAGCTGTTGGACCCCTACCTTCGTCACCAGATTGGACCGTACTGGGTAATCTTCCTTATGCCGGTGACATGGAATCGTGCGGCTCTCAAGCTCTTCTTTCTATTCCCATCTCATCCACCATGCCATCTCTTTTTCGTGGTGAGGGTTCAGCAGTCATGCCCCTTGCTCGTATTCAAACAAACAAGGGAGCTGCCGCTGAATCTAGCCAAGGTAGGTTGCCGGAGAGCTTGATCTTAGGTAGTTCTGAAGACGCTATTCTTGAGGCCATCCTGCGGGATTCCAAGGGTCCCTTTTCTATTGGAGTTGATCATCATCATCTTGTTAGTTCTTTCGAGATAGCTTCGCAGCTGGACGTGTTATCTGCCCAGTATCGTGCTGCCAAAGACTTTTTCTTTGACCCTGATTGTCTCTGCTCCAGTCAAAGCTTTGGTGAGATCCGTAGGGGTAGCATCCAAGAGATGGAGGCTTTCATGGATACCTACGCCAACTTCCTCCCTCGTCTTTCAGCGTTCTCAGTAAGTGATTCTTACCTTATCATTTTTCTTCTTAATTTGATCCTTCGTCCGTCCTTATACTCATTTGTTTGCAGCTTTGCAAGCAGATCGATGTTGGTTATACCTTATTCAAGGTTTATAGGGCTAAGTGCACTCATTTGAGTGCCCTGTTGGAACGTGCTCGTCAAGAGTATGCTCTTGTTGCTCAGCAGCCTTCGTCGGGTGATGCTACTTCTGCTGCTAAGATATCTTCGTTGGAGGATGATCTGAGGAAAACTCAGAGGTCTCTGGAAGCTTGTTTATTGGCTCTTGAGAGAGCTAATAATGCTGCTAAGGTTGCCGAGGATGGTCGCAAAGCTGCTGATACTGCCTTAGCTGCTGAGTCCTCTAAAGCCATAGGTTGTTTCGTTTCTTCTTCTCCTTAGCTTTTTTCTTTACTTTCTGGTTGCATAGTCCTAAGACAACCTTCGTCTGCCAGCCGGCAGCTCTAGTGAACTTAGATGTCTCCAAGATCAAGTGGCCAAGTTAACCTCCGACGTTTGGTATTATCAAAAGAAGTCTGATATGATGAACGTAATGTTCATAATGAGGCCCAACTTTCCCTTGAGTCCGCCCATAATGCAGACTTAGTGAAGCAGATGGCTTCGCTTCGTAAGGAGTGTGACGAAGCTCTTAGCTGGAAGGAGAGTCTTATTTTAAAAAAAGCAAAAAGATATTACCTTAGTCGAGAAACGTCTCTCAGCCCAAGAAATTATTCGTAAGAAACATCACACCGATTTTGAAGATGCTTGTGCTTCCTTAGCTAAGGTTACTGCGGAGCGCAATGTATTAACTTATGAGGTCTGTTCTCTTAAGAACAAACTTGTTGATGCCAGCTCCGTGCCTTCTTCCATGTCTCATGCATCCTTAGTAAAAATGTTTGAAGAGTTAGAGAATGTGTACCAAGCTTTATCCTCTGAGAATGCTTCGCTCCGGATTGATGTTGATGGATCTTCGGACGGAAAGGGATACCCTCGTGGAAGACCTTGATGCGGCTGAGATGGATCTTGTTGAGGCTCAACATAGTTTAGAAGAGTCCCTTAGCCATGCCGGAGGTAGCTTAGGATAATTATTTTTTCCGTAGCATTCTTTGCATCTTTAGCTGCTTTTTCTCGTTGTTGATACCCTTCGTATCCGCAGGTCTCCAAGAGCAGTTGGTGGGTGCAAACGCCAAGATTAGCCCTTGAGGGTCAGATATCTCAGTTGGAAATATCTCGCCAGTTTGATGCTGCTGCTAAGTTTAAAGCTGAGGCACTTCAGCAAGCTAATGATCAGCTTACGCTCAGATCAGGGAGCTCCATCAGAAATCGGCTTCGGACCTAGAGGCGCAAGCTTCTCAAATGAAGGTGCAGCTCGAGCGTTCTGCCATTGATTACATTAATGATGCTTTTGCGGAGGCTGAGCTCCAAGCTGAGGGTGTTGTCTTCCCTCGTCTTCCTTACCCATGATTATGTTATGCTGACTTTGTTTTCAACTGAACTCCTTTGTTGTATTATGCCCCCAGCTGAGGGGCCTTTGTTGTCTCCTTTCCTTGAAACAATGCTTCGTTACTTTCTGAACCTTTGTCATCTGCAACTTTTGAGATGTGTTAGTTTTATTTTGGTAGTACTATTATGGTACCTTTGTTATTATATATAGACGTATTGTGTCTAATTATTTGCACATTCGAGTCATCACAAGGTGCTAAGGTGTTTTTAACCTTTGGTGGAACATTCATCATCCTACCCAAGTATCCTTTGGCCAGAAGGTACCGTGGTGGCGAGGGTTCCTACGTGGGTAATAATTTTCCTGTAACCCTACGCGTTCAGCGCGATGGCTGCTTTACTTCACAAGGTATCTCTCTTTGGGTATATTGCTTATTATTTCCTTTTAGTGGGATTCATTTGCCCTTAGGATCCGAGATTGACATATGCGCAGTTATGCCGTGCCTTGCCTCATCGTCAATTCTGACGGAGGGTGTCTATTCTAACCCAATTTGTATTTAATCAACATGCACTTTTTCTTAGCAAAAAGTTTCTTTCATTGATTAGTTAGGTTTATAATACCTTTGATCAGGGATAGAACATGGTGGGCCATTGCCCCTTCCCTTCTTCTCCTGAGTAATAACCATTCTCTTACGGGTAATACTTCTTTAGGTACATTGCATTCCAAGGGTGTTGCAATACTTCTCCTTTGAGATTCCTTAGGTAGTATGAACCCTTTCCGGCAATATCGTGTATAATGTAGGGTCCGTCCCATGTCGGAGCTAGCTTTCCCCACTCTTTCTTCCTTTGATATGGTGGTATTTGACGTAGTACGTATTCTTCAACCACAAAGTTTTAGGAATTACCCGTTTGTTGTATTCACGAGCCAGCCTTCGTTGGTAGTTCACCATTCTTTGTAAAGCTACTTCCCGCCTTTCTTCAAGGTCATCAAGCTTTTCCAGCATAAGATCTGTTGTCAGATTCTTTTCCCATGCCTCTGTCTTTGTCGTTGGCAGTATTATCTCCGTTGGGATGACTGCTTCGGCTCCGTAGGTTAGCAAGAACGGAGTTTCTCCCGTGGCTGCCCTTCTTGTAGTGCGGTAGGCCCATAGGACATTGTGCAGCTGCTCGCACCATCTTTTCTTGTATGCCCCCAGCTTCTTTTTTAAGTTCATTGCTATCGTCTTATTAGTGGCCTCCGCTTGTCCATTGCTCTTAGGATATATTGGAGTAGACTTGTTTTTCTGAATGTTGAAGGCGTTAAAGAGCATGTCTATGTTCTTTCCTTCCAACTGTTTTCCATTGTCAGAGACTATGGCGGCTGGTATCCCGAACCTGCAGATGATTTGCTCGAACAAAAATTTAAAGACATTGTGTCCCTAATTCTTGCCAAAGCCCTTGCTTCCACCCATTTGGTGAAATAATCCGTAGCTACGATAAGGTATCTTCTTTTTGATGTCCCCTCTATCAAGGGTCCAACAATGTCAACTCCCCATTTGGCGAATGGCCATGGGCTGATGACCGAGTTAAGCTCCGTTGCTGGTGCTTTAATCTTCCTGGCATAGCGTTGGCATCTTTCGCAACGCCTTGCTACGTTCTTTGTCTTTGCATTTGTCATGCTTAGCCAAAGACCTTCTTCCGCTATGATTGCCAGCTTCTCCGCTGTGTATATCATGCAGTATTCTTCTCTACTTCGGTTTGTGAGAGGCACCGCATCAAAGGTCCAAGAAATGACCTTCTATACAGTATTCCGTCTCGTAGGTTGTACATTGCTGCCTTTGACTCGAGTTTTCGAGCTTCTTTGACATCTGCGGGTAAGGTACCTTTGTCAAGGTACTGGTGAATTGGAATTCTCCAATCGTCCTCAGCTTCGTCCTCGTTGCTTCCGTCTGACAGGGTTTCTTTTGAGACGTCGGCTTCGTTATCTGGTTCTTCCATTCCTTCATATTCTTTTTCTTTTTCTGCTTCCCTCATGGACGTGGTCTGGACGCCTAAGGTTTCCTCGGTGGCGGAGGTTAGTCCTTCTATCGAAGGTTCATAAATTCTCCCAATTTGGACCGAGGTAGTGTTTCTGTCCCTCAGCATTGATGATATAAATGCTAAGGCATCTGCGTGTCTGTTGTCTTTTCGGCAGACATGTCTGAATGTGACCTTGTTGATCTTTGTCGCATGCTCCTGTGCTAGCTTTAGGTACGAGGATAGTATTGGATCCAGAGTTTGGTATTTAAGCTCTATTTGTCTAATGACCAATTAGGAGTCACTAGTCAAACGAACATCTGATAAGCCCAACTCCTGTGCTAGGCGTAGTCCGTGTATGACTGCCTCATATTCCGTGATGTTGTTAGTGTATTGTTCGAATTCTAACCTGAATGCATAGATGAGTCGGTCTCTGGTAGGGGTTGTTATTACGATCCCTATAACTGCACCTTCTCCGTTGGAGGAGCCATCTACGAATATCTCCCACCTTCATGAGTTTTGTGGTTCTAAGAGGTCTTCTGGTTCCGGCTTTTCTTCCTCTATTCCCGGGATATCGTCTATCTCTGCTTCGTCATTAAGAGGTAGGTCCACCAAGAAGTATGCTAAGATTTGTGATTTCTCCGCTTTCCTGGTTTCGAAGATTATGTGAAACTGTTTGATCATGGCATTCCATTTTGCCACTCTTCCAATCTTCTCCGTGCTGTCGAGGATTTGACTTATTTGAGCCTTTGTGAAAACTCGGATGGTCTGTGCATCGAAATATATCCTTAGCTTTTGTGTTGCCACTACTAAGACATATATGGGTTGTTCCACCTTGGTGTAGTTACGCTCCGCTGAACTTAGTGTCTTGCTGATGTAGTATACGGGATTTTCTCTTTTCTCTTGATCTCGTACCAATACTGCGCTCACAACGTAGCTTTTTGCTGCTAGGTATAGGGTGAGTATTTCACCTGGCTCCGGTTTCTGCAGGATGGGTACTGATACTAAGTACTATTTGATCTTGTGTAAAGCTTGTTCGCACTCTTCGGTCCATGTAAACCTGCTTCCTTTCCTTAGTGTGTAAAAAAATACTTTGTATTTATCTGACGACCTTGATATGAATCTTCCCATGGAATCTAAAATTCCATTTAGCTTTTGTACTCCTTTTAGAGTTTGTGGAGATGGCATCTCCATTATTGCTCTGACCCTTTTAGGGTCTACTTCGGTTCCTCGTTTGGTGACCAAGTAACCCAAGAATTTTCCTGAGGTAACTCCGAACGTGCATTTGTCCGGGTTCACCTTCATGTGGAAGTTCCTCATGGATTCAAATATCTCCCTTAGGTCTGAGAGATGGTTTTTTGCTTCTTTGCTCTTGACGAGCATGTCGTTCACGTAGACCTCTAGTATTTTTCCTATCCATGGCTTGAAGATTTTGTCTACTAATCGTTGGTATGTTTTTCCCCGTGTTCTTTAGTCCAAAAGGCATCCTTGTATAGCAATACATGCCTCGTGGGGGTAAAGAACGCAGTATGCTCCTGATCTTCTTCCGCAAGGGAAATTTGGTTATAGCTTGAGTATCCATCCATGAAAGATAGCCTTTGGTGGTCTTCAGTTGCATTAACCAGCTGGTCAATATTTGGCAGTGGGTAGCTATCCTTGGGGCACGCTTTGTTGAGATTTCTAAAGTCGATGCAAATGCGCACGCCTCCGTTCTTCTTAAGAACAATGAACATGTTGGATATCCACGTGGGATATTTGACTTCTCGTATGAATCCAGCTGCAAGTAAATTTTGCAACTCTTTTTCTACCCCTTTGTGGTAGATGTCCGCCACCTTACGTATGCGTTGCTTAAATGGTGGTATTTCTGGTCTGAGCCGAAGGTGGTGTGAGACCAAATTCGAATCAATTCCTGGCATGTCTTTCATTGACCATGCAAAGACGTCTACGTACTCTTTTAGTAACCTTTGTAGTTGCACCTCCTCTTCCTCTTCAAGTAAAGTTCCGATATTGAGAATCTTTGGTTATGCCTCCGTCCCGATGTTGATTTTCTTTGTTGGTTCCACTGGTGAGCAGATTTGTTGCTGAGGTCGTTGAGGAGTGTTTTTCTGTAATTGTCATTTGGCGGAGACATCTGCACCTGGAATGGCGGAGGTGCTTGTCTCCGGGGCTGAGACGGATTTGGGTACTAAGGAGGATGCGTCCTGCACTTCCTTGATATTTGCCTTGTGTCTCTTTCTTTCATGCTGTTGAGCAGCAATTCTTTCTTCGTTGAGTCTGATTTCCGATAGATTGCATAGCCTTGCGTCTTGCTGGTCGCCTTTGATTTCCATTTCACCCATAGGTGTAGGAAAGCGTAGGTATTGGTGATACGTCGAAGCTGTTCCTCGCAATCTATGGACCCATAGCCTTCCCATGATTACATTGTAGGGCGAAGGTGATTCTACCACACAGAAGCGTGTATTAGTTACTAAGGGTCCTGCATGTACCTGCAATACGATTTCTCCCTTTGGTCTAGAGACTGCTCCATTAAAACGATATATTGTGCAAGTGGAAGAATCCATTTGCTCTGCTGTCAAACCCATGCGTAGGTAGGGTTCGTAAAATAACACATTTAACGAACTTCCCCCATCCATGAGGACCTTCGTAACATTCCATCCGTGTATTGGAAGAGTGATCACTGGTGGATCGTTGTGCACTTTATCCTCCTGGTTGACGTCCTTTGTTGAAAAGGTTAATGGCGTGGCCATCCATTCTTCCAAAGTGCTAGTGGGTGGTCCACTTAGCGTGAACACTTCATGGGATTCAATCTTCTTTCTGTTTCGAGCTAACTCGAGTATGTCTTCGAGCATTTCTTCTTGGCTTCCACTGGAGAAGGTGATCATGTTGATGTATTTTCCATCCTGAGGTAGTTTTACCCTTTTCTTTGGGATCTCCTCAGTCTCCACTGGCTGTAGCCGTACGTACTCCATGAATTTTCTTTCGTCGATGAATCTTTGGATCACGTTGCGCAGGTGGTAGCATGTATCAGTAGTATATCCGTAGTATTGGTGGTACGCACAGTACTCCTTAGCTTCCTTCGTCTTTTCTGGCTGCTTTCCCCTAGTATTAGGGTAAGGAAAGCCTGGATTTGCTCCCTCCTTGCTTAGGATGTGAGAGAAAGTTGTATTCAACTTCGTGTAGATTTTATCCATAAATTCTTATCTTCCTTTGCCTCTTTTTCCATCTTCGTGTTTGGATCGCGTGTCTCGAGAGCTGGTCCTGCCCCGGCTTCGTTTTGTCGCTTAGGTACCTCCGGAATTGGTTCCAGAGAGTTAGTTCACTGTGGAGCTGTTGTTGTCTTTGCTTGTGCCCTGGGGTTTTCCTTCTGGATTTCTTCGAGTCTAATGTAACGGTCTTGGACAACCCTGAGCTCGCCTTCGGAATCGAGGGCTCTGTTGTGAAGATCCACGAAGATGGATGAGGTTCTATCAAGTCCGTACTTATAACAGTTTATGCTAATTTCTGGATTGACTTTCCCAATTGCTTGGCATGTCTTTTGCCACCTGTCTGTGTACTGCATCAGTGTTTCCAGGGGTCCGATAGCTAAAGCAAATATCCTATCTAACCCTGCCTTTGTTGATTTGTTGTACATGTATGTCTCCAAAAACACCGTAGATGATTGCTCGAAGGAGTCAATTGAGTTCTCTGGTAAGTTGTCATACCAGGCTAGTGCTGATCCCGTTAAGCTTGCTGGGAAGTACCTACAAAGTACCACTCAGTTTCTTTCCCAATGGGCATGGACACGAGTGTAATACCGTAGGTGAGATGCGAGATCTGAGGTACCGTTGTATACTTGGAACGTAGGTACCGGGCATTTCGGAGGGATGGATTCCCTCAAAATGCTAAAAGATAGTGGGGACGTGGTTGCCTCTTGTAGCACTTCTTCTAGTCTTGCGCCTGCGTGGCCAGTTTTTAGTCCTTGTATCTCCTTCCGCATTTTCTCCATTTGCTCCATGACCATGTTCACATTGTGAGCATCTTTGGAAAATGCTTCGTCGTAGTAGGTCTGAGAGGGTTTGTATGTTGAATCAGTTTCGTCTGGATCATGGTGCGATCTCCTTGCTCTCGTAGGTTGATTCGTCTTTGGTGGGTTGAGATCCACCCTTCGTCTTCCTGAGATAGCTCCGTTTTCATGCCTCTGTTGCGGAGGGTGAGTTTGGGAACCTTCGATTTGTATGTCTAGCATACATTTTGAGGTTCTGGTTCTCCTGGGCCATCTCGTGCATTGCATCTTCGTTTTCCTTGTTACGGAGTAATAAAGCTGCTATTTGTGCCGCCATTTGGTCTTCATTGTGGGATCCACCTCCCTGAGGAGTGATGTCGGCTGGATCTTAAGAGTTTTCCACTCCTTCGTCTACAATTGGCGCGTCTGGATCTATCTAAATTAGGGTTAGGTTTCCCAACCTTCGTCCCGTAGGAGCTAAGGTTCTGGGTAACCCTGCGTTGGCCGCAGGTGGCTTTGTAGTTGTAGCGTGCTCCGGTAATGGCATGCCATATATTGGTTGGGCTCCCGGTGTCTGCCCCATCCCTTCAGCAGGAATAGGTGATTTGTTAGAAATTGTTCTTCTTGCTATTTCACTTTGTCCGTCCTCCGCTTCATTCCTTTGGTTTGCTTGAGACGGCTTTTGGGATCTCCCTCTTGTGATAGCTGGTCGTGAGCTTGTTGGTACATCAGTTGGTTTCTGCATGCCTTCGGCTTTTGTTATCCTGCGGTCACAGAAAAGGCGAAAAAGTCTGCTACTTGGGTATCTTCGTTAAAAGTATCAATGAATGCTCTGACACGGAAGAAGGCTAAGCAGTTTTTTTAGAAAAAGGACTGAGATAAAGTTTTTGACAGACGGGTATTAAATGCTTATGACACCCTTGGAAAAAACAACCTTAAAACATTGAAAACCAATGAAAAAGGGTGTCAGATCTTGCGAAAAACAAGGCTATTAAATGTATTAGAAGATCTTTTTTCTTTAAAATTGGACTGATATTCCTCAGTCAGTCAAAGATTCTCAGATCTAAAATATGCTCTGTTTAAGAAGGGTTGTTTTAGTATAAAACAAACATTTTGGCGTTTTATGAGTATGTTTTTTGAAATTTTTTTGTGGATCTGTAACGAGGCACGTTTTTAGAGGCTATGAACTCAAAAAACATACACAAATAATGGATGAACGAATCACTAGAGAGTGAGATTCATCGTTGGAACACAGATCCCTTCGTTTCAGAAGATGTATAAGTAAAATGTAAAACTGTGTCTAAACTCAGGTTCGTGAGCAAAACACAGTGGGCGCCAAACTGTGACTACTCGTTTTCCCGTAGTCTACGTAATGTATACAGCTCTGAGGATCTGATACTAAGCAGTATTGATACCTCTGTTGAACTGATAATGCTAAGTAATAAATGATATCTAAGATCACAATAATAACGAAGAACACAAATATAATGTGAAAGCTTCTAATTTATCATGAGACACAAGAGATTACGTGGTTCGACATTTGTCTACGTCCACGGGGTAATGAGCGATCGTTTTGTTTTAAGTTTGAGGTGGTTACAAAGATCTTAAATGCTTCCCAATGTAATAGAGAGAACTCAAGTGGAAGTAAATACTTAAGTTCTAAACATTAAAGAGGTATAAGCTTAAGACTAGATCTTCTCTCCTAGATATTGAATGCCTTTAGTTTGTTGGTGAGGCTTGGTATTTATAGCCCTTCTTGCTCCAAGTATATCTTTGCTGCTTATGGGTCCATAGTCTGTTGATATACCTTTCGTACCAATGGTACCTTCGTCCACCGCATACCTTCTCCAGTTGTATTTCGTTACCTTAGCTGGCCCACGTTCCTTCGGGAACTACCCAACCTCAGTAATGTTTGTACCTTCGTTCACCGCTAGCTTCCGCCAATCGGGTTCTGCCACGCCTTCTCTCTCCACGTGCCTTGATTCATGTGTGTAGATAAGATATTTGAGCATTTAATGCTGATTAGATGCGGCATCTACCTCTGTCCCCTCGCCAGCTGCCTCTTTTAGACTAGGTTTTTACCATTCTTATCTTGACCGTTTAGGCCTTCTTTCTTGGGATGAGATAAAGTAGATATGCGGAGGTATCCTTTGCTACTTAGGCTTCTCAGTTCAACGAAGGCTACACAGTTGAATATATGTGCGGCCACTAAGATCGTGACACGTTTTCCAAAGAAAATTGGTATTCACAGTATTAAACCGCTACATACACTAGCCTACTACAAACTAACTTCGGTATGGACTGTAGTTGAACCCCAATCAATGTCACACTGATCCAAGGTACAATCGCGCTCCTTACGTCTCTGATCCCAGTAGGATACTACACACTTGATTCCCTTAGCTGATCTCACCCACATCTAAGAGTTGCTACGACCCAAAGTCGAAGTCTTAATAAACAAATCTATCACACAGAAAAGTCTACAGTAATAGATAAATCTGTCTCCCACAAAAATACCTACAAGTTTTGTTCCATCTTTTGATAAATCAAGGTGAACAGTAACCAATTGATAACCCGAACTTATATTCCCGAAGAACAGCCTAGTATTATCAATCACCTCACAATAATCTTAATCGACGCGGCGAAAGAAGATCTTTTGGAATCACAAACGATGAGACGAAGATGTTTGTGACTACTTTTATATATTGCCTATCAGAGGTATTAATCTCAAGCCAATCGTTACGATTGTACTCAACACGATAGAATCAACAAGATCATATCACACAACTACGAGAAATTAGTATCGGTCTGGCTTCACAATCCCAATGAAGTATTTAAGTCGTTAACCTGGTTTTTAAAAAGAAACCTAAGGTTAAAGGAGAATCTACTTTAGCTAATACAACCAGTATCACACAGAATGTGTGGGGATTAGGTTTCCCAGTTGCTAGAGTTCTCCCTTATATAGTCTTTCAAATCAGGGTTTGGAATCAATGTTAGCTTGGTAACAAAGCATTCAATATTCACCGTTAGATGAAAACCTGATTAGATTCAAGCTTATATCTTTCAACCGTTGGATCGAAAACTTAGCCTGTTACACACAAATGAAATGCACGATTTTAGGTTTGTGTAACCGTACCCAAACATGTACATCTGTTGGTTCAACAATAGTTAACCAAATGGTTACCCATATGAGCACTTTCATATCAACCATATTCTTCTTCACCATAACTAGTTCAAATGACTCAAATGAACTAGTTAGATAGTTGGTCAATTGTATAAATCTTATGTAACTACACAAGACACAATCGAAGCAAAAATGATTTGATTCACTCGAATCGATTCATGAACTTTATAGCCACGGTTTGCATTTTGCATTCCTTAGTTTTTATAAATGTAAGTTCACAAAAAATCGTCTTTAGATATAACCAACTTAAGTTCGCATACTTAGTTCGCGGACTTAAGTTCCCGGAAGGAGTTCTCAAACTCCAGCAGAATTTCTGGGGAAGAGAACTTCCGGCAGTTCGCGGACTGGGTTCGCGGACTGAGTTCGCGGACTTAGCTCACAACACCTATTCCGGTTTTTCTAACCAACAAAGTAAGCATACTTCGGTTCAAGGAAAAAGGACTTATACATATATGTGTTGCCACACAATGCTTATATCCAACAATGGATATATAATCTAAACTCTCATTTCAATCATTAAAACATTCTTAGAGGACGTTATTATATAGTTGTTATTCACAAACTATTTTTCGTAAAAGCAATTTTCAAAGTGATTGAAACATAACATGACTTTCGTCACTAGGTAAAGATGATCTTGGCCAAAGCAAAAGCTTACCGATACATATTTCGAGAAATAGATGGGCGAAATAAACTTGGCTCGAAATAGCAAATGTGTATAATCAAAGTCTATATAGCAAAACGACTTTTGTCTCAAAATAGGAGATAAAGTAGATAGACTTTTGAGTGATAGATAAGTTCAAGTCTCCACATACCTTTTAGTCGATGAAGTTCCACCAGTTCCTTGAGTAGTTCTTCGTCTTGTATGATGATTTCCATGGAGTTCTTGAGCTCAACTACAATTTCTATCCTAGTCCGAGACTTAGCTATAGTAGACTAGAAATAAAGACTTATAGTTTTGATCACTAACATTGACAAACATGCTTGAGATAGCAACGCATGCTAGTTCGACTGAGCAATGCTCTAACAATCTCCCCCTTTGTCAATTTTAGTGACAAAACTATCAATACATATGGAATACAAAAATAAATGAATTAACTTTTGTAGCTCCTATTCCAAATGCCTAATCTTCAATATTACACGAAATCTTCGTCACTTCCAAGTACTCCAATGATCCCAAAGGTTGTAAGTTCATCATCATCGTTGTTGAGCTATAACAATGAGAAAACAAGAGTTCTCAATCATTGTTATACAGTGTCATAGTATTATTATACAACATCAAAGTTCAATTGTATCACAACTTCGACAACAATACTACGGTGATATGTATCACTCCCCCTTAGTCAATACCCCATCTCACATGGAAACCACTCCCCCTTACATAATGATTCGAAAACCATATGTATTTGTAGTGTGAACTACATATTAATTCTCCCCCTTTTTATCAATAAAATTGGCAAAGGTACGAAAACGGGATCCTAATGAAATTTCCAAAAGAGACATTTCATGATCAAAAGAAACCACATATCATCTTGTTTAGATGAAATCATATAGCCGAAGCTAAATGCATTCATCAAGGAGTTTATAAATATACAAGATAACCCCTATAATATTCCAGAGCCGCACTCCCCACAAGGATTTGGAGATTAAGCACAAGTTCAATTAAGAACTCTCCCTCATAATATGTCGTTCCCGAAATAACAACAAGAGCGACCTTAATTTCAAAAGAAAAGAAGGATTTCTTTGGACATAACAAATCACATACAAGTATGAATTTGAATCCAAAATACTCAATTAAATTAACCACAAGAGAACCCATTATTAATTTAATCGGAAATATACAATCAAATTTACCACAAAAAGTGATCAATTTAATTGTCCATGCTCGACAAAAGAGAACTTACGGAGCGTCACAGTATAAACATAAAAATATGGATCAGGGAAGATCAATACTGCGGAATACACAAGGATTCATTCTATTTTCCATCACTATTCGCACAATGACATACAATAGACATAATCCTTGTAAACAAAAGATTTTAACCTATCTTTTATCAATAATTGACATAATAGGCTTAACTTTTGTATTATCAAAAGTTCATTCCTTCTTTTATCAACACATGCATATCGACATGTAAAGGACTTAACTTTTGACAAGGTATGGGACAATCACAGTTCACGGACGCAAACACACATATCCAATAACAAATTGCAATATATAAAACCATAAAGATTAATACTGCAACAATCATCTTCCAAACAGTTTAAAAATTTAAACCAATAAATCTAAAACATGAAGATGAAAACGTTGGACATAGCTATGTGTAATCACAATAATGGCTATTCCAAACTCTAGTTATTCTTCTAAACAAAACAAGAAAATAGAAGATTTACTAGGCAATTGAAATCAAAATTAATTGAGAACCTCATACCTTTCAATGAATCCATCAACAAGGTATCACTGATTTCCTTTACTCTCTTGACCGTAGACACACCGTGTTTGTGAGTTAGAACACTAACTTTACGATCAACAACTCGAGCAAGCTGTCTAGCCTTGACGCAGTCCATGATGAGCTTCTTTTGATTCAGTATCAGAATATTCTGATTAGCAAGGATTCTGGCCTGACCATCTAAGATATGGTTTATTTGCAGTTGAAGATTTGCAAGCTCGACCTTTGAATCGTTCTGAGGAAAAATCAAATCCTTGACAGACTCATCGATCCAAGAATTGTGATCCTTTCTCTCAAGCATCTTCTTTAGAACCAGCTCTTGAAATGATTCGCGACCTTGAGTGTTTTCCTCCATATCAAGATGCACAATCTCTTGAGATTTTGCAGAGTTCTCCATGTATTTTTTTTTGATATATATGGAAAAACACAATATAGAGTGAATATATATGTATTTGTAAACATGAGAAGGAAACTCTTGTTATGGAAACCCTATGAACTCACACAAAAAGAGGAGGATGCGAACGTTTGTGGACCGCCAACACAAAAAACTCAGCAAAAAAATAATATACAACATACTTGAGCATTTCTCAGTAATTTTCCTTGCACCTCTCAAGTTAGAAACAAGGAAAAGAATACCTGGAATCAGGTGGTAGAGTGAGAATTAATCCCACTATGATCATTGAGAAAGGAATTGTACATATCATCTGACAGTTTGAACTTTGTGTTCGCCTTTCTTCGGTTGACTTTCATCCCAGACGAGTTAGACACAGCTTGTTTAACATATCCGTCAGAAGGCTTTCTCTGAGGACTAAATCTAGGACCTCTTGAAATTGGTTCAAGGGGATCAGAATAGAGAGGGATCCATTTTCTAGATTTAAATTTACCAGACTCATTCTTGTAACCACAGGAAGGTATGCATTAGTGGCACAAGAATTTATACCATTGAGATGAGATTTTTTCCTGTGATGATTTCTAGAGTAAAGATCATTTTTATAAGGTTTCTGGTTTTCTATAGGCACGAGATTCAGTGCAGAAGTCGGAAGACTCTTTACTCCATTGATAGTAGAAAGAAGCAAATTATGAAGATTCGAGATTTGTTTCCTCCTAACAAAACAATGAATAGCATAGTGATTCTTCATCCCACAGAAAGTACAGGTTCGTGGAGGAGAAACAAAAACTGGCACTTGTTTTAACTTCATAGCCATATGAGAGGGTTGTAGGTCACGAAAATCCTTCTTGACACAACCTTCTTCTGGAGAACATTTCTTCATGTACTGTAATTCATGATAATTAGTTGGTACATAAGAATTTCTCCTTAAGACAGAGTTTTCCTTTTTCAAGGATCTGCACTATTCATGGGGTATACCAAGAGATGCACCTAGTTTCTCTTTTTCAACACGAAGTCTGTTTAGATCTGATGAATGTGTCTCGATCATCTGTTTTTCTCTAATTGAGTCTTCCTTGACAATATCCTCAAGAACACTAATTTTTCACGCTGTAGAGTAGTTTGTTGGAGAAGTTTTTCAATATTGTTAGAGAATGACTCAATGATGTTATAGAGTTCACGTTCTCGATCAAGAGACTTTTCAAATTCATCAATAAGCTGAGCATGATCCTGAAAATCAATAGCCTCAGTGGAATTTTTTGAGATTCTGGTGGGCTCCATTTCAACTTTTGCCATAGTGTCACATGCCTCATGGGAGGGAGAGATGTCAACATCTGATGGAATAACCTTTCTACCTCGGGATTCAGAAGAATCAACTAAGGAGTAATCCTTTGAGGTATTTCCAAGACACTTGGTATAATTAAAAGCTTTTGGAGACATCTTGGTATGCGTAAATACTAGAGACGAGATTCTGTCCTCAGACTCAGATTGCTACAAACACAGACTTGTAAGGTCTTTAAACGTGTTTGCCTACTCTGATACCAATTGAAAAAGCGGGGGTACAACAACCTCACCCAATATTTCGATTAGCAATCTGTATGGACAAACTCTAATATACTTTCAAGAGAATCAACTAGACTCAATCTTAATAAAGTATATCAAAGAGTTATAACTCTATTTCTTGATTCAATTCTTACTCAAGCAAATAGATATCTGCGAGTCTAAATGAATACAAGAGAAATCACTTGAACAATACAAAACACCAATGTTCAAGGATCAATCAATTTCCAATCAACAACCAAAGGTTGGATTTCACAATTGATCGATACAACGCACAACCTGTGATATTTCAATTATATAACAAAATATAATGCGGAATAGAAATAACACAGACACCAGAATTTTGTTAACGAGGAAACCACAAACGCAGAAAAACCTTGGGACCTAGTCCAGATTGAACACACACTGTATTAAGCCGCTACAGACACTAGCCTACTACAAACTAACTTCCGTCTGGACTGTAGTTGAACCCAATCAATCTCACACTGATCCAAGGTATAGTTGCGCTCCTTACGTCTCTGATCCCAGCAGGATACTATGCACTTGATTCCCTTAGCTGATCTCACCCACAACAAAAAGTTGCTACGACCCAAAGTCGAAGACTTTAATAAACAAATATGCATCACACAGAAAAGTCTACAGTAATAGATAAATCTGTTTCCCACAGAAATACCTACAAGTTTTGTTCCGTCTTTTGATAAATCAAGGTGAACAGGAACCAATTGATAACCCGTACTTATATTCCCGAAGAACATCATAGTATTATCAATCACCTCACAATAATCTTAATCGACGCGGCGAAAGAAGATATTGTGGAATCACAAACGATGATATGAAGATGTTTGTGACTACTTTTATATCTTGCCTATCGGAGATATTAATCTCAAGCCAATCGTTACGATTGTACTCAACACGATAGAATCAGCAAGATCAGATCACACAACTACGAGAAATTAGTATCGGTCTGGCTTCACAATCCCAATGAAGTCTTTAAGTCGTTAACCTGTTTTTTAAGAAGAAACCTAAGTTTAAAGGAGAATCATCTCTAGCTAATACAACTAGTATCACACATAAGGCGTGTGGATTAGGTTTCCCAGTTGCTAGAGTTCTCCCTTATATAGTCTTTCAAATCAGGGTATGCAGTCAATGTTAGCTTGGTAACAAAGCATTCAATCTTCACCGTTAGATGAAAACCTGATTAGATTCAAGCTAATATCTTTCAAAAGTTGGATCGAAAACATAGCTTGTTACGCACAAATGAAATGCACGATTTTAGGTTTGTGTAACCGTACCCAAACATGTACTTTTCTTGGTTCAACAATAGTTAACCAAATGGTTAGCCATATGAGCACTTTCATATCAACCATATTCTTCTTCACCATAACTAGTTCAAATGACTCAAATGAACTAGTTAGAGAGTTGCTCAATTGTATAAATCTTATGTAACTACACAAGACACAATCGAAGCAAAAACAATTTGATTCACTCGAATCGATTCATGGACTTTATAACCATGGTTTGGATTTTGCATTCCTCAGTTTTTATAAATGTAAGTTCACAAAAAGTCGTCTTTAGATAAAACCAACTTAAGTTCGCAGACTTAGTTCGCGGACTTAAGTTTCCAGAAGGAGTTCTCAAACTCCAGCAAAATTTCTCGTGAAGAGAACTTCCACCAGTTCGTGGACTGGGTTAGCGGACTGAGTTCGCGGACTTAGCTCAGATCACTTATTCTGGTTTTCCTGATCAACAAAGTACGCATACTTCGGGTCAAGGAAAAAGAACTTATACATATATGTGTTGCCACACAATGCTTATATCCAACAATGCTTATATAATCTAAAACCTCATTTCAATCATTGAAACATTCTTAGAGGACGTTATTATATAGTTATTATTCACAAACTATTTTTCGTCAAAGCAATTTTCAAAGTGATTGAAACATAACATGACTTTCGTCACTAGATAAAGATGATCTTGGACAAAGCAAAAGCTTACCAACAAATATTTCGAGAAATAGATAGGCGAGATACACTCGGATCGAAATAAAAAATGTGTATAATCAAAGTCTATATAGAAAAACGACTTTTGTCTCAAAATAGGAGATAGAGTAGATAGACTTTTGAGTGATAGGTAAGTTCAAGTCTCCACATACCTTTTAGTCGATAAAGTTCCACCAGTTCCTTGAGTATTTCTTCATCTTGTATGATGATTTCCATGGAGTTCTTGAGTCAAACTACACTTTCTATCCTAGTCCGAGACTTAGCTATAGTAGACTAGAAATCAAAACATATAGTTTTGATCACTAACATTGACAAACATGCTTGAGATAGCAACGCATGCGAGTTCGACCGAGCAATGCTCTAACATCTCTTCCATGTAATCTATACAAGCTCCTGCACCGTCTTGCCATAAAGATTACATTATTGCCATGATATACACTCATTACTCTGTATTTAGTAGAGTATCTCATCCCAAGTGATTCTAATCTAGGTAAACTAATTAAATTCCACTTCATCTCCGACACATGTTTAACATTTGTGATTGTTTGAACTGAGCCATCAAACAATTCCAGGTGAACTTCACCAACTCCATGAACAAGAAATCTAGAGCCATCCCCCATGTAGACGAACCCGCTGCATTATTCATAATTGTTGTGTAATGAATGATTGTTGCAAACATGCACAACAACACCACATTCTAATCCACGTCCTCCCTGACTTAAGATATTTGCAGGCATCAGTAGGACCTCATCACGTCACAATCTTTCAATAGCATCTCTAAGGATACATTATCTTTTGGAAAATTAACCGAAACTTTCCCAAAACCTTCCTTATTCCTGGGACAATCTCTAGCACAATGCCGTGGCTGACCATACTTATATCAATCACCTTTGAAAATTGTTTGTTTACCTTTATTGCTACCAACTCTCTTCCTATCAGCTACAAACGCATTTTCAAAAATATTACTAACCCGACCTCACTTTCGCATCATCTCCTCTGCAGCTAATTAAAGCGTTGCAGACTTCTAATGTAATAAACGACTATTGACTCATAAAATTATGTGACAACATTTTGTATGATTCTGGAAGCGTCTAGATCAGCTGAAGAGCTTTGTCTTGATCATTCAAATTGTCACCAACAACTTCAAGCTTCGATATTAATGAATCGAATATAGAAATAAGATCCATCACCGGAGTATTCTCTTCCATCCTCATATCATGTAAAAGACCCTTAATAAATATCCTATTAGTCATTTTTTTAGCCATGAACAAATTTTTAAGGCAACCCCATAATTGTTTTGCTGATGTAGCATCCTTGATCGTAGCATGACCTTGCACCTTTCTAGCGAGATGAAGCCGAATCTCCGATAAATACTTTTTATCCATCTTTCTCCATACATCAATAACATCTTCCACCACCTCCATCTCATCTGATTCTCTCTTTTTCTGTTGTTTCATCGTTGGTCCTTTAAGGGAATCATCCAAATCTAGCATGTTAGAACATAGCTCGGTTGAACCCACCAAGCATGGTATGTCAATTTTGGTTGTCATGTTTTAGCATCAAAACTCATCTAGAGTCCCTTGATTAATTATTAGAGTCAACTTCGCTTAGGTTATACTAGAAAGTCCAGGAATGTCGAGACTTACAAGTATTACTCTAAAGCTTCAAAGAATGTGAAGAAGTAACGACTGCAACGAAGACATCATCCTTCCACTTGAGATTAGTAATACTGACTTGACTTGTTTCATTCCTAACGTATCTTTCAAGTCGTTTTATATTGAATACATAACATGCGAAGCTATATTCATGACACTCTAGTGATTAGACTTGGTCATGGAATTATGATCAAAGTATCAAGGAATTATATTGAATTACGAAGTATAACACTCATCTTTTGAACTTCTTAAATACGACAACAACATAATCTATGCATATAGTTATTTGATTATGTGTGGGATATAGGTGTGATTTCATCCTATAAAAATATGTATTATTACATTGGTTTAAGGAAGTAGATGTATGAACTTGTTTCATAATCGAAAGGAAAATCATAAGTGCGTTGGTCCAGTTCGTCATTGAATAATATTTGGATGATGAATGCAAGATGACAAGGTAGAACCAATCTTAACTTACGTTGAGAATCAAGGTAGAACCGATCATAGACTATATTGTGTGACATGGTATAACCAATCCTAACTATTTTTGGGAAGCATGGTCTAACCGGTCATAACCTATATATAGTGACATGGTATAACCAATCCTAACTAGTATTGGGAAGTAAGGCATAACCGGTCATAACCTATATTAGGAGTCATGGTATAACCGGTCCTAACTTAGTTTGGGAGTCATGGTATAACCGGTCCCAGTGCAAAACCGAGTTTCCAATATTCGTGTATTTCTTTATGTTGTTTGTGAATTTGGAATTAGGGTTTGCTAAGATAGTAAACTTTTATATGTTGACTGTTAGAGTACTGCTCGGTCGAACTCGCAAGCATTTCTATCTCAAGCTTGTTTGTCAAGTTTAGGTGATCAAAACTATAAGTCTTGATTTCTAGTATACTTATAGCTATATCTCAGATTAGGATATAATGTGTAGTTGACCTAGGAGAGCTTGGAGGAACTTCATCAACAAAAGGTATATGGAGACTAAAACTTACCTATCACTCAGAAGTATATTCTATTCTATGTCCTATTGAGACTAAGTCGTATAGATATATAGACTTTACAGTATACACATTTGATATTTCGAGCTGAGTTTAACTCGTTATAGCTTTCTCGAAACAAGTGTTGGAAAGCTTTTTGCTTTAACTATGTTCATCATTATTCTTGATGAGTTTATTTGGAAATGATTTATTTGTGCGAAACTAAATAATGAGTCAAAATATGATCATGTAAAAATCGCCTGGTAACATCTTACATGATTTGTGTGAGACATTCATTTGATGTAGACTCTAAATGTTTCATATTGATCATTCGATCACTTGAAAATTACTTATAAGCTAATAGTTTGTGTGAGACATCTATTGTCGTCTTCTAAGGATGTTTCAATAATTGAAATGGGAGTTTAGAACAAAAAACCGTTGTCTGGATATAGCACAGTATGCATACCAGTATGCAAACTGTTGTAGTGTAATTCAGGTCCGGGAACCAAGTATGCATACCAGTATGCGAACGATTTTTACTGTCAAAGTCCGGGAACCAAGTTTGCATACCCGCTTGCAAACAGTTTCACCTGAGTTGTGGTCCGGAACGACAGTATGTATACCCGTTTGCGAACTTTCGTACATGACCAATGTCCGGAACTTAAGTTTGTGTACCCGTTTGCAAACTAAGTTGGTTTATGTTCTAAAATCGGTTAAGTATGATTTCATACACATGAAAATATATATATATATATATATTAAGGAGTGCAACCTTTGCAAACAATGTTTTAATGTTCATGAATTGATTCTCTTAAATCAATCCGATTTTGTTTCAACTGTATCTTGTATACTTCTATGAGAATATAAATAATTGAACAACTCTATGAGTAACAAAATTAGATTCATTTGATTATCATTTGATCTAGAAGGGTTAGAGGAATGTGGTTAATATAAAAGTGTTCGTATGGCTAACTTCGATTAATTGTTATTGATCTAACTCAGTATACATGTTTAGGTACGGTTACCCATATCTAAATGAAGGTATATTTCATTTGTGTGTAACAAGATAAGACCATATAACGGTGGAGAGATATTGCTTTGGTTATAAGCAAACTTAGCTTGAATCTTAAATCAGGTTTTCATATAACGGTGAATATTGATTGTTTTGTTTCAAAGCTGTCAAACCCTTATTTGAAGACTACATAAGGGATAACTCTAGCAACTGGAAAACCTAATCCTCACACCTCCTGTGTGATATTTGTTGTGAGTAGAGTCGATTCTCCTTTAACCTAGGTTTTTCCTAAAACCATTATAGGTTGACGACTTAAAAACTTCATTGGATTCTGAAGCCAGACCCAACTATTTTCTCTGTAATTGCGTGTTATGATCTTACTTTTTCTATCGTATTGAGTACTATCTTCTCTAAGATTTGCTCGAGATTTATCTCCGATAGGTAAGATATAAAAAGTAATCACAAAGATCTTCGTCTCATTCTTTGTGATTCTACAATAACTTGTTCTACTACCATATAGTTAAGTTATTGTGAGGTGATTGATATTTCTGGGTTGTTCTTCGGGAATGTAAGACTAGATTATTAATTGGTTCATGTTCACTTTGATTTATCAAAAGAAGGAACAAAACTTCATAGGTATTTCTGTGGGAGACAGATTTATCTATCTGAATAGACTTATCCGTCTGAGACAGATTTGTTTATCAAGTCTTCGACTTTGGGTCGTAACAACTCTTAGTTGTTGGTGAGATCAACTAAGGGAATGAAGTGCGTAGAGTCCTGCTAGGATTCAGAGGCGTAAGGGACGCGACTATACCTTAATCCTTGTGAGACTTAGTTATGGCTCAACTACATTCCAGTACGAAGTTAACTTGTAGTAGGCTAGTGTTTGTAGCGGCTTAACACAATGTGGTGTTCAAATCTGGACTAGGTCCCAGGGTTTTCTGCATTTGCGGTTTCCTCGTTAACAAAATTTTTAGTGTCTGTGTTATTTATTTTCCGCATTATATTTATTTATATAATTAAAATATCACAGGTTGTGCATAGTTTAATCAATTGGTAAATCCAAACTTCGGTTGTTGATTGAAATTGATTGACACTTGAACGTTGGTCTTTGGTACCGTTCAAGTTGTTTCTCATAATAATCAGGCTCACATATTCTATCTGTTTGATTTGCTGATTACATTGAGAAACAGAGATATAACTCTTGGATGTTTTTCCTTGATTAAGTCTGACTGTCTAGTTGATTCTCTTTGAAATATATTGGAGTTAGTCCATAGACTCCATACAGATTGCCGAATGAAATATTGGGTGTGGTTGTTAGACCCCCGCTTTTTCATTGACATTATTTGAATGTGTGCGTAACTTTTATCATTAATTGTTTAAAAATAGTCTTTGATGCTCAAGGTGATCCCAAACTAAAATATTGAAAAGCATTTAATTATGATTTATGATTTTATATATTATAATTACGCATATCCTCTAGAAAAGGATTATTAGTTAATGTGCTAAACTAATAATATAAATTTTCTAAGAGAGATTTCGGAAATATTGTTTGACATCAATTGGAAGTAGGAAAACCGAAATTAGGTACTGTATTACATCCTTTAAAATATTTTTGGTTTTGGAATTTCCTTGTTGTCCAAATAACCTTGGTCTATAAATACTTGAGTTTGAATTTCTTGCAAACTATCATAAGAGCCAGGCAAACTTCATTCATGTTGTTTTTGGTGGAGCCGTCTAACCAGAGAGGAAAGTACCCTAATTAGGCGAAATATTTACGACCGCTCGTTTAAAGACTTCTGTGGGATCAAGAAGCTCTACGAGTACCGTTGGTGGGAAACTAGATAATTGCATTGTTATTTTAGTTTTCGATATTGATTTAATTGACTAACGTTTGTTGAAACTTTGATTGCACCTAGTTTGATTGTTCTTGAGGGCCTTCTCTTCTGACGTAAGGATTACTTAAACTAGATCAAAGTATCGACGAGATATTTAGAACTGTTGTTAGATCTAAAAACATCTTGTGACAATCCATTGTTGACAAACTCCGCTCTAAGCGTGATTGATAACAAGAGGATTCAAGTTTTTGTGTGCAGGTACATTAAAGATAATCAAAGACGAAGAAGATTTATCTAATTAGTTTTCGTATCTTGTGAATTTTGTGCAAACATCTTGATTGGCTGGGATCCAACTAGATCTTTTTTTATCTTTGACAGACTTGTGATTATCTAGTTGATAAGATCGGAATCACTTTATAGTTATTCTTTGAGTTCTATATTGTTTGGTTGCAAATCCGGAAATTGATTATTTCGGTAATTAAGATTCGGACTGATATAAACAGACAAAGGATTTTATTAGATTAAACATAAGAGACTTTTTCGATGACTCAACATATCTTTTACCAAAGATTGAATAGAGTGGTTACCCAACAGATTTAATTCCTTTACTGTTTGGAATACGATCAAAAAGAGTAAAGCAGCTTGAGATAGTGATTTCTGTCTTGAGATTCACGTGCATGACCAAAAGGTCGAAGATGCAGGGATACTGAGGGAACTAAGTAACTAGGGGTAGTTTACTTGGTCTCAACTATAAGAAGTTGGCTTTTGTTCTTTGTATACCAGCTTAATCTTGAGAGTATTCAAAACTAGACTGGGTCCCGGGGTTTTTCTGCATTTGCGGTTTCCTCGTTAACAAAATATTGTTTGTATTATTTAATTTAATTCCTGATTATAATTATTTTATTGTAATTAAGTAAATACAGTAATACCATAATCTAAGACACTCAATAATTATCATATAGTAAATCGGTTTTATACCGTCAATATTATCAAGTGTATACCTTGTTGTCGAATTGTCTCGACTATTGTCCATAGACGATCACACTTGGTATCAGCTTATAGGTTGAAATTAAAACATTGTTGTATATTTGGGTAAATTCATTTTTCCAATTAGTATAAGAGCAGGCAAACACGAAAAAATCTAACATTTATGTGTTTTCTGTGATCCAAATATAGGCTTGAAAATATGTTTATAGTAGATAAAGTCCAGCAAACCTCACGAATACAAAACACTTAAACTCAGATAGCTGAGAAGCCTGGATTACTAACCACCTCTCAAGAACAATCCAAACATATCAAAGAAGAGTTAAGATATCTACCTTGAGGAATCACAAAGTCCGGGACAAAGAGAATTTTGTGATTGATATGAGATTACAAAAACCTAGAAGATAAATAAGAACAAGATCCGGATACAAGAACTGTCAGGTAAAAGATAATTTGATCGGGCTTCACTAATACCTAAGTGAAATCTTCAAAGTCGTAACCAAAAATATAGTTCGATGAAGAACCTAGGTTATAAAGGACGACTCTAGTTTAGAAACTAGGACACAAGAGTGATAACAATTAATAAATCCCGTAGCAATAATGTCTCTATTTATAGATTTTTAATGCTCTAGGTATCTTTGAATTCAACTTGAGATCCAAGCAAACATTTTCTTAGTTTAATATGAAATTCTTATTAGGAATTCATGTAAGCATGTGAGAAGTGTTAGAGCATAGCTCGGTTGAAACCACCAAGCGTTGGTATGTCAAGTTTGGTTGTCATATTTTAGTGAACCAAGACTCATTTAAAGAGTCGCTTGATTATTTACTAGACTCAACTTCGTATATGTTAGATTGAAAGTATTAGGATATGAGACACTACAAGTATTACGTGAAGACTTGAAGAATGTGAAGAAGTAAGGAGCTACAACGACGACATCATCCTTCCACTTCAGGTTAGTAATATTTGACTTGAACTGTTTCATTCCCAAACGTATCTTTCAAGTCGTGCATATTGAAAACATAACTGCGAAGCTGTGAATGATTATACTCTAGTTAGACATAATATTAAGGAATTACAATACGAAGTATAACGTCTATCTTTTGAACTTCGTATATAAGACATCGACATTATCGTATGAATGATATTGTTGATTATGTATGGGTATGGGTGAAGATCTCGTCCTAGGAAACAATGTTTTACATTCGTTTAAAGGAAGTAAATTCATAAACTTGTTTTGTGAATCGAAAGGGAAATCGCTAGGCTTATTGGTATTTTTATTCATTGCAAATATTTTGAATTACCAATATGTGTGTTTAGTATAACCACTCATAACTTGTTTATGTATCTTGGTAAAACTATTCACAAGGCCTGATTTTGTATTGGTACGACTTTTATTAGTGAAACCGATCTTAAGGAATCACCTAAGATGGTAAGATCGATATATTGAATTTGGTATGACTAAATACTATCCATTGGGTAACCGATCCTAGTAAGAGGTGTGACCGATCATATTTTCCGCATTATATTTATTTATATAATTAAAATATCACAGGTTGTGCATAGTTTAATCAATTGGTAAATCCAAACTTCGGTTGTTGATTGAAATTGATTGACACTTGAACGTTGGTCTTTGGTACCGTTCAAGTTGTTTCTCATAATAATCAGGCTCACATATTCTATCTGTTTGATTTGCTGATTACATTGAGAAACAGAGATATAACTCTTGGATGTTTTTCCTTGATTAAGTCTGACTGTCTAGTTGATTCTCTTTGAAATATATTGGAGTTAGTCCATAAACTCCATACAGATTGCCGAATGAAATATTGGGTGTGGTTGTTAGACCCCCGCTTTTTCATTGACATTATTTGAACGTGTGCGTAACTTTTATCATTAATTGTTTAAAAATAGTCTTTGATGCTCAAGGTGATCCCAAACTAAAATATTGAAAAGCATTTAATTATGATTTATGATTTTATATATTATAATTACGCATATCCTCTAGAAAAGGATTATTAGTTAATGTGCTAAACTAATAATATAAATTTTCTAAGAGAGATTTCGGAAATATTGTTTGACATCAATTGGAAGTAGGAAAACCGAAATTAGGTACTGTATTACATCCTTTAAAATATTTTTGGTTTTGGAATTTCCTTGTTGTCCAAATAACCTTGGTCTATAAATACTTGAGTTTGAATTTCTTGCAAACTATCATAAGAGCCAGGCAAACTTCATTCATGTTGTTTTTGGTGGAGCCGTCTAACCAGAGAGGAAAGTACCCTAATTAGGCGAAATATTTACGACCGCTCGTTTAAAGACTTCTGTGGGATCAAGAAGCTCTACGAGTACCGTTGGTGGGAAACTAGATAATTGCATTGTTATTTTAGTTTTCGATATTGATTTAATTGACTAACGTTTGTTGAAACTTTGATTGCACCTAGTTTGATTGTTCTTGAGGGCCTTCTCTTCTGACGTAAGGATTACTTAAACTAGATCAAAGTATCGACGAGATATTTAGAACTGTTGTTAGATCTAAAAACATCTTGTGACAATCCATTGTTGACAAACTCCGCTCTAAGCGTGATTGATAACAAGAGGATTCAAGTTTTTGTGTGCAGGTACATTAAAGATAATCAAAGACGAAGAAGATTTATCTAATTAGTTTTCGTATCTTGTGAATTTTGTGCAAACATCTTGATTGGCTGGGATCCAACTAGATCTTTTTTTATCTTTGACAGACTTGTGATTATCTAGTTGATAAGATCGGAATCACTTTATAGTTATTCTTTGAGTTCTATATTGTTTGGTTGCAAATCCGGAAATTGATTATTTCGGTAATTAAGATTCGGACTGATATAAACAGACAAAGGATTTTATTAGATTAAACATAAGAGACTTTTTCGATGACTCAACATATCTTTTACCAAAGATTGAATAGAGTGGTTACCCAACAGATTTAATTCCTTTACTGTTTGGAATACGATCAAAAAGAGTAAAGCAGCTTGAGATAGTGATTTCTGTCTTGAGATTCACGTGCATGACCAAAAGGTCGAAGATGCAGGGATACTGAGGGAACTAAGTAACTAGGGGTAGTTTACTTGGTCTCAACTATAAGAAGTTGGCTTTTGTTCTTTGTATACCAGCTTAATCTTGAGAGTATTCAAAACTAGACTGGGTCCCGGGGTTTTTCTGCATTTGCGGTTTCCTCGTTAACAAAATATTGTTTGTATTATTTAATTTAATTCCTGATTATAATTATTTTATTGTAATTAAGTAAATACAGTAATACCATAATCTAAGACACTCAATAATTATCATATAGTAAATCGGTTTTATACCGTCAATATTATCAAGTGTATACCTTGTTGTCGAATTGTCTCGACTATTGTCCATAGACGATCACACTTGGTATCAGCTTATAGGTTGAAATTAAAACATTGTTGTATATTTGGGTAAATTCATTTTTCCAATTAGTATAAGAGCAGGCAAACACGAAAAAATCTAACATTTATGTGTTTTCTGTGATCCAAATATAGGCTTGAAAATATGTTTATAGTAGATAAAGTCCAGCAAACCTCACGAATACAAAACACTTAAACTCAGATAGCTGAGAAGCCTGGATTACTAACCACCTCTCAAGAACAATCCAAACATATCAAAGAAGAGTTAAGATATCTACCTTGAGGAATCACAAAGTCCGGGACAAAGAGAATTTTGTGATTGATATGAGATTACAAAAACCTAGAAGATAAATAAGAACAAGATCCGGATACAAGAACTGTCAGGTAAAAGATAATTTGATCGGGCTTCACTAATACCTAAGTGAAATCTTCAAAGTCGTAACCAAAAATATAGTTCGATGAAGAACCTAGGTTATAAAGGACGACTCTAGTTTAGAAACTAGGACACAAGAGTGATAACAATTAATAAATCCCGTAGCAATAATGTCTCTATTTATAGATTTTTAATGCTCTAGGTATCTTTGAATTCAACTTGAGATCCAAGCAAACATTTTCTTAGTTTAATATGAAATTCTTATTAGGAATTCATGTAAGCATGTGAGAAGTGTTAGAGCATAGCTCGGTTGAAACCACCAAGCGTTGGTATGTCAAGTTTGGTTGTCATATTTTAGTGAACCAAGACTCATTTAAAGAGTCGCTTGATTATTTACTAGACTCAACTTCGTATATGTTAGATTGAAAGTATTAGGATATGAGACACTACAAGTATTACGTGAAGACTTGAAGAATGTGAAGAAGTAAGGAGCTACAACGACGACATCATCCTTCCACTTCAGGTTAGTAATATTTGACTTGAACTGTTTCATTCCCAAACGTATCTTTCAAGTCGTGCATATTGAAAACATAACTGCGAAGCTGTGAATGATTATACTCTAGTTAGACATAATATTAAGGAATTACAATACGAAGTATAACGTCTATCTTTTGAACTTCGTATATAAGACATCGACATTATCGTATGAATGATATTGTTGATTATGTATGGGTATGGGTGAAGATCTCGTCCTAGGAAACAATGTTTTACATTCGTTTAAAGGAAGTAAATTCATAAACTTGTTTTGTGAATCGAAAGGGAAATCGCTAGGCTTATTGGTATTTTTATTCATTGCAAATATTTTGAATTACCAATATGTGTGTTTAGTATAACCACTCATAACTTGTTTATGTATCTTGGTAAAACTATTCACAAGGCCTGATTTTGTATTGGTACGACTTTTATTAGTGAAACCGATCTTAAGGAATCACCTAAGATGGTAAGATCGATATATTGAATTTGGTATGACTAAATACTATCCATTGGGTAACCGATCCTAGTAAGAGGTGTGACCGATCACAAGAGAGAGTGTAATCGATCCTTGTAAGAGGTTTAACAAGTTTTAGTAAGTTGGTGTAACTGATCCTATAACTCGGTCAACCGATCACAAGTTTTACCATAAGAAGTGGTAACCGATCCTAGTACTTAGTTAGCCATTTTATGGTAACTAGTGTAACCGATCCTAGTACCCACTTGGAGGTAGAACCTAAACTTTATGTTGAGGTAGAACCGTGAAACCCATTAATGGTGATTTAATAGGATAATCAATCACATAGTTCTTGGAAGTCATATGAACCAATTTTAAACTTGTTTAGAAGTGTGGCAAATCGGTTCCAAGATTGTAAATATGAAAAAGGATTTACAAAGTAAAGATATCGACATACTTTGAACATGTGTAGTAACTCTTATCTTTTATTGTTCAAAGATATTCCTTTATAGCCAAAGGAGAATCCCAGATCAAAATAAATTGAGAATCTTTTAATTAAGGTTTTTAGTTTTTATATGCTTTTAATTTCCAGCAATTAAAGTGCATATCTTTAGAGAATAAAAATTAGTAATGTGCATTTACTAATTGGAGATTTTCTACTGAGATTTCGGTCATTAATTGGACAGATCATTTCCAGGAATTATGAAAACCGTTTTTGGCTTTATTGCATATCTTTGTGAATATTCGGTTTTGGAAATTCCTTGGTGTCCAAACTTCCTTGGTTTATAAATATTGAAGTTTGCATTCTAGCAAGCTAATCCTCAGAGCCAGTAAAAATACCTAGTTGTGTGTTACTGGTGGAGCCTCCTATTCGGAGAGGAAAGTAACCTAATTAGGCGAAATCTCTTACGACCCCTCAGTTTAGAGACTTCTTTGGGATTGAGAAGCTCTATTAGTTCCGTTAGTGGGAAACTAGATAATTGCAGTTTATTATTAGTTTTCAATTGATTTGATTGACTAACGGAGGCTGAACTTTGATTGAACCTAGTTTCTTTATGCTTGAGAATCTTCTCTTCTGATATAAGATTCACTCAAACTAGATCGAAGTTTCGACGAGGATCTTTAAACTGTTTGTAGATCTAAAGACGTCTTGTGATCATCCATTGTTAACAGACTCTGTTCTGTGTGTGATTGATCACAAGAGATTCAAGTTGATTGTGTGCAGGTGTTTATTGAAGATCTAAGAAGATTTGAAGACGAAGAAGATTTCTGATTTGGGTTCATAATCTTTGGTGTGCACAATACTTGTTTCGGCTGGAAAAGGATCCAACTATAATCGATTTATCTTTGTGATAGATTGGATTGATTAGTTGAGTAGATCGACATCAATATGTTTCTTTGTGATTAAAAGTATTGTTTGCATAATCTTAACAATTACTTTGGTAGTTGTTGAAAAGATAGATCTAAGGACCTGACAAATGAGTTTATTGGGATAAACGGAAGAGCCTTTTGTCAAACTCATATCACTTGGTTGAAAAAAGTTGTTACCGAACAGATTTTTTTTTCCCTTTACTGTTTGGAATACGAACCAAAGGAATTGTTCCAAGTGCGTGACTTATTACAAGTTGGAGGCGCAGGGATACAAGCGGAACTAGGTGAACTATAGGTTTAGTTGTTTGGTTTCAACTATACGAAGTTGGTTTAGATTTTGTATAGCGGCTTAATCCTGGGAGTATTCAATTCTGGACAAGGTCCCTGGGTTTTTCTACATTTGCGGTTTCCTCGTTAACAAAATCTTGATGTGTCTTTGTTGAAGGTGGATTTTCATTTGAGGCTAAAATTGTAAAAACCAAAATTATGCGCTGACATCCTGCAAAGGATAAAGCCACTAATAAAATGATGAATACTTCTTCACTTCGCTAATTCATCCAGGTTGGAGCATGTGGCAACAATCTCTTGTACCCTGTGAATTTATAGCATTATCAATTAATACATGACTAACCTTGTATTTTCTGTTCCGCTGAACTCTCATTAGTGCGGCATGACGACTGAGTGTTGCTCTCAGTAGAGTAACATGAATCTCCAAGCGTTAATAATGAGGAATGCACGAAATACCCGTACATGCTATAACTCTCGGTGTGTTATACTAGCCCGATCGAGCATCTGGACTGTCTACGTCAGTCTTAGAAATGATCACAACCATCCAACTTCACCGGCATAATTGGATGGCTTAGATCGGACCCATAGCCACCAGGCAGATATTGCGTGTTCACCACCGGCCCAATGTGGGCCCCACATGGTCGGCCTCCCCAAAGGAGAAGCGTGGCTTGCAAATTAGTCCAGCCAAAGCAGTGTGGACGTGAAACCCTAATTAGGGTTTGCGGCACATTACATGTGTCGCAAATCAGTCTCAACCTTCCATCTTCGTAGGCATAGATGGAGGGTGTAGATGTAGATTCAAAGGGCTCAGAGCATGTCAACACAATCGCCGTGGGCCCGCCTACATACATGGTCAAGACCAACTATGGTCGGTCATCTCGATTCGTTCACCCAAACTAGGCATGGCCGCGCGTTTTCAATTGCATATCGATCTCGACCACTCAACTTTGCCGGAAAAATTGAGTGGCTTAGATCGTATATTCAAGGGACAGTGCGGTACGGACGTGTACACTGGCCTGCCGACTGCACGCCTGACTGATCGGCCAAATTTGACCATGGTTGGTCGTCTCGAAACGCGCGCTCGAAGTAGGCACGACGTGCGGTTTTCAATTCCTTTGCGGCATGGGATTTCTGTCGCAAATCAATCTCAGACGCTCCTCTTTACCAGACAAATTGAGTGGCTTAGATCGCATCTGCATGGGACAGTGAGGTACAGACACCTACACCAGCATGCCGTCTACACGCATGCCCAATCGGATCTGCCAAAAATGTGTCCCTTGCTTGAATTCGACCAAGCTAAAGGTTGGTGTTCGAGCACCTTCTAAACCCTAATCCGACGGTCGCAGATGTGGGTCGCAAGCCATCTCGTCCGTCCAATTTCACCAGCCTGGACGGACAACCTAAGACAGGAGTTAGGCGACCAGTGAGGTATCACCACGATCAGCGTCCATCACTCTTCCACACAAAGTGATCGGCCAAGTCAGGGCTTACCTATACAGCCTCCAAACGATCACTCGAAGATGGTTTGACGTGATGCTATGCTTAATCCGTGACTTACTCCGTTAAGCCTTAAAACAGCGATGCTTCATGCACGTTGAATATATTCGATGCATTACATGCGTAGAATGCACACGATATTTCATAAATATCGACTTCCTAAATAACTTAGTTATTTAATCTAGCATCACTTGCTACTTTCTGTGGGTCCCACGATCCACACACTCGAGACATTAATCATGTCACAAACTGGGGGATACATACTGGGGTATTGGTCTGGCGGTTTACAGCATGGAGCGTGCAACGCGCCATCACAAGAACGTGTCAGGAAGACATGGACAGTTAGTGATGATGGGAGAAGTGGGCAAGACTGATCGTGTGACACTAACACACAACTCCACTAATACTCCACTTCCTCCACTTCCCATGAGAAATGTGGGTTAGGCTTAAAGACTTGTATAAATAGGTTATCTTTCATATTTCCAGAACAAGACCAAGTGTTGATACAATCGTATTAAAACACCAGAACTGATAGCTTACATCCTGCAAGCCAGTTCAGCTTTCTGATACAAGTCATAAAACAGCCAACACCTTCACAATCTCAACACCTTCTTTGCTTCCCTCCCTAAGATCAACCCTATCTCCTTCACTTTGTGACCGGAGCAAGTATGGAACGACCATTTCTTAGTTTAGGCCAGAGTTGTACAGATTGATTTCTCGAATCACAAGCACTCCCGTGCAGTGCATTTGTTTAGGGTTTAGATTCATTTCTCATCCACACACCCCAAATTACCAAAACCGGCAGAAATAGTTTTCACCCATAAACAATTGGCGACCATAGTGGGAGATCAATCTCTCGGTTGCAAAATTGAATTCTCAATATTCATTCCAACCTTCTCAATTTTGGGTATAGATCTTGGTTTCGATTCAATCATTAACCTATTCATCTTCGGTTTTCATCTCGGTTTTCATCTCACGATGTATCTTCACCCGCTAGATTCTTCGGAAACCGTAAATGATTCAGATATCATGGGAAGTGTGGCTAGAATGCTGGAGGGTGTCCTGGAAAATCAAGATGGTATCGCTAGAAGGCAGAACGAAACCTTCCGCCTTTTGAATGATATAGCAGCTCAATTACAAGAAAGATCGAAAAGCATTTACCCAGACAATGCAAGAAATGTTGAATCCTTATCTAAAAGTCATGCCTTTACCAGTGGAGATACAGAGAGAGCGCGCAGCCACAGGGGACTCAAGAAAGACGAACAACATGGTCCAGCTGACGACAGAGACTCGAGAAAACTCCATAAAAAAAAAGACTTGTCCGGGATGCCACAACGTCTGCCGGATAAAGAAAAGGAGCATGTAGCTTACAGAGCCTTGCTGGAAGATTTGTATCTCAAGACTCTTGCCGAAGCTCAGAAGACTTCCCAATCCACAACGACCTTTCAACCAAGTGAAGAAATGCTCGAAGAAGGAAAGATCAATCAAGGAACACGTAAGTACAGAGGATGGGAGCGTTCAATTCATTCACTCAGCAGTGATATTACGACGACTTCCGCATTTCGTCACCCGGTCAAGCGATCCGCGGATATGATGACACACACTGGTCTTCCAACTCCGTCTCCGAAGCGTGTTTCACATCAAAGCCACATAGAGATGTCACGACGTTCACTAGTGCAAGAATATCTAGAATCAAGGTATCTGCATTTCCCGTTCCCAATGAAAAGATTTTGGAGATGTTGGAGGCGTGGGTACGAAACGGAGAGGTGGAGCTTCCTCCTGTATGGCATCCACCGACCGATCAAAAAATAATAGATCCGAGATATTGTCATTATCACCGGTTCCTTCACCACCCTACCAGTGAATGCAACGCCTTGAAGCGCATTGTTCAGAAGAAGCTTAATTCAGGAGAGTAGCTTTCCCTCTTTGAAAATTAGTGCGGACGATTTCCTTGGAGAGGTTTCTCAGGAAGATTCAGTTTCGTGCAAATGAGGCTCCAAAGAGCAAGTAAGTTCTATCAAACAATTTTACGACTAAGATAGTTTTAGAATTTACTGGGGACTTGACATCCCACACACAGAGAAAGAGATTCGATGATCAAACATCATGTTTGTTTCCTTTTCACACGATGTTTACAATTTCATGTGACATGTATAATCATTCGTAACCAAGATGCAAATTCTATTTAGAATAATCTCTTTCAGAAAATCAATTGTTCACAAAACTATCTCAAAAACCAATTCAAAATTCAACCACCTATTAGTTCAAAACCTGAAATCAAATTGTGAAAGGAAATCCTCACAATCACTCAAAAGCATCTAAAGAAATAACACGAGTAGGCGGCACAAATCCTTCAAGGAAAGTACTTCAGCAGCAACTCATCCTTCTGAGCAAGAGAAGCTTTCATCCTTTGGAGTGCGGCCTGTTTCAGCTTCAACTCCTTAGACAACTTTTCAACCTCTTCTTCCTGGCGAGCAATACATTCTGCAGAAGAAGCTTCGTCTTGCAATTTCTGAAGCTCCTGGATTTCAGAGAACCCTTTGAAGAACCAAGGAGCGTTGAAGTCGTACTGCACAAACACGTCCCGATGGCACTTCCAGTCTTCAATCACCTCCTCAGAAACACTGCGACCAGTCGTGACGCTTATCCCGTGAATGGAGAATAAAGCTTCTTGGACGCGATTGGCCAATGCAAGGCGACTTTTGAGCTTCGTAGTGGTAGCAATGTGGCCGTGCTTCTTCCATATCACCGTGTATAACTCCTCGAACTGAGACGGCACACTGAACCACCCAACCAACACATGACCTACATGAGGGGTATCAAAGGGAGGATCGAAGATACCCACAGGAACAACTGGTTGCCTTGCCAATACTTCATCAAGAACCTTGTCAGCTGCAAGAGGCCTTTCAGAAGAAGTCACCATGACTGCCTTATCAATGGGAACCTGCTCAGGAAGATCTTTAAGGGGATCCGCCTCAGCATTAGCAGATGTTGCCTCTCCTGCATTCCTCCGGATGTCCACTTCACTCTGAATGCTGATTTCCGTCACGACCTCGTCTACAAGCTCACTAAGGTTACCACTTGGGGAGACACTCCGTTCAGTCGAGCTTGCACCATCTTTGTCATTATCTTGAAGAGGATCAGTATCACCAGACCTCTCCTTATAAACATCGCCGGACTTCTCATGAAGACCAGCATCGCCAGACTTCCCATGAAGACCAGGATCGCCAGACCTCTCGTTATGACTACGAGCCAGTCTTGTGAAAGCATTTTCTTTCGATATTCCCTGATCGCCAACAAAGGATTACCTTTAGTGAAAGTTGCTCAGGAAGAAAGAAACCAAGGGATCAAACAGAAAAAAATTTAAAATACCTGCATATTGGAGGAATTGAGGATCACCGAACCACATGCCTGCTTCTTAGACCTCACTCCTGATTGGGACTGTAGTTGCCAGCTCTGGTTCGTTTACCTAGGAGTGGTTTCAACTGAAAATGCTCCTTCAAAATGTCAGAAGATGGTTCGCCGCGGGAATCTGTCACAACCTCCTCCGAGAATTTCTGAAAGTTTAACAACTGCTCCCTCCAAAATTCCTTATACCTGTCGGTTACCGCTGGTTTTCTTCCGATAGGCCAGAAAGGAAGACTCTGCACTGTCGAAAATGTGTCAGCATTAAGAATGTCCGGGAAAAGTTCTTTTGGAGCCTTCAACGGACGAAGAAATGGAACACCCTGGTCAAATCCCATTTGCCGAGCAACCCTGTCAATATTGTACGGAGTTACAGTAAATTCTTCGTCAAATAAAGACGTGACATATCCCGGAGTGCAGCTTCGCAAGTAAATGAGTTCTCCTAGACTTTCGGTTTCAGCATCAGTATGCAATACGGCATCAGGAACAGTAGCAAAAGTCTTTGGATGAACAATGGAAGGGTGGATCGCCCCCCATGGATGAAAATCTACGGAGGACACATTGTCGAAGATATCCACGAGCTTCACACCGGTTTTAGGACGTCTCTTCTGCCAACGGAGTATTCTCGAACCACCATACAAACTGCTGAGTGAAGTTGCGAGAACAGGAGCATAGCTTTTGAAATGTTCCCATAAAAACGCCTGAAGAAAAGCAATGTATATATGCGACTCCACCTTTTTATACCCATTGGAAGCATGCATGTCCGTCGCTAAGGCATCCAGATGAGAATACAGTGATCCAAGAAACAAGGCACCTAGGGGAAGGACCTCACCTTTTGCCAGCCTTATAGCAAACATAACAAGGTCGCCTCTTATGGTCTTTCTTCCAGAACCGTCGTCGAATATGTCTCTGGATAACCACAAAGACAGGAATGCAATCACGCTGAGCTCGTCTTCCAACTCCTGACCGGGTTTCGGGTCTGCAGGAGACCACTCCGACACCCACCAAGTGTAAAAGCATTTCGTGTCTTTCTTCTCCTTCTCCAGATCATCGAATTCTCCCGCCTTTCGAAGTATAGCATTATAATCACGACGTTCTGCATCAGAAAGTTTATAGAAGAAGCTTCCAGCGACAGACAGCTTCATCAATGCAGCTATGCTTTCCAGAGTAATGGTCATCTCTCCCCATCTACATATGGATGTATGAGTAGAGGGACGCCACCGAGAAATGAAAGTGATCAAGCCTGCATCATCTTTCTTAACTTGAAGAGTGGCGCATGCCATGACCACATCAAGGATTTGCGCTTTGATCAAATTATCCTTAATACTTTTATTATTCAGCATGAGTCTCATCCATCCTTCATAAGGACCCAGCGGGGTATGACAAATCTTGAAGTCAATGGGTGAAGGTGGATACTCATTTCTCCGAAGATAGAATCTGATGTATTTTGGATGTCCCATATCGATATTGAAGCACCATTTATAGTCCATCCTAGAATTACTTTGAATATGCCAAGTATGCCCTTGGTGCTAGTATAAATTAGAATACATAAGACTAAAGGAGGTTTTTGGAGTTTTAGAATATTGTGAAGAATGAGAGGTTCTCTTCCTTTAGACCCTATTTGTTATCTCTAGGGGGAATTAGATCATCTAATTCTAGAATATCAACTAGATGCCTCTCATAATCTTATAGTTTCCAATTTAATTGGGTAGAAATTGTAAGTTATTTGAGAAAAATATCCATTTTTAGGTTCTTCTTTTATTCAAATGGTAGAAGAAACTAAATTGGTTGATTATTTATCCTTTTTTCAAGTTATCAATTTCAATTTCTTTTCATTGTAAGCTTCCGCTTCTCATCATTTGGTATCAAGAGCTTTGGTTTGATTCTCAAGGGGAAAAGATGGTGATTGGTGAAGATACTTGTTCTTGAGGTGAACACTACTGATCTCTTTATCAAGTATTTTGGGTTGATATTTATGTTCTTTGATAGTATTTTCAAATTGGGTTTTTTCAATCTTATATTGAGTTCACTATGGTTTACAAAAGAGAAGTTAATTTGGGTAGGATTCATTCAAAGGATGTGTTAATAAATATTGTACATGAAGTGTTTGATGATATGTATCTAAGAATGGGAGAAATTTGTGAAGAATATTATTGGAAACTTGTAAGTCTCCATAACCAAGAAAGGATTCTACCTAATGATTGTGATTATGCAAGTGAACTAGATGTATCAATTTTGGTTGGTGGATATGAGGATGAACAAATTGCCCACAAGATGTTTGATGAAATATCTCCACCAAAATTTGATAGTTATTTGAGTCATGGGGAAAGTGAAATATTGGGTAATCTTCCAATCTATCAAGATGGCATGAATGTGTATCAAATCTTTAATTATTTCACTACTATGGAGCAAGTTCTATCATGTAAGAATCAAGAGAAAGAAGAATACAATCCTTTGTGTTCAATTTTTGATGAGGTATTTAATGGTAGTGAAGTAAAAGATTTTGGTGTACCAATGTACGATATTAAATTGGAAAATGCTACGTTAGAAGCATCTCGAGAATAATTTCAAGTACGTGAACCGACTACCGGAAGCAAGCCTTCACTCAAGCTACAACAAAATGGGGAGGCAATATATATGAATCCAATTTGGGCTTTCATTGAAGATAAGTTTCATGCTTGTAGTCTTCGTGCAAGGTTGAGAGAAATTGTTGGTGTTTATTTACTATTTGGAGATGCTTTTGACAACTACCTAGTTGTGTTGTTACTAGTGGAGCCGCCTATTCGGAGAGAAAGTATCCTAATTAGGCGAAATCTCTTATAGCCGCTCAGTTTAAAGACTTCTTTGTGATTGAGAAGATCTATTAGTGTCGTTGGTGGAAAACTAGAAAATTGCAGTTTATTATTAGTTTTCGATTGATTTGATTGACTAACGGTGGTTGAACTTTGATTGCACCTAGTTTGTTTATGCTTGAGAATCTTCTCTTCTGATATAAGATTCACTCAGACGAGGATCTTTAGACTGTTTGTTGATCTAAAGAGGTGTTGTGATAATCCATTGCTAACAGACTCCGTTCTATGTGTGATTGATCACAAGAGATTCAAGTTGATTGTGTGCAGGTGTTTATTGAAGATCTAAGAAGATTTGAAGACGAAGAAGATTTCTTATTTGGGTTCATAATCTTTGGCGTGCACAATACTTGTTTCGGATGGAAAAGAATCCAACTATAATCGGTTTATCTTTGTGATAGATTGGATTGATTAGTTGAGTAAATCAACATCAATACGTTTATTTGTGATTAAAAGTATTGATTACATAATCTTAACAATTACTTTGGTAGTTGTTGAAAACATAGATCTAAGGACCTGACAAAGGAGTTTATTGGGATAAACGGAAGATTCTTTTGTCAAAATCATATCACTTGGTTGAAAAGAGTTGTTACCGAACAGATTTGTTGTTCCTTTACTGTTTGGAATACGAACCAAATGAATTGTTTCAAGTGCGTGAATTATTATAAGTTGGAGGCGCAGGGATACAGACGGAACTAGGTGAACTATAGGTTTAGTTGCTTGGTCTCAACTGTACGAAGTTGGTTTAGATTTTGTATAACGGCTTAATCCTGAGAGTATTGAATTCTGGACAAGGTCCCGAGATTTTTCTGCATTTGCGGTTTCCTTGTAAACAAAATCATGATGTGTCTTTTACTTTTCTATTCCCGCAATTATAATTGTTTTATTATAATTAGAAGTAAAATACACAAACTTTAATTCATATTTACTTGATAGCAATCCTATTGTGTTTGGTTAAGTCCGAACCTTTTATCAAGTAAACATACTTCGTTGTTGTATTCTCTCGATCTTGCATCTATAGTCAATCACACAAGTTATCTCGTTGTCTTATTGTCTCGATCTCGTATCCATAGACGATCACACGAAGGGTGAACCGATTAGTTGTATTATCTCGACTCAGTTTATAGACAATCTCTTTCGGAGAAAGGACTCATAGGTGGAAAATTTTTAGATTGAGGTATATTTGGGTACCCTCGTCTCTTCAAGAACTCCATATTGAAATTACACTGAATAATATACATTATGGTCTAGGGTTTGGAACCGTGCACAATGATGGTTCATATCGGTTCAGTAGCCTTTAAACTTACACGAACATAGTGTTGTTCAATAACACTTAAGACTTAATCAATGACCTGCAAAAATAAGTGATTTGGCGAATAAAATTTGTCTTAAAAGTTTCTATGAGAATCATAACAAAGTCGAACATAACATATATGATAGTTTGTGTACTTTTTCTAGACTGGAACTGCACAGGGTTTGCGAAATCATGCCATAGGGGTTTGCAAACCTTGGAAATTCACGAATGTCAGGCCACAAGGGTTTGCAAACCGGTATTTCAAAAGTTGGAAATTCACGAAAATCATATGGTAGGGTTTTGCAAACCACGTTTACTAATCTACGTAATTCTCTAACTCATATGTAAAGAGTTTTCAAATATCTACTGTTAGAGCACTGCTCGGTCGAACTCGCAAGCGTTGCTATCTCAAGCTTGTTGCCAAGTTTAGTTGCCAAAACTATAAGTCTTGATTTCTAGTATACTCATAGCTAAGTCTCGGACTAAGATAAAAAGTGTAGTTAAGCTCTAGACTCCATGGCGATCATCATACAAAGACGAAGAACTACTCAAGGAACTGGTGGAACTTCATCGACTAAAAGGTATGTGGAAACTTGAACTTATCTATCACTCAAAAATCTATCTACTCTATCTCCTATCTTGAGACAAAAGTTGTATTGTTATATAGACTATGATTATACACATTTGCTATTTCGAGCCGAGTTTATCTCGCTTATATATTTCTCTAAATATGTGTTGGTAAGATTTCGCTTTGGCCAAGTTCATCTTTACTAGTGACGAAAGTCATATTAGTTTCAATTACTTGAAAATCATTTTGACGAAAAATAGCTTGTGAACAACTACTATATAACGTCATCTAAGAATGTTTCAATGATTGAAATGAGAGTTTAGAATATAACCTTAAAAGGATATAAACATTGTGTGATAACTCATACGTGTGTAATTCCTTATTCCTTGAACCAAAGTATGCGTACTTTGCTGCTCAAGAAAATCGGAACTGAAGTCCGCGTACCAGTATGCGTGTTGTCGGAAATTCACATCCCATGAATTTCTGCTGGAGTTTGTGAACTGAAAACAAACTTATTCTGGGTACTTTATTCCGTGTACCAGTATGCGTACTTAAGTGGGTTAGTTTCTAAAAACGATTATTCGTGAACTTAAACTTATATAAACTAAGGAATGCATACTTGCAAACCGTGGCTATAAATTTCATGAATTGATACGAGTGAGTCAAATAATTTTATCTTCGATTGTGTCTTATATACTTCTATGAGATCTAAGCAATTGAACAACTCTCTAACTAGTTCTCTTGAGTCATTTGAACTAGTTATGATTAAGATGAATATGGTTGATATGAAAGTGCTCATATGGCTAACCATTTGGTTAACTACTGCTGAACCAACTAAGTGTACATGTTTGGGTACGGTTACACAAACCTAAATAAACGTGCATTTCATTTGTGTCTATCAAGCTAAGTTCGATCTAACGGTTGAAAGATATTAGCTTGAATCTAATCAGGTTTTCATCTAACGGTGAATATTGAATACTTTGTTACCAAGGTAACTTAGATTGCAAACCCTAGTTTGAAAGACTATATAAAGGAGAACTCTAGCAACTGGGAAACCTAATCCCCACACCTTCTGTGTGATACTAGTTGTATTAGCTGGAGTCGATTCTCCTTTAACCTTATATTTCTATCGAGACCATGTAGTTTTACGACTTGAAGATTTCAGTGGGATTGTGAAGCCAGACCCAACAATTTTCTCTGTAGTTGCGTGATTTGATCTTGATGTTTCTATCGTATTAAGTACAATCGCAAGATTGGCTTGAGATTGATTTCTCCGATAGGAAAGATATAAAAGAAGTCACAAACATCTTCGTCTCATCGTTTGTGATTCCGCAATTCTTTCGCTAGTTGATTAATATTATGGTGAGGTGATTGATAATTCTAGGTTGTTCTTCGAGAATATAAGTCCGGGTTATCAATTGGTTCCTTTTCACCTTGATTTATCAAAAGACGGAACAAAAACTCGTAGGTATTTCTATGTGATACACATTTGTTTATTAAAGTCTTCGACTTTGGATCATAGCAACTCTTAGTTGTGGGTGAGATCAGCTAAGGGAATCAAGTGCGTAGTATCCTGCTGGGATCTGAGACATAAGGAGCGCAACTGTACCTTGGATTAGTGTGAGATTGATTGGGGTTCAACTACAGTCCAGACCGAAGTTAGTTTGTAGTAGGCTAGTGTCTGTAGCGGCTTAATACAGTGTGTGTTCAATCTGGACTAGGTCCCGGGTTTTTCTGCATTTGCGGTTTCCTTGTTAACAAAACTTCTAGTGTCTGTGTTTTTTCTTTTCTGCATTATATTTGGTTATATAATTGAAATATCACAGGTTGTGCGTTGAATCGATCAATTGGGAAATCCAACCTTTGGTTGTTGATTGAAATTAATTGATCCTTGAACATTGGTCTTTGGTACCGTTCAAGTGATTTCTCTTGTATTCAATTAGACTCGCAGATTTCTATTTGCTTGAGTAAGTATTGAATCGAGAAAGTGAGATATAACTCTTTGATATAGTTTTATTAAGATTGAGTCTGACTGTCTAGCTGATTGTCTTAAAAGTATATTGGAGTTTGTCCATACAGATTTCTAAGAGAAATATTGGGTGTGGTTGTTAGTCCCCACTTTTTCAATTGGTATCAGAGCAGGCAAACACGTTTAAATACCTTACAAGTCTGTGTTTGTAGCGATCTGACTCTATAGACAGGAATTCTATCTCCATAAACGTACCACCAGTCTTCGATGGCTCAAACTACTTACGGTGGAAAATCCTTATGCGTGCTTTTCTTCAAGCTCGTGATTTTCAAACATGGGTACGTGTTGTTAATGGATATGATCCTCCGGTTAATACAGAAGGCGACGTATTTATACCTAAGGATATTGGTAGATATAGTCCGGAAGAAATCCTTGCTGCAAAGCAAAATTCTGACGACTTAAATGCTATCATAAGTGCCATTACCCCAGATCTTCAGCACCATGTTTCTACGTGCACAAAGTCTAAAGATTCCTGGGATATCTTAGAAACAATATTTGAAGGGAATTCCAGTGAGAAAGAAACTAGGCTTCAAAGCTTAAATTCTGAGTGGGAAAACCTTCATATGGCAGATGGAGAAACATTTGATGAGTTTAATCACAAAGTGTCTGAAATTGGTAATGCATCTTTTGCATTGGGTAAGACTATTCCTGAAAAGGACATTGTGATGAAAATTCTCAAATCGCTGCCATCTAGATACAATTCTAAGAAGCATGCCACCGTTGAGGGAAATAACCTTGATACTCTTTCCAGAAATGCTTTTGTTGGAAAGTTAAAAATTCTTGATCAAAATTCTGTTAGAAAATCTGCATTCAATGATGTTTCCAACGCAAGTGAAGCCTCTAACTTGTCTTTGGCTGATGAATGTTGTTCCAATCATGTTGGTTTTGATAAATCACTGATAACAGAAAAGATCAAAGAATTTTTAAAAAGAAGTAATAAATGTGATAAACGTCTTTTGTCAGTTTTTACTTCAGATGATTCAAAACAAGAAAAATCCTTCATGGGTGTCAACGTCTTGGATACGTCTGATGGATGTAATGAACCTCAGCTCTTGCAGCAGAAACATCCACCTACTCAAATTCTGATTCAGAACTTGAGTCTGACACAGAGATTTTTGAATTCTTGAATAAAGAGGTTCTTCAAGAAAATCTTCAATTAAAAGCTTCATTGAAGAAACTTGAATCATTAATTCAGGTGAAAAATATTGAGATAGATTTTCTTAATGATGAACTCACCAGAACCATGGTCCTAAAGGAAAAAGAGATTAATACTCTTAAGGATGGTCTGCAGAGATTATCTGGAAGTTCTGACAAAATTTCAGCAATGTTATTCGGTCAGAAATCCTTTGGAAACACAAATGGTTTAGGATTTAAAAGCAAAACTGCAAGCATAAACAACTCTGTTGTTCCAACTGATCATGGAAGAATGAATGTTGTGATAAAAAGAATGCAATTCAACTGAACAAAAAATCCTTATTGATTTGTTCTTTTTTTGGAAATGCGAATCATGTTCAAAGCACGTGTTGGAGATTCAAAAGGAACAACAAAAGAATTTCCAAACTTCAAGAGAACATGAGAATGATGAATCTAGATTTAGATAATCAACGTGGTTTTTCTAAAACCTGTACTTTCGGACGAGGTAAGAAATATGTTTATACAACAAACCTTGATAAACCACTATGTGGTAAAAGAGGGGAGCGTTTGGCTCACTTCGTCACTATCTAATACCAGTGACTTCCGCATCCTCATTTTTAACTTGAGAAAATGAGGTTTGCATCAAGGTGGCTGAAGTTTTGTATTTATTTGTTTTTCTTATTCTTGTTAAGAAAATATTATCCTAATATTTTTAGAAATGGAGTATAAACCACGGGAGACTTGTTCAACATTCTTCTAGGGTTTGGATATCCATAAGTATATTTATATTCTTTTGTAGTTCTTTTTCTCCCTGAAAGATACAGTTTCATGGCTCCCGTAACTAGAGGCACCAAAAAGAGGGATGCAGTTGAAGCAGTTAATGTGTATCTATGTGAAGGAATATCTTCTTCAAGGATGAAGAATGTGAAAGCTACAAATAATGGAGAAGGTCCTTCCTCTAACTGCCTCTTGTCTGTTTGTCATTTCGATAATAACTTCAGAGGCATGGTGAAAGATTTCATCAACAAAAGAAATGATTTAAAATCTCAAATTGTTTCTTCTTTAGAAAAGATAACTCACTATGAACAAATGTTGTCTCTAACAAAGAGCACCTTGTGTGAGCTAAAAAGAGAACTTAGTGAGTTAACTGATATTTCTGAAGATTTAGAGGAATTGAACGATCCCATAATCAATGAGTTTTTCAATAATGAGAAGGAATTCTCGGTAGATGCTCTGAGAAAGCTCTATCTATTAAATCTTATGATGAGAATTTTATTCTTGTGTTTTAGGAAGAATAACTAGAGTTTGGAATATCCATTATTGTGATTACACATAGCTATGTCCAATGTTTTCATCTTTATTGTTTTTAGGTTTATTTGGTTAAATTCTAAAATCGTTTGGAAGATGATTTTTGCAGTATTAATCTTTATGGTTTTATATATTGCAATGTGTTATGGGATATGTGTGTTTGCGTCCATGAACTATGATTGTCCCATACTTTGTCAAAAGTTAAGTCTTTCACATGTCGATATGCAAGTATTGATAAAAGAATGAATGAACTTTTGACATTACAAAAGTTTTTAAGCCTATTGTATGTCATTATGCAAATATTGATGGAAGATAGGATGAACTTTTGTTTACGAGGATTATGTCTATTGTATGTCATTGTGCAAATAGTGATGGAAAATAGAATGAATCCTTGTCTATTCCGCAGTATTGATCTTCCCTGATCCATAGTTTTATGTATATACTGTGCAGCTCCATAAGTTCTCTTATATTGAGCATTTCCGATTAAATTAATCATGGGTTTTCTTGTGGTTAATTTAATTGAGTATTTTGGATTCAAATTCATATTCGTATGTGATTTGTTATGTCCAAATAAATCCTTCTTTTCTTGTGAAAGTAAAGTCGCTGTTGTTGTTCTTTCGGGAATGACATTTTATGGGGGAAAGTTCTTAATTGAACTTGTGCTTAATTGCCAAATCTTTGTGGGGAGTGCGGCTGTGGAATATTATAAGGGTTATCTTGTATCTTTATAAACTCCTTGATGAATGCATTTAGCTTCGGCTATATGATGGCATCTAAAAAGTTGATATGTGTTTTCTTTTGGTCATAAAATATCTCTATGGAAATTTCATTAAGATCCCGCTAGTTTTCGTACCTTTGCCAATTTTATTGACAAAATGGGGTAGAATTAATGTGTAGTTCACACTACAAATACATATGGTTTTCGGATCATTATGTAAGGGGGAGTGGTTTTCATGTGAGATGGAGTATTGACTAAGGGGGAGTGATACCTATCACTATAGTATTGTTTTCTAAGTTGTGATACAATTGAACTTTGATGTTGTGTAATAATACTATGACACTGTGTAACAATGATTGAGAACTCTTGTTTTCTCATTGTTATAGCTACATATTTTCAACAACGATGATGTTAAACTTACAACCTTTGGAATCATTGGAGTACTTGGAAGTGACGAAGATTTCGAGTAATGTTGAAGAACCAATGAGATCATGCATGTGGAAGAGAAGATACAAAAGTTTATTTATTTATTTTGTATTCCATATGTATTGATATCTTTGTCATTAAAATTGACAAAGAGGGAGATTGTTAGAGAATTGCTCGGTCGAACTCTCAAGCGTTGCTATCTCAAGCTTGTTGTCAAGTTTAGTTGCCAAAACTATAAGTCTTGATTTCTAGTCTACTCATAGCTAAGTCTCGGACTAGGATAAAAAGTGTAGTTGAGCTCTAGACTCCATGGCGATCATCATACAAAGACGAAGAACTACTCAAGGAACTGGTGGAGCTTCATCGACTAAAAGGTATGTGGAGACTTGAACTTATCTATCACTCAAAAGTCTATCTACTCTATCTACTATCTTGAGACAAAAGTCGTATTGCTATATAGACTATGATTATACACATTTGCTATTTCGAGCCGAGTTTATCTCGCTTCTATTTTTCGAAATATGTGTTGGTAAGCTTTCGCTTTGGCCAAGTTCATCTTTACTAGTGACAAAAGTCATATTAGTGTCAATTACCTGAAAATCGCTTTGACGAAAAATAGCTTGTGAACAATAACTATATAACGTCCTCTAAGAATGTTTCAATGATTGAAATGAGAGTTTAGAATTTAACCTTGAAAGGATATAAACATAGTGTGATAACTCATACGTGTGTAAGTCCTTATTCCTTGAACCAAAGTATGCGTACTTTGCTGCTCAGGAAAACCGGAACTGATGTCCGCGTACCAGCACGCGTACTGTCGGAAGTTCACATCCCGTGAATTTCTGTTGGAGTTTGTGAACTGAAAACAAACTTATTCGGGGTACTTAAGTCCGCGTAGCAGTATGCGTACTTAAGTGGGTTAGTTAATAAAAACGATTATTCGTGAACTTAAACTTATGTAAACTAAGGAGTGCATACTTGCAAACCGTGGCTATAAAGTTCATGAATTGATTCGAGTGAATCAAATCGTTTTTTCTTCGATTGTGTCTTATATACTTCTATGAGATATAAGCGATTGAACAACTCTCTAACTAGTTCTCTTGAGTCATTTGAACTAGTTATGGTTAAGATGAATATGGATGATATGAAAGTGCTCATATGGCTAACTACTGTTGAACCAACTAAGTGTACATGTTTGGGTACGGTTACACAAACCTAAATAAACGTGCATTTGATTTGTGTGTAACAAGCTAAGTTCGATCTAACGGTTGAAAGATATTAGCTTGAATCTAATGAGGTTTTCATCTAACTGTGAATATTGAATGTTTTGTTACCAAGGTAACTTAGACTACAAACCCTGATTTGAAAGACTATATAAAGGAGAACTCTAGAAACTGGGAAACCTAATCCCCACACCTTCTGTGTGATACTAGTTGTATTAGCTAGAGTTGATTCTCCTTTAACATTAGGTTTCTATCGAGACCCCGTAGTTTAACGACTTGAAGACTTCATTGGGATTGTGAAGCCAGACCCAACTATTTTCTCTGTAGTTGCGTGATATGATCTTACTGTTTCTATCGTATTAAGTACAATCGTAAGATTGGATTGAGATTGATTTCTCCGATAGGAAAGATATAAAAGAAGTCACAAACATCTTCGTCTCATCGTTTGTGATTCCGCAATATCTTCTTTCACTAGTTGATTAAGATTATTGTGAGGTGATTGATAATTCTAGGCTGTTCTTCGGGAATATAAGTCCGGGTTATCAATTGGTTCCTGTTCACCTTGATTTATCAAAAGACGGAACAAAAACTCGTAGGTATTTCTGTGGGAGACAGATTTATCTATTACTGTAGACTTTTCTGTATGATACAGATTTGTTTGTTAAAGTCTTCGACTTTGGGTCGTAGCAACTCTTAGTTTTGGGTGAGATCAACTAAGGGATTCAGGTGCGTAGTATCCTGCTGGGATCAAAGACGTAAGGAGCGCAACTATACCTTGGATCAGTGTGAGATTGATTGGGGTTCAACTACAGTCCAGACCGAAGTTAGTTTGTAGTAGGCTAGTGTCTGTAGCGGTTTAATACAGTGTGTGTTCAATCTGGACTAGGTCCCGGGGTTTTTCTCCATTTGTGGTTTCCTCGTTAACAAAACTTCTGGTGTCTGTTTTATTTCTTTTATGCATTATATTTGGTTATATAATTGAAATATCACAGGTTGTGCGTTGAATCGATCAATTGGGAAATCCAACCTTTGGTTGTTGATTGGAATTGATTGATCCTTGTGTTAATGGTGGATTTTAGTTCAGGGCTAAAATTGTAAAACCAGTATTTAATGCGCTGACATCCTGCAAGGGGTAAAGACGTTTGATAAGTGATGAGTACCTCTCACTTTATTTATTGGAAGCAATTCAATAAATACAAAAAATTCACCCAGAATGGTGCATGCAGCAACAATTCCAATTATTCTGTGAATAATAGCATTATTAATTAATACATGATTTGCCTAGTATTTCCTGTGTTGTTCCTAGCCGAACTCTTATTAGCATGACATGACGACCGAGTGTTCACTCCCAGCAGAGTGACATGAATCTCCAAGTGCCAATTTTAAGATATGCACGAAATACCCGTACAGGCTGCATAACTCTCTGACAAAGAGAATTTCGAATTGACGCGAAACAGCTCGATCGAATGTATTTAATTTCCTGAACGGAAATCTAGATTATCCGTATCAGTCTCGGAAACAATCACGGCCACGCAAGTTGACCACATGATTTAACCATCCTAGTTGGACGGCTTGGATCGTCCCGCGATTGATCAGTGAAGCGCTAATGCACACATTGGAGGATCCGCTCCTCACCTACCCGATCGTCTTTCTCACGGCAATGCCATGGAGCAATGAACGTTTGCTCGAAACATGGATGGCGTGATGCTTTATAAGATTGCGGAAATTCCACTAGTGTTTTAAAACGATCACAACCATCCAACTTAGACAGCATATTTAGATGACTTAGATCGCGCCTAGGACCATCATGAAGGTGCACATATGTTCCCCCTCCATGCGTGACTGATCGGTCCTACCAAAATTAACGCCCATGCTTGAATTCGATCAAGACAAAGAGGGATTCTTGCACACCTCTTAAAAACCCTAAAATTCCATCAACGGTCGTATATATATGCCGTAAACCATCTCTTCCGTCCAACTTTGCCAGCTTGGTCGGAAAACCTAGGTTAAAAGCTAGACGACCAATGAAGCACCTCGGTGATCACCGTCTGCCACTCTTCCACGGGGAGTGATCGACCAGGAGATGGCTCGCCCATGCGGCCTCCAAACGATCACTCGAAGATGGTTGGACGTGATGCTATTTTAAGACGCTTAATCCGCGACTTATTCGGTTAAGATTTAAAACAGTGATGCTTCATACGTATTGATTGTTTTCGATGCATTACATGCATAGAGCATACACGGTATTTCACGAATATCAACTTCTTAAATAACTTCCTTATTTAACTTAGCACCGTATGCTATTTCCTGCAGTGGGTCCCATGATCCGCTCATTCGAGACATCAAGCATGTCACAAACTGGGGGATACTTACTGGGGTATTGGTCTGGCGGTTTACAACGTGCGGCGTGCAACGCGCCATTACAAGAACGTGTCAGGAAAATGTGGACGATTAACAACGATGAGGGAAGTGGGCAAAGGTGTGATCGTGTGACAGTCACCACTCCTCCACTTCCTACGAGATGAGGGTTGCACTCAATGACTTGTATAAATAGGTCCTTCACCTATTTCCAAACAACACATAGAAAACCAAGTGTTGTCACAGTATCCAGAAAACTCCCAGAACTGATATCTTACGCTGTGCAAACCAGTTCAACATTCTGATACAAGTCATAAGCAACCAACATCTTCACAATCTCAACACCTTCTTCGCTTCCCTCCCTAAGATCAACCCCATCTCCTTCACTTTGTGACAGAAGCAAGTCTGGAACGACCATTTCTTGGTTTAGGACAGAATTGTATAGATTGATCTCTTGAATCAATAAGCACTTCCGTGCAGTGCATTTGTTTAGGGGTTAGATTTGTTTCTCATCCACATACCCAAATTTACCAAAACCAGTAGAAATAGTTTTCACCCATAAACAATTGGCGACCACAGTGGGAAACTAATCTCTCGGTTGCAAAATTGGATTCTCAATATTCATTTTAGTATTCTCAATTTTGAAGGGATAGATCTTAGGTCCAATTCAATCATTAACCTATTCATTGTTCACCAATCCCAGCTTTCATCTCACGATGTATCCTCGACCGCTAGATTCTTCGGAAGCCATAGATAATTCAGACATCATGGGGAGTGTGGCTAGGATACTGGAGGATATCCTGGAAAATCAATCCGGTATTGCTAGAAGGTAGAGCGAGACATTCCGTCTTTTAAACAATATAGCAGTTCAATTACAAGAAGGCTCGGCAAGCGTTTACCCAGGGAGTATCGCAAACGCTGATGTAAAAAACGTTGGATCCTTATCTAGAAACCATGACTTTACCAGCGGAGATGCAGAAAGAACGCATAGCCACAGGGGACTAAGGAGAGACGCACAACATGATCCAGCTGGCAACGGAGACTCAAGACAATTCCACAGAGGAAAAGACTTATCGGATATGCCACAACATTTACCGGATAAAGAAAAGGAGCTTGCGGCTTACGAAGCCTTGCTGGAAGATTTATATCTCAAAACCCTTGCCGAAGTTCAGAAGGTTTCCCAATCGGCATCGACTTTTCAGCCAAGTGAAGAAATGCTTGAGGAAGGAGAAATCAATCAAGGAGCACGTGAATACAGGGGCTGGGAGCGTTCAACTCATTCACCTAGCAGTGATGTTATCGCTAATACGATGCCTTCTGCGTTACGGAAAAGCCGCCCAGCTAAGCGGGCCGCGGGTATGCTAACACACTGGTTTCCCAACTCCATCTCCGAAGCGTGCTTCACATCAAAGCCAATGGGAGACGTCACGGCGTCCGTTAGCGCAAGAAAATCCAGACTCAAGATACCTGCATTTCCCGTTCTCGATGAAGAAAATCTTGGATTTGTTGGAGGCATGGGTGCGAGACGGAGAGGTGCAGCTGCCTCCTGTCTGGCGTCAACCGACTGATCAAGAAATAATAGATCCGAGATATTGTCATTATCACCGGTTTCTTCATCACCCTACCAGTGAATGCAACGCCCTGAAATGCATTGTCCAGAAGAATCTTAATTCAGAAGCGTTGTTTTCTCTCTCTGAAGATTAGTGCGTACAGCTTTCTTGAAGTGGGTACTTGGGAAGATCTAGTTTCATGCAAATGGAATTTCGAAGAGCAAGTAAGTTCTGTTAAACAATTTTACAAGAAAGATAGTTTTAGAATCTATTGGGGACTTGGCATCCCATACTGAGAAAGAGGTTCAATGATGCAAATCACCTTAGACATCGTGCTTATCTTTCCCCTTTTATTTTTTCCCTTTTCACACGATATTTGCAATTCCATAAGACATGTACAATATCGTTAGAATAACCACATTATTCATAACCGGAATGCGAATTCCGTTCAAAACTATCTCAAAATAAACCAATTCAAAATTCAACCACCTATTAATTCAAGACCCAAAATCAAGATGCGAAAGGATTTTCTCACATCACTCAAACCACCTAAGAAGGGAAAAACATGACTAAAAAGATGTAAAGAATTCAAGGGAAATCCTTCAGCAGCAACTCGTTCTTCTGGGAGAAAGCAGCTTTCATATTCCAGAGAGTGGCCTGCTTCAGCTTCAGCTCCTTAGACAAGTTTTCGATCTCTTCTTCCTGGCGAGCAATGCAGTCTGCAGAGGGAACTTCACGCATCTCACCTTGCAGCTTCTGGAGCTTTTCGATTTCATAGAATCCTTCGTAGAACCAAGAAGCGTTGAACTCATACTGCATGAACACGTCCCGGTGGAACTCCCAGTTTGAAATTATCTCTTCAGAAACTGTGCGCTCAGTCACAACGCTCATGCCGTAGATAATGGATAGAGCTTCTTCAACACGTTTGGACAATGCGAAGCGACTCTGAAGTTTTCTGGAAGTGGAAACATGACCATGTTTTCTCCATATTTTGGTGTATAACTCCTCATACTTAGCCGGCACGCTAAGTCCTCCAACCAACACATGATTTGAGTAAGGAGTATCGAAAGGAGGATCAAAGACAACTCCAGGGACAGGATGCATCACCAACGCTTTGTTAGCTGCAAAAGATTTTTCAGAGGGAAGCACCTCTGCAATCATGGATGTATCCTCTCCGGCATTCCCCGCGTCGTCCACTTCACCTTGAAGGTTGATTTCTGCCACGGTTTCATCCACAAATTCACTGAAATGATCAGACTCCTTGCCGCTCTGGAAGACACTTCCTTCGTCGCCAACCGAGTTTGCATCATCCTTGTCATCACCTTAAAGAGGATCAGTATCGCCAGACTTCTCTAAAGCAGGTCCAGCATCGCCAGACTTCCCTAAAGCAGGTTCAGTATCGCCGGATTTCTCTAAAGTTGCATCATAACTAAGCGCCAGCATTGTAAAAGCGTTTTCCTTCCTGAGACCCTGAATAAGGAACACATTCATCGAGGATTTCCTGAGATAAATAAAATGGGATGATCAAAAGGAAGAAGTTCAAAGTACCTGCATATGAGAGGAATTGAAGACCACGAGACCACACGCCTGCTTCTTAGACCTCACTCCTGCATCCTGGGAGCTGCAGTCATCAATAATGCTAGCCCTGGTTCGTTTACCCGGAAGCGGCTTCAATCGTTTGTGCATCTTCAAAATTTCAGGAGATGGCTCGCCAGGGAGAACCGTCGCAACTTCTTCCGAGAATGTCTGAAAGTTAAAAGCTGCTCCCTCCAAAAATCCTTGTACCTATTAGTTACCACTGGCCTTCTTCCGATAGGCAAGAACGAAAGGCTCTGCTCTGGCATAAAGATGTCAGCATTGAGAATAGACGGAACGAGATCCTTTGAAGGCATCGACGGACGACAGAACGGAACGCCCTGGTCAAAACCCATTTGGCGAGCGACCCTGTCAATATTATAAGGAACCACAGTAAGGAGTTCATAAAAGAAAGATCAAATGTATCCCGGCATACAATTTCGCAGGAAGATGATTTCTCCAGGACTCATGGTTTTTCCCTCAGTGTGCAACACAATGTCAGAGGCAGTAGTGAAGGTTTCCGGTTGAACCACGGAAGAATGGACCGGTCTCCACGGACGGAAATCTATGGCGTACACGTTATCGATAAAATCCACAAGTCTCAACCTGGGTTTTGGACGTCTGTTCTGCCAACGAAGTATCATTGAACCGCCATACAAGCCAGAAAACGAAGTTGGAGGGACAGGGGCGTAACCTTTGAAATGTTCCCACAAGCACGCCTGAAAAAAAGCAACATGGATATGCGATTCCATTTTCTTATACCCGTTGGAAGCATGCATGTTTACCGCCAAGGCATCCAGATGAGAATACAGTGATCCAGTGAATAAGGCACCCAAGGGGAGGACCACACCTTTCGCCAATTTTATAGCAAACATGACGAGGTCGCTTCTTATGGTCTTATTTCTAGAACCGTCATCAAAGATATCCATAGACAACCACAAGGACAGAAATGCAACTACGCTGAGTTCGTCATCCAATACTTGACACGGCCTTGGTTTTGCAGGAGACCACTCAGACACCCACCAAGTATAAAAGAATTTCACATCCTTTTTCTGTTAGTCATGCTCTCCCGCCTTTTGAAGTATATCATCGAAGATGGCGTTTTTATGCGGCAGATAACTTATAGTGAAAACTTCCAGCAATATGAAGATTCATCAACACAGCTACGCTTTCCAGGGTAATAGTCATTTCTCCCCATCTACATATGGCCGTGTGCGTGGAAGGGAGAAGCTAGGCGAGCGTGAATTAAAAAAAAATAAGAAGGAAGAAGAAAAAGGGGTCGGTCCCCTTTTATACATGAGTAATTGAAGAATCCCAATAGAAGTAGGATTCCTTTCTTAGCTCAAACGCCCAAAGGAGGAAGCCGGTCCCACCAAGGCCCATGGTCACGCTCGACGTGCTCGCATGGATGATTGCCAGCGCGATCGATCAGAGGTCCTACAGGTAAACACCCTTTTTATCTTGTCCTTTTACGTGGTATATGTCACCATCTAATGCCTACCCCGCAATAATGCAACCATTACGTGTTAGGAAGGGGACTTAATGTTGATGGTGGATTTTAGTTCAGGGATAAAATTGTAAAACCAGTATTTAATGCGCTGACATCCTGCAAGGGGTGCATCCATTTGATAAGTGATGAGTACCTCTTCACTTTATTTATTCGAAGCAATTCAATAAATACACAAAAATCACCCAGAATGGTGCATGCAGCAACAATCCTAATCATTCTGTGAATTTTAGCATTATTAATTAATGCATGATTTGCCTAGTATTTCATGTGATGTTCCTAGCCGAACTCTTATTAACATGACATGACGACTGAGTGTTCACTCTCAGCAGAGTGACATGAATCTCCAAGTGCCAATTTTAAGATATGCACGAAATACCCGTACAGGCTGCATCACTCTCCGACAAAGAGAATTCGAATTGACGCGAAACAACTCGATCGAATGTATTTAATTTCCTGAAAGAAAATTTGGACTCTCCGTATCAGTCTCAGAAACAATCACGGCCACGCAAGTTGACCGCATGATTTAACCAGCCTAGACGAACCCTAGCAGGAGCAGGCGATCACCGTGATGACCGCCGACGGGCCCGCTTATTCCCTAGCCGGTCGAACCCACGCTATACTCCCAAACACCCGACGAACGCCAGCCCTAAAATAGGGTGGCTGTGTTATTTTGGGAAAGGCTTGAACGAGCGAGACTGATCAGGACAATCTTAAAATCATCACGACCGTCCACTTTGCCAGCCTAGTTGGACGGCTTGGATCGTCCCGCGATTGATCAGTGAAGCGTTAATGCACACATTGGCGGATCCGATCCTCACCTACCCGACCGGCTTTCTCACGGCAATGCCATGGAACAATGAACGTTTGCTCAAAACATGGCTGGCGTGATGCTTTAAAAGATCGCGGAAATTCCACTAGTGTCATAAAACGATCACAACCATCCAACTTAGCCAGCATATTTAGATGGCTTAGGTCGCGCCTAGGACCATCATGAAGGTGCACATATGTTCACTGTCAGCCCAACGTGGGACCCACACGGCCGGTCATCCCAAAGGGCAAGCGTGGTTTTCCAAACCGTTTGGCCAAAGTCACGCATGCGTGACTGTTTAAAAACCCTAATTAGGGTTTGCGGCGATGCATATCTGTCGAAGTTCGACCGCGTCCATCCATCTTCGCCAGCCTAAACGGAGGGTGTAGATATAAACTCAAGAGGTCCCAAGGATGTCGACGTGATCACCGTGGGCCCACCTGTGTGTGTGACTGGCCGACCTAGGTGAACCATGGCTTCCAAATCCTTTGCGGCAATGGATCTCTGTCGCAAATCGATCACACCCACTCATCTTTGCCAGTCAATTTGATTGGCCTAGATCAAGCCTTCATGGGACTGAGAGGTATAGACGTGCACAACAACAGACCGCCTCCATGCGTAACCGATCGGTCCCACCAAAATTAACGCCCATGCTTGAATTCGATCAAGCCAAAGAGGGATGCTTGCGCACCTTTTAAACACCCTAAAATTCCATCAACGGTTGTAGATATATGTCATAAACCATCTCGTCCATCCAACTTTGCCAGCTTGGTCGGACAACCTAGGTTAAAAGCTAGACGACCAATGAAGCACCTCGGTGATCACCGTCCGCCACTCTTCCACGGGGAGTGATCGAACAGGGGATGGATCTCCCATGCGGCCTCCAAACGATCACTTGAAGATGGTTGGACCAATGTAGTAAATATCGGAATTCGGAGAATATAGGTCGAGTACCGAGACACGATATTTCGGTGAATAGCGGTGAAATATCGGCCAATATCAGCGAAATATCGGCTAATACCGGCAATATCAGCATCGCGATGAAACACCGAAACCGATATTATCGGCGATATCTCGGCCATCTCACCGAGATTAACTACATTGGGTTGGACGTGATGCTATTTTAAGACGCTTAATCCTCGACTTATTCGGTTAAGCTTTAAAACAACGATGCTTCATACGTATTGATTGTTTTCGATGCATTACATGCATCGAGCATACACGGTATTTCACGAATACCAACGTATTTAATAACTTAGTTATTTAACTTAGCACTGTATGCTATTTCCTGCGGTGGGTCCCATGATCCGCTCATTCGAGACATCAAGCATGTCACAAACAGGGGGATACTTACTGGGGTATTGGTCTGACGGTTTACAGCGTGCAACGCGCCATTACAAGAACGTGTCAGGAAAATGTGGACGGTTAACAGTGATGAGGGAAGTGAGCAAAGGTGTGATCGTGTGACAATCACCACTCCTACACGACCCCACTACTCCATCACTTCTCCTTCTCCACTTCCTACGAGATGAGGGTTGTGCTCAATGACTTGTATAAATAGGTCATTCACCTATTTCCAAACAACACAGAAAAAACCAAGTGTTGTCACAGTATCCAGAAAACACCCAGAACTGATAGCTTACATTGTGCAAGCCAGTTCAACATTCTGATACAAGTCATAAGCAGCCAACATCTTCACAATCTCAACACCTTCTTCGCTTCCCTCCCTAAGATCAACCCCATCTCCTTCACTTTGTGACTGAAGCAAGTATGGAACGGCCATTTCTTGGTTTAGGTCAGAATTGTATAGATTGATCTCTCGAATCAAAAATCACTCCCGTGCAGTGCATTTGTTTAGGGTTTAGATTCGTTTCTCATCCACACACCCAAATTTACCAACCAGTAGAAACAGTTTTCACCCATAAACACCTTGAACATTGGTCTTTGGTACCATTCAAGTGATTTCTCTTGTATTCAATTAGACTCGCAGATTTCTATTTGCTTGAGTAAGTATTGAATCGAGAAAGTGAGATATAACTCTTTGATATACTTTTATTAAGACTGAGTCTGACTGTCTAGTTGATTCTCTTAAAAGTATATTGGAGTTTGTCCATACAGATTGCTAAGCGAAATATTGTGTGTGGTTGTTAGACCCCCACCTTTTCATCTACAGTTTGTGGAATTCAGACTGACTTTGGTAAAGAAATATACGGTTTGTTTACCTATCCCCAAACAGTCTTTTTTCACGCAATTGATTTCAAACATTCCCATTAGCCATATGCAGTAAATACTATTACTTAGGAAATTTCCAAATGATCAACTTGAAACAAAAATAGTTCTTGAACAATAATTATTTTTAATTAAGATTGTTAAGGATCTAGAAAACCCATTACTTGAATCATATTTCGAGAGTTTAACCAAGACAAACTTGAAATCTAATCTCTTGCTTGCACTGTTACATCTACTAAAATCATACGACATAGTCTCCTAAGATATAATGATATATGCCGTGAGTCAATCTGATGGATCATTCTTCACATACCTCTTTTTTTATGAGGTTCTCGCAAGTGTCTTCGTCTTTTCTTCAGTCTTCAATCTTCGAGGCTTATTCAGTGATGTTTGATACTCAAGTACATACTTTAATACTAGTCTGAGACTTGACTTTATTAGACTAGAAATCAAGGTATTGTTTTGTAAATATAATATTGCCAACAAGCTTGAGATGACAACAATTGAGAGTTCGACCGAGTAATGCTTTAACACAAATCTATGAGTTACCCTAACTTCTTTTTTTGATGAGATTATTTATATATTCTTGCTGTGTTACTCCATGCCATTGCCGCTAGTATGCTGTGCATTTCTCAATAACTCTTAATAGCAAAACTCTTCTACGCCACCAAACTGATTTACTTCTTTTACTTTTAGCGTCTTATATTGCTTATTTTGGCTTAATTATCTATATAACACCTTCCTACGTGAAATAGTTTTACTTCGAGTGACAAGTGACAAGAACTTTGAACTCGAATATCCTCATTCAGTACTACCTTACATATATAGACTTCATTCCCAATACTAAGGTCCATATGACCCAAAACAGAAAGCATGATCAAACATAAGAAAATACTTGCACTAACTGATTGCTAACTAATAAGACCCAACAAGTCTTGCAATACTGACTTCACCTTCATAATTATGCAACAAACAAGGAAATAAGACAATACCTACTATCTCTAATGTTGAAATTCATATTGCCAGATGTATTATTCTAACTATCAGCGTTCTTATGCTCCTCACATAACGAAGCACAATATAATTGACACAAACTGAGGAATTCATGTTGCTTTAGATTTCATGAAGATTTTCCTTCAAGAGTAACTTCATATCATTCGTATGCATCACCTTTACTCTGTCCTTCCCTGTGTATATGTAGTTCGACCTAATTTGTGTTTTTAGATACGTCATGCCTCATGACCATGCAAAAATCTCATTTCGTACACGCTAATGATGCATCTGCAATGCTAGTTAACACCTGAATTTTAGCACAATCTTGTGCATCTTTGCACAACTTGGACTAATTGGTGATTCTGAGCATCACCATAATGGTCTGTAAAATCATATCAATCAATGACTTATTGCGTACAAAATCCTTACTTGGACAGTTGCAAACAAGTCAAAATAATCCTTGTAAATGAGGCACTCAATGCCTATGTTCTTTGAAGTAGAAATATATGCTCAGATTATGTATTCCCTCTTCAACTTAAACTCACTTTTACTGCCTTTACACATCTGGTTTATCTTGTATTTCCCATTCTCCAAAATCAGCTTAGTAACAGTCACTAATTTGGCATTTGACAAGAATTTCCATTGTGGTTATGATTAGATGAAGGTCTTTTGGATGCCCTAGATAGTCTTAGCATTTCGATCCCAGTCTAATAAACCAGGTACAAACACATATCTCATGGGTATCTAGCATCAACCAAGAATTCATTGCAAACATAAGATTGTGGTGTATCACTTTTTCCTATTAATTTTCAGCCTTTCCATAAGCTACATGCTAGATAACAATTGCCCCTAAATTATTCTTTTATGGAATTACATTATCATGAAAATGCTGGTTTTCGACCAGACTTTTTTGCATTACCAACAAGGTATATGCAATCAAGAAAGATAAGTTTCCCAACTTTAATCTTGAGGGGTATTTAAATAAGTTTCCCAAATTTAATCTTCCACCAAGCTGGCTACAATGAGACACCCTTAATTCTATATCTTATAAAGGTTCTTCATTGTCATTGCTATTTCAAAGGCCATCAACTTCTTTGTGTTCAGGAATTTTCGCAAAATTCTCATTACAGCTGGTAATATATTCAGTACTCATAACATTATGAAATCTTCAAAGACAATACTTAACTTTAGCATACTTGTAAGAAATATGGACTCTAACATCTGACTTGCACCATAGAAGTCAGCATACTCCTTAGTTATGTCATACAACCAACTAATACCTTATCTTCAAATGGTTTCAGAATGTTTATCTAATACTTTGGTCATGAATTTAGACAAATTTGTCATGAACTTTCTTGGATTGTTGCTACTTCAAGCTTCAAAGTTCGTTCCAATTAATCTTCTCACACAAGATCGACTTCTTATAGTCTCAATACTAACGAACCCCAAAAAATTCATCACTGAATTCGACAAAAAAATGACACTAACATGAGTAAAAGAGAGACAACTCATGTACTATGTCCCCAAACAAAAATATAATACCAGCTGTCACACACTCAATTCAAGGGTTTCATTTTCCCTGGAAGATGACCTGTAATACTCCGTGGTTCAGTGAGTCAGCTTCACCCATAAATACTCATCCATGTACACATGCATCAAAGTATGCATATATCATCATTCTTATAACATCTCGCAACAGAAGTATTTTCTTCTTTTCTCTCTAACTATTTATGCCCCCATAAGTATAAGAGGTTTGCCATCACATGGACTAAACAAGCCATTCCCCGAAGCCTTTCTGAACTCTCAATGGTTCTTCTACAATCGAACAACCGACAATCCAATGGAATTAGTAACCCATAAACTATTTATACTGCTAAGGGTAAGTCAAATTCGTGTACTAACAAGTGCATAGGCCCATAGACAGACATCTGTAGGCAGTTTTCCTAACCACGAATATGCTTTTCAACTACCAACTTTTGTGTTGTCATGCTAATGGATGCTACACCTATACTTGGTGGTTATACTTCGCCAAACAAGGTTACAAAGTCAATTCGTAATAATTTTTATGTTCTAGTTCCGTTCTCTGGCATGCGTGTGATACTCCTAACTAACTCGTAACCGTCAGTTTGAACCGATGTAGCACTATCATTGTGCGGCCTGGCCACGTACTTACATCACTTGGACATTATCACCAGAGAAAAGTCACGCCATCCAGTGCCTTCCTTAATCTTCTGCTTAGCTCGATTTCATATGATATCACATCACTTGCATTCTCTTGGCCGAATAATATGCAACAACATCGCTTTTGGCATCCACTGTTGCGCATGCACTGCCAAAGCTTCGGACCAATGCCTAAGTCATTTTTTGACTTGTCTTGCGGCCTTAATTCATTCATTGAGATGGGCTAACTCCAAATTCACGGACGTGCATCATTGCACCATCAATGTTGCATATGTCGATGACATTAATTGCTTGTCTTCGGTTATAAAGCTTCATTTATCGGCCAATGCACTTCATGCTGTGCCACTGACTATCCATTATAGCACCATCATTATGCTTCACTGACTAGGCCGGTTATAGCAACCGATTACCCGTGCGTCGTAAGAAAACACAGTACTACAAGTACAAGTGTGTACGTTTAATCAGTACAAGCTAGCTAGTACTGCTGAGCCTAGTTAGTAAGTTCGCGAATGATTCGCGAATCATTCGCGAATTTTTCCGTATCACGAATTTTACCGTTTTATTCGCGTACGTTTGCAACTCCGAACCCAAATCGCGTATTATGTGGCATTCCCGGATTATTCGCGAACCGTTCACGAATTTTACGTATTCCGAATGATACGTCCGCTTAATTCGCCATAAATTCTTTAGCTTTTACTTTTCAAAGACTCCACTTTTTGGGTTTTACTGCCTTCCGAGCATACACGACCGAATATTAGACGTGTTGTAATTTTTATGAAACAAAAACGACTGAAGAGATTTGAAGGTGAAGGTGAGAGAGATCTCAAACTCACTAACCAAGCATCTACACCACCATACGACGTCCTCTTGGATAACTAATGTTGTATATATTATTAATATCATCATATTAAGTTTATTTTTCTTTAAATAACTCACACATATGCATAAAAATTGGTCTATAACCTTATAAATACAAATTATTTGTTATATATAGATACCGAATTTTCAGAGCCGAACTCACATTTATAAATCGAATTATACACGTACGTATGCCGTTCCGAATTACTGACGAATCACGTCCCGTTGACTGAATTTTGGACCGAATCTGGATTTTACAAAACCGTATAATACTCGTACGTTTGCCGTTCCGTACGTTTGCCGAATCCCGAATTGCTAACTAGGCTGCTGAGTAGAGATTGCTAATTGTACTGCCCTTAAATTTGTAAATAGTCAACTGTACTCCAAAGCTTGTTGTTTCAAACCTTAACCAATCTACACGTCTCCCTGCCAAAGCAACTTTGAATTAATCTTATTAATTCTTTTTTTTGGTTTTATTTTATAGTTAATATAATAATATTTCTCGATTTGTATACGTTTATACTTAGTAGCTACTAGCTAGTAATATTTTTGTTAAATGGAATGTAATTGGCAGATGAATAAATTAAACGCCAATAGCCGTTTTGATGCAGGATTAATTTTACCATGCATCTAAGAGTTTGTTATACTTATACAAGCACATCCCCGGTCAAAAATAAAATAAAAACTTATTACAAGTCAACTTCTTATCTTGATGCATATATATTATTTCAGGTGGTGGGTATTGATAAATTCAACAGAACGGGCCACCATATTGTTTCATCTTTTTGATCCGTGTTTTGTTTTTTGCGTATGTATATAAGTATATGGAAAATCTCATTTAATCTCAACACTATATTTCTCTACTTTTAAGTGCACATGTACCATACCTAAGACGTTCTACTGCCCTGCTAATGAATTCGAGGACGAAGCAATCACCTCCGACTAATGGAGGATCGAAAAAGAGTGTCCGAGCAGCTCTGAGACTATTGTTCCTAGTAATCTTTCTGGGATGGCTTATTATGTGGGTTATGTTACCTGTAAAAGTTTACAAGACTGTATGGACACCCAAACTCAACTCCAAGCTGAATTCCAAGTTCATAGGTTCCCAAGGTACGCATCTGAGATTCTTATCAATTATTTATATGTAAACTTCTTCCTGTATTTCCAATATAGATAGAGAAGCTTATAGAACAGTGCGTAGCTGCTGGCTGATGATGATCCTACTACTTCAATATATATGTATCGGTTTCTTGCCTTTGGTCGATCGTTCATAATCTATATATCATTAATGTTATTTCCTCATTTTACGTAGGGGCGAACCTCGTTATCTTCGCCTTTCCGATTATGTTAATCGCGGCCCTTAGCTGTGTTTATCTCCATTTAGAGTCCAAGTATGCTGACAATCATAAAGAGAGGTACTTACTAAACTACATGTGCTCGAATATACGTACTTTCATCAATCTGAGCTAGATCACACAGAGAGATTACATAATGCATGCACTAGCGCGATAAATATATTTTTTCTCAGACGTACAATTATTAATGATTAATTTCACAGTTCAAGAAGCCGTCTGGCAGTTCTGAGACGGCCGGTGCTAGTGAAAGCGCCGTTAGGAATCGTTACCTCCATGGAATTGTTGTTCTCAGCCATGTTTATCGCACTCATGATCTGGTCTCTTGGCAATTACTTATATGTTAGCTATCAGCACCTCCATATGCACAAAGTAGGGGAGAAAGTGTAAGTAGCTAGACATGCATAATTAGTGTGAATTTGATATATATAGTTTTCCAAGAAGCAGATTATTTCATTCTAATTAAACCGTACATCTGCACCGATTCATGTTTTGTTACACGTATATGAATAGATGGGAAGCAAAGTTCCGATCTGTGTTTCTGAGACTGGGATACGTTGGAAACATCACATGGGCTTTTCTCTTCTTCCCTGTGACGCGAGGATCATCAATCCTGCCTTTGGTTGGATTAACATCGGAGTCAAGTGTCAAGTATCATATTTGGTTGGGGCATATTTCTATGGTTCTCTTTGCTTTACACAGCATAGGTTTCTTCATCTACTGGGGTATAACCGATCAAATGGCCGAAGTAAGTAGATACTTGTTTCATTTGATAGCTAGGAAAAGAAAGTTAATTTATATATCAAGGTCAATACATAATTTTAGTCTGGTGCATATATATATATATATATGGCTTTCTAGCTAAGTACTGGTACGTGCTATCTTTGATGCATGTAGGGCCTTGAATGGAGCAAAGATTATGTATCAAATGTTGCTGGAGAGATTGCTTGGGTTTTTTCGTTAGCAATGTGGGCCACAAGCATTCCCCGCGTTAGGCGAAAATTGTTCGAGCTCTTCTTCTACACTCATTACCTTTACATCCCCTATCTTGTTTTCTATCTTCTTCATGTAGGAATCGCTTACTTTTGCACCATTCTTCCTGGTGTTTTCCTCTTCTTAATTGACCGATTCTTGCGATTCTTGCAATCACAAAAAAGGGTTCGATTAGTTTCTGCCCGAGTTTTACCTTGTGAAACCGTCGAATTAAACTTCTCAAAGTGCCCAGGTAATATTTAAGATCATTCCCTATAGATAAAATTATATTTCATTCACTAAAACTTATTTAGTTGTATACATTGATGTTTCGTTAAGAGTCTAATTATGACTGTAAGCAATGTTATTGATGATAAGAACGGCATGATCTCTTTGTGTCTTGCATGTATAGAACTACATTATTCTCCAACAAGCATGGTTTACATCAATATACCGAGCATCTCCAAGCTACAGTGGCATCCATTCACTGTAACCTCAAATTCTAACATGGAGCCTGATACACTGAGCCTTGCCATCAAATGCGGAGGAAGCTGGAGTGAAAATCTGTACCAAAAACTTTCTTCAACTTCTTGTGCAGTGGACCGTCTTGATGTCTCAATTGAAGGACCGTATGGACCTAACTCGCCTCATTTCCTAAGGTATATTTATATATGAAAAACTATTTAATTGCCATTAACATCATTATACAGTTGACCAAATGCGATATTAACTCGAACAATTGTGCAGATATGATGTCCTAGTCATGGTGACCGGAGGCAGAGGAATTACTCCCATGATCTCTATCATGAAAGAGGTTATATTTAGGAAAAACACGTCAAGCAATGCGACTCCCAAGCTTATCCTAATTTCTGCCTTTAAGAAATCTGCCGATCTTGGCATGTTAGACCTCCTGCTTCCCATCTCTGGAACACCATGGGATTTATCTGGTATAAACTTACAGATAGAAGCTTACGTCACTACAGAAAATCAAGAGACAGAAAGTACTTCGAAGCTTAATCTGCAAACAATTTCCTTTAAACCCAACAACCATGACGAACCACTGACTGCAACTTTAGGCCCGAATAGTTGGCTCTGGCTTGGTGTCGTGATTACATCTTCATTTATCATGTTCCTTCTCTTCTTAGGCATTCTCACTCGCTACTACATATATCCGATCGACAAAAATAAAGAAAAGGTTTATCACTACTCAGGGAGAGCTCTTTGGGATATGTTCTTTGTTTGCATATGTATAGCTGCAGCGGCTAGTGGCGCTTTTCTATGGAACAAGAAAAATCTATCAGCAAACCGAGTTCAGAACAAGGATATCGTAACACCAACTATGTCCCCAGCTGGCTTAACCACCGAATACCCAAATCAAGAACTTGAAAGTGTCCCTCGCCAGTCTCTTGCTCAAGCTACCAATGTGCACCACGGTTCAAGGCCTGATTTGAAGAGTAAGTAGCATCTAAATAGCGTCTTACTCTTTAAATGCCCATCAAGCACATTACAGTTAATTAGCTATAGATTTAATAGTTTTACTCAAGTATTTTCATGTTAATATGTTGTTTTCTTGCTCTAGATATACTATTCAACTGTAAAGACTCAAACGTTGGGGTTCTAGTTTGTGGGCCGAGGAGGATGAGACACGAGGCTGCTAAAATTTGTTCGTCTGGTTTGGCGGAGAATCTTCATTTCGAAGCTATTAGCTTCAATTGGTGATCATCATTACTATCTACTAGTGATGGATGATGTTTGGACTGCGACTTTGCCCTTGATCAAAATTCGTGTTCTTTTTTACTGATTCTGTTTAATTATGTAACTAATGTAAGTGCGAAACAAAATGCGCATTTGTAAATATAAGACATGGTCAATATTGTGCCGAGTGATAATGCTGTTTATTGTTGTTGTTGTTTTTTTTTTTTTTTTTTTTTTTGAAGCATATGTTTATTGCTTTCTAATGTTTGTGTGTGTAACTTGCTCAAAAAAATTTAAAAAAAAAAAAAAAAAATGGTGTTTTTATTGAGAAAATGGAGAAAAAAACAAGTCTCTACAACTTTGTTCTTTTCAACTTCATTTTCGTATAGAACTTGGACAAATAGTTAAAAACGCTAAGAGCATGTCCAGCCAATGTGAGGCTCAGTTGTTATATGGTTATACTCACATCCATTAAGAGAATCTCTAACAGTGGGTGTTAAAAATTCTATGTGGAGATGTTATTTAGACTTAATTTGGGATAAATATTATTTTTGGCATATAAACCATCTCCAATAGTAAAAAGGTTCAAAACTTAAGATTTATAGGTTGTTTATTGACCAGAAAACTTCAGGCCGATTGCTTTATGTAACACACTTTATAAGCTGATGTTCATGATCATTGCTCTCAGTTTCAAAAAGCACATGATTGACACTGCTGATGTCCCATACATGCTAGCATCAGAGAACATATGTATAGTGCAAGAACTAGTTAAATCCATGAAGAAGAAAGGTGGTAGGACTGGCCATCTAGCTCTAAAGATGGATATGTTTAAGGCTTTTGACAAATTAGAATGAGTTTTTCTAGTTGAAGTATTGAAAAAAATTGGTTTTTGTGAAAAATTCTATCATCTTATCATGCAATGCATCAAAACAACTCAAATAAAGATAATGATCAATGGCTTTCCTTCAAAAGTTTTCAAACCAATAGGAGGATTACAGCAAGGGGACCCTATTTTCCCCTACATATTCATTCTTTCCTTGGAAGCTTCTCAAGGCAGTTAAATCATTATGAAACCATGAACTAGCTAACAGGTACGAAGTTTTCTAGATCATTTCCAAAGATTAATCATTTATTGTTTGTGGATGACTGTCTTCTATTCTGCAAAGCTAATCTAGTTCAAACTGATAAGCTACTTCAAGTTATAGAAGAATTTAGTGTGTGCTCAGGCCAACTAATTAACTTCCACAAGTCAGCCGTTTTTTCAGTAGAAACATGAGTCCATCTAGTTTTTAAGCCATTAGTGGCATTCTCCAAGTTAGACAACTACATATCTCTGAAGAAAAATATTTAGGATTGCCATTTTTTGTAGGAAGAAATACGAAAATACCATTCTGTACTCTCATTCAGAAGATGGAGTTTAGACTATCAACATGGTCATGTGTTAATATATCTGAAGTTGGGAGATTAGTGATGATCAAAATGTAACTAATGCCATGTACATCAAATGATCAGTTTTAAACTTTTAGACAGCACCGTAAGCAAGATGAATGCAACTCAGCAAAAGTTTTGGAGAAATAAGAACTCTAATAAAGGAAAACACTTCATTGCACGTAGAAATGTTAATAAACCTAAGTAAGAAGGGGGTTTGGGTTTCAAGGATATTGAAGTTTTCAACATAGCTAAATCAACTTGGAAGTTATGTGCTGATGATTCTTCAATATGTGATGTTCTCTTAAAGCTAAATATTTTTCAGATGGGCTTTTTTTATATCTTCAAGAAAAGGGTAACTCAACTTGGTCATGAAGCATTATAAGTTCAGAGTTACATTTTATCAAAAGATATAGTTGTTGGTTTCTTGGAAATGGGAGGAAAATAATGATACGGAAGTAGGTTGGAGAACTAGATGCACCACCCATACCTAAAGCTAGTGCGAACCACCATCGGAACTACACTTATTTCACCAACTCTTTGATGAAGATATTGGAGGATGGAATATCAGTTTGTTATTCTCTTTATTTGAGTCTTCAATAACAAGACTCATACAGAAGATCTCGATTCATCAGCATCATGAGGATAGATTGGCCTGGACTCTTGAAAATAATGTTTGCTTTTCAGTTAAATCAGCTTATAAGAAAATGATGGAAGAAAAAACATGAATAACTTTGTAGGCCCAAGAATGCAAGGCATCTTCAAAAAAACTATGGAAACTTTCATTACTGCGGAGAATCAACCAGTTTGTCTTAAAATGTGTAAAAGATATCCTTCCAACAAGAGAAAAACTACAACATATTGTTCAAAATGTGATCCAAACTGTCCATTTTGTAGCCAAGCTATTGAAGACCCTACTAACTCCATTATGGAATGCTCTTCATCTAAACTAGTCTGGTTTGCTACATTAGGTTTACATACTGATAATGCTGGGAACTTAGTGGGATGGTTCAGTAACTGGTTAGACAAGCTCATAGCACATCAGATACAAGAAAATGAAGTTTGTAAGATAGTCATAGTGGCTTGGTGTATTTGGACAGTCAGATGACAAAGTCCCCAAGAATAACGATTCATCTCCGAGGGGTCATTATCCAAAAGTGCAAGAAAGAGATAACAGAATTTGAAGCTAATCCATCCCCGGAATTCAGGATTATATTCCCTTAATCTAGAGCTAATCTTCATTGGCCACCTCCACCAATCATTTAGAATTAATGTTGATGGTTCTTTTCTTAATATTAATAAAATAGGTGGACTTGGTCTAATATTACATGATTTTGCAGGTATGTTTTGAGGGTCAAAATGCATCTATATAGCTCATATTTTGAATCCGGAGCAAGCTGAATGTCGATCTTTAAGGGAGGCAACACAATGGTCTAAGGAGATAAACCTAGATAAAGTGGAGTTTTAACTGGACTCAATTCTGGTGGTACGTAGATGCTGCTAATAAGAAAGTTTTCAACATAGATTGGAGATTTCGTAACACCGTATTAGACATAATTTTATTTCATACTTTTAGATTTTGACAATGTAATTATGTGCCAAAAGAGAAGAATAAGGTGACAGATATTCTGTCAAAATTGGCAAGACTATACAGATTAAGTAGTGTCTGGTTATTATCTCGTCCCAGTTGCATCATTAATCAACTGCGAGAAGATACATCTTCTGTAAACACTTCAATTTAATCAATTCTATCTTTAAGTTTCAAAAAATAAAATAAAATAAGCTGTTATCATTAATTAAAAAAATTAAACTAAGTTTCTTTATTTTCTATTGCCTTATTATAATTTCAGACAATAATTTACATAAAAAAGTTAGTTAAACTGATGACATGGATGTCATTCTGAAAGTCTTTGTATTTATTTTTCCATCGTATATCTCCGGAGTCTTGTTTTCTCGTGTAATATTGAAAGCTTACTTTTCTTTTCCGAGATAAAAAGTTTTTAAGGAAACCAGCAAATATTTGGAAGGATATGTATGTTGATCGTAAATTGGAATCCTTTTCCAAATTTCTTTAGCTGCAAATGGAAGGCCATCATAATAGGTACACTGAAGTAAGACTATTCACGTCCTTATGAATTGTATCCAATTTTCCTGCACTTTGAACTAAAATTTACTCATCTACGGGCAGTGCAGGATCACATGATTGGAATCTTCAGGAGATGATTTGCAAAGATGCAGTAGAGTACACCTATATTAAGATGGATTACGAGTAATAAGCAAACCATGACATAGTCCAAGATTAACCTTCAATAGTAAGGGGAAATGGATTTCAATGGACTGTGCTTATTTCACACATTTTCAGAGATACTATATATATATATATATATATGTTTGCTTCATTAATCACTCAGTCCAACATTCCAACTATAAATAAGGATTGTGCAGACCCTAACACTAAGACATCTCATCACTTCAAAATGAAATGCATTAGACATAAAGCGTGTTCTCAAAATCAGAGAGGGGTAATTTGAGCCTCCAAACCCTTTCTTTTCTTGATATCTGTTACAAGTTCTGCAGCTTGAGTATTGATACAACACAGACGCGTTTAATAGAATTAAAATCAAAACACATGTTTCCGAAAATACCACTCTCTAGGAAAACACTACTTGGCACCTTGTAACCATCTTTCAAAAATGAAATGTGAGGGAATTGTATCTACGTCTAGCTTTTTCAGTACTTTTAACACATGTTTGCAGGGGAAACCTTTGAATTCAAAATATTGGCACTCGTGATATCCTTCATATGTACCTGGATTTATATTTAGGGTGAAAGTTCGTGGATAACTAATCTTAGAAGTCACCGAATAAGTGCTTAAATCATTACTCTTCAGTCTTGGCACCTTAAATCATCTACCTCTTCAGTCTTGAATCATATAGTGCAACTAATAATTGATCGTTGAACTTGTTAAAATATTGTGAGTGTAAATTTCAGCATCATGATTAAGTAACAATTTGCTTTCTTCAATAAGGTTTTGGTATGATCTGATACAAGATCCTCCTAATTTTCTTTACTAACAATCTCTTCTAATTCCTGATCATATCGAACAGAAAGTTCTTCGAGTTTAGTTTTTGGAATTCACTCCCTCACTTCAACTAGTCGGATTCATACTCCCATAGAAGGTATATTTATGTACACATGTACCCATGATTCTCAAAGGATGTATGGATCTTTTTAACCAATATTATTATCGGTTAAATAAAATTCCACAATCATCTTGTTCCACTTCTCTTCGAACTCTTGAATTTTGTATTATGATAAATACATCTTTTCATCTCGCCTTTGAATTTTGAATGTTTAAAATATAAGTGATATAATTTGTCTCCAATTTTTTTTTATGTGTCACGTATAAATATGGTGACGACGTTCGGGAAAACCTTCTTTATTGTAGTAGCCATTGCGATGTTTTGATCCGTTATGATCGTTGATCGATGTTGTTTTCTCGTAGCTTCAAGCCTAATGTGAAACAACCATAATCTCATGTTGCAACAGTGCACATCCAAATTGTATGGTATGGTAATGATGATTTATCCCAATAAATTGTGCAACTAGCATATCATATTTATCAGTATGATAAGTAGTGTCAAAGAAGACTACTTACCCAAGTTGTTCATATGACATACGCGACCGCGCATTTCTCAGAAAAGATTTACTGCTCTACCATGTTCATCAACCTGAACCCGATAAAAAAACTGTGGATTCTCATTTTTTATCCATATGTAAATAATCCATGGAAGATTAGGCATCACCAACTTCAACATTTTTGTGCCTAACGTTACGCAATTGACTCCAATAGTCTCTAAATACAAATCTGAACTACCGCTAATCTCTTGATCTAGTTTGAGTGACCTTATGTCAGAAGAGAAGGTTCTTAAGAATAATCAAACTAGGTGCAATCAAGAGCTAACAAATGTTAGTCAATCAAATCAATAATCGAAAACTAAAATCATAATGCAAATTCTAGTTTCCCACCAACGAAACTAATAGACGTTTCTTGATCCCACGAAAGACTTTAAATTAGTGGACGTAAGAGATTTCACTTAATTAGGTTATTCTCCTTTCCAACATATAGTATTACATGTAATACTATTAGTCGGCTGCATCAGTGACTACAAAATGAAGTGCCTACCTTAGGATACATTTCTAAGAAGAAAAAACGTCACTATTTATAGATCAAGCTAATTTGGACACCAAGAAATTTCCATAACCGAAAATACTCTCAAGATATGCAATAAGCACATGGATTCATCTTTTTTCCCTAATTCCAACCAATATCTAAGTGTCATACTGAAATCCTTCTTGGATTGTAACTCAATATTAGCCAGCATACAAGATGTTTAACTAATATGTCTTTCAGAGATACATTTTACTTGCTAGGAAAATAAAAGATTATACGTTAGAAAATCTTAACAAAAAAGATTATAAAACATTTCGGTTTGGGATCTCACCTTGAGTATCAAGGAATATCTTTGAGTAATAAAATATAAAATTTATGCACATGTACAAATTACTCACTATATCGACATCTTGAACTTTCCTATTTTGCAAGTGAAACTTTTAAAATTGCACAAACCCTAAAGTGTACGTGACTATAGAAATCGGTTTTTGTTATAAGGATCGGTTATACCTTGACTTCCAATGTAGGTAAGGATTGGTTCTACCTGATTTTCTCATATAGGTAAGGATCGGTTCTGCCATAACTCCCAACATAAGAAGGTATTGGTTCTACCATGACTCCCAATATAAGTAAGGATCGGTTATATCATGGTTCCCAATATAAGTACGAATCGGTCCTTCCTTAGACCTTCAATGAAAACCGGACCACCAATCCATATTTATTTCTCTCAACTATGAAAAAAATTCTCGAGTCTACTTCCTTAAACTCATGCACTAAAACATAGTTTTATAAGCATGAAATCAATTATAAGTTGTTTACACAATCTAGTAACAAGTTACAAAGATTATGTCTATGTCGCGGTTACGAAGTTCAAAAGATAAACATCATATTTCGTAATTTATTATATACATCTTGGTATATATTCTTCCTTCACAGTTTGATTATAATAAGATGATCAAGTCTCTAATACTAAAGTTTCATGTATTAAACTTCACATGTTATGGAAAAAATTCAAGTCTTGTATTACTAACCTCAAGTAGAAGGATAATGTCTTCTTAGTTGTCGATATGTCTTCGGATTCTTCAGGTTCGGAGTAGTACTTATATGTATCAACATTTCTAGACTTCCTAGTCTAACCTAAAGAAGTTGACTCTAGTTATATAATCAAACGACTTTTGAGTTTTGATACTAAAATATAACAACCAACCTTGACATACCAGTACTTAGAAGGTTCAACCGAGCAATGTTCTAACATATATGGTGGTTTATAATCACTGAGAAAGGATATATGCATTGAAAAATATATATCTAACGAAGGAGTAAAGCATTGACTAAGGGGGAGAAATACATCATCATGTTGTAGTATTTCAAAAAAAAATGTTCGAATTGAGTATATATATATATATATATATATATATATATATATATATATATATAGATTTCTTTAGAGGTGTAAAGCTTTTTGTTATTTAGATGCTTCAACAACGACATTAAATTTTTGAATATGTGCAAGTTATTGTACTGCTGAAACTTGGAATCAAGCATATGAAGAATGAGTTAAGAGACGATTGTGTAATATAATATATTTATCTTTTAATTATATAAGAGTTTGTCACTACAGTTGACAAAGCGGGAGATTGTTAGAGCATTGCTCGATTGAACCTTCCAAGCGTGGTATGTCAAAATTGGTTGTCATATTTTAGTTTTAAAACTCAAAGTCACTTTATTAGATTACCAGACTCAACTTCGTAAGGTTAGACTACTAAGTTTATAAATGTTGATACACATACAAGTATTATTCTGAAGACATGAATAATATGAAGGCGTATCGACAACAACGAACACATCATCCTCCTACCCGAGGTTAGTAATACAATACTTGACTTGTTTCAATTTTTATCTATGTTACTTTCGAGGTTAGTATCAAACGACTTTTGAGTTTTGATACTAAAATATAACAACCAACCTTGACATACCAGTACTTAGAAGGTTCAACCGAGCAATGTTCTAACATATATGGTGGTTTATAATCACTGAGAAAGGATATATGCATTGAAAAATATATATCTAACGAAGGAGTAAAGCATTGACTAAGGGGGAGAAATACATCATCATGTTGTAGTATTTCAAAAAAAAATGTTCGAATTGAGTATATATATATATAGATAGATTTCTTTAGAGGTGTAAAGCTTTTTATTATTTAGATGCTTCAACAACGACATTAAATTTTTGAATATGTGCAAGTTATTGTACTGCTGAAACTTGGAATCAAGCATATGAAGAATGAGTTAAGAGACGATTGTGTAATATAATATATTTATCTTTATATTATATAAGAGTTTGTCACTACAGTTGACAAAGCGGGAGATTGTTAGAGCATTGCTCGATTGAACCTGCCAAGCGTGGTATGTCAAAATTGGTTGTCATATTTTAGTTTTAAAACTCAAAGTCACTTTATTAGATTACCAGACTCAACTTCGTAAGGTTAGACTACTAAGTTTATAAATGTTGATACACATACAAGTATTATTCTGAAGACATGAATAATATGAAGGCGTATCGACAACAACGAACACATCATCCTCCTACCCGAGGTTAGTAATACAATACTTGACTTGTTTCAATTTTTATCTATGTTACTTTCAAGTCGTTTATATTGAAAACATAATATAAAAGTTATATATATGAAACTCTGGTATCAAATACTTGATCATCTTATTATGTGAAAAAGCGGGGGTCTAACAACACCACCCAATATTTAGATTAGCAATCTGTACGGACTAACTTCGAAAAACTTACTAGAGAATCAACTAGATAGTCAGACTCAATCTAGACAAAAGTATCTCAAGGAGTTAATATCTCTCTCTTGTTTTGATTTACTCAAGCTAATAGAAACCAGCGAGTCTATAATCAAACACAAGGAATATCTTGGATGGTACCAAAGACCAATGTCCAAGGATCAATCAGCAACCAAAGGTCGGATCCCAATTGATTGATTCAAACGCACAACCTGTATTATTTCAATTATAAAGATAAACAATATAATGCAGAAAATGAAATAACACAGATACCAGAATTTTGTTAACGAGGAAACCGCAAATGCAGAAAAACCCCGGGACCTAGTCCAGATTAAATACACACTGTATTAAGCCGCTACAGACACTAGCCTACTCCAAGATAACTTCGGACTGGACTATAGTTGAACCCCAATCAGTCTCCCACTAATTCAAGGTACAGTTGTACTCCCTACGCCTCTGATCCCAGCAGGACACTACACACTTGATTCCCTTACCTGATCTCACCCACAACTAAGAGTTGCTGCAACCCAAAATCGCAGACTTGATAATAAACAAATCTGTCTCACAGAGAAAAGTCTATCAAAGGATAAATCTGTCTCCCACAGAAAAACCCTAGGTTTTTGTTCCGTCTTATGATATGAAATCAAGGTGAACAGGAACCAATTGATAATCCGGTCTTATATTCCTGAAGAACAACCTAGATTAATCAATCACCTCTCAACAGTGTTACTTGTATAAACAAGAGGACGTCGAGGAATCACAAACAGTGAGACGAAGATGTTTGTGACTTCTTTCTCTTGCCTATCGGAGAACTCTCACGTTCTCAAGCCAATCAATAATATTGAACTCGTACGATAGAAGATGCAAGATCAGATACACAATTACGATAAAAGTAGCATCAGTCTGGATTCACAATCCCAATGAAGTCTTTAAGTCGTTAACCTAGTTTTAGAGAAGAAAACCAAAGGTTAGAGGAGAATCGACTCTAGCGAGCGCACTAGTATCACACAGACGTGTGGGGATTAGTTTTGCCCAATGCTGGATGTCTCCTTTATATAGTCTTCGAATCAGGGTTTTGCCATAGGTACAAACCAATCAATATTCATCGTTAGATGAAAACCTGATTTAGATTCAAGCTAATATTTCTCAACCGTTAGATCGAAAACTTAGCTTGTCACGCACACTTGAGATATACGTTTACTGGGTTTGTGAAAACCGTGCCCAAACGTGTACGTGTATGTTGGTTCAACATAGTAACCCAAAAGGTTAACCATATGAGCATTTCATATTAACCTTGTTCTTCTTCACCATAACTTGTTCAATTGAATCAAATGAACTAGTTAGAGAGTTGTTCAATTGCTATGAGATCTTATGTAACTACACAAGACACAATTGAAACAAAGATGATTCGATTGAATCGGCTCATGAACTTTATATCCACGGTTTGCATACTGCATTCCTTAGTAATTTAAGTTTCATGTTCAGAGCACATCTTTAGATCATAACCCACTCAAGTTCGCAAACAAATTCGCGGACTTAAGGCAACCGGTAGAGTTTTCCAAACTCAGCAGAAAATCTCGGCAAAGAGACTTCCGCCAGTTCGCAGACTAGGTTGGCGGACTGAGTTCGCGGACTAAACACGCAAACGAGTTTTTGGAAATCCCAGCAGAAATTCTCGGTAAGAGAACTTCCGTCAGTTCGCGGACTGAGTTCGCGGACTTGGCAAAGCCAATTCCTCCGGTTTCTCTCAATCAACAAAGTTCGCAAACTTCGGATTAAGGAATATGACTTATGCACATATGTGTTACCACACAATACTTATATCCATCATTGGTTATATTGACCTAAACTCTCATTCCAACCATTGAAACATTCTTAGAGGACGTTATATAGTTGTTACACTATTTCTCGTCAAAGCAACTTTCAAAGTGATTGAAACATTATGACTTTCGTCATTAGGTTAAGATAAACCTGATCAAAGCGAAACGCTTTACCAACACATGATTTCGAGATATAGATAGGCGAGATATACTCGGCTCGAAGTATCAAATGTGTATGATCCATTCTATATAGCATACGATTTTTGTCTCATAAGAAGTAGGAGATATAAGAGATAGACTTTTGAGTGATAGATAAGTTCAAGTCTCCACATACCTTTTTGTTGATGAAGTTCCACGGTTCCTTGAGTAGATCTTCGTCGTTGTATGATGAATCGCCATGAAGTCCTTGAGCTCAACTACACTTTTCTATCCTAGTCCGAGACTTAGCTATGTAGACTAGAAATCAAGACTCATAGTTTTGATCACTAACATTGACAAACATGCTTGATATAGCAACGCATGCGAGGTCGACCGAGCTATGCTCTAACAATCTCCCCCTTTGTCAATTTGAGTGAAAAACTATTAATACATATGGAATACAAAAAGGATAAACTTTGGTGGCTCCTATTCCATAGTCTAATCTTCAACATTCCCTGAAATCTTCGTCCTTCCAAGTACTCCAATGATCTCAAAGGTTGTAAGTTTAGCATCACCGTTGTTGAAGATCCGTAGCTATAACAATGAGAGAAATCGAGATTCTCGATCATCATTATACAGTGACATAGTATTATTATGTAACATCAAAGTCCAATTGCATCACGACTTTAACAATAATACTACGGTGATATGTATCACTCCCCCTTAGTCAATACTCCATATCACATGGAAACCACTCCCCCTTACAGAATGATCCTAAAACCATATGTATATGTAGTAGAACTACACATTAATTCTCCCCCTTTTTGTCAATAAAATTGGAAAAGGTACAAGAACGGGATCCTAATGAAATTTACGAGAAGAGACGTTTCATAGACTAAAAGAAAAAATACATACCAACTTAATTTAGATGCAATCATAAAGCCAAAGCTAAATGCATTCATCAAGGAGTTTTAAGATACAAGATAACCCCTATAAAATTCCACAGCCGCACACCCCGCAAGATATTATCATTAAGCACAAGTTCAAAAGAACTCTCCCCCATTTGATGTCATTCCCGAAAGAACAACAAGAGCGACCTTAATTTCGAAAGAAAAGAAGGATTTTTAATTGGACACCAAAAACCATAGGAATGATTTTCTATATCCAAAACTCAATCAAATTAATCAAAAGTAAACCCATGATTAATTTAATTGGAATACGCAACTAAATCAAACCACAAAAGTGATCAATTTAATTGATTGTTCTCAACATAAGTAAACTTATGGAGCTACGACTAAGGTAATCATACGGAGATGACTAACTTAATCGTTCACATACTCAACATAAGGAAAATCTTATGGAATATACGACTACATTAACCAATAGAGCATGATTAGTATAGCTGTTCATATACTCAACACAAGGACTTGTGGAATATATGAATACTCAACTAGACTAATTACAAGAGAACTTATAATGGATCTAATTGGAAAGCACAACCAAACTAATCACAGAAGTAATCAATTTAATTTCCAATTGTTTTGTTCGACAGAAGAAGACTTTCGGAGCAAATAACTAAATAACCAACCAAGATGATTAATTTAGTTCAAAGATGTTCAACATAAAGTACCTTATGGAACAACCAACAAATCTAATCACAAATTAATCAACTTAGTTGTATCGTGCTCGACATAAGACACATTACGGAGCCTCACAGTAATACATAAGATATGGATCAGTGATGATCATTACTGTGGAATACATACAAGGATCTATTCTATTTTTCCATCACTATTTGCATAACGACATAATAGACTTTATCCTTGTCACACAAAAGATTTTAACCTATCTTCCGTCAAAGATTGACAATATAGGCTTAACTTTTGTATATTCCAAAGTCCATTCGTTCTTAAACCAATAAACGAATACCGATCATGAACGACTTTACTTTTGACAAAATATGGGACATTCAAGTTCACGGATGCAAACAATACATATCCCATAAACAATTGCAATATCACAAAATCATAAAGATTAATACTGCAATAACATTCTTTGCGCTTAGAAGGTAGAATCAATCTTTTTCGCACGGATTTATACCAAGAGTGGTTACCAAAAGCGTATAAAAAGATTCCCTTAACAGAGAAGAACATACAAACTCATTGACGACTATGCACCATAGTTCACATGAGATGATTGTGAACACTCAAGAATATATAGCAATGTGAACTACTACCCATTTTCGAACTTCCTTCTTTGTGATTCACCAACATCACTCTTGTAACAGCCACAAAATAGCTTAGAATAGGATTTCTCAAGAATCCCAGTGCCCAAGTCCAAGAGAATAGAACAAGGGAAACGAAACGGAGCAAACACTAAAAAACAAGAGACAGGACAAAGACCAATACTAACTCATCCAAATTCAACAATTATCATCTCCATTTTGAATGGAATTAAATAAGTAATATAGTGCAAAAGGAATGAGGTAAATCCGAGTTCGGACGAAGAAGTTACGGCCAAAACAAGTTTACTGAATATCGACGTCAAGTATGCATACGGGTTTGCGAACTTAAACCCCTGGATTTTGATTTTGAATGTTGTTATGTATACTTGGTATGTGTACCATGTAGTCCAAACATCCCGAATTATTATTTTCAAACCTAAACATTTAAGAACCTTAAACACAGATCAAGTTAGGTAGAAATGAACGATAAGCAAGATTGTTATAAATATTCTAAGAAAATAAAAGTACAAATCTTGCTCAAGTTTATAGACATACCTTTTTAGATGAATCCAATCGAATTCTACCGCCTTACCGAACATAATCTGTGTGCCCCAATTCTTGTGCTTCCCTCACCGTATACAAAGCAGGGCATTCCTTGGTGAGGATGCACTTCCAACACAATCAAGTTGCGTTGGGGTGAACAAAGTCTTGCTCACCACAAGTGACCTTTGGATTATCATGAAAGAGATCACTTTTAGAACCTTTCACATCCAATTCCATTTTTCCAAAAAACTTGTTAAGTTCCAACATCATGGATACTGCCTTTTCCATAGTCATGGAGTTTTCTGGAAGATCATTCCTTTTCACACTCAAAACATCATTGTCTTTCTTCGGTATCCACTTCTGAGTGCGTTTAGGAACAATCAGAACCTTCTTCCCATCACTCTCTTCTAGAATTCTTGGAAGAGAATTGTATTGACTATTCTTTTGCAAGTTAGTCTTTCTCCAATTGGGAGCATCGGATCTTGTCTTCGTCTTTGCGAAGTTATCCTTTTGATAACCATTACAATTATGAAAAGGATTCGTACGACGTTTATAGGCAAATCTAGGTCTATCATAGCACTGATTCCTTTGCCTAAAGGTTGGACAATTACAACCTGTAACGTTAAGAGGATCAGTCTTAACGTATGATCTTGGTTTCACAACTTCTTGTGATGCCCAAACAAGAACATCATGAAGTTTCTCATTCCTTATATGGAAACGACATCTCCTTTCCATGTGACCTTTATTTCCGCAATGGTGGCAAACATAAGGAATGTTCTTACCTCGATCCCGTGTGTGCTAACTTTGAAGGTTGATAAACATTTCTCTTTTGAACCTTAACTGCCGAAGAAGGTATTTTACTTTTGCCATCAGTGGAAACCTTTTGTTAACAAGAATCACTAGCCTTGACAAATTTTACCTCTTTGCTAGTACTTGGAGCATCTATTCCCTTATATCCCAATCCTCGTGTATCACGATGATTTTTACTTGCTCCTAGCATAGCGGTTAATTTGCTTGAACTAGTATTGAACTTTTTCAAGTCTTCTTCCAACATCTTGATTTTATCAAGAGCAGCAGCTAAATCAGCCTCAAGGCGTTTTTCTCGAGTGAGATAAGCGCTTTCTCTGTCGTCAAAACTTGTTTGCTGGAAGTTAAACCTTGCTTCATATTCTGCGAGTTTCTCTTCCAACAAAAAGTACTTTTGATAACGATTATCACATTCAAGTAACTTCACACGTAGGTTTTCCTCAGAATCCTTGAGGATCGATTCGGTAGAACGATTCGAAAAATAAACACCTGCGTAACATCTTCTCAATTTCTTGTTTTCTCGAGAGAGAGGAGTCAGAAGAGGTGTGACATGAGAAGTTGTAATCTTCTTCATATTCCACGAATCCAAAAACTTAACATACTCTGATACTTCCTTATCAACATCTCTATCAATATCTGAATCACCTTCATCAGAAAGTTCATCCAACTGTTCTTCTAGGAGAATTTCCCAATCAACAGTTTTTACATAAAGAGAATGTTTGGATATTGACTTAGATGTGACAGTCCTCTCAGGTGAATCCAAGCTTTTAGAATCATCTGGTAATTTCTGAACCGGTACATTATTAGAGATAGACTCGTCCATAATCAGATGGCTACAAACACAGACTTATAAGGTCTTTAACGTGTTTGCCTGCTCTGATACCAATTGAAAAAGCGGGGGTCTAATAGCACCATCCAATATTTCGATTAGCAATCTATATGGACTAACTCCGAAGCACTTACTAGAGAATCAACTAGACAGTCAGACTCAATCTAGACAAAAGTATCTCAAGAAGTTAATATCTCTATCTTGTTTTGATTTACTCAAGCTAATAGAAATCAGCGAGTCTATAATCAAACACAAGGAATAACTTGGACAGTACCAAAGACCAATGTCCAAGGATCAATCAATATCAATCAACAACCAAAGGTCGGATTCCAATTAATTGATTCAAACGCACAACCTGTATTATTTCAATTAGAAAGATAAACAATATAATGCGGAAAATGAAATAACACAGACACCAGAATTTTATTAACGAGGAAACCGCAAATGCAGAAAAACCCCGGGACCTAGTCCAGATTGAATACACATTGTATTAAGCCGCTACAGACACTAGCCTACTCCAATCTAACTTCAGACTGGACTATAGTTGAACCCCAATCAGTCTCCCACTAATTCAAGGTACAGTTGTACTCCCTGCGCCTCTGATCCCAGCAGGACACTGCACACTTGATTTCCTTTGCTGATCTCACCGACAACTAAGAGTTGCTGCAACCCAAAATCGCAGACTTGATAATAAACAAATTTGTCTCACACAGAAAAGTCTATCAAAGGATAAATCTGTCTCCCACAGAAGAACCCTAGGTTTTTGTTCCGTCTTATGATATGAAATCAAGGTGAACAGAAACCAATTGATAATCCGGTCTTATATTCCCGAAGAACAACCTAGATTAATCAATCACCTCTCAACAGTCTTACTTGTATAAACAAGAGGACGTCAAGGAATCACAAACAGTAAGACGAAGATGTTTATGACTTCTTTATCTTGCCTATAGGAGAACTCTCACGATCTCAAGCCAATCAATAAGATTGTACTCGTACGATAGAAGATGCAAGATCAGATAACACAACTACGATAAAAGTAGTATCGGTCTGGCTTCACAATCCCAATGAAGTCTTTAAGTCGTTAACCTAGTTTTAGAGAAGAAAACCAAAGGTTAGAGGAGAATCGACTCTAGTGAGCGCACTAGTATCACACAGACGTGTTGGGATTATTTTTTCCCAATGCTAGATGTCTCCTTTATATAGTCTTCAAATCAGGGGTTTTCCTTAGGTACAAAGCAATCAATATTCACCGTTATATGAAAACCTGATTTACATTCAAGCTAATATTTATCAACCGTTAGATCGAAAACTGAGCTTGTCACACACATTTGAGATATACGTTTACTGGGTTTGTGAAAACCGTGCCCAAACGTGTACGTGTATGTTGGTTCAACATAGTAACCCAAAAGGTTAACCATATGAGCATTTCATATTAACCTTGTTCTTCTTCACCATAACTTGTTCAATTGAATCAAATGAACTAGTTAGGGAGTTGTTCAATTGCTATGAGATCTTATGTAACTACACAAGACACAATTGAAACAAAGATGATTTGATTCGATTGAATCGGCTCATGAACTTTATAGACAAGGTTTTCATATTGATATAAGGTCATTCAAACTAGATCGAGGGATTAACAGTAGTTCAGATATATTTTTTGATCTGACGGTAGACTCTGCTCTGCGCGTAATCGATCATAAATTGGAATCAAGTTTGTTTGTGCAAATACTTTGAAGACATTGAAGAGTTGAAGACAAGAAAATTTTTGATTTGTTTTAAGATATTTGTGATTTAATTCATGCATACACTTTATCCACTAGGATCCGAATAAGTCTTGTTTATCTTTTGTTAGACATATATTTGTTAGTAGTATTAGATCGACAAACTATCATTTGATGGTATTCTTCAGTATCCGAATCTGATAGTTTGTAGACCTAGATATGATTAGCTTGGTTGATATAACCAACAAAGAAGTTTATTAGATTAAACGGAAGAACCTTTGTTGAACTCAACATATAATCTCTGATTTACTTCCTGAGATTGATAGAGTGATTCCAAAATACAGATTAATCCTTTACTTTTTTGGAAGATGATCCAAAGTTGAGTGCAAGAAGTCTTCACGACAGGTGAAGCAACTTAAGATAGTGGAATCTATCTTAGGATTCTCGTGCGTTAGCAAGATTGGTTGTAGGCACATGAATACTGAGGAAACTAGCTAGGTAACTAGGGGTACATTACTTTGTCTTAATTATACGAAGTTGATAGTGGTCTTTGTATAGAAGATTAATTATAAGAGTACTCAAAACTGGACTAAGTCATGGATTTTTTCTGTATTTGCAGTTTCATCGGTAACAAAATCTTGCGTTGTGTTATTTGCTTTACTTCCGCATTATTTAGCTTGTCTTTATAATTAAAGTAAATATACTTGTATGTTAATCCAAACACTTGGGTTTGATCCATATAGTTAAGGTTTAATTTCAGACTTATATTATATACCAAGTGTACACCTTTTGGTTGATATCTTCTTGGAAGTCTCTCTCTATATTAGATCAGGCAAGGTGTGTGTCATATAGGTTGATATCGAAAAGATTGTAGTGTACTTCGTACCCCATTATTTCACATTTAAATTTTATTTTTTCATCATACGCGCAGTCGTGAGAGACTATTCTCTAGAGATATTATATTTTGTAGCGAATACATGTTTGGTTTGAAAATTTTTGGATTTCCCTTCCAAGTTCAAACATGAACTACAAATGACTTGAATCAATTGATGTCTGCATAATACAAAGCACTGGAAATTGGTGATTCTAACACCTCATTTCTGATATTAGGTCGCTCGCCCTATGGATTAGTTTCTCAACATGAATTATTGAAACTTAAAGGTAAATACCCTCATTGTTTGGGGATTTATTACCACACAACGCGGTTCGATTCTAGCCCATAAGTGCTTAAGTTTTAATAATTAAAACTGAGCACACCAGTACTGTCAAAACAATCAACCATCTTCATTATTTAACTGTGTCACCCAATATACCACACTAGTTTCAGCTTTAAACTTCTCAAATGTTTAGTTTATTACCTAATGGACACCACCAATACAATAGGTACTATTTGCAATGATCAACCATCTGTATGGTTGTGTCATTTTTTTCTCAAATTTAACCTCCTTATCACCTCGCATTTGGGACTTTCTTTGGATGATCCTGGAACTGTACATCATTATGTTTGGTTACATCCAATAACTACAAAGTGTAAATTCTAATTTTAAATGCAACATCCTTAAACACTTGACAAATTAGGAAAAAGAATTTTTATGTCTTGTTTAAAAGAAATATACTTATTTTAACTATCGGTCCATACAATCAGGTCAAAAACAAAATGGACTTGGTCTTCAAATCTTATTGTATAATTTTAACTTACATGATAAAGATCGACAGAGATTTCACTTAAACCGTACCGTCACCACTATTAAAGAAAATAATCGCCAGATTTGGTTACGTCAAATAGACATGAGCAATGATCTTAGAATTACGTTATCTTTTGCATAGTGATTGCAAAAAGTGAATTTTAAGATAGACATTCAATATAAGATCATGATCTACTAGTTGAGTGTTACCAGAAAATCAAAAGAGCAACATGGGGATTGGAAAATCACCCTGAACTATGATGATTTTCCCGCTCTTCAGAATGTTCGCAGAACAAGACTCAACTTTCTAAAATTTCTAAAAGTACTTCCACTACTCCAAAATTTCCTTTTTTTTTTTGTGGAGTATCATCAGAATGCCTAGCATATACGTTCAGAAGGATCAATCCAAAACCCTTTTCAGTTAAGAGATATTCTAAATATCTAATAGATGTTCAAAACTGAACCTTTTGAGTAATCCACCTTAATGAAATTTATGAAATTTTAGAAGAAACAATTCTTAAAGTTTCACATACCTTTTTCGTAGCTATTGTTATGCTAATACTTGTCAGAAATTTCCTTTAGTGAGATTTCTTTGGTTCGCCTTAAGTTCATGCATGGCAGTCATCATACAAGCCATTATTCTCTTCTTTCTCTTTGATCACAAATTAAATTAGATGATAACTTAGTACATTTGATAACAAAGAATATTCGTTTTAATATTGTTGGAAAATATACTAAGTGACAATCATAGGAGACAAGTTAATGTAAGAAACACCAAGATTACAAGTACCGAAAATTTAGACTTGCAACTATTTCATAGTGGAATTTTCACAAACACCTTGAGAGCACTGGAGCTCTATGTTGATATAGTTCAATTTATCCCCTTTGTTTACCACAAAGCAATGCTGGTGTGTTTCATTCAACACCCAACTTCATTAACACTCCAATGAATATAGTAAACATTGTTTCAAAGTAATTCAAGCATTCAAATCAATAACACAGTTGGAAAGAAAAGGAAAAAATAAAATTAGGGAATAGAAATATCAAATAGTGGGTTGAGGCTAGATAAATTCTCTATGTTTTAAAATGATTACGCCCCCACAATGATGTCATAAGGTTTAATTTTTGCTCGTCTCCAAGGATACACCAATCTAATTCTTGATTGATGCAGCACTTCGGTCAATCAAGAAACATCAAATTAAATTATACTTTTATGTAATCTCTATTTTACACAAAAATCAAGGTAAAAACTTATTTTCGAACTGGGAAATCAAATGTGGTTTTATAGAAAAATGGTGATTGAAACTAAATGAGAAGAGACTCCTACAAAAAGTCTCCACATCTGGTCCTTGAAAAGAATCTAACCCCTTCTAAACATACACTAGTAATTAGTATTTAGGGATTGTTTTGGAGGTTAGTATTTGAATCCAAATGTTAAACCGTTGTTAATCCTTGACTTAGTTCGTTCACCTAATCTTAATTCAAAATGATTAAGGAATTACACCTTATGATTCCAACGAAATATTTGACAGGATTTTTTGAGAGAAAATGTTAAAATGTATAAAGAGAAAATGTAATAAGAACAAAGATCCCCATTTTAGAGTATACAACAATTTTTACAAATTTTTTTACATGTTGTCTATCAACACCTTCCGATAAGTAATAAGATTCTCTAAAAGTGTTACCCCAAAACCATTTCTCCTCACTACCCCAATGGTAAATCTTGTCTTTGACTTCGTTAATGACCACTCCTTCTGCTCTAGGATTTTTGTTGTCCATTGTCCTTCTATTTTTTTCCTCACATAATGCGCTGACAATGGCAAAAATAATAATTGGCTAAACTTTCCTTCCCCTTATTTTTTCCTCATTCTATATTTCCAAGCCAATAGTTGGTTTTCTAAAGATCCATCCTGCACCCATTTGACATTAAAACCTCCTAAGAAGTAGTTCCAAACCTTGTGAGAATAGTTGCAGTGGAGAAGTAGATGAGACACAGTTTCTGGTACTTGACTGCAAAGAGAGCAGTTAATGTTCTGAATGTTGCACCCTCTTTTGAGAAGATTGTCTGTGGTGGGCATTGCATTCTGAGCAGCCATTCAAAGGAAGATCTGAATCTTTAGAGGCACATATTTCACCCCAAATATACTGGTATGGAGGGAGAGGCTCAGGTACCGGCTCATGCTCAATAAGCCAGTTGTAACAGTTTTTAACAGTAAAACCTCCTGAGAAATTGCAGACTAGTCCATCTTCCTGCTGAGATAGAGAAGGAGGAGAACCTAACCATTCAAAGAGATGTAGCATTTCTAGCAACTTTGACTAAAGAAGATCTCTACTCAGTTTTAAATTCCAAGCATTGTTATCTACCATTTCATTTAGACTGGCATTCTTTTGAGCTGAGATTTTGAAAATCTTAGGAAACTTGCACTTCAAAACTTGTCTTTCCATTTGTCCCACCAAAAATATGTTTGCCTTACACTTCTAATTGCAAGTGTTGTTATATCTTCTACCAACTTCTTCTGTAATTGGATTCCTTAAATTCCTCTTCCTTGTGGGAGTGAGGAATCTTTAACCATTAAATCTTCAACTCTTCCTTTTGTTAGAGCACTACTCGGTCGAACTCGCAAGCGTTGCTATCTCAAGTTTGTTTGTCAAGTTTAATTGATCAAAACTATATACTTGATTTCTAGTCTACTTATAGCTATGTCTCGGATTAGGATATAATGTGTAGTTGAGCTTTAAACTTCACGACGTTCACCAATTGAAGACGAAGATCTACTGAGGAGCTTGGAGGAACTTCATCAACAAAAGGTATGTGGAGACTAAAACTTATCTATCACTCAGAAGTCTATTCTATTCTATCTTCTAATGATACTAAGTCGTATAGCTATATAGACTTTTATATTATACACATTTGATATTTCGAGCTGAGTTTAACTCGCTTATCTATTTCTCGAAATATTTGTTGGAAGCTTTTTTTTTTAGCTATGTTCATCATATTCTTTACGAGTTTAGTTGGAGACAATTTATTTGTTGGAAACTAAATGTTAAGTCATAAGATTATCATGTGAAAATTACCTTGAACATCTTATATGATTTGTGTGAGACTATCATTTGATGTTAACTTGAGAAGTTTCGTATTGATCTTTTGATCACTTGAAAATTACTTGAAGCTAAATGTTTCTGTGAAACAACCATTGTCGTCTTCTAAGGATGTTTCAATGATTGAAATGAGAGTTTAGAACAATTACCCATGTCCGGACGGTATGCATACCTACTATGCAAACTGTATTGTGATGATTCAGGTCTTGAACTCTTGTTTGCATACCTAGTATGCGAACGAATTTACCTGAGAAGGTCCGGAACTCTTGTTTGCATACCTAGTATGTGAATGGGTTTACCTGAGTTGGGTCCGGATTGGCTGTTCGCGAACCGGGTTTGCGAACGGCTTGACTAGGCCAAGGTCCGGAGCTGATGTTCGCGTACCTGGTTGGCGAACACAGTGGTGAAGTTTTAGAATCAGTCATGTATGATTCTCATACTCAGGAACTAAAACATTTATGATATAAGGAGTGCAAACTTTGCAAACCGTGGCTTAATGTTCATGAATTGATTCTTGTATAAGTATTTTGAACAATTACGAATCAAAACGATTTCGATTCAATTTGTTCATATATATTTCCACGAGATAGTGAATGATAGACGCATTTATGTGTCTAATTTGTCCTCAATGTTTCGTATTGTTGGTACTCGTTTTTCGTCCTTATTATGGTGTTTTGTGTATTTTTAGGTATTTTTGGAAAATAAATATTGTTGGAAAAATCGGCTCGAAAAATCACTCGGAACACCCCCAGAGGACACTTGCTATACGCAGCCCAGATTTGGTTAAGAGGCACCTCAATTACTAAGGGGCACCCCCAAAAAGGCAGTTGCTATTCGCACCCCACGGCTGGTTAGGGGGACACCATCTTCTTCATTTGAAACTCAAAAATTGGCGGGAAAAATGTGGCAGCTCTCTGAGAATGTTTCGATCGAAATTTGAAGATGTTCTAGGTGGACTAAAGGGCTGAAACTTCATGGGTAGTTGTGATATGTCATAAAAGAGCTGGTATGGGTGTTTGTTTCGATCAAATTTGGCTGAAAAATCCGTGACAAGGAATCAGGGCAGCCCGTGCATGAGAAGAATAGTTCACGGGTTTTGGAAGATTTATGCGTGTTCTGCTCGTGTATGATGACTCTAGCAACACTCTGGACCGTGAAGAAGATAACTGAGGAGATTTTGCAGCTGTAGAAACACGTGAGAAGCTAAAACAGGGAAGAAAATATTCCTAGAATATTTTTCTTCACTGCCGAGTTTAATGAAAATTTTTGAGAGTTATGGCGTGATATTTTGATGTTGTTGAGTATATATAGGGTGAGGGGATCATAGAGAAGGGAGACGGAGAGATTGGGAGAGAAAAAGAGCACCACAAAGCGAAAAATAAAATTTGCAAGGCTGCCATTTCTGCTGCTGCGAAACTGAAGAACACGAAGAACGGACCTGCACCAGCAGTCGTTTTTGAACAGTGACAGCAACTCATTCTGTGGGTCGCAGTTTACAGGCAGTCTTAAAAACGCAACAACAACAGTATGGCTCTTTGTAACGGTTTTTGCAACAGTTATAAGCGTTGCAAACCCGATTTTTATTATAATTCTCCCTTATTCATCATTTGTAACCCTTTGAGCATAAATGAAATCAACTTTTGAGCGTGTTTCCAACATGATGAGCGGCTAATTCTCTCGTAACCAAGGAAATGGATGAAGCTATTCACACATGAACAACGGGTAACTATTTCATTTTCTCTAATATTTAATTATAATTCACTCAATCACTGCTTTTGCAGAGTTCTTAAAAGTTTACATCATTTTCTTCATTAGTTGTGATTCAATTAGATAGGTTATGCTTTGGTTAGATAATCTATGCTTAGGGGATACAATTAATTTTTGAGAATATGTTTGATTATTTGTGGATTAAGAAATAAAGGATTAAAAGGATAATTAGAGTTATGAAATATTTGACATCATTCATGTGTAATAGTGGATTCTAGTGTCTTGGTTATTTTCCAATAACTTGAAATCAATTTTGAGTTAAGTTTTCTATATTTTTAAGTTCTATTAAGTCTAGAATTCATTGCCTTCACAAGCCTCAACGAACTCTTTACTACAACATCATTGAAAATATCATCAGTGAACAATTGAATAACTCTATTTGAAACACAATTAGAATCATTTGATTATCTTTCATGATTGATTGATCTTCATATTTGATCTAGAAGTGTTAGATGAATACGGCTAAGACAAAAGTGTTCATATGGCTAACTTCGGTTAACTATTATTGAGCCAACTCAATACACGTTTAGGTACGGTAACTGATATCTAAATGAAGGTATATTTCATTTGTGTGTGACAAGCTAAGGCCATCTAACGATGGAGATTAATTGCTTTATTTCTAAGCATACTTAGCTTGAATCCTAAATCAGGATTTCATCTAACAGTGAATATTTAATGCTTTGTTACTAAGTTATCTTAGCTTTGATTGAAAGCAACCCTGATTTGAAATACCATATAAGGGAGAACTCTGAAAACCTAATCCCCACACTTCTGTGTGTTCCTAGTTGCGTATTAGAGTCGATTCTCCTTTAACCTAGGTTTTTCCAAAACCATTATAAGTTAACGACTTGAAGACTTCATCATTGGGATTTGTGAAGCCAGATCCAACTATTTTCTCTGTAGTTGTATATTCTGATCTTACTTGTTCTATCGTATTGATTTTTATCTTCTCTAAGATTTACTTGAGATTTATCTCCGATAGGTAAGATATAAAAAGTAATCACAAAAGTTCTCCATATCAGACTCTTTTGATTCCGTAATAACTTTTCATGTTAATCAATTGGGTTATTATGAGGTGACTAATATTTTCTAGGCTGCTCTACGGGAGTATAAGACCGGATTATTAGTTGGTTCCTGTTCACCTTGATTTTATCAAAAGACGGGAAAAAAACAGAATAAAGAATAAACATAATTGTAGGAGACAGATTTGTTTATAAGTCTTCGAATTTGGGTCATAACAACTCTTAGTTATGGGTGAGATCAGCTAAGGGAATCAAGTGCGCAGAATCCGGCGTGGTTCTAGAGGCGCAAGGAACGCGACTGTACCTTAATCTGTGTGAGACTTGGTTAGGGCTCAACTATATTCCAGTATGAACTTAACTTGCAGTAGGATATAGTCTTTTTTTTTATACGCGAAAGCCGGACCCAGGCCCCTACCAGAACCCAACCAGTTGGACTGGCCCTACTTCCAGACCCAACACCGCTAAACTCACTATACAACTAATATTTTACAAACCTTTACGGCGGGGATTGAACCCCTGACTTCCTCCTTACTGGAGTTGATGGGATACCACTGAGATATGCTCTTGGACCCAAGGATAGAGTATGTAGCGGCTTAATACAGTCTGGTGTTCAATCTGGACTAGGTCCTGGGGTTTTTCAGCATTTGCGGCTTCCTCGTTAACAAAATTTCTTGTGGCTGTGTTAATTTCTGGTGGCTGTGTTATTTCTTTTCCGCATTATATGTTTATATAATTGAAATATCACAGGTTGTGCGTAGTTCAATCAGTTGATAAATCCGACCTTGTTTGCTGGATATAACTTGATTGACACTTGGACATTGGTCTTTGTTACCGTCCAAGTTATTTCTCATATCAATCAGGCTCGCGGATTTCTTTCTATTTGATTTTTTGATTGTATTGAGAAAGATATATAAAATCTTAGATATAATTCTTGATTGAGTCTCGCTTTTAAGTTGGTGCTCTCGGAATTAAGTTGGAGTTTAGTCCATACTGATTTCCGAACGAATTATTGGGTGTGGTTGTTATACCCCCGCTTTTTCACCTTTTATATTATTTTGCACTATCCTCCTCCATAAATGATGTTTTTCAACTGAATATCTCCTAGTCCATTTGCAAGAAGAGGTTTGTTAGTTTGTTTGAGGTTTCTTATGCCTAAACCTATTGCTTTCTTGGGTCTGTTAACCCTGTTCTAAGCCACCCAACTGATCTTTTTCTTTTCTGAAGTTGATCCCCACAAAAATTCTCTCTGAAAAACCGGGGGTCTAACAACCACACCCAATATTTCGTTCGGAAATCTGAATAGAAAAACTCCAATATACTTTCAAGAGAATCAACTAGACAGTCAGACTCAACCTAGAGAAAAGTATATCAAAGATTTTATTTTTATATCTCTTAATTCAATTCGGAATCAGCAAATAGGAATTTGCGAGCCTGATTGAATAAGAGAAATAACTTGAACGGTACCAAAGACCAATGTTCAAGTGTCAATCAATTTATATCAACAACCAAAGGTTGGATTATCTAATTGATTGATCTTACCGCACAACCTGTGATATTTCTATTATATAACAAAATATAAAGCGGAAAAGAAATAACACAGACACTAGAATTTTGTTAACGAGGAAAGCCGCAAATGCATAAAAACCCCGGGACCTAGTCCAGCTTTGAGCACCATATTGTATTATGCCGATAAAGACACTAGCTTACTTCCAATGAGCTTCGGACTGGAATGTAGTTGAGCCCTAATCAATCTCACACTGACCAAGGTACAGTTGCACTCCTTACGTCTCTAAACCCCAGCAGGATTCTACGTACTTGATTCCCTTAGCTGATCTCACCCACAACTAAGAGTTGCTACGACCCAAAGTCGAAGACTTGATAAACAAATCTGTCTCACACATAAAAGTCTATTGGAATAGATAAATCTATCTACCACAGAAATACCTACGAGTTTTGTTCCGTCTTTTGATAAATCAAGGTGCACAGGAACCAATTGATAAACCGGACTTATATTCCCGAAGAACAACCTAGTATTATCAATCACCTCACAATAATCATAATCGGATGGTAGCGAAACAAGATATTGTGGAATCACAAACGATGACACGAAGATGTTTGTGCCTACTTTTAATCTTACCTATCGGAGATAAATCTCAAGAAAATCTTAGCAAAGATAATACTCAATCACGATAATAGAAGTAAGATCAGAACACGTAACTACAGAGAAAATATTTGGGTCTGGATTCACAATCCCAATGAAGTCTTCAATTCGTTAACCTACATGGTTTCGTGAAAAACCTAATGTTAAAGGAGAATCGACTCTAGTCGCAACTAGTATCACACATGAGGTGTGGGGATTAGGTTTCCTAGTTGTTAGAGTTCTCCTTTATATAGTTTTCAAATCAGAGTTTGCAACCAATGTTACCTTGGTAACAAAGCATTCAATATTCACCGTTAGATGAAAACCTGATTAGATTCAAGCTAATATCTTTCAACCGTTATATCGAACTTAGATTATTATACACAAATGAAATGTACCCTCATTTAGGTTTATGTAATTGTACCTAAACGTGCACACCATGTTGGCTCAACAGTAGTTAACCGAGGTTATCTATATGAACACTCTCATATCAACCTTATTCATCTTCACCATAACTAGTTCAAATGACTCAATTGAAATTAGTTAAAAAGTTGTTCAATTGATATATTCTCATAGAAGTATACAAGAACACAATTGAAGCAAAATCGGTTTGATTCACTCGAATCAATTCATTAACATTATAGCCACGGTTTGCAAAGAATGCATTCCTTATTGTATAAAAGTATTTGTTCATGTCACAACCGATTTTAGAAGTTTAACCACTCAAGTATACAAACTGGTGCGCATACTTAAATAGCCGGACCAAGTTTGGTTTTTGCCAGTATGCGAACGGGTACGCATACCTCCAAACCCAGCAGAATTTTCCGGATATGAACCTTACGCCAGTAGGCATACGGGTACGCGTACTTAGGTTCCCGGACTTCTCAAACCAACAGGTACGCACAGGGGTATGCATACTATGGTTCCGGGACATAGATCACATATATGCAAGAGTTCATAACATGTCTACAATTTAATGTTGGTTAAGTGTTCTGGACTCTATTTCAATCATTGGAACTTTCTTAGAGGATGAAAATAGTCTTTTTCACACACTATTAGCATCAAAGTAAATTTCAAGTTATTGAAATAATCATAACGAAACATTCCAAGTTTACACCAAATGATTGTATCACACAAACCATGTAAGATGTTACTCAGCGATTTTCACATGATCATCTTTTGACTTTCGTCAAGAATATAAGATGAACTTGGTTGAAGCGAAAGCTTACCAACACATATTTCAAAAAATATGTAAGCGAGTTAAACTCAGCTCAAAATCTCAAATGTGCATAATCGAAAACTATAATAATACGACTTTTGTCTCAATATAGGAGTGTTTTGGGGTAAAAACAATTTTGCCGGTTTTGGTAAAGTTGGGTGTGTTATTGAGAAACGAATTTAGACCTAAACAAATGCACTACAAGGGAGTGCTTTAGATTCAAGAGATCAATCTATACAATCCTGGCCTAAACCAAGAAATGGTCGTTCCAGTCTTGCTTCGGTCACAAAGTGAAGGAGAAGGGTTGGTCTTAGGGAGGGAAGCGAAGAAGGTGTTGAGACCAGGATGGTTAATTCTGAAGGTGTCATTGTTTTATGACTTGTATCAGAATATGGAAATGGCTTGCGGAATGTAAGCTATCAGTTCTTTGGTGTTTTTATGGATACTCGTGTTGTTGTTAACCAAAAGTTGTCTTTTTGGTCGAAATAGGTAGAAACCTATTTATACAAGTCATAATTGAACGCACCCTGATCTCTAGGAAGTGGGAGTGATTGAGTGATGGAGAAGTGGGGTAATGTGTAAATGCTAGAAACCACGTCCCCACTATGAAGGAAACGGGTTAGTTTACACCCATTACTTCTTGCCGCCACTAACTGCCTGCTTTCCTGACATTTTCTTATAATGGGCGTATTGCACGCCGCACGCTGTAAACCGCCAGACCAATACCCTGATGAGCATCCCCCAGTTTGTGACATGTTTGATGTCTCGAGTATTTTCGTGGAAAATGTGCAGCTGATTGCTGAGTGGGTATTATGTGCAAGACCTGGCTATTCTGATTAATCGTACGCCAGCTAAATGGCGGATAATCATGTGTGGAAAGTTAAGTCATGAGACTTGCCGTAGGAAAATGGCGTGTGACGCTATTAGGTTAGTCTTGGTTGGTCACCTGAGACTTGTTATAGGCCGGTTAACTCCATGGCGAAGTTGGACGGCTGAGATTGTAATTTATGAGAGAAGTTGGTCGTTGATTATGGCCACATCTTGTTGGCGCCAGTAGTGGCATAATGGCGTAATGGCGCCTGTCAGTGGCATAGTGGTGCAGTGGCGCCTGCCTAAATTAGGGTTTGGCATGCCGCAACCCTAATTAATGCGTGTGGCATGTATCGAGGCGGCCCTGCCTAAATTAGGGTTTGGCATGCCGCAACCCTAATTAGCGCGTGTGGAATGTGGCGCAGCGACCTTGCCTAAATTAGGGTTTGGCAGGCCGCATCCCTAATTAGCGCGTGCGGCATGTGGTCGCGGCACGGTGACGTTTTTTGTGATGATGGTGTCATGGCTGCGTCAAAGGAATTATGGCAGGGCCATAATGTGGGAACGACCACAGACGCAAGGATAGCCATGGGTGGCCATGGCATGGTGCCTTTTTTAGGGCTTTATGGGTCCTGCATGGTTCGTGGCATGTTGTGGGGCCAAAGTGGCGTAACTTGGGCCACGACCAAAAATTAGGGTTTCGACTAATGCCACTAAAGCAAGAATTATGTTCTGATCGGAATACCTTAACTGGAATCTGTTATGGCGTTGGCCACGAACAAAAAGTGGGTTAGCATGTAGCTACGTTGTTTGTGGTGCGTTGGCAAGTTGCTGTGGCAGAGTGGCGTGTTGGCATGTTGCTGCCACAGCATGGCATGTTGGCGCGGTTTGGCGAATTGTTTAACCAATTGACATGGTGGTCGTTTGGCATAGTTCGACCTTTTAATGCGTGTGGAGGGTTTAGAGCAACCTGATTGGTCATAGAAAAGGGGTCGGCCAAACATAGGGTGTGTCCACATCTCTAGTGTGTGGCGCATTTAAAGCGACCTGATTCGTTGATAGGAAAGAGGGACGACAAGTATGGGCCCGGCCACATTCCATGTGCATGTGGCGGATTTAGAGCGACATGATTGGTCGATGAGAAAGAGGAGGGCCGGAAAGCAGCATGTGGGCGCGACCACATCTCTACTGCGCGTGGCGGCTTTAGAGCGACCTGATTGGTCGATATGAAAGAGGGGGCCGGTCAAGCAGCATGGGCGTGGACGTCTGCGTGTAGCGCCTGATTGTCATGTCATACCAATACTAAGGGTTCAACTGCGATTGAACACTAATTGTCATGTCATACCAATACTAAGGGTTCAGCTGGGAAACATAGCATACGAAAATACTTAATAAACCATACACTAATGAATAATGTAGGCGAGAGTTTATAGAATATTTGGGATTGTTGCTACATGCACCATTATGAATAAATATACTGAATTTCTCAGTACATGTGTGAGTAGAGAGGCCCGGGCACTCATTACTTTAATATGGCTCAGTCCTTTTGCAGACGACACATTAAATATATGGTTTTACATTTTTAGCCCTGAACTAAAAACCACCATCAACAAGGAGATAGAGTAGAAATAAACTTTCCAAGTGATAGATGAGTTTTAGTCTCCACATACCTTTTATTGATGAAGTTCCACAAGATCTCCTTAGTAGTTCTCCGTCTTCAATTGATGAACGTTGTGAAGTCTAATGCTCAACTACACAATTTATCCTAGTACGAGAAATCACTATAAGTAGACTTGAAATCAAGACTTATAGTATTGATCACTAACATTGACAAGCAATCTTGAGATAGCAACACTTGCGAGTTTGACCGAGCAGTGCTGTAACAATCTCCCCCTTTGTCAATTTTAGTGACAAAACTATCAATACATATGGATTCCAAAATAAATAAACTTTGTAGCTTCTCATCCAAATGCTTGATCTACTTGGTTCTTCAACATTACTCGAAATCTTCGTCACTTCCAAGTACTCCAATGATTCCAAATGTGTTCAAATCAGCATCATAGTTGTTGAAGATCCGTAGATATAACAATGAGAAAACAGTTGCTCCCAATCATTGTTATACAGTGTCATAGTATCATTATACAACATCAAAGTCCAATTGCATCACAACTTTGACAATAATACTATGGTGATATGTATCACTCCCCCTTAGTCAATACTTCATCTCACAATGAAAACCACTGCCCCTTACATAATGATCTGTAAACCATATGTATTTGTAGTGTGAACTACACATTAATTCTCCCCCTTTTTGTCAATACAAATTGGCAAAGGTACGAAAACTAGTGAGATCCTCATGAAATTTTCATAGTGATACTTCATGACCAAAAGATAATAACATGTCAACTTGTTTAGATGCCATCATCTAGTCGAAACTAAATGCATTCATCAAGGAGTTTATAAAGATACAAGATAACCCCTATAATATTCCACAGCCGCACTCCCCACAAAGATTTGGAAATTAAGCACAAGTTCAATTAAGAACTCTCCCCCATAAAATGTCATTCCCGAAAGAACAACAAGAGCGACCTTACTTTTACAAGAAAAGAAGGATTTCTTTGGACATTAACAAATCACATGAAACATGAATTTGTATCCAAAAATCTCAATTGAATTAACTACAAAGAAAATGATCAATTCAATTGGCCATGCTCAACATAAGAGAACTTACGGAGCAACACAATACATACACAAAGATGTGGATCAGGGAACGACCAATACTGCGGAATAATCAAAGATTCATTCTATTTTTAATCATTATTTTCAAAATGACATATAATAGACTTAATCTTTGTAAACAAAAGTTCATCTTATCTTCCATCAATATTTGCATAATGACATAATAGGTTTAACTTTATAGTCCAAAGTTCATTCTATCTTTTATCAATATTTTCATACCGACATATAATATAGTTAACTTTTGAGCAAATATGGGACAGTCAAGGTTCACGGACGTAAACACACATATCCCATAAAAAATTGCAATATATGAAACCATAAAGATTAATACTGCAAAATCATCTTTTTCGCACATATAAGATGGTTTGTCCTTAAAGGGCAGAATCAATCTTTTTTGCACGGATTTACACTAAGAATAGCTACCATGGGCGCGTAAGAAGATTTTCTTAACAAAGAAGAACATACAAAGTCATTAACGACCATGCACCATAGTTCACATAATATGATTGTGAACATTCAAGAATCCCATAACAATGTGTACTACTGTCCATTCTTCAACTTCCTTCTTTTATATCTTAGTAGACCGGGAAAAGCCGGTTAAATATTACGCACTTTACTTTTTATATTTATAGTAGGTCGGTATAAGCCGGTTGAATATTACATAGTACTTCGGGGTAAGTCGGTTGATTATTATATATATATTATTTTATTCTGGGGAATTCACTCATGTGCATATTTTACTTGATTGTGCAGTCTTAGTAGTATGACTGGGTTACTATGATCTTGACTCAGGAAGAAATTTTAGGTTCATCATTGGATATGGTTATTATTTGGTGACTTCGGTCTACGAATAATGATTGGGCCTTTCGTGAACCTGCTGTGCGGGGTCAGATCATAGTAATCAAAATCTTATTATATTCTAGACTTAGATGGTGGAATTGGGTTTTATGAGGTGTACGCATTCCACGATAATATATTACGGTACCTGGATCCATGCTATCATTTGAGACTGGAGTTATTCCTAGCATCTTCTCCCCCATTGAGTGAGACGAGGTTGGGATAACATATGTTTAGGTTGTTTAATTCTCTTCTCGTAGATCCATCCGGAGGTGGATCTTTCACGGATATTACCACTATGGACGTAATATCTGAGGATTTGAATTGAAGCAATCTTCTGCTCTATGCTGCGTGTAAAAGATGTTTATCGTTTTTTTTAGTAGAATTGTGATGCATGTTAGTGATTACCTGAATGTTATAATGATAACCACAGAGCCCCCATTTTGGATGATGTGCTCACTCATTCCCACTTCAGTTTCAGTAATCAGAAGAAATGGTGCGCGTGAAGATATCCGTTATTGTAGCTTTAATATTTTTGCGAGAAGTGGAACAAGTGCAACGAAACGGAGCAAAACACTCAAAAACAAGAGACGGGACAAAGACAACCCTTAACTCATCCAAATTCAGAAATCCTCATCACCAGTTTTAAGAGAATTCAAAGATAAAAAGAATGCAAAAATAATGAGGTCATTCCGAGTTCGGATGAAAAAATTACGGCCAAAACAAGTTTACCGAAAATCGACGTCTACGGGAAAGTATGCATACCATTTTGCAAACGAATTTTCATGGCATGGAGCAGTATGCAAACGGGTATGCGTACTAAAATCCCTGGATTTTGATTTTCAATGATGGTATGCATACCTGGTATGTGTACCATGAAGTCCAAACATCCCGAACTACTATTTTCAAACCTAAACATATAAGAACCTTACAAGTTAGGTAGAAATGAATAATAAGCAAGGTACAAAAAACACAAATCTTGCTCAAGTTTATAGACATGCCTTTTTAGAAGAATCCATTCGAATTCTACAAGCCTTACCGAACATAATCTGTGTGCCCCAATTCCCGTGCTTCCCTCACCGTATACATATCAGGGCATTCCTTTGTGAGGAAGCACTTACAACACAATAAAGTTGTGTTGAGGTGAACAAGGTCTTTCTCACTACAAGTGACTGAAACAGACTTTTCCGCAACTATGGATTTTTCATCATCTATAGTTTTTGGCTTATTCTGTTTCACTTTTGGATTATCATGAAAGAGATCGCTTTTAGAACCTTTCACATCCAAATCCATCTTTCCATAGAAATTTTTAAGTTCCAACGTCATGGATACTACCTTCTCCATAGTTATGGAATTTTTTGGAAGATCATTCCTTTTCACACTCAAAACATCATTGACTTTCTTTGGTATCCACTTCTGAGTACGTTTAGGAACAACCAGAACCTTCTTCCCATTACTCTCTTCTAGAATTCTCGGAAGAGAATTGGATTGACTGTTCTTTTCCAAGTTAGTCTTTATCCAATTTGGAGCGTTGGATCTTGTCTTCGTCTTTACGAAGTTATCCTTGTAATAACCATTACGATTGTGAAAAGGATTCGTATGACGTTTATATGCAAATCTAGGTTTATCACAACACTGAATCCTTTGCCTAAAGGTTGGACAGTTACAACCTGTAACGTTAAGGGGATTATTCTTAACATATGATCTTGGTTTAACAACTTCTTGTGATGCTCAGACAAGAACATCATGAAGTTTCTCATTCCTTATACGGAAACGACATCTCCTTTCCAGTTGACCTTTATTTCCGCAATAGTGGCAAACATAAGGAATGTTCTTACCTCGATATGTGTGTGCTGACTTTAGAGGTTGATATACTTTGCTCTTTTGAACCTTAACTGCCGGTGAAGGTATTTCACTTTTGCCATCAGCGGAAACCTTTTGTTGAGAAGAATCACTAGCCTTGACAAATTTTACCTCTTTGCTAATACTTGGAGCATTTATTCCCTTATAGCCCAATCCTCGTGTATCACGATGATTTTTACTTGCTCCTAGCATAGCGTTTAATTTGCTTGAACTAGTATTGAACTTTTTCAAGTCATCTTCCAACATCTTGATTTTATCAAGACCAGCAGCTAAATCAGCCTCAAGACGTTTTTTTCGAGCGAGAAAAGCGTTTTCTCTGTCATCAAAACTTGCTTGCTGAGAGTTATTCCTTTCTTCAGTTTCTGCAAGTTTCTCTTCCAACAAGAAATATTTTTGATAAACATTATCACATTCAAGTGACTTTCTACGCAGGTTTTCCTCGGAATCTCTGAGGACCGATTCGCAAGAGTGATTCCAACCATAAAGACCTCCATAAATCCTATTCAATTTCTTTTTTTCTCGACGGAGAGGAATCAGAAGAGGTGTGACATGAGAAGTTTTAGTCTTCTTAATTTTCAACGAATCCAAAAACTTAACATACTCTGAGACTTCCTCATCAACATCTCTATTAATATCTGAATCAGCTTCATCAGAAAGTTCATCCAACTGTTCTTCCAGGCGTGTTTCCCGATATACAATTTTTACATTCAGTGAATGTTTCGATATTGACTTAGATGTGACAGTTCTCTCAGGTGAATTCAAGCTTTGAAAATCATTTGGTAATTTCTGAAATGACACGTTATTAGAGATAGACTCGTCCATAATAATTGGATTTCTACAAACAAAGACTTATGAGGTCTTTAACGTGTTTTCCTGCTCTGATACCAATTGAAAAAGCGGGGGTCTAACAACCGCACCCAATATTTCGTTCGACAATCTGAATAGACAAACTCCAATATACTTTCAAGAGAATCAACTAGACAGTCAGACTCAATCTAGAGAAAAGTATATCAAAGAGTTTATATCTCTATCTTTTAATTCAATCCGCAATTAGCAAATAGGAATTTGCTAGCCCGATTAAATAAGAGAAATAACTTGAATGGTAGCAAAGACCAATGTTCAAGTGTCAATCAATTTCTATCAACAACCAAAGGTTGGATTATCTAATTGATTGATCTTAACGTACAACCTGTGATATTTCTAGTATATAACAAAATATAATGCGGAAGAAATAACACAGACACCAGAATTTTGTTAACGAGGAAAACCGCAAATGCAGAAAAACCTCGGGACCTAGTCCAGCTTTGAACACCAACAAGATTCTACGCACTTGATTCCCTTAGCTGATCTCACCCACAACCAAGAGTTGCTACGACCCAAAATCTAAGACTTGATAAACAAATCTGTCTTACACAGAAAAGTCTATTGGAATAGATAAATCTGTATCCCACAGAAATACCTACGAGTTTTGTTCCGTTTTTTGATAAATCAAGGTGCACAAGAACCAATTGATAAACCGGATTTATATTCCCGAAGAACAACCTAGTATTATCAATCACCTCATAATAATCTTAATCGTATGGTAACGAAACAAGATATTGTGGAATCACAAACGATGAGACGATGATGTTTGTGACTACTTTTAATCTTACCTATCGGAGATAAATCTCAAGCAAATCTTAGCAAAGATAATACTCAATCAGATTACGCAACTACAGAGAAAATAGTTGGGTCTGGTTTCACAATCCCAATGAAGTCTTCAAGTCGTTAACCTACAGAGTTTCGTGAAAAACCTAAGGTTAAAAGAGAATCGACTCTAGTCGCAACTAGTATCACACATGAGGTGTGGGGATTAGGTTTCCCAGTTGCTAGAGTTCTCCTTTATATAGTTTTCAAATCAGGTTTTGCAATCAATGTTACCTTGGTAACAAAGTATTCAATATTCACCGTTAGATGAAAACCTGATTAGATTCAAGCTAATATTTTTCAACTGTTAGATCGAACTTAACTTGTTATACAGAAATGAAATTTACCCTCATTTAGGTTTATGTAACCGTACCTAAACGTGTACACCATATTGGCTCAACAGTAGTTAACCGAGGTTAGCTATATGAACACTCTCATATCAACCTTATTCATCTTAACCATAACTAGTTCAAATGACTCAAATGAAGCAAGTTAAAGAGTTGTTCAATTGCTATATTCTCATAGAAGTATACAAGGACACAATTTAAAGAGTTGTTCAATTGCTATATTCTCATAGAAGTATACAAGAACACAATTGAAGCAAAATCGGTTTGATTCACTCGAATCAATTCATGAACATTATAGCCACGATTTGCAAAGAATGCATTCCTTATTATATAAAAATATTTGTTCATGTCACAACCGATTTTGGAACTTTAACCACTCAAGTATGCAAACGGGTACGCATACTTGAATAGCCGGACCAAGTTTGGTTTTCGCCAGTATGCGAACGGGTACGCATACCTCCAAACCCAACAGAATTTTCCGGACATGAACCTTACGTCAGTATGCGTAAGGGTACGCGTACGTAGGTTTCCGGACTTCTCAAACCAACAGGTACGCATACGGGTATGCATACTATGGTTCCCGGACATGGATCACATATATGCAAGAGTTCATAACATGTCTATAATCCAATGTTGGTTAAGTGTTCTAAACTCTATTTCAATCATTGAAACTTTCTTAGAGGATGACAATAGCCGTTTTCACACACTATTAGCATCAAAGCAATTTTCAAGTTATTGAAATAATCATAACGAAACATTCCAAGTCTACACAAATGATTGTATCACACAAACCATGTAAGATGTTACTCGGCGATTTTCACATGATCATCTTTTGACTTTCGTCAAGAATACAAGATGAACTTGGTTGAAGTGAAAGCTTACCAACACATATTTCGAGAAATATGTAAGCGAGTTCAGCTCGCAATCTCAAATGTGCATAATCGAAAACTATAGTAATACGAATTTTGCCTTAATATATGAGATAAATTAGAAATAGACTTTCCAAGTGATAGATGAGTTTTAGTCTCCACATACCTTTTGTTGATGAAGTTCCGCAAGCTTTCCTTAGTAGTTCTTCGTCTTCAATTGATGAACGCTGTGAATTCTAATGCTCAACTACACAATCTATCCTAGTCCGAGACATCACTATAAGTAGACTAGAAATCAAGACTTATAGTTTTGATCACTAACATTGACAAACAAGCTTGAGATAGCAACGCTTGCGAGTTCGACCGAGCAGTGCTCTAACACTCTCATAATCTGGTTAAGCCTTTTCTCAACTTTCACTGGCATAGGGAAGAGAGACATGAAGTAAACTGGCAAACTAGATAGAGTTGTTTTAATTAAGAGAACTTTACCTGCTTTAGTAAAAAAATCTACTTCCCCATGGTGCAAGATTTTCTGAAATTTTTCAATGACTACATCCCAAATTGAGCATAACTGGAAGTCCAAGGTATTTAAGAGGAAGTTGTTCTTTCTTTATGGAAGTCCAAGATATTTGAGAGGAAGTCCAAATATTTGACAGGCTTAGCAAGCCAATATGAAACTTAGCCATATCATCATGAGATGAAATCACAAATAACCATACGAGACTATACCCTCATGTGATGCATCATGTTGAAGAAAACGAGACACGTCGGCCTCTTAGTCTATCTTAGCTTTCATTTCTAGCATATTTGATTCCCAGCTTGTTTGAGACAAAACTTTCATTTCTAGCCCATCTGTCTGATTCTCAATTTGTTTGAGACCAAAAACGCTTTAGTTATTGGTTCTTGGGTTAATCTGCTTTTGGATTCCCTCTAATTAGTTGGCTAACTAGCAGTGGTTAGGCTAAGTCCTATGGTGTGCTAATCTAGCAGTTAAATTAGCAGTCCACGTCAGCTACGACTACCTCCCAAGTCCTATGGGAGTGCTAATCTAGCTGCTGGACTAGCATTCCACGTCAGCCCAATGCTGTTTGGTTCAGCGCTTTAAATCTTAGCTGTCAAATTAAAAAATAAATCGCCAAACGCTGAACCATTCAACGAAAAGGTTTTTGTAGCGCTGAACCATTCAGCACTACTATCTCGCTGCTAGTTCAACTGCGAGCAAATACTAGGAGAGAAAACTAGAGTTAACAAGTAGACAACACTTTTTTTTGATCTGCAACACTTTTTTGCTAATCTAGCAGCTCAATTTTAACGAAAATGATATACGTCCCCCATTCCCTTCCCCCATTCCTTTCCCCCGTCTATGTGTCAAACATCTATCGGTTAAGCCTAATAATAATGGAATCTCCTGCTAATCTCAATTCAGGGATCAAGGGCTAAGAACGATGACACATAACGGGGGAATGGAGTGGGGGAAGTGTAGCACTTCCGCAATTTCAGCAATACCCTAGTCTAGACTCTAGGCCACTTGCCACAAAATTACAAGTTTCCTTGCTGCTGTTAACAACCAAATCTTTCGGTTCTCCTCTCCTCAATTCGGTTCTCTTTTCTCTGTTGCTTGTACTGTCATCTATGTTGTAGATTAATGTACGTTATAAACGATATAATCTCCCATCCATCCATCATCAACATTTCTAAGGTGGAAACCCTAATTTAAAAGAGAGATGTTGAGGAATAGGAGACGAAGCCGTTATGGGGTACAATTATGTGCAATCACAGCTGCAATTCTGCTCCTATTATCAGTTTCAGTCCTTCACAGTCGTCTTGGTTTCGATCGGCAATCTTCATCGTCATCTCTAGAACGAACAGGTATAGATTTCTCACAAGATTCAGATGATATTGATGCAATCGTTGTTAATCCATTACTAGAAGACATTCAAAATGATGCTACTACTGCTTCTACTACTAATAGTGGTACTACTACATCTAATGAAGAAGAAGATAGAATTGATGAACTTGATGTTATCGATACTGATGATCAATCTAAGGTTTCTGACGAAGAAGAAATACTTAGAGGTGTTGATTTTGAAGAAGAATCTGATTCTGATTTGAATAATAATAAATTTAAACATTCTCCTGATTATGTCTGGGATCATATTGTTGGTGTTACTAGAAGAGCTTTTGACAAAAGATCTATTCATCCATGGCAAGATTCAGTTCCATTTGGTTCTTATTCTTCTTCTTCCAATTCTGAAGATGATAAGAGTAAGATTGCATTTGGTTCTGATGATCAACCTGTTGATGAGAATGTTAGGCGTAAATTGGATCATATTAGGGTTATTGAAGATGCATTGTTATTGAAAACATCACCATTGAGAGAAGGTTGGGCAAATTGGTTTGAAAAAAAAGGGGATTTCTTAAGAAGAGATAAAATGTTCAAGTCTAATTTGGAGAATTTAAATCCTATGAATAATCCACTGTTACAAGATCCTGATGGAGTTGGAGTTACAACTCTTACCAGGGGTGACAAGATTATGCACAAGGCATTGCTGAATGAATTTCGCAAACTTCCTGTTGTTGTGAAGAATCCGTTTTTTGGTAATAATGTTAAGGAAAGGGATGCCAATGTAGATGAAATGAAGGTGAATAAAGATAGAATGATTAATCAGGTCAAAGGAGTGGAACGTAGAACGTTAGACGACAATGGAAGTAGTAATAGTAATGATGGTGCTGAAAATTTAGGTTCCATTGAAAGGGTTATTGCTGGTTATGAAAATTCAAATTCACATTCAAATGATGAGAGGAAGCTCCATCTACCAAATGGAAAGGAGCCATTAAAGCTCAATGTACCAAATGGCAAAGTGAATGTGGATTCCGGGCCTATATACGCTGATGGTTCGAGATGGGGTTATTTTCCCGGCTTGCCTCCCCATCTATCTTTTACTGATTTTGTGACTGAGTTCTTTAGGCAAGGCAAATGTTCCTTGCAGGTGTTCATGATATGGAATTCTCCGCCTTGGATGTTTAGTGTTCGGCACCAGAGAGGCCTTGAAAGCCTTTTGTACCACCATCCAGATGCTTGTGTTATGGTCTTCTCTGAAACAATTGAGCTTGATTTCTTCAGGGACTTCGTGAAAGATGGGTAAGAACTCTAACTGTTCCTACATTTGTCTTCAGGAGTTTTGATGTCTTTTTATCTGTCAGAGCTTTTGTTTCTTGTAAGTTATAATAGAATAGAATAGATTATGGATTAAGCCAGATTAAGAAGTCTAGAAGCTCTGATAATACAAAAATATATCTTTCGTGGCACATGCAGCAAAGCAGTCGGGCAGATAAACCGACCAAGTTAACCTAGTGACCTTACTATTTATAGTCAAAAATATCAATTGCCAAATAAGGTGTTCTGAACTCAAAAGAAGATTTAGCACGTGAAGCATTAACTAGGAGTTACGTATTTATGCCTTCAGTTGGGAGAGGAATGTTTGTCCTTTAGAGTGAATAGTATTCATAAGTAGCAGGACAACGTCCAAAATAGCTGTTCAGTTTTCACCTGATGCATTTGATATTTGGGGTAGTCCAAATACTTTGGTGTCCCTTGTGATGGTGCACGGCTCCAGAGTCCAGACTTACCTCTTTAACTTGTTGTAGAACTGCCAAGGCGGCTGATGCCTCCGTTTATTCAGAGTCTGATGCCTTAATTTTGAGTTTGCTGTGTGATGGATGGAATATTATCAGAACTGAAAGTGTTAATCGGTTTGATAACTATATTGCGAGTTTTTGTCTGCAGTTTTTAATTCATGCCTGCACCTTTGGCACACTGGCCAGTCATAATTCAGAACATTGATTTAGGGAGCAGCATGATTATGATATGCTGCCGAGAGTTGCAGAATTAGGTTTAAGATGCTCCCGTGATCCATGCTAGTGCTGTTAGAAAAACTATTAGAAGGAGCAGAATGCCACTTAGATTTATAACTCACATTTGATTTGATGAATAACTGATCTAGACTTTCAATTTTGTTCCACTCAGAACACACAAATCATGACCTTCACCAAGAAGTAAAAGAAGTCTACTTAGTGCAGGCAAACAGTTTGTGAGACATTTCATTTAATCTTTGCAATTGTTTCCAAGTGCCGGAAACTTTCTGATTAGATATCATGATTCAGGTCCTAATGGTCATATTGTTATACTCTGTAAGAAGATAGATAAACAGTTTTCTCATAGTGCTATAGGATTCTGTGGTTAATATCAATGCTAAGAATGCGAGAAAAACCGTAATAAATGATAACTGTCAATTTTCCTTGGGAGAGTCGAGAAACATTCTTTATATATCTATTTCTCCAGGGTATGAACCTTAATTTTAGAAGATTTAAGATCTGTATTTTGATCAGATTAGAATGTACTCCCTCCGTCCCTAATTAGATGACCTAGTTGTAGTTTGCACAATTGTTAAGACAAGGATGTTAGTAAAACTTAGAAATGATTTATCTCTTAAACTATATCACGGTTTTTCGTAAACTTTATACCGTTGAAAAGCATTTTAAAACACCTACATAACGAATATAAACATAACTATCAAATTATACATATTTCTTATAGTAACAAAAATAGGTCATCTATTTATGGGACAAAACTTAAAACCAAGTAGGTCATCTAATTAGGGACGGAGGGAGTATTTGTTTTATAGTAGTGTTATATAAACTAAGTAGTGTAGTGAAATTTTTTCCAAAGCTAACCCCTAACTGTATTAATGTACGGAGTGAATAGTATCTCTAACATACTGGACGCACACAGAGTCAGAAACTAACATATCATGTTTTTCTTCCTTGAAATTTGTTCTCGTAAGTACTTTCTTGCTTGTAACATTTGCTTTTTTCTGTGTACTTTTCTCTTATATATTATATTAGAATATTATTTCCCTTTGTGAAAGATCGGATATTTGTTTGCCTCTTGCTGTGCAGCTTCAGAATTGCTGTTGCTATGCCAAATCTTGATGAACTGCTGGAGAATACCCCAACTCATGAATTTGTATCAGCTTGGTTTGAATGGAGAAAGACCAATTTCTATCCTGTCCACTATAGTGAGCTTATCCGCCTTGCTGCTCTGTACAAGTATGTTGGCTTATTCATCCATTTATCATTTATATATATGATATGTGTTCCAATATGTTAGTTTTCACTTTCTTAGCGACGTGACTGTTTATGCTATCCAATTCTACTCTTTTACTCCAGACACTTGGTACTCTGATTTGCCGTTAAATTGCTATTATCATGTACTCACAGAAGAGAGAAGTGGTGATACTTATGGTCAGGAAAACTTGAACGAAGTGTGCTCTCTTATTTTCAGTTCTGATGATAAAAGTCCTTTTTTGCTGATCAGAAAGAAAAGGCAAAACATAGGGTTAAGTGGAAAAGGTTTAATGGAGGGATATTAACCACCGATATGTTTTCAGGCTTTCAGCTGTCAACAAAATTTGGTTTTGTCTCGTCGATCATATACTATTAGATGTGACCTCTTAAGTTACTTCATTGAATATAGTCTGAGCAGTTTCATAGTACGTACATGAACAACTTAAATACTTTGTTTAACTTATTTAGTAGATCACTATACCCAGAAAAGCAATTTTTCCAAAAAGTATTTGAGGTTAGGATCGACCGTCGTTTTATTGTGTTTTCATGGGGATCCACTAAGAATAATCATGTACCACACAGGCACAGAGGAGTAAGATGATGTAACATTGCAGCACTAACATCGATTTGTCGTTACGTGAACAAAAAGGCCTTTTAACTTTTCTCTTGACCTGCTAATGAAATTATAGTGACCGTTTATAAGCTTTTCTATGGTGATCTCTATTATTTTCTTGTAACCTTTTTAGTTTTTACTATGCTTGCTTGTTAAATTTGATTTGTACTTTATTCTGCTTCTTCGTACAGATTTGGAGGCCTCTATCTAGATTCTGACATTGTTGTATTAAAGCCATTAGCTTCAGTTAACAATTTCGTTAGCATGGAGGATCAATTGGGTAATGGTTCTTTTACAGGTGCTGCAATGGCATTCAAGAAGTCCAGGTTCTTCTTTAATTACCCTAACAATAATTCGTTAATAATAATTCTGGGACAGAATTTCCCTCTACTTGTAACACTATCTGAGCCAGTACCTTCGATATATTTAACAATCGTACGCGATTATGCATTTTTTTGTAGAAAATAATAGCTGTTTATGTTATTCGGTAGCATGCTTTTGTCGCATGTTTAGCTTTCTGGCAGGCGTCTTTATTTTGATTTCACTGTAGTCTATGAGCTGTTGATTTCAGTGTGACAAATTACAATGTTTCTGTCTCCATATGCATGAATACTAGAGTCGAGGGATCTTCTCAATGGTGACTACACTTTCCTTCTTCCCTAGTCTAATTCATTGTTAACCTTTATCAACATTTTGATGCAGTCCCTTTATAATGAAGTGTCTAAAAGAATATTATGAGACTTACGACGATACCCTCTTAAGATGGAATGGTGGTGAACTTTTGGAAAGAGTAGGTAAACAATCTTCAAGCATAAATAACAGCTCCAACAAACAGCTTGACACAAGTATGCAACCTTCCTCCTTGTTCTTCTCTGTAGGACGGAAAAATATCACAAGGTATGTTTCCAACTGTTGATGCCATGTAAGCTATCGTGTATCTTTGCAAAGATTTGTTTCCTCTGCATAGGGAGCAGTCCATGCAAGTATAGTTTGTAGAACTTTACTGGTGATGCACCTTTGGCGAGCAACTTTGTCAGATAATTCCTTCCCTCCTATTCTCTATCGTTCTCATATACACCACATGGACAATTTTAGGACGATAGCTTCTAAAAAGACTTTAAAATTCTAAAATTATGATAATTCTCTACCCTTATTTATTAAAAAAAACTTGCAGTGCCATAAGTTTCTTCTGCATCGTAATAACTTTGAGCCATTTCAAACAGATACTTCAATGCCCCTGCAGACGAGACTGAAAGGGCTGAACAAGATATCCTCTTCAGAAGGATTTTGAAGGAGTCCTACATATTTCATTTTTGGAATAGTGTGACGTCTACCATTGTTCCAGATCCTGGAAGCCTTGTATGGAGAATTCTGAACCACTTCTGCATTCGTTGTCTGGATGTTCTATAATCTGTACTAGTTTGCAGAAACCAAGTCAAGTCAAGCTCTTCTCCAACCATTATCTTTCCAAATCATCCAGTCCATGAAAGGATTCTCAAGGATCTGTGGTGTCATTTGATCAGGCTACAATCTGGAAACAAGATCAGATTGTCGTTGTTACTAATATTGTAAGTTACTAGACAAGCAAACCGTGTTGTTGACGTTGGAAGAGTTAACTTAAAGTCTGCATCACGAGCAACAAAAACCAAAGGGTGCAGGTGTTTGAAGGGCAGAGGGAAGTTGTTGGCTCTCATCAAACGACGAGTTATAACTAGAAGGAGAAAGTCTGGTCGTGGGAGAGCCGGACAAAATTTTGAGGGTTGGGTTCTTGGAGGTAAGCTTGTTTGTTGTACTTCTCTGTAATAGCCATGAAGCATGGCGAAAGATACAGAAATTTAAAAGAAGATTAGAAAGGGTGTGACTGTTGACTCCTCCGTATAAGAAAATTTCCTTTAGAACCTAATTGTAAAGTCAGTGCTGAAAAGTTGCGCAAATGAAATACAGTTGCTCAAACAAAAACCAAGTCGATTGTGTTTGCGGTACTTATTTTCCATTTCTATAAACTACTCACAGGGGAAATCAAGGATATAAGATGTTGTTTCTGAAGATTTGTTGGATGCTATTAGTACCAGTAGTTCTGAGAAATTGGGGAGTATATCAGTACTTAAAAAAAAGAGTTCAGACATTCTGCTCATGTGACTGACTGATTTGAAACCGGAGTTATGATCAACGTATACATCTCCAACAAGTGAAGCTAATAACTTGACATGGCTTAGATGGCAAGTAAGAGAAATGTTGATAAACTGCAAATCAACTGTAATACCAAAATTTGCAAGAAATATAAGCAGCGCTCTCCCTGGTCACATCACACCACAACATTTTAGTATATACAGAGAAAGAAAACAGCCGATCTTCTTCATCACTGTGTACTCTATCCTCGGAATTCGAGTCAGAACTGATCGGTTAGTCCATGGCATTGGGTCCATAACATCTTTTCCTTGCAGGATTCCAAACCCATTGAACTAAGAATTTTCTTCCGTTAACACCATTCAAATTATACCCATTTCCCAATCTGTCCTTATAGGTTTTACCCACATATCCACCACCGCCTCCAGATCCATAAACACCAACACACAAATCAGCAATTTCTGTAGGTGCAATTGGATCATCACCAGCATACCATGCGTTCACAAGCGGATTGCTTGATACCTCGGCAAGTTCATGTGCTATTACACTTATCATCCCATCAACACCCACGTCCCCGTTTGGCGGACCCATCACATTTCTGCTGGGGTTATTGAGCCCACCACCAGCACTCCCACCACCACCACCACCACCGTTATACTTTGGCTGTGCAAAAGGAAAAGCACAGATTCCAGGACATTGAGTACCACTGTATCCAACCCAAAAGTAAGGTATAGTTGCACCGACAAGAGTAGGAAACGTAAAGTAGTGAAAACCACAAACCGCTCTGCAGAAGTCTTGAACTTTAACATCATAAGAAGTAAGAACCAAGTAAAGACCACTTTGAGAATTCAATGGCAATTTTCTTTTCAGTGAATTATCATAACTAGTTGCTGTTTTGATGATTGATTGAATATCCATACGTGTAAGAGCAGCACCATGGGAGTATGTTGTATCATGATACTCCCCTGAAAGAGTAAGAGTGTCTGTGACGTTAGCTCCTGTTTGATCCGTGTAAAGGCGCACCGTTTTCCACCAGTCAGACACCGATGGGATCGAAGAAGAAGAAACATCGGAGGATAGAGAATTGAGGAAATCTCTGATGATGGTTTGATGGGTTGGCTTCCAGTTTCCATACCAGATAATGTAAAGGTTGAGTACTTGTGATGCCAAGACAGGACCCATATGGTATTGAAGATTGACCAGGTTAGAAGACCCTTCATAGTCATCCTCATGACCATCGTTCCGATTAATCTTCATTTGTTGTGGATGTGCCATAACAAAGAATAAGGATGAAAATGTTATAAAGAAGATGATCATGAAATTTAGTAGGGTGCCCATGTTTGTTGCGTTTTCAGCTAGTGATATTTTCGACAATGTAATGCACTACTATTTATAGATTTAGAGTATAGGTTTTGGTTGGATGGCATGGATTTCTAACCTTTTATCAAAAGTTGGATTCGCATGCATGACATGACAAGGGTTAGCATCACCCTATGTACAATGTCAGCTCGGTTTTGTAGTACAGTTTTTGAAACTTGTCGGTGGTGCCGTAGTGATGCATTGTGCTATGCCTTCTTAAAACTGCCGCTTCTTATGGCCAAAAGGCCAGTGTCGTCTTCAAACGGTGGAGCATTCGGGGATTGAACGAGCGAAGATCTGTTAAGAAGATACAGATGTGAACGACCCTGTAAACACACATTCTTTTGTGGAAATGTTCGTAAGGCTATTTTAATTTTAAAACAATTTACAAATATATTTAGTATTATTACTCATAATCAGTGAGTTTTGTGATGGACAGACAAAAGCATTGTAAAGATTCACTATTGTTTACTGTTTTGATTTCAGAAAGAAAATGCTCTTTACATTACTTTATGCGAAACTAGCATCTTCACCTACCACCCTTTATTAAGAAAAAGTTAAAAAGATGGACTAATTATTGATTTCAAAAGAAGACTAATAGCTACCCAAAAATTACGCGTTGAATGTTCCTAACAATAATCATGGGATCGTCTTTCATTCTCCTAAAGAAGATTTGATTGACCTTTATGGTAAGTAGGATTAGAAACCATTTCACGGTGGAGAGTGACCTCTCCCTCATGACGGCTTCACCGTTGGTTGCATGGGAGCTGAGCTCAGTCTCCCATTTCCCCCTGGTGTGTGTATGTTGTTAGATGATATAAGTGTAAGCATAGTGTTAGTTTTCTTTTATTGTCTTAGGACTTGTTATATGCCCTTAGTGGTTCACTATGTCTTATAAATAGTGAAATTCTATCTCCTCTTTTGTAATCCTTCACACGCTTCTCAAGATATCTGTGTTTGGTTCCTAAATGGTATCAGATTTATTTCTTTTACGCATTAAACAATAATTTCGATCATCACCTCTTTCTTGCTCCTGACGGCCGCAAGAACACCTGAAATTAATCATCTCTTCAGTCGAAATTCTCTATTTCTTCTGCAAATTTATCACTTTCAATGGCTACTCCAATCTCTATTCTTATAGATCTGATTCAAGCTTTACAACAACAAAATCTTAATAACTCTTCTACGCCTTCTTTCAACTTTACTTTACCATTTCAAAACATCTAAAATTTTGTGTCGTTCAAGCTAGACAACACCAATTATCTGCTATGAAAGCATCAATTTGAGACCATTCTCACTAGTACCAATCTTCTACGCTTTGTAGATGGATCTTATACTTGTTTGTTTTTTCAGATTCGTGAGAATGATGTTATGGTTCCAAATCCAGAGTATCTCTTTTGTATATTGATGGATGGGTTTGTTCTGTCCTGTCACAATTCAACTTTTACCAGATCTATTTCTGTTGGTACTTTTGGGTTGACTACTTCGAAGCAAGTATAGGGTTATCTGAAATTAGAGTTCAACAATCAGTTTGTAACTCGTAAATCTTTCATACGTCTTCAACTATACTCTATTGAACAAGGTAATACTCCTATCTCAGAATTCTTGAGTTCTATCAAGGATATTGTGGATAATCTAGTAGTTATAAATGATAGAGGGTTAGATGAAGATATTGTTTTACATGTTCTCACTGGGACGAATACTATTTTGATCATTTCGTTGTTACTGCTAAACAATGTGAGATTCCTTACAAGTTTAATGAGCTACGATCTAAATTACTTCATCACGAATAGTGGTTATAGATTAAATCTCACGATTCTTCTGTTGTTATTGATTCTACAAATGCTCAATCTGCATTCTACACTAAGAAGGCTTCTCATCCCTTTCGCAATTCTTCTGGTGCTAGTGGTTCTGATGGCAACAAAAATCAACATTTTAATGCTGGTGGTTCTAGTGGCAATAGAAATCAACATTTTGTCTTCTCTTTTGGATCAGGTGGTAATCGTCCACATCATTTTGGTCAACAACATAGCAATGGCAGGTATGGTGCAAATAAAATTCAACATCAACCTCCACAATAACAATGGAGTAACACTAGTTCTTCAGACAACTTCACTAAAATTGGTTTCTCTGAAACACAGTGTCAAATTTGCAAGAAATGGGGTCACATTGCTAATAGGTGTACGTTTAGATATATACCCTCATCTCCGAAACCTTCACCACCTAGATCCTTTCACTTTGAATCCTCACCTCAAGCATTTTATACTGAATCCCCACCTTAGGACTATCATGATGAGTCACCACCTCAGGCATTTTACACATGCTCCTTGAGTTCAGCTTCCTCTGTACCCTTTGTTGGTGATAAGTCTGTGGACAGTCCTCAATGGATTCCATATTTTGCTCATATGACCAACAATCCAACCACTACACCTTTTTACACGATCAGAAAAAGAACTTGCATGTTACGCAAAGTGTTTGTAACGGCTTTTACCTGTTACGAAAATTGGTATTACAAATTTTTTGTAACGGCAATGCGACTGTTACGAATTTTGGGTTGTAACGGCTTTTACTTGTTTTACATGTTCTCACTGTGACGAATATTATTTTGATCATTTCGTTGTTACTGCTAAACAGTGTGAGATTCCTTACAAGTTTAATGAGCTACGATCTAAATTACTTCATCATGAATAGTGGTTATAGATTAAATCTCACGATTCTTCTGTTGCTCTTGATTCTACAAATGCTCAATCTGCATTCTACACTAAGAAGGCTTCTCATCCCTTTCGCAATTCTTCTGGTGCTAGTGGTTCTGATGGCAACAAAAATCAACATTTTAATGCTGGTGGTTCTAGTGGCAATAGAAATCAACATTTTGTCTCCTCTTCTGGATCAGGTGGTAATCGTCCACATCATTTTGGTCAACAACATAGCAATGGCAGGTGTGGTGCAAATAAAATTCAACATCAACCTCCAGAATAACAATGGAGTAACACTAGTTCTTCAGACAACTTCACTAAAATTGGTTTCTCTGAAATACAGTGTCAAATTTGTAAGAAATGGGGTCACATTGCTAATAGGTGTACGTTTAGATATATACCCTCATCTCTGAAACCTTCACCACCTAGAGCCTTTCACGTTGAATCCTCACCTCAAGCATTTTATACTGAATCCCCACCTTAGGACTATCATGATGAGTCACCACCTCAAGCATTTTACACATGCTCCTTGAGTTCATCTTCCTCTATACCCTTTGCTGGTGATAAGTCTGTGGACAGTCCTCAATGGATTCCATATTTTGCTCATATGACCAACAATCCAACCACTACACCTTTTTACACGATCAGAAAAAGAACTTGCATGTTACGCAAAGGGTTTGTAACGGCTTTTACCTGTTACGAAAATTGGTATTACAAATTTTTTGTAACGACAATGCGACAGTTACGAATTTTGGGTTGTAACAGCATTTGTAACAGAGCTCAGCCTTTACTATGTGTCACCTCATAATAGAGGGGAGCCATTACGAAATTTTTTGTAACATGACAGTCGTAACACCTACTAGTCGTTATGATTTTTTTGTAACAAAAAAAAATTACTACCAGTGAACATTGATCGGCAGTTCACTTTCGGCCGGAAATAAGCCGGCATTCCAGATATCCTGCGTACACCTTTCATTTCATCCATAATCCACATTCAATACTATTTTCAATCAATCAATTTATACCAACATTTAATTAATTAAAAAAAATACAAATCCTTTTAAGTACAAAAAAAAATCTGTGAAGTATCAAATTCTGAGGATAAAACCTACTACATGATGTGGTACCTTACACTAGTTCTGAGCATGTCATGGTTGGAAATGGTAAGTTTCTATAAATTACTCATATTGGTACTTCTACAATTTCCAACCTACATGTTGATTTTGTGTTCAAGAATGTGCTCTTGGTTCCTTCTTTGTGCAAAAATCTTATTTGTGTTGCTTAGTTTACCAAGGAGAATCATGTGTCTCTTGAACTATTTGACTGGGGATACAATGTTAAGGTTCTTAAAACCAGGGAAGTTGTGTCAGAAGGACCAGTTTTCCATAATTTTTATCCTATTCAACTGGTTTATAGTTTCCTTTACTTCTACTCTAGCTAATCCTTTTATTTGGGACAAGAGACTAGGTCATCCATCCGACAAGATCTTGAATAAGTTGCACAACTCTACTGCTATTAAACTTTCTTCACCTTTCATTACAACTTTCTGTCATGAATGCCAATCATGAAAACACCATAAACTACCATTTTCTTCTTCTGCAAGAGTCTTTACCTCTCCTCTACAGCTCATTCGTTGTGACATATGGGGTATCACCTGCTCAGTCTGTAGATGGTTTCAGATACTACATCTTATTTGTTGATGATTACAATAGGTATCATTGGATACATCTCTTGACTAATAAAACTGAAAGTTTAAAATGCTTTCAACACTTCAAAGTCACAAATGAGAATCTATTAAAATTTTTTATTACCTCTTTCCAATGTGATGGTGCTCTAGAACTGATCAAAGGCCCCTTTAAAGTATTTCTTGACTCTAATGGAATGACTATCAGAATTTCATATCCTTATACTCAAGCTCAGAATGGTATTGCTGAGAGGAAGCATAAATACATTACTGGGACGGAAAATATATACTCTGGCATTTCAAGAATCTTTCTCTAATTTTTTTTTGATTTGATTCTTTTTTCGCTTATACTTTTCTTACCAATAGGACTCCTAGTAAACTTCTTCACTATATCATTCTTTTTCAAGTTCTTTTTGATATTATAACTGATTATAGTTTACTTAAAGTGTTCGGGTGTAGTTTTTATCCAAATATGTCTAATTATAGGACTGTCAAACTGAACCCTGAGTCCACTAGATGTGTATTCTTAGGCTATAGTCCTCTTTATAGAGTATATATTTGCTTTGATTCTCTCACTAAAAAAAACTTTTGTCTCGAGAAATGTCACATTTGATGAGTCTACTTTTCCTTTTGCTATTGTTACTTTTGTTACTTCCTCTACTTCTGATTTTGAGCTCGTGACCTTACAAATTGGAAATTGCTTTGGCCATCAAATATCAAATTCCTCTCTTCCTGCACCACTACCAATTGACATCCCTCCTTGTTCTGTTTATTCTCCTTCCATTGTTCCCCACCACACACTCAACTTCCTGTCAGAACCATTACTATTAGACTGTTAACAAGAATTTCTAAGCCCAAACAACTTCCTTCTGATTTTGTTGCTCATGGCTCTACAATTCTCACTTTACCAACTGCTTTACAATTTATTCTTACTTCTGATGTGGACCCCAAGTCTTATAAAGAAGCTTCAAGGAATCAGAGTCGTGCCTGAGGTAGGGCGAGAGGTGCGGTCGCCCCAGGCCCAGTTCTGTCAAACTTTTCCCCTTACCAATTAGGGCCCTTTTTCAATTGTAAACTAGGCGAGGTAGGGCGAGAGGTGCGGTCGCCCCAGGCTCAATTATGTCAAACTTTTTCCCCATTTTGGGCCTTTTTCATGGGAAAAAAAGGGAGAAAAAAAAAAGAAAAAGAGTATAATGAGATTCGAAATCTTAACCTCCCACTCTCTGAGTAACCAAACCACCATGCTAGTTACTCATTTTTGGGACGTGTATATACATAAATTCATAGATTTTTTTCGACATTAAACTATTTTTAATTATCTTATGTTAGGTTTTCTTTTTCTTTTTTTGTACACATTTTCAAAAGTTGACAATGAAAAATCGAATTATGTGATGACAGTATAATATTTGGATATACTACCAAAAAGTAATTGTTTATTGTTAATTATGATGTTTTGGGTGAAAAAAGTTTTAACTACATAAAAGGCCCTATGAACAAGTTCGCACAGGGCCCTTCTAATCTCAGGATCGGCTCTGCAAGGAATCCAAAATGGGTGATAACAATGAGGAATGAAAATACTGCTCTAAAGACCAACGAGACATGGGTTTTAGAGCCATTTGTGGAGGGAATGAATGTTTGAGGCGGCAAATAGGTCTACAAAACCAAATATAATTCTAATGGCTCTGTGAGAAGGTATAAAACTCGGTTAATTGCTCAAGGATACAATCAACAAGATGGTGTTGACTACTCAGAGACCTTTGGCCCTGTTGTAAAAACTACAACTATTAGGTATGTGTTGACTATTGTAGTTACCAATGGTTGGGATATCAGGCAGTTGGATGTATCCAATGCCTTCTTTCATGGGTTTCTAAAAGAAGATGTCTATATGGATCAGTGATACACAAATTTGTGTATCTGATTTGATCTCAATTGTCTATTTTGTTAGTACCTATTTTTGTAATTATTTTGTTACTTTGTGTATTTGTAGGTTTTTTTGGAGAAATTGGCTCGAAAAGTGATGTTTGGACCTCCCGAGAGAAATTATTAAAGGCACCCAGAAAATATAGTGGAGGCACCCCGAAAAAGTTACAAAGGCACCCACAAAATTACTAAGGGCACCACAGGACAACTGCTAAATGGACACCCATACAGGATAAGGGGACTTTACTTTCTTCCCCAAGTTTTGGTAAGAAAATTCATTTTTGAATTCCAGTCACTGCGTATTTTTTCTAACAATATTTTGGACAAGATTCAAGGATATTTACTCACGAGATTTGATTTACATTACCCTGTTTCGATTAAAAGGGGTGGTAATGAGTTTTGACTCGTGAAAAGAAGAAAGGAAGAGAAAATCACGACGAAACATTTCTCGGGATTTTTTCGAGTTATTTTTGTAGTCTACGTGTGGCTGGAGAGAGTTGGACGCAATCTTGAACGTGTAGTCAATGAGTTTGAAGAGATTTGATAGCTGCAAAAGCGTGAAAATCAATAAAAAGAAAATTATTCTCGTAAATGGAAGGTAGAGAGAATAAAATATTTTAAATATTTTTGCAATTATAGGAGGTGTTGTGGTATATATAAAGGCTTCTAGGAAGTCACAGAGAGGTTATCGAGTGACAGGGAGGCTACAGAGAAGAATTAGGAGCTACAGAGCAGATTTTTCTGCTGCTGCAGAGAAGAAGAAGCTGAAGGACATAAGGATGAAAAGAACTGTCATTCTTAAACCGTCATATTTTCTATTCATAACGACAGTTCTTCTGCGACAGTTTTGAGCGATAATGTTCTTGTAACAACATTTTTGAGACATTTGAGTTATAACGGTGAGTTTGTAACGGTCAATAACCATTGCAAATTCCCGCTTTATATTATTTTTCTTCCTTTTCATCCTTGCAAACACCATTTCAGTTATAAAAAAAATATTTTAAGAGTGTTTTCACCATGTGGAGCTAAACTCCATCACTGGGACAATGGAAGAAGTCAAATTTCACAAGTATATATGGTAATTCTATTAAATTCTTTATGACTTGTTACATTAATTATTAATTGATGAGTGATGCTTAGTTTAAGAATTTTGATGTTCCGTTCTTTCGATTTATTGTTATTACTTTCAAAATCTACCTTAGACAAAGAATTCGAGTCGAAATTCATACTGAATGAGTTAAAATTGTCTAGAATTGATATTTGAACCACATGAATACGAAGTTGGGTGGATTCCTGGGTCCGAGTATCTATCGATATTATTATCATCTTTTTTATACATTAGTTTAATTAGGTCTTAAATCGAACTTTCACAAGTCCGGGTGAACGATACTTTTCTTACCACTTCTATAATCACATCACTCATCCCAAAGGTTTTGTTGATCAACTAAGACCTGATTATGTGTGCCACTTAAAGAAATCTCTTTATGGCCTCAAATAAGCTCATGGAGCTTGGTTTGAGAGATTTAGTCAGTTTCTTGACAACCATGGATTTGATAAGTCAGTTTGTGATCAATCATTATTTTCTTATACTTCTGGTGAGCAGCAAATACTTATCATGTTATATGTTGATGATATAATATTTAATTTCTTCTTCAGCTTTACTGGATTCTTTTGTAGCAGTTCTGAGCAAGGGAAATCTGTATGAAGGAACTCGGTTCTCTCCATTACTTTCTTGGTATTGAATGTTATAGATATTCCGCTTCTATTCTTCCCACACAAAATAAATATGCTCTACAAGTGTTGGAAAAAGCTGATATTCTTACTTGTAGTTCTTCAAGTACTCCTGTTGTTGCAGGATCAAGACTATCTCTTATAACAATGATCCCTTTGATGATGCTGGTTTCTACAGAAGTTTAGTGGGAGGTTTGCACCTAATTCTTACTAGACCTGACTTTCAGTCAATTATGTCTCTCAGTTTATGCATGCACCTACTACCTCTCATATGCAACTAGTTAAGAGGATTTTAATATATGCCAAAGGTAATATGATTTCTAGTGTTACTATATCCACTGGAAAATGTGATATTCTCACTGCATACTATCAACTAGTGGTTACTGCATTTACTTAGGAAATTTTCTTATTTCTTGGTCCTCCAAAAAGCAACCGTCTATTTCTCGTTCTACCATTGAGGCAAAGTATAAGTCTTTAGAAGTTACCGTTACATGAATTATTTAGATTTCTTACTTACTTAAGGAATTAGGTATTTCTTTTTCTAGACCTACCACTCTTTATTGTTATAATATTAGAGCTAACAATGGCTGCAAACACTGTTTTTCATGCTCGTACAAAGCATGCTGAGTACCACTGCATGTGAGAAATGGTTGAAGATGGCTTTCTATAGTTAGCATATGTTCCTTCTCAACACCAACTCGCAAATGTGTTTACTAAATGGCTTGGGGTATTTATATTTCAATATCGTATTCACAAGATAATGCACTTTGTTGAGCATTAGCTTTTGGGGGAGTGTTAGATGATATAAGTGTAAGCACAGTGTTATTTTTCTTTTGTGCGTTGTCTTATGATTTGCTATTCCCTTTACTGGTTCACTATGTCCTATAAATAGTGAAACCCCATCTCCTCTTTTGTAACCCTTCACACACTTCTCAATACAATCCGTGTTTGGTTCCTACATATATATAGTACTGATCCGAAGGAGGACGAAGATATATGAAAAGGCGAGGGTACCCAAATTTACCTCAATCTAAAATTTTTCCTACCTATAAGTCCTTTCTCCAAAAGTGATTGTCTATGGACTGAGTCGAGACAATGCACTAATCGTTTCACACTTCGTGTGATCGCCTATGAATACGAGATCGAGAGAATACAACAACGAAGTATGTTTACTTGATAAAAAGGTTCGGACTTAACCAAACATAATAGGATTGCTTATCAAGTAAATAGGAATTAACGTTTGTGTAATTTACTTTAATTATAATAAAACAATTATAATGCGGAAAATAAAAGTAAATGACACAACAAGATTTTGTTAACGAGGAAACCGCAAATGCAGAAAAACCCTGGGACCTTGTCCAGAATTGAATACTCTCAGGATTAAGTCGCTACACAAAATTAAACCAACTTCGTATAATTGAGAAAAAGCGACTAAACCTATAGTTCACCTAGTTCCGTCCGTATTCCCACGCCTCCAACTTATGAATAAGTCACGTAATTGGAACAATTCCTTTGGTTCGTATTCCAAACAATAAAGGAACAACAAATCTGTTTGGTAGCAACTCTCTTCAACCAAGTGATGTGAGTTCGACAGAGGCTCTTCTGTTTATCTCAATAAACTCCTTCGTCAGGTTCTTAGATCTATCTTATTCTCAACTACCAAAGGTAATTGTTAAGATTTTGCAATCAATACTTTTAATCACAAAGAATTGTATTGATGCCGATCATCACAAATCAATCCAATCTACCACAAGGATAAACCGATTATAGTTGGATCCTCTATACCGAAAAAAGTATTGTGCACACCAAAGATTATGAATACCAAATCAGAAATCTTCAATATCTTCCTTGTATTCAAATCTTCTTAGATCTTCAATAAACGCCTGCACACAACAACTTGAATCTCTTGTGATCAATCACACACAGAATGGAGTATGTTAACAATGGATTATCACAAGACGTCTTTAGATCTACAAACAGTATAAAGATCCATGTCGAAACTTCGATCTAGTTTGAGTGTATCTTATATCAGAAAAGAAGATTCTCAAGCATAAACAAACTAGGTGCAATCAAAGTTCAACCACCGTTAGTCAATCAAATCAATCGAAAACACAAGATAAACCGAAATTATCTAGTTTCCCACCAATGGTACTAATAGAGCTTCTCAATCCCAAAGAAGACTTTAAACTGAGCGGCCGTAAGAGATTTCGCCTAATTAGGTTACCCTCCTCTCTAAATAGGCGGATTCACCAGTAACAACACAACCGAGGAAGTTTTCTGTCACGAAGGATTGGTTTGCTAAAAATGCAAACTTCAAGTATTTATAGACAAGGAAGTTTGGACATCAAGGAATTTCCAAAACCGAAAATATTCTCAAGATATGCAATATATTACAAATTCGGTTTCCATAATTCCTGGAAATGCTCTGTCCAAAATAATGACCGAAAATCTCTTTGGAAAATCTTCAACTAGTAAATGCACATACTAATTCTCGTTTTCCTAAAATAAAATTAAAAACCTTACATAAAAGATTCTTAACTTATTTATGTTTCGATCCTGTGATTCTCTTCCTTTAGCTATTAAGGAATAACTTTGAACAATTAAAGATATGCGTTACTGCACATGTTCAAAGTATGTCGACATCCTTACTCTGTAAGTCCCTTTTCATACTTACAATCTTGAAAACTATTTGACACACTTCTAAACAAGTTTAGAATTGGTTCATCTGACTTTCAAGAACTATGTGATTGATCAAGAACACTCAATCACCAATCATGGGTTTAATGGTTCTACCAAAACAAGTTTTGGTTCTACCTCCATGTGAGTATTGTGCATAGTTACACTAGCTTTCCAAAATTGGGTTGACTAGGTACTAGGATCGGTTCCCCACATATATATGGTATCTAACTTAAATGTGTTGCACATGCCCATAGGATCGGTTCCCCTTTTCCTAAAAACGTGTTGCACATGTCCATAGGATCGGTTCCCCTTTCTGCTAAAACATGTTGCACCTCATACAAGGATCGATTCCCCTTTGTGATGTGTTTCACCTCTTACTAGGATTGGTTCCCCTTTACTCAGAGTAGGTCTTACAAAAAATCAAAAACTCGATCATACCATCTCAGGTGATTACTTAAGATCGGTTTCACTAATAAAAGTCATGCCAATAAATAAGTCAGGTCTTTGTGAATAGTTTTACCAAGAACACAAACAAGTCATGAGAGGTTATACTAATCACACATATTGGTTGTTCACAAGATATGAAATGAATAACAATACCAATAACGCCTAGCGATTTCCTTTTCAATTCACAAAACAAGTTCATGAATTTACTTCCTTAAAACACATGTAAAACATTGTTTCCTAGGATGAAATCCTCACCTCATACCCATACATAATCACAATAGAATTTAAACGATTATGTCGATGTCTTATCTACAAAGTTTAATGGTTAAGCAATAAACCTCGTATTGTATTCCTTAATACTATGTCTATCTAGAGTGTTCATGCTTCGCAGTTTTGTTTTCAATATGCACGACTTGAAAGATACGTTAAGGAATGAAACAGTTCAAGTCAAATATCACTAACCTCAAGTGGAAGGATGATGTTGTCGTTGTAGCTTCTTACTTCTTTACTTCTTCACTTCTTCAAGTCTTCGCAATACTTGTAATGTCTCATATCCTAATACTTTCAAGCTAACCTATACGAAGTTGACTCTAGTACATAATCAAGCGTCTCTTTAAATGAGTTTTGATTCACTAAAATATGACAACCAAACTTGATATACCAACGCTTGGTGGGTTCAACCGAGCTATGCTCTAACAATCTCCCATTTTGTCAATTTTAGCAGCAAAACTCTTACATCATATGGATAAACAAATTACAAGAATTCATTACACATACGCTTGATTCCCGAATTCAACAACACAATAACCTGTATACATTCAATCCTTAAATGTCTTCGTTGACATATTATGATAACAAAGAATATTACTTCCCCTAAAGGTAAGATAGGTAGATTTTATCAATCCACACGTCTTTGTTATTCCCTTGTAATGATATGTCACTTCCCCTTAGTTTATGCTTTCACTCTTTCGTTAAATAAACGTTTAAGCACCAATGTTCTTTTCCTTTAGTGATACCAATCAATATAAAATCAATGTCATTATCACTTGTTTACTCCATATATTTCTCCCCCTTTTTGTCACAAAATGACAAAGAAACAATAAAAAAAAGGATAAACCAAAAAGAATCTTACAAATCTCAAAATAGACTTGCAACTTAAAGAGTTAAGCACGAGGGTTCCACACACCATTTCTGATAACCAATATCAAAACCGAAACTACAAAGTAATTTGTTTTGATATGTTATCAAAGAAACAATTGCCCGAAGCAATTTTCCCTAATAGCTTAGCAAACCAAAATTAAACTAAGCACCTTAGTTCCTTAGCTAAACCGATTGTACGAATAAAATCGCTTGTTCGATATGACCAAAATAAAGATAACTCTATTTTTCTCATCAGGATCTAATTATCCATATAACTTAGACCTTTAAATTTTAAACAAGACAAGTACTAGGTTATTTAACTAGCGTTTCTTGTTAAGGCATTCTATTAGACTTGAATAACCGAAACCTCCACTTTGATAAGTCAAACTAAGATCAGAATTAACTTAGTTTCTCTTATCCGGAATCGAATTGGACTAAACAATTCATCCCGTAAATTTTTTCTTTCGTTAATCCATAAACAATTCATACAAACCAAAATAAATCAACTTGCGTAATTATTCACCTCAACCGGAAGCAATTGAAACAACATAGACATTATAGCACCGCAATTGCACCGAAATTTTGTAAGCCTAAACAATTGATACCACACAATAAAGCAAGATAACAAAAGTTTTTCTTAACCGGAAACAATTGAATCACACACACATCCATACACATATCATGGAATAAAGCATCAATTGTACCGAAATTTTGTTAAGCAAAAGCAATAAATATACGAAATAAAATCAGGCTTTTCTTAAACAGGAAAACAATTAACTAACAAGATTGTTACCTCAAATTTCGCATCCTCTTCTCCAATATGTTTGCATGAATTGATATCGAAATATCATTATGTTGTCATCCTTTTGCAAAACAAAAGAATAACAACAACCAACCTTTACCAGAAAAAGGTTGAAAACCGGTTGTTAACTATTGCAAGCAAAAGTTGAAAATCCCGGAAACACATATGCTTTTATGCTAAACCAAAACTGATTCAACATATTGTGACTTTTTCACATATTGTTTCTATCAGAACCCCTCATGATCCTTTGATAAAGCCTAGCAACATGGGCTAGAACTTAATCCTGCTAAATCAAAAAGTCACCCAAACCATAAGGCTTCACAACATTATGAGATCGAATATCAAGGTAATAAAACCGAAATCAAACATCACATAAACATACATAGCAATAAGATAAAGCATTCAAGCACATGCTATGTAAATCAAAAACTATCACAAGAAAAATTATAAATCAAATAATTTTATTCATAATAGACCTGATACAATCATTGAAAGAAATCAAAAATTGATGTATATTTTCCTGGATTAAGTATTACATCATATAACTTAATCTCTAGTGGTGCTCTTGTTGTTCACTGAGGTTTCTTCAGTGTTCAAACTTTCAAAGCATGTCTCAAGAGACTTGTCAGCAACCACTTCCTGTTTTTCAAGCTTTTCAAGTTGAACCTTCATGTCAGCAATATCAGCTTTTGTTTCCTCAATCTTATCCTTGAGCCAGTCCTGATTTCGAACCGTTATTATGAGATTGGTTCTTAGTTCTTCAAAACCTTGGATATAGTCAATCATACTATCAGAACGAATCCACTTGGTTTTGGTTGGATCTTGTAGGTTGTAAGCCAACAGACATGACTCATCTTGTGATTCAACTGAACTAATAGGATCATAATCAGACATGATATTTGATATGTTTCTCTTCTTCCTCTCTGTATTGATTCCTTGACAATCTTTAACCTTTTGGGCTTCCTCCTTATTAGCCTTTGAGATACTGCGAGTTATTGGAGGCATTCTCGGTTATATATATATATATATATATATATATATATATATATATATATATATAAGGATTGATCAGGCTATTAGAATACATGCAAGAGATAGTTTCCCTTTTAAAAATAGACAACTTTCGGACCGAAAGATATCAGGGGGAACCGAAAATATTAAAGAATATATTTCGTTTCCTTTGTCCGAACTTCTCAAGTTGGAAGGTTTATTAAAATTCGAAAATTCTAAATAAAACCTTTTGGAAGATCATGATAAACATGAACATTTTTAGACAACCATGGATTCGCAGCTATCCATAAAGTTTCACAACTTTTCTGATAAAAAACTACACAAACAAATGTGCTCCAGATTTGTTGTGCCTTTCCCATCCATGAATAAGAGCACGAAAGAGGATGAGAGTGCACAATTTTGATACAACTAGGTTGCATCGGAGTAAGCTTTTTCTAGCTTACACTAAATATCAGAAACATAGTTCATGTTTCTCTTAGGGAATTTTTGCCCAAAATATTTTCTACCAAGACGATCATCTTTTCTAACTCTAGAGATATGATCATATGGAGAAACTATACCGGCGTGAGAATTTTCAGAGATAGATAAATCTCTCTTAATTCTATCAATGAGATTTTCATAAAATTTTCTCATTCTAAGGACTTCATTATGATTAACATCAGTGTGATTATCTGAAACTGAAAATGCGGGGGTCTAACAACCTCACCCAATATTTCGATTAAAAATCTGTATGGACTAAATCTAATATACTTTTAAGAGAATCAACTAGACAGTCAGACTCAATCTTAATAAAATTTATATCAAGGAGTTAATATCTCTATCTCTTGATTTAAATCTTACTCAAGTAATCTGCGGGTCTCGATTAAATACAAGAGAGATAAACTTGGATGGTACCAAAGATCAATATCCAAGGATCAATTAATTTCCAATCAACAACCAAAGGTTGGATTTCACAATTGATCGATACAACGCACAACCTGTGATATTTCAATTATATAACAAAATATAATGCGGAATAGAAATAACATAGACACCAGAAATTTTGTTAACGAGAAAACCGCAAATGCAGAAAAACCCCGGGACCTAGTCCAGATTGAACACCACATTGTATTAAGCCGCTACAGACACTAACCTACTACAAACTAACTTCGGTCTGGACTGTAGTTGAACCCTAATCAATCTCACACTGATTCAAGGTACAGTTGCGCTCCTTATGTCTCTGATCCCAGCAGGGTACTACGCACTTGATTCCCTTAGCTGATCTTACCCACAACCAAGAGTTGTTACGACCCAAAGTCGAAGACTTTAGTAAACAAATCTGTATCACACAGAAAAGTCTACAAGAATAGATAAATCTGTCTCCCACAGATAAACCTAAAAGATTTATTCTGTCTTTTGATAAAAATCAAGGTGAACAAGAACCAAATGATAAACCGGACTTATTTTCCCGAAGAACATCCTAGTATTATCAATCACCTCACAATAATCTAAATCGTATGGTAGCGAAACTAGATATTTCGGAATCACAAACGATGAGACGAAGATGTTTGTGATTTCTTTTTATCTTGCCCTATCGGAGATATAATCTCAAGTCAACTATTCAATTGAACTCGTACGATAGAAAATAACAAGATCGGATCGCTCAACTACAAGAGAAGTAGTTTCGTCTGGCTTCACAATCCCAATGAAGTATTTAAGTCGTTAATCGACAGGGTCTCGAGAAGAAACCTACGATTAAAGGAGAATCGACTCTAGAAAACCAACTAGTATCACACAGGAGGTGTGGGGATTAGTTTTTCACAATTGCTAGACGTCTCCTTATATAGTTTTCAAATCAGGGTTTGCAATCTAAGTTACCTTGGTAACAAAGCATTCAATAATCACTGTTAGATGAAAAACCTGATTTATCCAAGCTATCTTTCAACCGTTAGATCGAAACTTAGCTTGTCACACACAAATGAAATGTATTCATTTAGGTTTGAGTAACCGTACCTAAATGTGTATATAGTAACCGTACTTAAACGTGTACATTGGTTGGTTCACAAATGGTTGACCAATGGTTAGCCATATGAGTGCTTTCATATTAACGTATTCATCTTTCTTATAACTAGTTCAAATGACTCATAAGAACTAGTTCAAGAGTTGTTCAATTGCTTAGGTCTTTATACATAGACACAATTGAAACAAAATCGGTTTGATTCATTTGAATCAATTCATGAACAATATACCCACGGTTTCCAAAGATTGGATTCCTTATAATTTATTTTTTTAAGTCCATGAACTACGCGTACGGGTATGCGTACCTTAGCTACCGTATTTTGAGTTGGTTTTAGTTTCCAAACTCAGCAGACTTTTTCGGGTAAAAAAGTTCCGCCAGTACGCGTACGGGTACGCGTACCTAAGGTGACTGGTTTTTGAGTTCGTAAACTTCAAACTCAGCAGAATTTCACGGACGTGAACTTCCGCTAGTACGCGTACCCAACCTGTCTCCTTCACCAATACCGCATGCATACATATGCACGCACTTGGTCTTCGGCACATGGATTTATACACTAATGTGCGAACACTCTATATGCTTACATCCATAGGTGGTTACATATTCTCAACTCTACATTCAATCATTGAAACATTCTTCTATAATGTTATAATAGTCGTTAGACATAAAGAATCGACTATCGTCATCAAAGCTATTTTCAAGATTGAAACGTCATCATGACTTTCGTCACGGGTATAGATGAAGATGGTTAAAGCAAAAGCTTACCAACACGTATTTCGAGAAAAGATAGGCGAGTAAACTCGGCTCGAAATAGCAAATGTGTATGTATGAAAACTATCATACTTATACGACTTTTGTCTCAAGAGTAGGAGATAGAGTAGATAGACGTTTGAGTGACAAGATAAGTTCAAGTCTCCACATACCTTTTGGTCGGATGAAGTTCCACCGGTTCCTTGAGTAATTCTTCGTTTTTGAAAGATAATCGCCATGGAGTCTGGAACTCAACTATTCCTAACTATCTTAGACCGAGACTTAGGCATAAGTATACTAGAAATCAAGACATATAGTTTTGATCACTAACATTGACAAACATGCTTGAGATAGCAACGCATGCGAGTTCGACCGACCAATGCTCTAACAATCTCCCCCTTTATCAATTTTAGTGACAAAACTATCAATGTATATGGATTACAAAATAAATAAAACTTTGTAGCTTCTCGTCCACATGCTTGATTTCCTTGGTGCTTCATCATTACTTGAAAACTTCGTCTTTTCCAAGTACTCCCATGATTCCATAGATGTTCAATTCAATATCATAGTTGTTGAAGTTCCGTAGCCATAACAATGAGAAAACAAAAGCTCTCGATCATTGTTATACAATGTCATAGTATTATTACACAACATCAAAGTTCTCATATCACAACTTCGACAACAATACTATGGTGATATGTATCACTCCTCCTTAGTCAATACTTTCGTCTCAACATGAAGACCACTCCCCTTTACATGATGACCCGTAAAGCACGTAAATCATATGTATTTGTAGTGTGAACTACACATTAATTCTCCCCCTTTTTGTCAATAAAATTGGCAAAGGTACGAAAACGGGATGCTAATGAAATTTCCACGAAGACGCTTCAAGACCAAAGAAAATTACATATCAACTTGTTTAGATGCAATCATAAAGCCGAGGCTAAATGCTTTCATCAAGGAGTTTATAAAGATACAGGATAACCCCTAAATAATTCCACAGCCGCACTCTCCACAAAGATATGGAAATTAAGCGCAAGTTCAAAAGAACTCTCCCCCATTTGATGTCATTCCCAAGAGAACAACAAGAGCGACCTTACTTTTGCAAGAAAAGAAGGATTTTTTTGGACACCAAAAACTATAAAGAAATGATTTTCTATATCCAAAATTCTCAATTAAACTAACCACAAGAAAACCCATGATTAATTGAATCGGAATACACAACCAAAATAACCACAAACGAATCTATGATTAATCTAATTGGAAATGCTCGACATAAGAGAGCTTACAGAGATACGACTAAGTTCACCATAAAAGAATGATTAACTCAATCGTCTTATGCTCAACACAAGAAAAACTTATGAAGCATTGTAGTATACACATAAAATACGGATCAGGGAATGATCAATACTGCGGCATATACAAGTATCCATTCTATTTTCCTTCACTATTTGTACAATGACATACAATAGACATAATCCTTGTAAACAAAAGATTTTAACCAATCTTCCATCAATAATAGACATAATAGGCTTAACTTTTGTTTGTCAAACGTTCATCGATCTTGTATCAATACTTGCATATCGACATATAAAAGAGATAACTTTTGACATCATATGGGACAATAGTAGTTCACGGACGCAAACATACATATCCCATAACATATTGTAATATATAAAACCATAAAGATTAATATTGCAAAAATCATCTTCCAAACATTTTTTAGAATTTAAATAAATAAACCTAAAAAATAAAGATGAAAACTTTGGACATAGCTATCTGTACTCACAATAATGGCTATTCCAAATTCTAGTTATTCTTCCTAAAACATAAGAAATAAATTCTCATAAGAAGACTTTCTAGACATTATAGAGCTTTCTCAGAGCATCTACTGAGTATTCCTTCTCATTATTGAAGAAACTATTGATTATGGGATCATTCAATTCCTTTAGATCTTCAGAAATGTCAGTTAACTCACTAAGTTCTCTTTTTAGTTCACACAAGGTGTTCTTGGTTAGAGACAACATTAGTTAATATTGAGTTATCTTTTCCAAAGAGGAAACGATTTGAGATTTTAAATCATTTCTCTTGTTGATGAAATCATTCACCATGCCTCTAAAATTACTATCATAATGACAAACAGATAAGAGACAGTTAGAGGAAGAACCTTCTTCATTAGATGTCGACTTTGCTTTCTTTATCCTTGAGGAAGAGATTCCTTCACAAAGATACACATTAACTGCTTCAACTGCATCCTTTTTTGTGATCCCTCTAGTTACAGGAGCCATGAGACTGTATCTTATGAAAAAGAATGAGAAGGGAAGGATAAAGAAATAATACACGGATTTATGAACTCAAAACCCTAAAAAGACATTGAATAAGTATTTCAAGATTTTTTATCCGCTTTCCATCCTTTTAGGAGAATATTTTCTTAACAAATATAAGAAAAAGAAAAAGATTTACAATCACAACGACTTGAGCCATTTTTAGTCCAATCCTCATATTTCCCAAGTTAAAAATGAGGATGCAGACGTCACCAACATTAGTTGGTGACTGAGTGAGCCTTATGCTCACACCTCTTATTTTTTCGTGGCTTATCACTGTTTGTTGTGTAAACAGTTTTCTTACCTCATCTAGATCTCGATTTCTTCAAAAGAGCTTGGTTTCCCGGACCTAGACTCATTTTTTGCATGTTCTCTTGAAGTTTGGTGATTTTCTTATTGCTCCTTATGAATCTCCAACAAGAGTCCTGATCATTCTTTGAATGTCCACAAAAAGAACAAATCAATGAGGATTTTTCGTTTTTATGTGAGCCTTCATGTTTAGCACTGTTAGAGCATTGCTCGGTCGAACTTGCATGCATTGCTATCTCAAGCATGTTTGTCAATATTAGTGATCAAAACTATAAGTCTTGATTTCTAGTCTACTATAGCTAAGGTCTCGGACTAGGATAGAAAGTTTAGTTGAGCTCAATAACTCCATGGCAATCATCATACAAGAAGAAGGACTATTCAAGGAACCGGTGGATCTTCATCGAATAAGAGGTATGTTGAGACTTGAACTTATCTATCACTCAAAAGTCTATTTATCTCCTATCTTGAGACAAAAGTCGTTTTGCTATATAGACTTAGATTTTACACATTTGCTATTTCGAGCCGAGTTTATCTCTCCTATCTATTTCTCGAAATATGTGTTGGTAAGATTTCGCTTTAGCCAAGTTCATCTTTACTTAGTGACGAAAGTCATGACAAGTTTCAATCACTTTGAAAATTGCTTACTTTGACGAAAAATAGTTTGTGAATAACAACTATAGAATATCAACGTCCTCTAAGAATGTTTCAATGATTGAAATGAGAGTTTAGATTATATAACCATTGGAGGATATAAGCATTTTTGTGGAAACACATATATGTATAAGTCCTTATTCCTTGAACCGAAGTTTGCGGACTTTGTTGATCAAGAGAACCAGAATGGTGACGTGAGCCAAGTCCGCGAACTCAGTCCGCGAACTGGAGGAAGTTCTCGTCCCGAGAAATTATGCTGGAGTTTGTGAACTCCGTCCGGGAACTTAAGTCCGCGAACTTGAGTAACTTATATCTAAAAACGATGTTTGTGAACTTATTCTTATATAAACTAAGGAATGCAAATTGCAATCCGTGGCTATATAGTTCATGAACCGATTCGAGTGAATCAAATCGCTTTTGCTTCAACTGTGTCTTGTGTAGTTACATAAGATTTCCTTGCAATTGAACAACTCTGTAACTAGTTCATTTGAGTCACTTGAACTAGTTATGGTGAAGAAAAATATGGTTGATATGAAAGTGATCATATGGCTAACCATTTGGTTGACTATTGTTGAACCAACAAATGTACAAGTTTGGGTACGATTACACAAGCCTAGAAACGTGCATTTCATTTGTGTATAACAAGCTAGTTTTCGATCTAACGGTTGAAAGATATTAGCTTGAATCTAATCAGGTTTTCATCTAACGATGAATATTGAATGCTTTGTTACCAAGCTAACATTGATTGCAAACCCTGATTTGAAAGACTATATAAGGGAGAACTCTAGCAACTGGGAAACCTAATCCCCACACCTTTTGTGTGATACTAGTTGTGCTAAGCTAGAGTCGATTCTCCTTTAACCTTTGGTTTCTTCTTCTAAACCAGGTTAACGACTTAAATACTTTATTGGGATTGTGAAGCCAGACCGATACTACTTTCTTTTAGTTGTGTGATCCGATCTTGTTGTTTCTATCGTACGAGTACAATTGTAATAATTGGCTTGGGATTGATATCTCCGATAGGAAAGATATAAAAGAAATCACAAACACTTCGTCTCATCGTTTGTGATTTCGCAATATCTTTTTTCGCTGCGTCGATTAAGATTATTGTGAGGTGATTAATAATACTAGGCTTTTCTTCGGCAATATAAGTCCAGTTTATCAATTGGTTCTTGTTCACCTTGATTTATCAAAAGACGGAACAAAAATCGTAGGTATATTCGTGGGAGAAGGATTTATCTATTACCGTAGTCTTTTCTGTGTGATACAAATTTGTTTATTAAAGTCTTCGACTTTGGGTCGTAGCAACTCTTAGTTGTGGGTGTGATCAGCTAAGGGAATCAAGTACGTAGCATCCTGCTGGGATCAGAGACGTAGGAGCATAACTGTACCTTGGATCAATTTGAGATTGATTGGGGTTCAACTACAGTCCAGACCAATGTAGTCAATATCGTCCGTATCGGCCGATATATCGGGGATATTTCGGATATCGGCCCAGAACGATACGATAAGAAGGATATCGGGGATACGATATTCGCCCGATAATATCGGCCGTATCGGTCGAATATCGGCCGTATCGGTCGATACGAAATTTTCCTACATTTCCTGATATGAGACGGTATTGGTCGTTTTCTATAAAGTTTAAGGGTAATTTTGGCGAAGAAAGTCTTCCAGGTGGTAGTAGAGGTGCATGTAGCTCTCGAAGCAAGTCTACTAAAGTTACTCTTTTGTTTTTTTGATAAAATTGATGTTATCTATTATATCTTATCCGAAAATGTGTGGAGAAATGTTTAACATAAAATTATAGTCTCTAAATCTAGAACCGATATTTCAACGATAATATCCCCGATATAAAATCGTACCAGTATATCGGTCCCGGCCGAGATGAACCGATATCCGATATTAACTACATTGGTCCAGACCGAAGTTAATTTGGAGTAGGCTAGTGTCTGTAGCGGCTTAATACAGTGTGTTTTCAATCTGGACTAGGTCCCGGGGTTTTTCTGCATTTGTGGTTTCCTCGTTAACAAAATTCTGGTGTCTGTGTTATTTTTTTTCCGCATTATATTTTGTTATATAATTGAAATATCACAGGTTGTGCGTTGTTCAATCAATTAGAATATACGACCTTTTTTTTGTTGATTTAAATTGATTGACACTTGGATATTGGTCTTTGGTACCATCCAAGTTATCTCTCTAGTATTTGATGAAGGCTCGCAGAATTCTATTTGCTTGAGTATGTATCAAATCGAGAGATTGAGATATAAACTCTTTGATATACTTTTATCTAGACTGAGTCTGACTATCTAGTTTATTCTCTAGAAAGTATATTGGAGTTTGTCCATACAGATTGCTAAGATAATTGTTGGGTGTGGTTGTTGTACCCCCACTTTTTCAATTGGTATCAGAGCAGGCAAACACGTTTAAAAGACCTTACAAGTCTGTGTTTGTGGCAATCTGAGTCTGAGGACAGAATCTATTACATATACGCATACCAAGATGTCTTCTAAAGCTTTTAACTATGCCAAATATCTTGGGAATACCTCAAAGGATTACTCCTTAGCTGATTCTTCCGAATCCCGAGGTAAGAAGATTGTTCTATCTTATGTTAACAATTCTCTCTCCGATGAGACATTCAGCACTATGGCAAAAGCTGAAATGGAGCTCACCAGAATTTCAAAAAATTCTACCGAGAACATTTATTTTCAGGATCATGATCAGCTTATTGATGAATTTAAAAAGTCTCTTGATCTAGAACATGAACTCTAAATCATCATTGAGTCCTTCTCTAAGAATATTGAAAAACTTCTCCAAGAAACTACTCTACAGCGTGAAAAGATTAGTGTTCTTGAGGATATAGTTAAGGAAGACTCAATTAGAGAGAAACGTTTGGTCGAGACGCATTCATCGGAGCTTAACAAGCTTCGTGTCGAAAAAGAGATACTAGAAGCATCCCTTACTCTAGCCCATGAACAGTGCAGATCCTTGGAAAAGGAAAACTCTGTCTTAAGGAGAAATTCTTATGTACAAACTAATTATCATGGATTACAGTATATGAAGGATCTTCCAGAAAAAGGTTGTGTCAAGAAAGGTTTACATAACTTGCAATCTTCTCATATGGCTATGAAGTTAAAACAGGTGTCGTCTATTGCTTCTCCTCCACGAAACTGTACGTTATGTGGGAAAAAGAATCACTATGCTATCCATTGTTTTGCCAGAAGGAAACAAATATCTAATCTTCATAATTTGCTTCTCTCCACCGTCAATGGAAAAAATAGTCGGTCGACTACTGCAGTGAATCGCATACCCACAGAAAACCAGAAACCTTATAAATATGATCTCTTTCCTAGATATCATCACAAGGTTCAAATGCATTCTAGTGGTATAAATTCTTGTGCTGCTGATAAAAGCATTCCCTGTGTTTATAAGACTGTTTCTGGTAAATATAAGTCTAGAAAATGGATCCCTCTCTATCCCGATCCTCTTGAACCAGTTGCAAGAGGTCCTAGATTTAGTCCTCAGAGAAAGCCTTCTGATGGATATGATAAACACACCATGTCTTACTCTTCTGGGATAAAAGACAACCGAAGAAAGGCGAAGAACACGAAGATCAAACGGTCATACGATACATACAACTCCTTTCTCTATCACCTGACTCCAGGTATTCTTTTCCTTGCTTCTAACTTGAGAGGTGCAAGGAAATTTATTGAGAAATGCTCAAGTATGTTGCATATTATTTCAGTTTGGGTTTTTGTGTTAATAGTCCACAAACGTCCGCGTCCTCCTCTTGAGAGTTCTTAGGTTTTCCAAAAACAAGAGTTTTCTTCTTCTGTTTACATACACATATATATTACTTTATATTGTGTCTTTCCATCCCTAACAAAAATTATATGGAGAACTCTGCAAAAACTCAAGAGATTGTGCATCTTGACATGGAGGAAGACGCTCAAGGACGTGAATCAATTCAAGAGCTAGTCCTAAAGAAGATGCTTGAAAGAAAGGATCACAACTCATGGATTAATGATTCTGTCAAGGATTCAATTCGTTTTCAGAACGATTCAAAGGTAGAGTTTGCAGATCTTAAACTGCAAATAAACCAACTCCTGGATGGTCAAGCCAGAATCCTTGTTAATCAAAATATGCTGATACGAAATCAAAAGAAGCTCATCATGGACTGCGTCAAAGCTAGACAGCTTGCTCGAGTTATTGATCGCAAAGTTAGTGTTCTAACTCACGAACATGGTGTGTCCACGGTCAACAGAGTAAAGGAAATCAGTGACACCTTCTTTGATGGATTCATTGAAAGATATGAGGTTCTCAACGAACTTTGATTTTCTCCTTTATTTGCCTAGTAAATCTTCTTTTTTCTTGTTAGAAGAATAACTAGAGTTTGGAATAGCCATTATTGTGATAGCTATGTCCAACGTTTTCATCTTCATATTTTTAGATTTATTGGTTTAAATTCTAAATTTGTTTGGAATATGATTTTTGCAGTATTAATCTTTATGGTTTTATATATCGCAATATAGTTATGGGACATGTGTGTTTACGTCCGTGAACTATGATTGTCCCATACCTTGTCAAAAATAAAGTCTTTCGTATGTCAATATGCATGTATTGATAAAAGAATGAATAGACTTTTGACAAATACAAAAGTTAAGCCTATTGTGTCAATTATTGATGAAAGATGGGTTAAAATCTTTTGTTTGCAAGGATTATGTCTATTGAATGTTGTTATGCGAATAGTGATGGAAAATAGAGTGAATCCTTGTATATTCCGCAGTATTGATCTTCCCTGATCCATATTTTTTGTATTACTGTGAGGCTCCGTAAAGTGTCTTATGTTGAGCATTAAGCGGCCAAGTTAATTATTTTTGTGATTAGCTTAGTTTTTGTTCCGTAAAGTACTTTATGTCGAGCATATTCAACTAAATTAATCATCTTGTTTGGTTATTTAGTTGTTGCTCCGTAAGTTCTCTTATGATGAGCATGACCAATTAAATTGATTACTTTTGTGATTAGTTTGGTTGTGTATTTCGATTATATTAATTATGGGTTCTCGTGTGATTAATCTAATCGTATATTTTTGAGTCTCCATAAGTTTACTTATATTGAGCATTTTCGATTGAATTAATCATGGGTTCTCTTGTGGTTAATTTAATTGAGTTTTTTGGATTCAAATTCATACTTGTATGTAATTTTTTATGTCCAAAGAAATCCTTCTTTTCTTTCGAAATTAAGGTCGCTCTTGTTGTTCCTTTTGGAATGACATTTTATGGGGGAGAGTTCTTAATTGAACTTGTGCTTAATTGCCAAATTTTTGTGGGGAGTGCGGCTGTGGAATATTATATGGGTTATCTTGTATCTTTATAAACTCCTTGATGAAGCATTTAGCTTCGGCTTTATGATTGCATCAAAAATAAGATGACATGTGTTTCTTTCTTTTGGTCATGAAATGTCTCTTTTGGAAATTTCATTAGGATCCCGTTCTTGTACATTTTCCAATTTTATTGACAAAAAGGGGGAGAATTAATATGTAGTTCACACTACAAATACATATGGTTTTCGGATCATTATGTAAGGGAGAGTGGTTTCCATGTAAGATAGAGTATTGAATAAGGAGGAGTAATATATATCACCATAGTATTGTTGTTGAAGTTGTGATACAATTGAACTTTGACGATGTGTAATGGTACTATGACACTGTATAACAATGATTGAGAACTATTGTTTCTCATTGTTATAGCTATGGATTTTCAACGACGATGATGCTAAACTTACAACCTTTGGGATCATTGGAGTACTTGGAAGTGACGAAGATTTCGAGTAATGTTGAAGATTAGACATGTGGAATAGGAGCTACAAAAGTTAATTTATTTATTTTTTGTATTCCATATGTATTGATAGTTTTGTCACTAAAATTGACAAAGGGGAGATTTTTAGAGCATTTCTCGGTTGAACTCGCATGCGCTGCTATCTCAAGCATGTTTGTCAATGTTAGTGATCAAAACTATAAGTCTTGATTTCTAGTCTACTATAGCTAAGGTCTCGGACTAGGACAGAAAGTGTCGTTGAGCTCAAGAACTCCATGGCAATCATCATACAAGACGAAGGACTACTCAAGGAACCGGTGGATCTTCATCGACTAAAAGGTATGTGGAGACTTGAACTTATCTATCACTCAAAAGTCTATTTATCTCCTATCTTGAGACAAAACTCGTTTTGCTACATAGACTTAGATTATACACATTTGCTATTTCGAGCCGAGTTTATCTCGCCTATCCACTTCTCGAAATATGTGTTGGTAAGCTTTTGCTTTAGCCAAGTTCATATTTACCTAGTGACGAAAGTCATGACAAGTTTCAATCACTTTGAAAATTGCTTACTTTGACGAAAAATAGTTTGTGAATAACAACTATAGAATATCAACGTCCTCTAAGAATGTTTCAATGATAGAAATGAGAGTTTAGATTATATAACCATTAGAGGATATAAGCATTGTTGTGGAAACACATATATGTATAAGTCCTTATTCTTTGAACCGAAGTTTGCGAATTTGTTGATCAAGAGAACCGGAATGGTGGCGTGAGCCAAGTCCACGAACTGGCGGAAGTTCTCGTCCCGAGAAATTCTGCTGGAGTTTGTGAATTCCGTCTGGGAACTTAAGTCCGCGAACTTGAGTAGGTTATATCTAAAAACGATGTCTATGAACTTATTCTTATATAAACTAAGGAATGCAAATTGCAAACCGTGGCTATATAGTTCATGAACCGATCCGAGTGAATCAAATCTTTTTTGCTTCAATTGTGTCTTGTGTAGTTACATAAGATTTCCTTTCAATTGAACAACTTTCTAACTAGTTCATTTGAGTTACTTGAACTAGTTATGGTGAAGAAGAATATGGTTGATATGAAAGTGATCATATGGCTAACCATTTGGTTGACTATTGTTGAACCAACAAATGTACAAGTTTGGGTACGGTTACACACGCCTAGAAACGTGCATTTCATTTGTGTGTAACAAGCTAGTTTTCGATCTAACGGTTGAAAGATATTAGCTTGAATCTAATCAGGTTTTCATCTAACGGTGAATATTGAATGCTTTGTTACCAAGCTAACATTGATTGCAAAACCTGATTTGAAAGACTATATAAGACAGAACTCTAGCAACTGGGAAACCTAATCCCCACACCTTTTGTGTGATACTAGTTGTGCTAAGCTAGAGTCGATTCTCCTTTAACCTTTGGTTTCTTCTTCTAAACCAAGTTAACGACTTAAAGACTTCATTGGGATTGTGAAGCCAGACCGATACTAATTTCTTGTAGTTGTATGATCTGATCTTGTTGTTTCTATCGTACGAGTAGAATTATAATAATTGGCTTGAGATTGATATCTCCGATATGCAAGATATAAAAGAAATCACAAGCACTTCGTCTCATCGTTTGTGATTCCGCAATATCTTTTTTCGGTGCGTCGATTAAGATTATTGTGAGGTGATTGATAATACTAGGTTGTTCTTAGGGAATATAAGTCCATTTTATCAATTGGTTCCTGTTCACCTTGATTTATCAAAAGACGGAACAAAACTCGTAGGAATATTCGTGGGAGACGGATTTATCTATTACCGTAGACTTTTCTGTGTGATACAAATTTGTTTATTAAAGTCTTCGACTTAGGGTCGTTGCAACTCTTAGTTGTGGGTGAGATCATCTATGGGAATCAAGTACGTATCATCATGTTGGGAGCAGAGACGTAGGAGCATAATTGTACCTTGGATCAGTGTGAGATTGATTGGGGTTCAACTACAATCCAGACCGAAGTTAATTTGGAGTAGGCTAGTGTCTGTAGCGGTTTAATATAGTGTGTGTTCAATCTGGACTAGGTCCCGGGGTTATTCTGCATTTGCGGTTTCTCGTTAACAAAATTCTGGTGTATGTGTTATTTCTTTTCCGCATTATATTTTGTTATATAATTGAAATATCACAGGTTGTGCGTTGTTCAATCAATTAGAATATCCGACTTTTTGGTTGTTGATTTAAATTGATTGACACTTGGATATTGGTCTTTGGTATCATCCAAGTTATCTCTGAAAAAGCGGGGGTCTAACAACACCACCCAATATTTCGCTTAGCAATCTGTATGGACTAACTCCGAAATACTTTGATAGAGAATTAACTAGACAGTCAGACTCAATCTAGATAAAAAGTATCTCAAGGAGTTATTATCTCAATCTCTCGATTTGATTTCTACTCAAGCTAAAATCAATAGCGAGTCTTTATCAAAGAGAGATAACTTGGACGGTACCAAAGACCAATGTCCAAGGATCAATCAACTACAATCAACAACCAAAAGTTGGATCAGAGAAGTTGATGATCACGAATGCACAACCTGTATTATTTCTCTTATATAAAATATAATGCAGAAAAGAAATAACACAAATACCAGAAGTTTTGTTAACGAGGAAACCGCAAATGCAGAAAAACCCCGGGACCTAGTCCAGATTGAATACACATTGTATTAAGCCGCTACAGACACTAGCCTACTCCAAGCTAACTTCGGACTGATCTACAGTTGAACCCCTACCAATCTCCCACTGATACAAGGTACAGTTGTACTCCTATGCCTCTGATCTCAGCAGGACACTACGTACTTGATTCCCTTTGCTGATCTCACCCACAACAAGGAGTTGCTGCAATCCAAAATCACAGACTTGATAATAAACGAATCTGTCTCATAAAGAAAAGTCTATCAAAGGGATAAATTTGTCTCCCACGGATTAACCCTGGGTTTTGTTCCGTCTTTAGATATAAAATCAAGGTAACAGGAACCAATTAATAATCCGGACTTATATTCTCGAAGAACAACCTAGACTAATCAATCACCTCTCTACAATCCTTCCTGACTACACAAGCGGATTTTCGAGGAATCACAAACAGTGAGAGGAAGATGTTTGTGACTTCTTTATCTTGCCTATCGGAGAACTCTCACGATCTCAAGACAATCAATCTATTGTACTCGTACGATAGAAGATGCAAGATCAGATCACACAGCTACGATAAAAGTATTATCGGTCTCGCTTCACAATCCCAATGAAGTCTTTAAGTCGTTAACTCGAGTTTAGAGAAGAAACTCAAGAGTTAATGGAGATTGACTCTAGCGAGAGCACTAGTAGCACACAGACGTGTGGGGAGTAGGTTTTCTCAATTCTAGAAGTCTCCTTTATATAGCCTTCAAATCAGGGTTTTGCCTTAGGTACAAAGCAAACTCTATTCACCGTTAGATGAAAACCTGATTTAGATTCAAGCCAATATCTCTCAACTGTTAGATCGAAAGACATAGATTGTCATACACACTTGGGTACACGTTTACTGGGTTTGAGAAAAACCATGCCCAAACGAGTACACGTATGTTGGTTCAACATGATAACCCAAAAGGTCAACCATATGAGCATTTCATATTAATCATGTTCTTCTTCACCATAACTAGTTCAATTGACTCAAATGAACTAGTTAAGAGTTGTTCAATTGCTATGAGATCTTATGTAACTACACAAGACACAATTGAAACAAAGATGATTCGACTCGATTAGAATCGGCTCATGAACATTATAGCCACGGTTTGCATAAAGCATTCCTTAATAATTAATGTTTCATGTTCAGAGCACATCTTTAGATCATAACCTCTTAAGCTCACAAACAAGTTCACGGACTTAAGTTAATCGGTTGAGTTTTCCAAACTCAGTAGAAATTCTCGGGTCGAGAACTTCCGCCAGTTCGCGGACTAGGTTCGCTGACTGAGTTCGCGGACTTAGCACACAAACGAGTTTTGGAAATCCCGACAGAAATTCTCGGTCGAGAACTTCCGTCAGTTCGGTGACTGGGTTCGCAGACTTGGCAAGCCAATTCCACAATCCTACCGATTTCTCTTGATCAACAAAGTTCGAAAACTTCAGTTCAAGGAATACATGGTTATGTAATCTAAACTCTCATTTCAATCATTGAAACATTCTCAGAGAGCGATATTCAGTCGTGAAGAACAACAAACCTTTCTCGTCAGAGCAATTTCCAAAGTGATTGAAACTTTCATGACTTTCGTCACTAGGTGAAGATAAACCTGATCAAAGCGAAACGCTTTACCAACAAAAGATTTCGAGTAAAAGATGAGCAATGAATACTCAGGTCGAAATATCAAGTGTATATGATCTAGTCTATATAGCATACGACTTTTGTCTCATAAGAAGTAGGAGAAGAATAGATAGACTTTCGAGTGATAGATAAGTTCAAGTCTTCACATACCTTTTTGTTGATGAAGTTCCACGGTTCCTTGGTGTAGATCTTCGTCGTTGTCATTGAATCACCATGAAGTCCTTGAGCTCAACTACACTTTTCCTATCCTAGTCCGTGACTTAGCTAAAAGGCTAGAAATCAAGACTTTATAGTTTTGATGACTAACATTGACAAACATGCTTGATATAGCAACGCATGCGAAGTTGACCGAGCTATGCTCTAACAATCTCCCCCTTTGTCAATTTTAGAGACAAAACTATTAATACATATGGAATACAAAAAAGATAAACTTTAGTGGCTCCTATTCCATAGTTCAATCTTCAACGTTCCTTGAAATCTTCGTCCTTCCAAGTACTCCAATGATCCCAAAGGTTGTAAGTTTAGTATCACCGTTGTTGAAGATCCATAGCTATAACAATGAGAGAAATCGAGATTCTCGATCATTATTATACAGTTTCATAGTATTATTATGAACATCAAAGTCCAATTGCATCACGACTTTAACAATAATACTATGGTGATATGTATCACTCCCCCTTAGTCAATACTCCATCTCGATCATGGAAACCACTCCCCCTTACACAATGATCTGAAAACCATATGTATTTGTAGTGTGACCTACAATATTTCTCCCCCTTTTTGTCAATAAAATTAGAAAAGGTACAAGAACGGGTTCATAATGAAATTTCTACAAGAGACATTTCATGACCAAAAGAAAGACAACATATCATCTTAATTTAGATGCAATCTTATAGCCGAAGCTAATAGCATTCATCAAGGAGTTTTAAGACGCAAGATAACCCCTGTAAAATTCCACAGCCGTACTCCCCGCAAGATATTACCATTAAGCACAAGTTCAAAAGAACTCTCCCCCATTTGATGTCATTCCCAAAGGAACAACAAGAGCGATCTTAATTTCGAAAGAAAAGAAGGATTTTTTAATTGGACACCAAAAACCATAGAAATGATTTTCTATATCCAAAACTCAACCAAATTAATCACAAGAAAACCCATGATTAATTTAATTGGAATACGCAACTAAATCAAACCATAAAAGTGATCAATTTTGATTGAAAGTGCTCAACATAAGTAAACTTATGGAGCTATGACTAAAGTAATCATACGGAGATGACTAACTTAATCGTTCACATACTCAACATAAAGAAAACCTTACGGAATATACGACTACATTAACCAATAGAGCATGATTTGTATAGCCGTTCATATACTCAACATAAGAAATTGTGAAATATATGAAAACTCAACTAGACTAATTACAAGAGAACCCATAATTAATCTAATTGGAATACAAACAACCAAACTAATCACAAAAGTAATCAATTTAATTGTCAAAAGATTTGCTCGAAAAAAGAAGACTTTCGGAGCAAACAACTAAATAACCAATCAAGATGATTAATTTAGTTCAAGAATGCTCAACATATAGCATCTTATGGAACAACCAACAAGGCCAATATCAATCGACATAGTTGTAAGGTGCTCAACATAAGACACACAATGGAGCCTTCACGATAAAACATAACAAAATGGATCAATGAAGATCAATACCGTGGATAACATACAAGGATCTATTCTATTTTCCATCACTATATTCATAATGACAAAATAGACTTTATCCTTGTTACACAAAAGATTTTATCCTATTTTCCATCAAATAAATGACTGCATAGGCTTAACTTTTGTATATGTCAAAAGTCCATTCGTCCTTTCATCAATACGAATACCAATTTATGAACGACTTTACTTTTGACAACATATGGGACCTTCAAGTTCACGGACGCAAACAATACATATCCCATAAAAATATTGCAACACTTCAAAACCAAACAGATTAATACTGCAATAACATCATCCTCCAAATATTTTTAGAATTTAAAACCAATAAATCTAAAAACATGAAGATGAAATCGTTGGACATAGCTATGTGTAATCACAATAATTTCTATTCCAAACTCTAGTAATCCTTCTCAAAAACAAGAATAAATTCTCATAAGAAGTTTCCTAGGCATCAAGACAAACTCGCAATGCACATATAAGATGATTTGTCCTTAGAGGGTAGAATCAATCTTTTTCGCCCGGATTTATACCAAGAATAGCTACCAAAGGCATATAAAAAGATTTTATTAACACATAAGATCATACAAAGTCATTAACGACCATGCACCATAGTTCACATAAAATGATTGTGAACATTCAAGAATTCCATAGTAATGCGTACTACTGCCCATTCTTGAACTCCCTTATTTGTGATTCACCAACAACATTCTTGTAAAATCTACAAATTATCTTAGAAGAGTAGTACTCCAAGAATCCAAGTGCCCAATTCCAAGAGAAGTGGAACAAGTGACGAAATGGAGCAAAACACTCAAAAATAAGAGACAGGACAAATACCAATCTTAACTCATCCAAATTCAAGGTTTCTCATCTCCATTTTGACGATAATTCAAAAAGAAAGTGAATGCAAAAAGAATGAGGTCATTCCGAGTTCGGAAGAAGAAAATACGTCCAAAACAAGTTTACCGAATATCGACGTCTACATGCAAGTATGCATTCGGGTTCGCAAACGAATTTTCATGACTTTGAGCAGTTTGCAAACTGGGTTTGCGGACTTAAACCCCTGGATTCTGATTTTTAAAGATGTTATGCATTCTTGACATGTCTACCATGAAGTCCAAACATCCCGAACTATTATTTTCAAACCTACACATATAAGAACCTTAAACACAAATCAAGTTAGGTAGAAATGAACGATAATCAAGGTACATGGATTATTATAAGTACTCAAACAAGTAATGAAAACATAAAACTTGCTCAAGTTTATAGACATACCTTTTTAGAAACGTCCAATAGAATTCTACATCCTTATCGAATATAATCTGTGCGCCCCACTTGTTGTGCTTCCCTCACCGTATACATAGCAGGCCATTTCTTGGTGAGGATGCACATTCAACACAAATAAGTTGTGTTGAGGTGAACAATGTCTTGCTCACCATGCCACCAAGAAAGAGTTTCTTTCCAACAACTCTTAAATCTTGTAGTGTTGAGAAACGCCCAAGGAACTGTTTTTATAAGTCTATCAAAGAACTTCAAGAGAACCCAAAAAGATTTGTGTTACTGATTTCTTGTTTTCCAACTTATAAAAAATTGTTTCTGCAGATAGTTTTTAGTACTGCGAAGGGAAACTCTTTTGATAAAAAGAGACGTCCTAGATTCTTCATAAAAGAAGACAATACTAATATCTTGATAGGAAGTATCAGCAATTGAGCAACGAATCAATTCATGATTTGAGGTGATACACTCAGATGACTGAGATTTAAACTCCTCTTGTAATTCATTTATTTTATCACAACTAATTGGATTACGTAGAGGAGGAGCATTGCTCTCAATGATTGGTAAATAAATATCAATATCAACCTCAACATGAATATTATTCATCATAACTTGATTTAGCCTGTCAAGAGATTCTTGCTCTTTCTGGAGGTATAACTCAACATCAAGAGATAAGCTATCAAGCTTCTTTTCAAGCCCTGAAAACACTTCAAGGGATTTTAAACCTGGTGGAGGTTTAGATAGAATTTCTTCTACAGATTTTATCAAATCAGTCATGGAAGAGAATTCTGAAATCCCTGGATCTGGTGGTGCATTTATTGAGATAGCACTACTGTCCAAAGAGTCAGATCGCTACAAACGCAGACTTGTAAGGTCTTAAACGTGTTTGCCTGCTCTGATACCAATTGAAAAAGCAGGAGTCTAACAACACCACCCAATATTTCGCTTAGCAATCTGTATGGACTAACTCCGAAATACTTTGCTAGAGAATCAACTAGACAGTCAAACTCAATCTAAATAAAAAGTATCTCAAGGAGTTATTATCTCAATTTCTCGATTTGATTTCTACTCAAGCTAAAATCAATAGCGAGTCTTTATCAAAGAGAGATAACTTGGACGGTACCAAACACCAATGTCCAAGGATCAATCAACTACAATCAACAACCAAAAGTTGGATTAAAGAAGTTGATGATCACGAACGCACAACCTGTATTATTTCTATTATATAAAATATAATGCGGAAAAGAAACAACACAGACACCAGAAGTTTTGTTAACGAGGAAACCGCAAATGCAGAAAAACCCCGGGACCTAGTCCAGATTGAATACACACTGTATTAATCCGCTACAGACACTGCCTACTCCAAGGTAACTTCAGACTGATCTATAGTTGAACCCCTACCAATATCCCACTGATACAAGGTACAGTTGTACTCCTACGCCTCTGATCCCAGCAGGACACTGCGTACTTGATTCTCTTTGCTGATCTCACCCACAACAAGGAGTTGCTGCAATCCAAAATCACAGACTTGATAATAAACGAATCTGTCTCACACAGAAAAGTCTATCAAAAGGATAAATCTGTCTCTCACAGATAAACCCTAGGTTTTGTTCCGTCTTTAGATATAAAATCAAGGTAACAGGAACCAATTGATAATCCGGACTTATATTCCCGAAAAACAGCCTAGATTAATCAATCACCTCTCTACAATCCTTCTTGACTACACAAGCGGATTGTCGAGGAATCACAAACAGTGAGACGAAGATGTTTGTGACTTCTTTATCTTGCCTATCGTAGAACTCTCATGATCTCAAGCCAATCAATCGATTGTACTCGTACGATAGAAGATGCAAGATCAGATCACACAACTACGATAAAAGTAGTGCGGTCTGGCTTCACAATCCCAATAAAGTCTTTAAGTCATTAACTCGAGTTTAGAGAATAAACTCAAGAGTTAATGAAGATCGACTCTAGCGAGAGCACTAGCAGCACACAGACGTGTGGGGATTAGGTTTGCTCAATGCTAGAAGTCTCCTTTATATAGCCTTCAAATCAGGGTTTTGCCTTAGGTACAAAGCAAACTCTATTCACCGTTAGATGAAAACCGGATTTAGATTCAAGCCAATATCTCTCAACCGTTAGATCGAAAGACATAGCTTGTCATACATACTTGGGTACACGTTTACTGGGTTTGAGAAAAACCATGCCTAAACGAGTACACGTATGTTGGTTCAACATGATAACCCAAAAGGTCAACCATGTGAGCATTTCATATTAATCATGTTCTTCTTCACCATAACTAGTTCAATTGACTCAAATGAACTAGTTAAGAGTTGTTCAATTGCTATGAGATCTTATGTAACTACACAAGACACAATTGAAACAAAGATGATTCGATTCGATTAGAATCGGCTCATGAACATTATAGCCACGGTTTGCATAAAGAATTCCTTACTAATTAATGTTTCATGTTCAGAGCACATCTTTAGATCATAACCTCTTAAGCTTATAAGCAAGTTCGTGGACTTAAGTTAATCGGTTGAGTTTTCCAAACTCAGCAGAAATTCTCGGGTCGAGAACTTCCGCCAGTTCGTGGACTAGGTTCGCGGACTGAGTTTGCGGACTTAGCACACAAACGAGTTTTGGAAATCCCAGCAGAAATTCTCGGTCAAGAGGTTTTGTCAGTTCGCGGACTGAGTCAGCAGACTGGGTTCGCGGACTTGGCAAGCCAATTCCACAATCCTACCGATTTTTCTTGATCAACAAAGTTCGAAAACTTCGGTTCAATGAATACATGGTTATGTAATCTAAACTCTCATTTCAATCATTGAAAATTTCTCAGAGGGAGATATTCAGTCATGAAGAACAACATACCTTTCTCGTCAGAGAAATTTCCAAAGTGATTGAAACTTTCATGACTTTTGTCATTAGGTGAAGATAAACCTGATCAAAGCGAAACGCTTTACCAATAAAATATTTCGAGTAAAAGATAAGCAATGAATACTCAGCTCGAAATATCAAGTGTATATGATCTAGTCTATATAGCATACGACTTTTGTCTCATAAGAAGTAGGAGAAGAATAGATAGACGTTCGAGTGATAGATAAGTTCAAGTCTTCACATACCTTTTTGTGATGAAGTTTCACGGTTCCTTGGTGTAGATCTTCGTCGTTGTCGTTGAATCACTATGAAGTCCTTGAGCTCAACTACACTTTTCATATCCTAGTCCGAGACTTAGCTAATGGGCTAGAAATCAAGACTTTATAGTTTTGATCACTAACATTGACAAACATGCTTGATATAGAAACACATGCGAGGTTGACCGAGCTATGCTCTAACAATCTCTCTAGTACTTGATAAAGACTCGCAGATTTCTATTTGCTTGAGTATATATCAAATCTAGAGATTGAGATATAAACTCTTTGATATACTTTTATCTAGATTGAGTCTGACTGTCTAGTTGATTCTCCAGAAAATATATTGGAGTTTGTCCATACAGATTGCTGAGCGAAATATTGGGTGTGGTTGTTGTACCCCCACTTTTTCAAGCACAACAATCAATAATCGTTGTTCCTTGATTAGTTGGAAAGGACAACTTTGAGCTTTGAGTTTTGCTTTTGAATCCTAAACCATTAATGTTTCCAAAGGATCTCTGACCAAATAACATTGCTGCAATTTTTCCAGAGCTTCCAGATAACTTTTGCAGGTGATAAGCACGAAAGTGCGACACATTTTAACCCATAAATACATTAGCTTGGACTCATTATTTCTCTAATAAATTCGTTTTAATTATTCTCGGAAGAATAAGCTCTTATGGAGAATCGGCTTGAAAAAAATGTTTTTTGCACCCGGAGGAAACGTGTTATTCGGACTCTCAATGTTGGATAAGGGGCACCTCAATTACTAAGGAACACCTCAATTTATAAGGGCACTTTCTTTACTATTTGCACCCCCAGGATGGCAAGTGCTAAAGGGACATCCATACAGGATTAGGGGGAGGACATCTTCTTCTGAAATTCAAAATCAGAAAATGGCGGGAAAAATGGTGGCAGAATTAGGGTTCGGATTTTGAAGGTCTTCCAGTGAGATTCAATGGCTGAAATTGTTTGGGAAGTTTTGTTTAGGCATAACAGAGATGGTATGGTCTTTATAATCGATTAGATTTGGTTGTATGATCAAGTTTGAGTGAAACAAGGGGTTACGGGTTTTGCTTGAAAACCCGAGAGTTGCTGGTTTTGATTTTGGAGATTTCTGGAGTGATTCAATCACTCCAGTGGATTGGTATGGGCCTGTTTCGCTTATACAGAGCTGGTATAGTCGTCTGATTCATCTAAGTTGGGATACATCGTTGGGAATCGCAGCACACATGGAGAATATATTACACGGGCTTGTCTGTGATTTCACATGGCTGCAGTAAAGATAACTCAATATCTGGTGCGTTGGCAGCGTGTATGGAACCTGTTTGAATGATCGTTGCTCACAGTTAACGCATGCAGGAGAAGAAAAAGGAAAGTTACGTGGACTGAAGGAAAACAGAGTAAGATATCTTCGGTATTCTGTTGCGATATTTTTGGAAGTAGCGCGTGGCTGAATAGAGTTTAACTCATCCAAGAGTCATGTAACAAACGTGTTTGGATCGTGTACACCACCAGAAGACGTGGAAAGAGAATAAAAAGGGAAGTTATTCCCGTGAGAGACCAAGGAGAATAAAAAAAGAATAATGGAGAATATGTGGTAATTAACTCGAAGATTTGATGTTGATGTGGGTTTAAATAGGAGATACATGACTCAGAGAAGGATATCGAGAGTTGGGGAGAAGAACAGAAGGTTGCAGAGCAGATTTCTCTGCTGCTGCAGAGAAGAAGAAAAAGAAGAACATTTGACGCCTACTGACTGTCGCAGAGAGCTGTCGTTTATAAACAGTACTCGAAACAGTCAGTTTAGCACACTTGTTTTGAATTTGAAACATCTCTTGTAATATGACTTCTGTAATGCCAATACAGCGTTGCAGTTTCATTGTAATATTAGTTTTCTTTAATAAAAACACCATTTGAGCAATGAATTATCTTTTTGAGTGTGTTTTTATCATGAGAAGCTAAACCCCAATACTGGGTCGACGGAGGAAGCCGAACTTCACACATGGGTGAATTTGTATTATTTTCTATATGACTTTTGCACTCATTTTGAATTGATTTATGATTCGAATTAATTAGTTATTATTTTATTAGATGGGTCATGCTTTCTTAAATGTTTGATGTCCCATGCTTACGATTTATAACTAATGTTTTGAGGATCTACTTTGGCAAAACAGGAGTCGATGTTTTATTTATTTATTGAGCGATAATTGTTGAGAATAAATAATTGAGCCCTATGATATGAATGCGGTGGAATCCTAGTCCCAGTAACTCTCTCTTTTATTACTTTTATTAAACCTTTAAATTTAATCTTCACAAGTCTTAGAGTTCGAATCCTATTTACAACAACGACAAATTAAAAATAATAACAACAGGTCATATTTGAGAGTATCAATCTCTTCTTCCTTTATAGACATGGTTTTGACGAACTTATTATTAAGACGCTTTATCTCAATATTTTTCTCCAGGAGCGATGATTCAACTTGCTTCAGGGAAGCCTTTAAATAAAAGTTCTCTTGAAGAATCTCTTTATTTAAGAGATCAAGAAACTCTGTGTCATACTCAAGTTCTGAATCAGAAGTTGAAGAGGAGAGAGAATCTTTTTCAATTGAATCATCTGAAGCAATAACTGAGGATGGATAATCATCACATCTATCCTTCCTCTTTATCAAATCCTTGACCTTTCTGATTATCGGTGATATATCACGATCAACATGATTGGAGTAACATTCATCATCCCAAGACAAGTGACAGGATACACTTGTTTTGGTCACAACATTGAACGCAACTGTTCTGCCAGTGTCAAGATCAAGAATTTTTAACTTTCCTATCAGAGAGTTTCTAGAAAGTGTATCAAGGTTATTTCCTTCAATGATGGCATGCTTCTTAGAATCCTATCTGGATAGCAGCGATCTGAGAATTTTCATTACAATGTCCTTTCAGGAATGGTCTTACCCAATGCAAAAGATGCGTTAACAATTTCAGACACGTTGTGATTAAACTCATCAAATGAATCCTCATCTGCCATACGAAGGTTTTCCCAATCGGAATTAAGGTTTTGAAGCCTAGCTTCCTTTTCACTGGCATTTCCTTCGAATACGGTTTCTAAGATATCTCACGCATCTTTAGACCTAGTGCAATTTGACAGATGGTGCTGAAAATTTGGGGTAATGGCATGTATGATGGCATTCAAACCGTCGGAGTTTTCCTTTGCAGCAAGTATTTCAGTAGCATCGTATTCGCCAATATTTTTTGGAACATTAACATTACCTACTGCAACAACGAGAGCATCATAGCCATTAACAACATATACCCATGATTGAAAATCACGCGCTTGAAGAAACACTCGCATAGCAATTTTCCACCATAAGTAATTAGAGCCATCGAAGACTGGTGGTACGTTAATAGAGATAGCACCTCTGTCCATAGATTCAGATCGCTGCAAACACAGGCTTTTGAGGTCTTGAACGTGTTTGCCTGCTCTGATACCAATTGAAAATGCGGGGGTCTAACAACCTCACCCAATATTTTGATTAGAAATCTGTATGGACTAACTCTAATATACTTTTAAGAGAATCAACTAGACAGTAAGATTCAATCTTAATAAAAAGCATATCAAGGAGTTAATATCTCTATCTCTTGATTTAAATCTTACTCAAGCAATCTGTGAGTCTCGATTAAATACAAGAGAGATAAACTTGGATGGTACCAAAGACCAATATCTAAGGATCAATCAATTTATAATCAACAACCAAAGGTTGGATTTCACAATTGATCGATACAACGCACAACCTGTGATATTTCAATTATATAACAAAATATAATGTGGAATAGAAATAACATAGACACCAGAAATTTTGTTAACGAGGAAACCGCAAATGCAGAAAAACCCCGGGACCTAGTCCAGATTGAACACCACACTCTATTAAGCCGCTACAGACACTAGCCTACTACAAACTAACTTCGGTCTGGACTGTAGTTGAACCCTAATCAATCTCACACTGATTCAAGGTACAGTTGCGCTCCTTACGTCTATGATCCCAGCAGGATACTACGCACTTGATTCCCTTAGATGATCTCACCCACAACCAAGAGTGTTACGGCCCAAAGTCGAAGACTTTAGTAAACAAATCTGTATCACACAGAAAAGTCTACAAGGATAGATAAATCTGTCTCCCACAGATAAACCTAAAAGATTTGTTCTGTCTTTTGATAAAAATCAAGGTGAACAAGAACCAATTGATAAACCGGACTTATATTCTCGAAGAACAGCCTAGTATTATCAATCACCTCATAATAATCTAAATTGTATGGTAGCGAAACTAGATATTGGGGAATCACAAACGATGAGACGAAGATGTTTGTGATTTATTTTTATCTTGCCCTATCGGAGATATAATCTCAAGTCAATTATTCAATTGAACTCGTACGACAAAAAATGGCAAGATCAGATCGCTCAACTACAAGAGAAGTAGTTTCGTCTGGCTTCACAATCCCAATGAAGTCTTTAAGTCGTTAATCACCAGGTTATCGAGAAGAAACCTACGATTAATGGAGAATCGACTCTAGCAAACCAACTAGTATCACACATGAGGTGTGGGTATTAGTTTTGCACAGTTTCTAGACGTCTCCTTATATAGTTTTCAAATCAGGGTTTGCAATCTAAGTTACCTTGGTAATAAAGCATTCAATAATCACTGTTAGATGAAAAACCTGATTTATCCAAGTTAATATCTTTCAACCGTTAGATCGAAACTTAGCTTGTCACACACAAATGAAATGTATTCATTTAGGTTTGAGTAACCGTACCTAAATGTGTACATTGGTTGGTTCACAAATGGTTGACCAATGGTTAGCCATATGAGTGCTTTCATATTAACCGTATTCATATTTCTCATAACTAGTTCAAATGACTCATAAGAACTAGTTCAAGAGTTGTTCAATTACTTAGGTCTTTCTACATAGACACAATTGAAACAAAATCGGTTTGATTCATTTGAATCAATTCATGAACAATATACCCACGGTTTGCAAAGATTGCATTCCTTATAATTTATTGTTTTAAGTCCATGAACTACGCGTACGGGTATGCGTACCTTGGCTACCGGATTTTGAGTTGGTTTTAGTTTCCAAACTCATCAGACTTTTTCGGGTGAAAAAGTTCCGCCAGTACGCATACCTAAGGCGACTGGTTTTTTGAGTTCGTAAACTTCAAACTCAGCAGAATTTCACGGACGTGAACTTCCGCCAGTACGCGTATGGGTACGCGTACCCAACCTGTCTCCTTCACCAATACCGCATGCATACATATGCACGCACTTGGTTTTCGACACATGGATTTATACACTAATGTGTGAACACACTATATGCTTACATCCATAGGTGGTTACATATTCTCAACTCTACATTCAATCATTGAAACATTCTTCTATAATGTTATAATAGTCGTTAGACATAAAGAATCGACTATCGTCACCAAAGTTATTTTCAAGATTGAAACGTCATCATGACTTTCGTCACGGGTAAAGATGAAGATGGTTAAAGCAAAAGCTTACCAACACGTATTTCGAGAAAAAGATAGGCGAGTAGACTCGGCTCGAAATAGCAAATGTGTATGTATGAAAACTATCATACTTATACGACTTTTGTCTCAATAGTAGGAGATAGAGTAGATAGACTTTTTACTGACAAGATGAGTTCAAGTCTCCACATACCTTTTGGTCGGATGAAGTTCCACCGGTTCCTTGAGTAGTTCTTCGTCTTTGCAAGATAATCGCCATGGAGTCTGGAGCTCAACTATTCCTAACTATCCTAGACCGAGACTTAGTCATAAGTATAATAGAAATCAAGACATATAGTTCTGATCACTAATATTGACAAACATGCTTGAGATAGCAATGCATGCGAGTTCCACCGTGCATGCTCTAACAGAAACAATTATCGGAGATTTCTGATTGTTTCTTTTGGCAGAGATTCTCTCTTTCCCTTTCTTCTGGAGTCGTTCTTCATCAAAACACGGATTGTTTCGATCAGGGTGAGGAGGAACCTTTTTCCAGAAGTGATTATCAACTCTTTCCTCCGATTATTTTCAGTTGATCTTATTGGGTAGTGGTATAATCTGTCTTTCTACTGAGGAATGGTCTTTTAGTTTTTTAAGACAAGAAACTTCCTTCAATATTTTTACCACCATATGTTGAAGAAGTATAAGTTTCCTGTCAAGTGACTGAAAATTGTATTCCTTAAGATCACTTTCACGGAATTTGTTCAAAGTTTCTTTCGGACAAGATTTCGTTTGACCATCAGTAGATATAAAAGATGGTTTCTTATCCTCTTCTGACTTGATGTAGTTAGGAAAGTTACCATCATCTTGATCTGTTTTAGATGTGACTAAACCGGTTTTATCACTATCTGTATAAGTCGAGCAAGGACTTTTAGTTTCCTCAACATCAGAAGAAATCACAACAACATCATTAGTCAGAGTCATAGGACGTGTCTCTTTTTCTTGAGAAATAGTTTTACCAAGAGCTTCTAATTTGACAGTAAGATCTATATTCTCTATATATAGTAGAATATTCAGTTGGATGTCTTTATCTCTGATCTCCTGTTTAAGAAGATTTGTCTCTGTCTTTATTAACACCACTTTAGACGACAGAGATTTTATAGGCTTTAGGAGTTTTACCAACTCTTTATCAGCATCTTCTTTTCCATCAGATATGGACACAGATGTTTTCGCAACTCCTGGATCATGAGTCAACGAAGTAGTAACATCTCCATCCTTTGAGTAGTCATACTTTTGCATAACGTTAACTGAATCAGACATAGATTCAATTTCTTATAGGTTGGATCGTACCAAACACAGATTGTTAGATTTTTTCGTGTTTGCCTGCTCTGATACCAATTGAAAAGGCGAGGGTACCCAAATATACCTCAAGCTAAAACTTTTCCTACCTATAAGTCCTTTCTCTGAAAGTGATTGTCTATGGACTGAGCCGGGACAATGCAACTAATCGGTTCACACTTCGTGTGATCGTTTATGGATACGAGATCGAGACAATATAAAAACGAAGTATGTTTACTTGATAAAAAGGTTCGGACTTAACCAAACACAATAGGATTGCTTATCAAGTAAATAGGAATTAACGTTTGTGTAATTTATTTTAATTATAATAAACAATTATATTGTGGAAAATAAAAGTAAATGACACAACAAGATTTTGTTAACGAGGAAACCGAAAATGCAGAAAAACCCCGGGACCTTTTCCAGAATTGAATACTCTCAGGATTAAGCCGTTACACAAAATTAAACCAACTTCGTATAGTTGAGACCAAGCAACTAAACCTATAGTTCACCTAGTTCCGTCTGTATTCCCACGCCTCCAACTTATGAATAAGTCACGTACTTGGAACAATTCCTTTGGTTCGTATTCCAAACAGTAAAGGAACAACAAATATGTTTGGTAGCAACTCTCTTCAACCAAGTGATGTGAGTTCGACAAAGGCTCTTCTGTTTATCTCAATAAACTCCTCCGTCAGGTTCTTAGATCTATCTTATTCTCAACTACCAAAGGTAATTGTTAAGATTTTGCAATCAATACTTTTAATCACAAAGAATTGTATTGATGCCGATCATCACAAATCAATCCAATCTACCACAAGGATAAACCGATTATAGTTGGATCCTCTATACCGAAAAAGTATTGTGCACACCAAAGATTATGAACCCCAAATCATAAATCTTCAATATCTTCTTTGTCTTCAAATTTTCTTAGATCTTTAATAAACGCCTTCACACAACAACTTGAATCTCTTGTGATCAATCACGCATAGAACTGAGTTTGTTAACAATGGATTATCAAGATGTTTTTAGATCTACAAACAGTCTAAAGATTCCTGTCGAAACTTCGATCTAGTTTGAGTGAATCTTATATCAGAAGAGAAGATTCTCAAGCATAAACAAACTAGGTGCAATCAAATTTCAACCACCGTTAGTCAATTAAATCAATCGAAAACACAAGATAAACCGCAATTATCAAGTTTCCCACCAACGGTACTAATAGAGCTTCTCAATCCCAAATAAGACTTTTAAACTGAGCAGCCGTAAGATATTTCGCGTAATTAGGTTACTCTCCTCTCCGAATAGGCGGCTTCACCAGTAACAACACAACCGAGGAAGTTTGCTGTCATGAAGGATTGGTTTGCTAAAAATGCAAACTTCAAGTATTTATAGACAAGGAAGTTTGGACACCAAGGAATTTCCAAAATCGAAAATATTCTCAAGATATGCAATATATTCCAAATTCGGTTTCCATAATTCCTGGAAATGCTCTGTTAAAAATAATGACCGAAAATCTCTTTGGAAAATCTTCAACTAGTAAATGCACATTACTAATTCTCGTTTTCCTAAAATAAAATTAAAAACCTTAAATAAAAGATTCTTAACTTATTTATGTTTCGATCTTGGGATTATGTTTCTTTAGCTATTAAGGAATAACTTTGAACAATTAAAGACAAGCGTTACTGCACATGTTCAAAGTATGTCGACATCCTTACTCTGTAAGTCCTCTTTCATACTTACAATCTTGAAATCGATTTGCCACACTTCCAAACAAATTTAGAATTGGTTCATCTGACTCTCAAGAACTATGTGATTGATCAAGAACACTCAATCACCAATCATGGGTTTAACGGTTCTATCAAAACAAGTTTCGGTTCTACCTCCATGTGAGTACTGTGCATAGTTATACTAGCTTTCCAAAATTCGTTTTACTAGGTACTAGGATCGGTTCCCCACATATATATGGTATCTAACTTGAATGTGTTGCACATGTCCATAGGATCGGTTCCCCTTTCTGCTAAAATATGATGCACCTCATACAAGGATCGATTCCCCTTTGTGATGTGTTTCACCTCTTACTAGGATCGGTTCCCCTTTACCCAAAGTAGGTCTTACACAAAATCACAAACTCGATCATACCATCTCAGGTGATTACTTAAGATCGGTTTCACTAATAAATGTCATACCAATACATACGTCAGGCCTTTGTGAATAGTTTTACCAAGAACACAAACAAGTCATGAGCGGTTATACTAATCACACATATTGGTTGTTCACAAGATATGCAATGAATAACAATACCAATAACGCATGGCGATTTCCTTTTTGATTCACAAAACAAGTTCATGAATTTACTTCCTTAAAACACATGTAAAACATTGTTTTCTAGGATGAAATCCTCACCTCATACCCATACATAATCACAATAGCATTTAAAATATTATGTCGATGTCTTATCTACAGAGTTTAATGGTTAAGCAATAAACCTTGTATTGTATTCCTTAATACTATGTCTATCTAGAGTGTTAATGCTTCGCAGTTTTGTTTTCAATATGCACGACTTGAAAGATACGTTAGGGAATGAAACAGTTCAATTCAAATATCACTAATCTCAAGTGGAAGGATGATGTTGTCGTTGTAGCTTCTTACTTCTTCACTTCTTCAAGTATTCGCAATACTTGCAATGTCTCATATCCTAATACTTTCAAGCTAACCTATACGAAGTTGACTCTAGTACATAATCAAGCGACTCTTTAAATGAGTTTTGATTCACTAAAATATGACAACCAAACTTGATATACCAACGCTTGTTGGGTTTAACCGAGCTATGCTATAACAATATCTCATGATTATGAACTAGGACATCACTTTTCTTTAAATTGACAAAACACCAGATATGCATTTAGGGTTATATATTAATTAAGGATTATAAACATATATACCCCTGTTATTATACCCAATAGACAAACATACCCTCATTTTTTCCATTTTTACAAATATATGCATGTTTTCATTATTTTTTTCCATCCAAATACGTTTGTTTAGTCAAGTTCTAGTGAATTTAGTCAACCTCTCGTTGACCGAGATGAGAAAATTACAAAATAAATATTATAATTATAACCTTCAGTGGAATTATTTTACCATTGATTATAAATTGGAGATTGAATCTCCTCCTTCCATGAATACCTAATACGTATCTTACCCTAAAGCAGGAAACAATTTCTTCTTCGTTCTTTTTCAGTTCCTCCTCGAGCAGCAACACCTTCGTTCTTCTCCTTTAGTTCCTCCTCAAGTACCAACACGCAAATACATGTAATCGTTGTTACACTCACAACAACAACCACCACAGTAGTACCTTACTCTTCTTTTTATTTTTCTCCTAAATTCCAGACCCCAAGTATTAATATGTTGCCCAATTTGAAATTTATGTTTGTATAGACTAATTTGATTATAAGTTTCTTTATTTATATCCTATTATGATAGTGAGAAGGTTTAATTTGGTGAGTTGATCTTTAAAAATTTTGTTGTTGTTTTATTTTCTTTAACCTTAATAATTAAATGTATTCCAGTTTTCATTTTTTTGATGTATTTTCCATAATCGATTGATACATAATTCATATTCCCTAAATATTTATATTTATCCGTGAAACGACGAGGGTACCAAGTACACCATTATCTTTTCGATATCAATATATAAGTTTGGTACCTTATATGATCGTCTATGGACAAAGAAGTCGAGATAATACAATAGCAAGATAACCACTTGATAATAGTTACCGTACAAGACCGATTTACTATATGATCAATATCAAGTGCTTGGGATTAACATACAAGTGCAATTATTTTGATTATAACTTAAAAAAAAATATAAGGCAGTAAGTAAAGGAAAAGTACACAACAAGATTATGTTAACGGGGAAACTACAAGTTCAGAAAAACCCCGGGACCTAGTCAAGTTTTGTATACTCTCATAATTAAGCCGCAATAAAAAGACACTACCAACTTCTTATAGTTGAGACCAAGTAAACTATCCCTAGTTACGTAGTTTCCTCAGTATCCTTGCGCCTACAACCAATCTGGCCAACGCATGTGAATCCTAAGATAGAGTCCACTATCTTAAGTTGCTTAAGTCTCTCTGAAGGATTTAAGCACTCAACCTTTTCGATCGTGTTCCAAACAGTAAAAAACTAATCTGTTTGGTAACCCACTCTTACATCTCAAGAAATCAATCATATATGTTTGTGACAAAGGCTTTTCTATCCTGGCGAGATTGGGGTATATCCAGATTAATTGGGGTATACCCATTTTATTCCTATCCAAACTAGTGTGCTAAGGGTTGTCTAACAGGTGTTAAAAGACCAAATTGCCCATACTAAAAAACCATGCCGACCAAAACATATTAAAAAAAAATCAAATCTTTCTTCTACACTCTAACTATACATGTGAAATCAAAAAAAAAAAAAAACGAAGAATGAAAACGGACCACAAGTCGGCAGGGTATTTTTTGTCGACCTTGCTGACTAAAATATAGTCGGCAGGGTATAAGGTTGAATACCATGCCGACTTTTCATCTCTGAAATTAGCAGTTACAGGGTCGGCAAGATATCCATATCTATACCTTTCCGACTAATCATGCATTTGTAACACCTTCTATGTATGTCAAAAATTCTATAGTCTGCAGGGTATTTTTTTATCGACCTTGCCGACCATAAGTTTCCGGCATGTTATTCATCCGCAGACCTTGTCGGCCAGATATAGTCGGCATGTTCTTCATCCGTAGACCTTGCCGACTTTTCATATTTTCATAACTGAAAATGTTGATTCCTTCTATAATTTTGAGTATAAAATCGCCCAGAAGCTCTACAATCCCATATTTATAATTGTTTGGGTAGTACGATTAACCATTTCCGTTACAAGTAGAATTCTTAATAAAAAAAAAACCCACATCCATGAGTTCAATCTAAAATAAAACCTAATTTCAAAATTTTAATCAACTAATTAACTAATTAAATTAATTATCCTAATCACATTTATTAGTGTTAATTAATCAAGGATAGATTAGCCATTTTTGTAAATATGTGGATAAGGGGCATTGTGTTTTACTTCAAAATGACCTTATTTGTCTCATTTGGTATACCCCAATCAAGCCATTTTTTCTATTTAAAATCAATTAAACTTATTTTTCGAGTTTTAAATCTTCCAAGATCTGGACTAAACAAGTTAATCAGATCGAGTCAAACAGAACTACCAGAATCAGACACTAAGAGTACCACTAAATGATAGCTTGTAGATCTAAATACGACTAGTCAATAATAAGTCTATCAAGAGATAAACTGGATCTAGTTGGATCCTAGCCGATCAAACGAAGATACAAAACCAATAAAAAAAATCCTCTTATCTTCAATCTTCAATAGTCTTATGTACCTGCACAATAACAAACTTGATTCCTGACTTATGATAGATCATGCAAAGAACGGATTCTGTTATAGCAATGGATGATCAAAAGTCAATGTTAAACTCTTGATCTAGTGATAGATGTTGTAAAACACCTAATGTTATATCTATAGTTTATGCTTTCTTTGCTATTTTTCTTGTGAATTATGTATCTTATGTGTGAGTTTGAGTTTATTAGGTGCAATGAACTCATTTGGAGCAAAAGAAGGAAGAAAGCACTATTATGGAGCATAAAGGGCATAATCATCAATTCACAGGTGAGCGGAGCCAGCTGAGGTTACGCCAGAAAGAGGAGTTATGCAGGAATTAAACTGTCAGCCTCGCAGAACTGACAATTGAGCAAGAAAAGAGAACTAGACTGTCGGTTCTCTGAAACCGACAAACCAAGTAACTTCATGGTAGCCCTTATCGAGTCCTGGGTGCCAATGTAAATCTGGGTTATTACCTTATACCTGAAATTCAGAGAACCCATCTTCTTTCATTGCGGTTGTGCTTTTATTTGTCTGAAATTGAGAGAGATGGAAAATGAGGGACGACCGTTACTGAGAGTTTGAGTTGAGAGAGGAATCGATGTGAGAATTCGAGATGGAGATGAAGTTTAAGAAGGATAAATATTTGTTTCTCAGAATCGGATTGAGAAGAAGATGGGGATTCGATGTGTTTGGCTCGATTTGAATAACTGAACATAGGGTTTGTTGCTGTTGGTGGTCAATCTGATGAGAAGAACTGAATCTGATGTTGTTCAATGATGGAGAAGTAAAGGGGTTATCATATTCAAGCAGCAGAGATGATGAATTTGTGGTGGATTAGTGAATATGAGAGTTACAGAAATTCAGAGATCGAGAAGAAGAGAAGACTAACCCATGAAATTATGTTAGGGTTTGAATCCGCAAAGGGGTTTGAACAAGAGATTGCGGGTTAATGAATTGAAGCTGAACCAGAAATTGCTTATGGGGGTTAATTTTATTAATGAAATCGAAGCTAGGGTTTTGATGTTGGCTTCTGAATCTAAAATGTGTATAAACTGAAATTAATTAAGGGTTTTTGTCTCTGTGAACGATGAAGTAAAATCAAGAGAAGAGTTCAAAGAGATGATAAGGATAAAATTATAAGAAAGAATTGGGGTTTGATGTAAGTCAAATTGACAGGGAAATTATTTCTGTTGTTGTTTGAGATCGATTCGATTTCAAGGGCTTGATATGTTGCTGCCATGGATTAATGGGTTTTGGTGAAGTGATTAGACATGGGTTATGAGCAAGAAATCAACTGCAGCAATTAGAAGAAATCAGATTGAAAGGAATTTAGGGTTTGGATGTTCCTGAGGTGTGCTCGATTGATTCAGAGTTAGGGTTTCAAATTAGAGAAGAAGATATGGGTTAAATGTGGCAGCTGTTGCAGAAATTACAGGGGAGATTCAAATGATGAATTGTTGTTGTGTACTGGCGATGAGAGTGAAGATTAAAGTCGAGATTCAAATGGATTTTGATTAGTCTTCTGATGGGAAAGTTTAGAGAGGTGGTACCTCAAATTAGGTCTTGAATCTGTATGAAATTGATGCTGCAAATGGAGATATGGGTTGTATAATTAAGCTGGAACTGCAGGTTGAGGTGGTTGTGATGTTGTTGAGTTTCTGATGCAAGCTGGTAATGAAGAACAAGTTTCAGTGAATGGGTTTTGAGTAAAATTACATAATGTGTTGCTGAAGTTACAGGAGAGCTTGGATGCAGTTGCAGTTTTAACTGTGGAGCTGTTGCAGTTGAGACATTGCAGGTCAAGGGTTCTGCCAGAGATTACAGGGGTTTTGTCGAAGTTAATGGAGGCTCAAATGAGATGTTGTTGGTGGTACTGCTGCCATGGTTGTGTTGTGTTTGAATATGATGTGGCTAGGTACAGGTGCAGCTGAGGTTTATGGAGACTGAGCTCATTGCAGGTGGTGATAGTGTAGTGAGGATGCAGGAGCAATTGCAGAAATAAAATTGGAATGAACAGGCTATGCTCATGGTAGTTTATGTAATTGCAGTGGCAGTTGTAATTGCTGATAGTGGAGTTGGATCTAAGATGTTTGAATGGTTGCAAATGAAGCCACGGAGATAGTGGTAGTTGCACTAGAACTAATGGATGCAGTATTGACTTGATTTTGGTGTTGCTACTGAGAGATTGTGATGATTGTCATGAAGATTTGATCTGAAGTGTTAGATGTATGTCTAGGATAGGTTTGAGCTTAATGTGCAGTTGTGTAACAAGTGGTGCAACTGAAAAGACAGAATGGGATTTATTGGTGTTTGTGCAGTGAGTTTCCTTGGTGGTACTGAAATTGAAGGAGATTATGGATGTGTGGCTGAAAAACTGCAATCAGGTGGAGGAAATGGGTCTCTGGTGGTGTTGTCTTACTGTTATTGTGGAGATGGACTGGTGGAGTTGCAACTGAAGCTATGAGAAGAAGATCGCAGTCAAGAACAAGAAAGGAATGGCAGCTGAAGTGAAGGCACTGGGAATTACAAATGAAGCTTAATATAGGGTGATGGTAGAAGACATAAATGCAGAGAAGACTGCAGTCGAGCTTTGTGCTAGAACTAATATGGTGGCATATATGAATGTTAGGTTAACAAGGAAGAAGTCGCATGCATAGTTGTTGAGGTTGTAAGTGCAGTGATGCTATGATAATGAGGTAATGGAGTTACAGCCAAGAAGAAAAAGACAAGGAAGCAGTGTAGAAGGTTGTGAAGCGCCATCATGGTGCACCACATTATGGCTTGCAACAGCTCAGGTTTGTGCAAAATGGCGTAGGCCAAAGTGAGTCAGATTGAGCCAGACCTGACTCATCTGTTTAGCTAACTGACTCAATCTAGTTCAGACACTGACACCATGTTTGTTTACTCCTGACTCATCTGAGTAGTCTGGATCTGAATCTGAGTGAAATCACCTGACTCATCTGGATCTGAGTCGATATGTTTGTTTTGAGTCAGATCTGACTCATCTGACTCGGAAATAAGTGAGTCAGTGATTTGGTCCCATGAGTCAGGGGTATTTTGTTACCTGACTCAAATGAGTCCGAGTCAGGGGTTATGTCTGAGTCAGAGGTCGAGTCAGATCTGACTTAAAATGGAAAACAAACGGTCTGACTGCTGACTCGGTCCGAGTCAGGGGTTGACTCAGATTCAGACGCCGAGTCAGCTGCAAACAAACAAGTTCTGAGTTAACTCGACCGACTAGACCCTGACTCAGTGGCTTTGACCGGGTTGACTCATTGACCGGTGACCGGTTTGACTTTGCCGGTCAACTGAGCTCTTTTCCGGCCAACTTCCGGGACTTTCACCAGTTTTCCGGCGACCACTTTTGGCAAGATTTTTACATGGGTTCTTCACACACATGGGCTTGGTGGACTTTTTGGTGATGGGCTTTTGAAGACTTGACCTAAGAAGAGCTACAAAAAGGAAAGTTTTCTACTTTCTTGAGGATCACGTATTTTTCGACTTGGGACTTTGGAGAGCGGCGATTCTACTAGGGTTTGCTTTCGTTTATTTTTCATCTTCTTCAAAAAAAAATTGATTATGATTATGATGAACTCAAAAGCTATGAGTAGATAAACACATATTATTGGTTATGGGATAAAGTTGATTTCCAACATGTTATTTGATTCAATGAATTAGTTTTGTATTAATACTTTATCGTTTATGATTCATTATTAACATTGTCATATGATTTGAATGCTAGTTTGGTTGAGTCAGGAATCAATTAGATTAGTCTTCATCTCTATTACTAGATTAGGGTTATTATACGAAAAGGTGATAATTCCTTATTGCAAGTAGAATAGTGCCATTATTACTTGTAGTGATACGTATCTTTAATTGCATATGAATCATAACCTTTGTTAAAACGAATTAGTGCTTTTACACGTTTGTTTGCATTGATTAGTCTTATTTCATAGAACTTGTTGCTCTTCGGGAGTTAAACTTAATTGTTCTTTTACACTTTAGGTTGCTTTTTAGGTAGATTTCACAATAACATCTTTTAATGTTGTTTGTAATAAAATCGGGAAATAAACGGGATACTCTTGCGATCAAGGTATCCTAGGACTTTTAGTAAATAAGAGATTAAAACTTCAATTCTAGTCATTGATGAAAATGCATGTTTGTGAATGAAACTATCCCGTGACCAAGATTTTCTCCTTATTGATTATTCAAGTTATTTTATTGCCTTCAATTTTTTTTATTGTTTAGATAAAAACAAAAATCCCCCCTGGTTACTAAGAAACTGAAATTTTATAACAACAAAAGCCTCTCTGCGGGAACGAACTCTTTCTTACCACATACTTCATTTAAATTTAGTTGAGTGAGAAAGTGAATTATTTTTGACGCATACGACAGCGATCATCTAGTTTGAGTGAACTTATGTCAAAAGAGAAGGTTCTCAAGAATAATCGAACTAGGTGCAAATCAAAAGATAACCACCGTTAGTCAATCAAATCAATAATCGAAAACTAAAATAACAATATAATTCTAGTTTTCTACCAATGGTACTAGTAGACACTTCTTGATCCCGAAGAAGTCATAGAACTAGCGGATGTAAGAGATTTATCTTAGTTAGGTTACTCTCCTCTCCAAGATAGTATTACGAGAATACTATTAGTCGGCTACACCAGAAACAACAAAGATGAAGTTTTCATGTCTCGGGATAGGTTTGTAGGAAGAAAAAACTTCACTATTTATAGACCAAGGTAGTTTGGACACCAAGAAATTTCCATAACCGAAGATATTCTTAAGATATGCAATAAAGCACCCAAATTCGGTTTTATAAATTCCAACCAATATCCAACTATATAACCAAAATCTTCATGGAAAACTCAATATTATCTAACACTTAACTAATACTCCCGCCATACCCTTTATACAGGCGGAATATGTGAAATCTCTTAGAATAAGAAATAATTTTGATTTCACAAAAATCCAATGTTTTTCCTGTTTTAACCTTTATCATGTTTCCGATGCTTGAGATATAAATTTGATTGTGATGATATTTATGTTATTTAATTAAGGGTATAAGTGAAAAAAAAAGACTTCTTGGAATTAGATTTCCGCCTATCTAGTGGGACAAGAAAAATTCATAACTCCGCTTATATATAAGGGACTGAGGGAGTATATGTTTCCAGAGATACATTTTGATTGCTGGTAAAACAAAACATATTAATTTCGAAAATCTCAAAAAGATTCTCTACTAATTCGGTTTGAGAACTCACCTTGAGTATCAAGGAATATCTTTGAACAATTAAGAAATAAGATTTCAGCACATGCTCAAATTACTCACTATGTCGACATCTTGAACTTTCCTATTTTCCAAACCCAATTTCCAAATCACATAAACCCTAAAGTGTACGTGACTTATAAAAATCGGTTTTGGATATTGGGAACGGTTCTACCATGACTCCTAAAGAAAGTTAGGATCGGTTCTACCTTGACTGCCAATATAGGTAGGGATAGGTTCTACTTTTCCTCCCAACATAAGCGAGGATTGGTTCTACCTTGATTCCCTGTATAGGTTAGGATTGGTCCATACTTAAGATCTTCAATGAAAACCGAGACCATCAATCCTCTTGAATTCTTTTCGACTATGAAGCAAGTTCGTACGTCTAATTCCTTAAACTCATGTAATTAAACATAGTTTTCTAGGTATGAATCAAACCTATGTTCACTACACAATCTAGTAACGAGTTACAAAGATTATGTTGATGTCGCAGTTACGCAGTTCAAAAGATAAGCATTATACTTCGTAATTCAATATAAAAATATAGAACACTTATCACTATTGATGTATTTTTCCTGGGCACTTTGATTATAATATAATGATCAAGTCTATTATACTAGAGTTTCACATATACAACTTCGCATGTTATGTTTTCAATGAGTTTCGACTTGAAAGCTTACGATATAGAAATGAAAACAAGTCAAGTCATGTATTATTAACCTCAACTGGAACGATAAGGTTATCGTCGTTGTCGATACGTTTTCGGAATCTTCATGTCTTCAAAGTAATACTTGTATGTCTCAAAATTTCTAGACTTCCTAATCTAACCCAACGAAGTTGAGTATGATAATCTAATCAAGTGACTTATGAGTTTCTGAAATTATATTATGACAAACAACCTTGACATACCAACGCTTGGTGAGTTCAACCGAGCAATGCTCTAACAAATCAATTGGTATTGGATTCATTTTATGATTATTTTGGTTTCACAGTTGTGCTTTTCCCTAATCGGTTGATACATTTCGTTTATGTATTGGTATTTGATTTCATTTCTTACTATTAATAGTGTGGGTTGTTTGGTATATTTTTCCCTAATCGAAAGATCTTTGCATGAAAATCAGGTGAAAATTTTATATTCTTGTGTATGCTTCACTGTGACTGATACTAAAATTTTCAATTCTATCATCATGGTATTTGTGATGATGGTTTTATAAAACAACTGAGGAATGTATCCAAATAATTTGGATCAGATTTAAAAAGCGGCAAAAAATTGATAGCATAACTTATTGAACAATGAGAAAAATAAAGACTCTACGAGAATTCAACACCATAAGCTTTGTATGAGGAAACCGGGGTACAGTGAGTGGAGAGTTTCTTGAGTGCGAAACAGTCAAAACAGGAGTACATTAAGGTAATTTCTTGATACAAAATGTTCAATTACCACGGTTCGATCATCAAGAAGTTTGTTGAGTGCGAAACAACTGTCTCGTAAAATAAAAATTGTCAGACCTGATATTTGTCCATTCACACGAAACATCACAGGTTTCAACCATGTTCCTCGTTAATAGACCGAATAAGAAAAATTCTTCTGCTATTAGTCGTGTCTTCAACTTTTCTTTGTGTTCTTTTGGGAAAATAACTTGATCAAACTTATTTTGATGACTCACCCGATATTATTATCCTATTTCGTACTAGATGATATTAGGAACTTACGGAACTACTACTAACATATTATAAGAAATAACTTCACCGTAATCTTATATTATTATTGGTTTGAGAGCTCTAAAGCTTGCCAAAAGTTTGGATGATTTCTATCATACAAGAATGGACGAAAATTTCATCTTCATACCGGATATGTTATTGCAACAGTGTAGCGCAAATGAGATGGGATAGCGAGGGATAAAATAGATTGGGTCAACATCCCGGTTTTGTCGCCCAGTGAAGTTCTGTAGAAAAACTTTGTTTGGCCCAGTGATTTAAATTGTGAGAAAAACTTTGTTCAGTGATTTAAATTGTGAGAAAAACTTTGTTTAGCCCGACGAACAGACGGCGTCGTGGCTCCCTTTTAATCACTCGTGTTTCCTCATAGTATTGACGTCTACAAGGAAGGACTGAAGGAGCTCAGCTCACCCTCTCTCATCCCGTGAGGAATTAGAGAGTACATCCATGACGACGGAGACTGCAAAATGCGAGCGCTTCCATCGAGCTCTATGTGAGTGTCACAAGCGTATCCCAGCAGGTCCAACCAGAGATTCTGCCTGTCGCCATTTGAATCGTTCACTGGCACAGTGCCTCGTATCTGTGGCGTGTCCTTCCGAATCAGAAGTTGTTCGTAGTCTCTGTTCCAGTGGTGGTACATCATTGAAACGTTCTCAATGTCAACAAGCACAGCTTTCTCTTTCCATCTGTCTTTCCTCTCACCAAAATCCTTGAAAACCCTAACCCTAGTTGCTTGCTTGTGATTCTCAGCACCAGCATTATCATCGTCTTAGTAAGTTTTACTTTTGATTTTTCCTTAAAAAAAATGGAATGTTATGATTTCTGTTGCAAAATTGATTTTTGATAGATTTGATTTATTGATTTTCACTACATTATAAAACGAAATCAATTGGAAACAATAAACATAATAGGCATGAGAAATTGAGGATTGGGATCGAATTATGGCCACTTATTTGATAATTTAATATATTGTAAATAGTGATGATTTTGCAGATAAGTATATTTGTTTCCTGTTCAATATGTGTTAATTTAGCTACTAATGAATGAACGTTTAATTAGCTCTTCAAGTTGGGGTTAAATGTTCGTATTCAAGCCTGAGCTTAGGTATTTGGTCTGGTGAGTTCAATGTTGCTTAACCTTGGTTTAGTTCTTTCACATCTATATGAACAAGCACAAAACCGTGAGCTGATATTAAATGTAAAAGTTGCTGAGGTTTAAGTGATAGCTAGTTAGCTACCCATTTGAAGGTGGAGATATATGATACAGTATATTATATTGGAGCTAGTGTGGTTTGTATAAAGCTATACTACTGGAACACATACGTTACGAAAAGACTTTTAAGCAAAGTGCTTGTAATTATATTAGGGAAATATTGCAATTAATTACAAGAGATATGAAGAGCTTCTGGGCTTATTCTTGATTAACTTTCTACCTGCTCCCAGCAAATTATATTTATATGTGTAGGAGTAACATTAACAACTCTCTACGACACAAAATGGACCGACTATGTGGAGATAAATCTAGATGTGAACACTGTTATTCTTGAAATTACAGCTTCTTAACCAATCCAGATAATCCTATGTCAAAAGACTCAAAACTATCTAGAAAGTTGAATTAAATTCCATGTTATACTAGAATTTGTTACCCAGCTTAATTTAAGATACTCATAAGCTCCGACCTATAATTTTCTTCAGTAATCATGTTCATGCTCTTCGAGTAGGCAGTTTCTTCGATTCAGATTTCTTCCGTAACATAATCTGGCACTAGGTGTCTGCATAGGCTTGGTCTGTCTGGTCTCGCTTTTACTGCTTGTCAGATGATATATGTTCCTCTTCTCATGGGTCCTTGCCTATTACCCCAGTTGGTATTCTCTCACAAGGGATTCAGAGGTTTACATATTAACTTTTATCTTCATGCCACGGGGAGGGCGACTGGTGGTCCCATGATCACGGTTTCCATCTTTTGTAATATATATCTGATGCAAGTTTAACTAAGATAGTTCAGAGTAGAAAATATGATAAGAATGAGACTGTTAGATATTTCTGTGTGGAGTTCTCTTATGTCAGTTAATGTTGTGCGAGGAAAGAGTTGATTGATGTACCTATATATGGGTGAGGTGGAAGTTACGAGATTTTCTTATATATGTCTTATCTAAACCCTGTAATATGTTTCCTATCTGAGTAACAAGTCTTGTTTGGTTTTTTTTGATAATACACGAGTGCTTATAGAGCTAGCTCGGCCAGTCTATAATGAATAAGCAAGTTCAATTCAAGGTTAACTCAAGCTATTTCATCGTAAATTTGGCATGGTGGAGCTCACTTTTTTGTTGTATACTTTTATTGAGGGTCGAGATTGAGTGAGCTTAGCTCCATATACTTGAGTTGTATAGAGCCAACTCTCAAACATGGCTACTTCTTTTGTTAGGGTTTGTTAGATATAGAGATTGGTATTGAGATAACAGCGATCAGGAAGTTCAGACATTTGTCAGGTTGAGATTCAAGATCAACAGTGATCGAGTCGTAGCTTCTACAAAATATCGTTTAACCTTGCTAATTTCTAGAACTTATCTAGTTAATTTGTTATATTATTCGAGTGATTTACTGATAGACCGGATCTGTTCAGGATGCTGACTTGTTACATATACATTAATCACTCTAATTTGTAGAGTGAATAAGAGAATACTAAGGCATTTTGTAATGGAAACTAAGAGCGATTAATGTAATTGTAACAGAAGCCGGTATCCTAAAATTTGACCCAAGTTTGTACCAATCAGACTACAAATGAAGTTCACGTAGCATTGACTGAGCCATTTTTGTATTGCTTTTCTGGTACAGAGTAGTTTTTCCTCAAAAAATGTCACTATCACCTGATAGGTTTAGCAGAAGCCATCTATCACTTCTTTTTATTTGAATGTTTTATGGTTTTCACTGCAGATTTCAGGAGTAGTCAAGGCTGTACTTTGGAAGCAGCATTTACTGTCAAGCAACATATCCCGTTATCTTTTCCAAGATATTTGCAGGCTCACGAAACAGTTGCTGAGGATCACGCGACTGTTTGTGGATCACAGTTATGGGACCTGTGTTCCTTGACAATGGTGTGCAAGGCCCCATATAGCGATGCCTAGCCTTGTATAGAGCTTTCGGATTGGAACTGGTTGTTTGGCTGAGTACTCATAACTGGAGAGTAATCTCTGGAGGCTGAGGCGAGTTGTTTGGAATTCTTGGATGTAGAAATTTACAGTCACATTTCTATTCACTTTGTGGTCTATGGGAAGTATTGGTGCAACCTGGTGATGGTTAAATGAACACTTCTTTCTTGTCTTCTTGCAAGCTTAATTAATCATATTAAATGTTGTGGGTTGCTGCGTTCCAGTGGATTCAGTATATTTGTTTTTGCGTGGCCGCCTGGCACTCCCCAGTTTACACCCCAATCTAAGAGTGCTCTACATATTTTTTTTATTTTTGATCAATAAGTGCTCTACATATTGCTCTTAATCAAGAGTGGACTTCAATTTGTTTCAAGTCTGATTCTACATTACCTATTCATGTTCCCCACGTTTCATGGATTTTGAAAGAGTTGGAATAACTGTGCCCACAGGAAGTGCCTTGGGCAAATACACTTGCCAAGAACAAGCATTTCTGTTGGCAACCATAACCAGCCTATTATATCCAAATGGCTAATGATGCTAACAGATGAGAGAGCACAAAATTTTATTTATAGGAAAAGAAAATGCAGAAAAATGGACCCAAAACAAAAATCCCAAAATTTTATTAAAATGCACAGAGCAATACAACACACATCAACCTGATGAATTAAACTTGAAGCCTTTCCATCTCTTCCTTGATAATGTTAGACCTAATCAAACTACCAACAGTATTGACCACCATTTTAACATCTTCCCATGGATTCCCTCTAGCCAACTTCTTATACAAATAACTCTCAAACGTCATACGCTGTACATAATCACAACCACAAATCTCTACTAAACACTCTCTAGCTGCATTATTACCATAAAATACCTTCTGCAGTATATCCAAAAACCTAAATGTGTTGATATACTGTGAGTCCCATTTTTTCAGATACTCTTTCCTCAAATCTTTTTCATCAATCATTCTAATTCCATTCAATGATGACCGTACGACTGCTTCTCCACACATTCGGCCCGATTTAGCTGCAAAATATATACCTTCTCCTGAACATTTTGTAACATAACCAGCTGAGTCGCCTACTAGAGCAACTCGTCCTCTAACTCGGCGTGGTCTTGGATGTTCAGGAATCGGGTGTGCCTCAACCTTGATCACTTTCCCACCGTAGATTTTCTCTTTCACTCTTTCCCGAACTCCGTTCTGATACAACTTAATATCCTGCTTCGAACACACCGTTCCAGTTCCCACTGCCACGTGATCACATTTAGGGAAAACCCATCCGTAAAAATCGGGAGAGATATCGTTTCCGACATACATCTCGGCAAGATTCTCGTAATATCTCATTTTCTCGTCGGGCAGACGAATTCGTTCTTGAAAAGCAATGGCGTAACTGTAATTTCCAGCATCAATGGATTTCGCCACCCTGCTGTTCGCACCATCCGCCCCAATCACAACATCGACAGAAATAGATTCTTTAGATCCATTGCTATTGTAGTGCACGGTGTATGGAGAATCAGGTGAATCAGGCACCTCGAGATGTGTAAAAAGAGCATTAATGACATTAGTACCGTAGGATTGAGCACGAGAACGAAGGAAGGAATCAAGAACTTCTCTGCGGATCATAGCAATGTATTCATGAGGTTTAAGGGTTTTACCGAAATCAACGGTGAGATTCGAAGGTGATATGATCTTCATTTGAGTGACTCTACGATCGATTAGTTCGAGAGGGATTGAGAATTCATCAAGCATACACAGAGGAATTGCACCGCCGCATGGTTTAGCACCAGACGGACTTCTTTCGATGAGGTATGTTTCGATTCCACCTCTTGAAAGAGCTTCTGCTGCTGATGAACCAGCTGGACCACCACCGATTACAGCTGCGCGTAGCTTTCGACCCCCTGAGATTTTGTTGGAGGAGTTGCAGGTGATAATGGAGGAGTATCTTCTACATTTCAGTGATGATGATGATGATGATGGAGTTGTTCTTCTGATCGGCGACTTCTGAAGACTATGAAAGCAATGGATTTGTGATGCTGTTGCCATGGTGTTTGAGATTTTTAGAGTTTGTTGAATTTTCTGGTGAGAGATAGATAGAGACGGATGAGATTTCAGCTCTGATGAAGCTGATGAAACCTAAGTGATAGTGAATTAGTGATAAGTGTGTTGTTTATAGTGATGGAATATTAAAATGTTCAGGAGAACGGGGCCTCGTGGAGAGAGAGATGCTGCATTGGGGACGCACGGAGAGATAGTGCCTTTTCTTTATTACTCCGTCCCTCCTAAATTATTAGTGCGCTTTGACTAAGTCCAGATATTACGGAGACCGGAAAGCTGTACAAAATTACTCCTATTAAATGTTATGTTATTACCAATATTGAAAAAAGTATACGAATTATGAAGTGTGTAAGATAAATAAATACTTGATAATTTTATTATTTATAAAAATGTTTAAATAGAAGATAAAAATAAAAATCTGTATGGATTGATTTAGTAGATTTGTTTTTTATTGGGAAAGATATCATTTAAGATTTTAGATTGATTATATTACAAATAATTTTATAATTAATAAAAGTTAAAAGGTAAATATGAAAGTTTGACTAAAAGATATGATTATAAACAGAAACTGGACATTATTTTAGGACAGACGAAGATAGAATAGAGGACAGAAATTTTAGGACATAGGAAGTATTACTTTTGGTGTTGTCTTGTTTCCGTCTTTAAAAAATACACTAGATATTACCGGGCCTACGGCCCCGCTCAACCTTTGTTATGAATGCCAATAGCCGGCTTTGCTAAATTTAATTAGATTCCAATTGTGAATGCATTTGGGAGTGACTCCCACTACTTAGAAATCCGTTTCAACCTTTAACCCAGGTCTGGAATCTATACGCTAAATTTGTTCTCTGTTACTTCTACTAAGTTTGTCCTCTGTCACATGGATACATTTGAAAAATATCGAATTGGTCCAATAACCAATATGGTAAATAATTAATTTGTTATCATCCAAACACCGTATGACAATATTTCCTAGTAATAAAAGTTTATGAATGATGCGGAATAGGATTAACTCCATCCAACTGGACTAATTTCGCATCCAGTGTTGTTCTCATGTCGTGCAATGGTAATATGGACTACCTATTAATTAATATACACAACTTCACTCTCTCATATGGAGTTGTTGCATCTTGGAGAAATTCTTCCGTACATGAAACATTTTTGTGGCTAGGCGCAAAACATGTGATTATACATATAGTTTCTATAGTAATTCTTCATTTCTTATGTATGTATTAACTATTTTCAATGGCATACTTATTCAGTTGAAGTTTTCGGATACATTAGAAAGGATTTTGATTAGCTGGCTCCAGACATACACTACATCCCTCACAGCCTTGCGACAACTTTTATTGTACTTGTAACTTTCTATTTTCTTGGGAAGATGTTCAACAACGTAATCGCTATAGATACTCTTTTTCTTACTTGCACACCGATAGTACTTTATTATAGACTATAGAGGGTCGAACATATTTGATAGTAATCCATGTGTCATATTACACCAACGAAACAAAAAGTAATGCACCTACCTATGTACCGGTGTAGGTGCATTACTTTGAATAATTTTGAGGTTGTTGTGCACGTTATCTCTAACTCTAATTACCTAAATTCGGTCTCCCTCCTTTAGCTCTGGTCGCTGTATTTAGAAGCTTGAAAATGGCGCACAGTTTGTCTGGCATCGGGAAACCCAGATTCACCGACTTGACCACTTCCTTTCACTGCGGCCAACTTCATATACTGGACCAATTTTTTGATGATGAATATGTAATCGTATCCAAGAGAATCCTCCCTTCATCGTCCCTTTATGGAAAAAACTGAGTACCTAAGTAATGCATACTCCCTAAGCTTAAGACAATCTAAAATGTTGGTACATGTCTTCCTTTGGAGTAATGTAATGGTTCGCTCTTAATAAGCCATTGGAAGATGAGTCATTGAGTCATAACTTATCGTTATTTGGACAGAAGACTCACATACATCGGAAACAAGAAATATTTACCCTAAAAAGTTTAGGGTTATGGGTTAACGGTTAACCTGGATGGTTACATGTAGTTATGTTAAGATTGGATATAGTCGGGTCCGGTGTGGTCAGGACGTTAAACGGATATGTTAAGTCCTAAGAATCTTGAGTTTAAGTGGTTTGGTATAGTCGGGCCGAGGTAACATCTCTGTCGTCCAAATTCGAAGAATCTTGACCGTCGTTTGTCCATCATAGACACCACTTTCCTTAGAACATTGAAGTAAATGCTTTTGGGAACCCGGCTAGATTGGGTATACCTAATGAGACAAAACCTAGGTTATTTTGAAGTAAAACAGGACACCCCTTAACCATGTATTTTCTAAATGGCTAACATTAATTTAATTTAATTGATATGATTAGATTAGTTAGTTGATTTATATGAGTGGATTTGGAAATAATTGAGAGTTAGAAAGAGAGTGAAGTAGTAGAAGAATTATTTATTTATTTTTATTTTTATTTTTTTTTTGGGGGGGGGGGGGGGGGTGGAGTTAGGGTTTTTGAGAAATTTGTGATATGAGTGAGATGAGTGATTCTAATCCTAATTTTGAAGTGGGGGATTCTTCTAATTTTCCTCCCACAGATGATGAGTACTTGTATGATGATCTACCAAATCATGATCAAATGGATTATATGCATGATCCTCACTTTTATTTTCCTCAAACTCAAGATGGATATGGAAGTGATGAATGTCTTGAGACAAACGTGGAATCTAATGACCAAGAAGAAGAACAGGGAGCTGCAAGTAATCAGATACACAACTTACATGGTGAAGATTGTGATTTTTCCATGCAAAATGATGGATTTTGTTTGTTTTTTTTCTTTCACTTTTGTTGCCCAGTATCGGCAAGGTCGAAGATGTTCGGACTGTGCCAACTATAAGAGTCGGCATGGTCTTCATTACATAATGCCATGACTTTTCATGAGAAATATCTTAGTCAGCAAGGTCATAAATAAGAACCCTTCCGACTATAAGATTTTTGCAGCACAAGAGACTGGGTTGTGAAACATGCTTAAGCCAGTATTGTTTTGAATATGTCGACCATGCTGACTATAGTTTGGTCGGCATTGTGGTATTCTTCGACCCTGCTGGTTGTTATTTGGTCGTAGTTGTTTTATATATCCACTGTGCCGACTATGGTAGTATATATCAACTAACTTGTGATGTTTTGTAGATTGCATTGATACCGATGACGGATCAGCCTCAAGCTCACAGTTTTAGGGGTCATGATACTTCCGCACATTATGCTAATGATTTGGAATGGAAGGAAAAAGACGACACAGTCAATTGGGTTGTTGAGAAAGCAAAAGAGAAGATGTGCGTTCTAGTGAAAAACACCCAACAAAGAGATACGCGGTTTGAAATGGTTTGCGAGTGTAGTGTAGTGGACGTAAGTCACAAGAGAAAGGGTTATGAGTATGATAAGAATACGACTAGGATGTACAAGACCAAGTCAAATAAGTGTGGATGCCCATTCAAGATTAATTTTGGAGGAACAAAGAAACCGATAACATGTGGAAAATGAATAGAGTTGATGTTGGTTGGCACAACCATAAAGATCCACTAAGTATTGTTGGATACCCCTAAGTTGCCAAGTTGAAACCGTACGAGTTCGAACAAGTAAGAACAAGTTGGGGAATTAAACCAAGCAAGCTCCTTCGTAAGTTCAGGAAGGACACCTAGCATTACCTTTCTTCATTGTATACAATTTATGCGGCCAAAGCAACTATCAAAATAATTGAATGGTATGGTAATGGAAGAATCACAATGGTTGGGCCACAAATACAACTACACGGTGAGGCACCATGAGTTATCAGAGGGGAGGGTGGATCGTATTTTTCTTGCACATCCCGATATGATTTAATTGTACCGGTGCTTCTACCAAGTGTTGTTTATGGATTGTACTTATAAGACGAATATGTACAACATGCCTTTATTGAACATTGTAGGACAAACCTCGGACAAGCAATTATTCACGGTGGCACGGTGGTTTATGGATCGTGAGAAGGATGATATCTATATTTAGGCATTGTAAACTTTGAAGCCTTTCTACCACGAAGACGAGACTCCCGGGGTTATAGTGACCGACAATGAGCATGCAATAATGAACACCGTGAGGATAGTTTTTCCCAAGGCACAAAATTTTCTTTGCACGTGGCACATACAATGCAATCTTAGAAATAATTTTAGGAGTCATATCCAAAAGCCAAAGGCAAAGAAAGGTAGTAAACGTGAAAACAGGAAGATGGACGTCTTAGTAAACTAACTAAAGAGGAGAGAGAGGAAGAGAAAAAGAAAGAAGACGAAGAATGGAAAGAAGGTGAGATTAAATTTGGGTTATTCATGAAAGCGTGGGATAAGTTGGTTTGGTCGATGAGTGTGGGAAGATATGAGATAAACTTGAAGGACTTCGAGGATGATTGGGGACCTAATTACCCCAAAGTAGTGGCATATTGCAAGAGACAATGGTTGACGCCACACAAAGAGAGGTTTGTGTATGCTTTTACTTACGACTATAAACATTTCAAACTTGAGTCAACAAGTATGGTAGAGCAATCTCATGGGAGACTAAAATGTCTACTTTTCACGAGTCAATATGGGATTGTGACAGTGCAACATGCTATCCATGAGTACACTAATAATGATATCAACAAGATAAGAAAGCAATTCGAAGAAAGTAGGTATCGGAATTTGAAGGAGTGTAAGGGGGATGATTGGTTGCTTGTTGGTATACATTGCAACGTCTCGCATTGGGCAATACGTTTCATGATGAAACATCTCAAGTTATATCAAAAGTAAGACGACCCGAGCACTCCTTGTAAGTATAAGATAATGAAGGATATCAGACTTCCATGTCGTCATATGCTTGGTAGGTATAAAACTATGATTCCGATTGAAGATATCGATTCTTGCTGGAAGCAACTATCTTTCATCCCGGCTCCAAGAGAAGATCCCGGTGAAGAGTTTGGCGACCTGGAACTTGGGAGAATAATCCTCGACAAGTACCCCACATTGAATAGGTTGGACAAGAAAACTATGAAGCACAAGTTGATACTGATTGTTTACCCTTTTATAGAAGAACTTCAAGAACCCTTGAAACAAGATCCAACGGGTAGACCGCCTACCACAAAGACAAGGGCGGAAGAAAGGGAACAAACTAAAGAGTATTTGAGTACAACATGTGATCCATCCGGACATGAATATACCGAGGCGGAATACAAAGAGGATCCGGATAAAATAAAATAGGTCGTCCGAGGAAATAAACAACTACACCAACGGTTTCAAACTTGAATCCAAATAGCACTCCTCTTGAGAGTCAAGCAAGTGTGGAAGTTGTTGTAAAGAAAAGGGGTCGTCCGAGGAAGGAAACACCCACACTAATAGAAAAATCCATTGAGCCAAAGATTACACCTATTGAAAGCAAATCAAGTCAAGGAGATGTTGTGAAGAAAAGAGGTCGTCCGAGGAAGGCAGTAAAACCGGTATTGGAAGAGTATCGCGTACAACTCCCTCAAATTATTCGAAAGTTCATTATTAATATCGACGACGTCCCAAAGGAGCGGTTGAGGAGAATCTCACCCAATATCAATTCATAATAAAGAAGATGGTTTCCCGGCTGGTAAAAAACAAGAAGTTTTATATCTCAATGATGCTAGTAGGTCCAATGGAGGAAAAAGAAGCGACTTTTAAGGAATTGCTTACTAGTGTTAAAGGCCCGGAGGGAAATGCACCGATTAAATGGGAGCATTGGATGAGAATGTCAGAGTGTGGCCATGTATTGGTGGATACATGGTACATTTTTTTAGTAAGGGATGTTGTGTAGCATTTGCACTGAAACATTCGGTTTGTGTGGAGCAGATCAAGCATAGAAGAATTGTTACGGATTCGGTGGATAAAAATCATTTTATTGGTCTACAACTAAATAAGGAATGTCCATTAACTCCTCTTTGTAGGTTTAGTTTTTGGGAAAAGTTCATAATCAACAAGAGCAAGGAATGGGTGAAAATTTATGAGGACAACATGCACCTTTGGAATGATTTAGATGAGTCTATCAAAGGTCCTATATATTTGACTAAAGAAGGTCTAATAGATTTGAATGAACTCCCTCCAATAGATTTGAGCGATGGGTGATTGTGATTAGGAAATAAGGAATCTTTTTGTAATTGCATTCGTGTTTTGTGTAATGTACTTTGGAGTACTAAAATGAATGAAATGGATGTGGTTTTTTTGGTGTTTAGTCCTTTCAATTTACATTGTAATTATCACATGACCTTGCCGACAAAACCGTATGACACAAAATTAGTTTAAATTTTCCCCAGGGTCGGCAGGTTAGAATTTTGGCAGGTTGCCGACTGGTATGACTGACATCACTGGAAAAGAAGGCATGGGACAGTCGGCAGGGTCGTGGTCCTCCTACAATGCCGACTAATTGTTAGTCGGCAGTGTTGAAGAAGAAAACCTTGCCGACCAAAAGGGACAAAAAATGTTATTGTTCCTGGATGTTCTTCACACTATAATCGGCAGGGTAATATAAATACTCAATGCCGACTGTACTTCCATCGGAACGCTTAAAATTTTGTACAATACCGACTAAAAGGGACAGAAATGTTATTGTTCCTGTATGTTCTTCATACGATAGTCGTCATTGTAGTATGATAAACACAATGCCGATTGTTTTGCCGTCGACATTCTTAGAATTTTGAATAATGCCGACTAAATTGAAATTAAATAACTTATAGTAATATGGATCAACCTTGACGACTATGAAAAAGTCTTCATTTTATATAAACTAAAACATGCAGACTGTAACATTCTTAGTACATTGAGATGCACTCAACACTTAATTAAAGCATACAAACCTTAAAAACTTAACCCTAACACATTTGGGACATAGATAGTATCTTTTTCCGGTACACAATTTTTTAGGAAAGGTAATTAGCTTCATCTTACCGTCGCAACATGGATCTTTGAATTCAAGAAGGTTGATTTTAGCAACTTCATCTTCATACGGAGATAGGTGCTCATCTATCCAATAGAAAACCAACAACAGGTTCATTTTGAAGCATACGATTGATATACATCTCCTACTGCAGCTTTCATAAGAAATAAGAACCCCTAACAACCATCAATGGTGCATTTGCTTCCTTCAAAGAGACAATCATTTGCAAAATGACCACTTAGTGTACAAAGACAATAAATAATTGTTTGTGTTGCACTTGAAACTTCCATTCTTTATGCATGGTTGAAGATGAAATTGAAAGTGCTTTTATAATAATAACACACTTAATGTCTTGATTTTGAAAATCCTACCTGTTGAGCATTCAATGGGTTGTAGCTTGTACTTAAAGTAATATTTCGAAAGTTCTAACATGCTGTAGTAAGTCAGCAAGGTCTATCATTTCAAACCATGCCGACTACCTATCACTGATAATGCAAAAGAGAGCCTGAGATGGTCGGCAAGGTCGAGCGTTTCAAACCATGCCGACTTACTACAACTCTGATATTGTTTAAACATGCAGAAAAAAGACTAAGTTTCTAAAGCAAATGAAACTGAAAATTAACATAAGTTTAAGAGTTACTGACAAGTCTAAAACCACAATCTAAGAGTTCAAAACATAATATTAGAAAGATAATAACACAAACATATCAAACAAAGTTTCATGGATCCTTCTCATTGTTGGTATCTTCCTCCACGTCACTAGCTTTTCCACCATCACTAGCTTTTTCACTAGCATCAGCTTTTGCTTTTCCCTTTATTGGACTATATAGTCACCAGCCTCATTATAATAGGGGTTCACTCCAGAAAAGTCAGATGTCTTGAAAACAGTTCTTGGATCAAGCTCCTCTTCTTCTTCCTCTGATGGTGTGCATTCAACATAGTTGAGGGGATTGCTAGGACTTTTCATAAACCTTAGAAATTCTTCAGGATCTTTCTTACCTATCAAAAGTAACTTTCTTACAGGGCAATTCTCTTCAATTTCATCAAAAGGATTTTCTAAAGAAGGATGAATATTGTCAATCCATTCTAATAGCTCTTCTGTTTTGTTAGGACAAGGGATATCTTCTATGTTTTCCTCTAGGAATCTAAACAATACACAAATGAAAGATACGAAAACAAACAACACTGTTGAACATACGATATTGGTCGGTACATTCATGAATTTGGATAACAATTTTCATCTTTCTCCCAACTTTATGGGTATGGGAAATATGGTTTTGGTCAGTTACTAGTCGGCATGGTCTATAATCTAGAACCCAGACGACACTAAGTCGGCATGGTTATATTCATTTATAAGGCCGACTAATATAAAGTCGGCAGGGTACTATTCATATAAGATGCCGACTATTAACAAAATTGAACTCAGGAAAATAAAGTTTCTGTGACATAAAGTCGTGATGATACAAGTCTAAAAATATGACGACTAAAAAAAAGTCGGCATGGTCTTGTTCATATAAGATGGCGACTATTAACAAAATTGAACTCAGTAAAATCAAGTTTCTGTGACATAAAGTCGTGATGGTACAAGTCTAAGAAGATGACGACTAAAGAAAAGTCGGCATGGTTGGTTATTGATTACCCTTCCGGCCCTGGTTAATGTTTCACAGTCGCCATGGAAATTATGAAAAGTCGACATGTTATTCATGTTGCGACCCTGCCGACTACCACTTACATCCTAAGGCCGGCATCTTATATTTTAAAAAACCATGCCGACTAAAGACCCTGAAAATCATCATTTTCGATTTCTAACCTAATATAACAATCAAAACACACGACACGAGAATGGATTTGAGTTTAGATAACACTTACAGTCTTCTTTTCGCCGGTAGAGGGTTATTTTCAACATTATCAGGGATTGGATATTTGAGTTCAGGGATTTCACTGGTTCCAACTTTTCCCTTACCTTTTTTCTCTGATTTGGATCTTTTGATATTACCTGTTGAATCTGTATCGTTGCTTGATCGTTTAGAATCAACCATTTTTGTGGAAATCAAAGTTGAAGATTTTGCAGATAGGTTGATGGAAGGAGATTAAGGGGAAGTGAAGAGAAGATTAAGAGTTGTTTTAGTTTTTAATTTTAGGGTTAACCGATTTAAATAGGATTTAGTTTTTAAGTTTAATTAGTTCAAGGGTATTGAAGTAAACTCACTCATATTTTACCACCCCTTAGTAAGGACATTAGGTCCATTTAAATTTGGGTAAACCCCAATTAATCTGGGTATACCCCAATCTCGCCGGGTTTGGGAATGCATATGTTTTTATATATATACTAGGGTATGACCCGTGCCGTAGCGGCCCGGGTTTTGTGAGTTGTCCAAATAAAGATCCATGAGTATCTTTTTGTAGAAATTAACGTTTAATCCCAAATATGTTGGGCTTTATACTGATTAGTCCAACCCTCTCAGGCGTGGTACATATTAGTCCAGATTTTTCAAAACATGGACAATTTAATCCCTTTTTGTACGATTTGGTCCAAATTATTATCGATCCGGTTTTTGTTATTACCCAAAATACCCTAATTTGTGTTTTCATTTTATACAGAAAGAGAGAAATAGTCTAAAACTTATAGATCTGAAATTTTGACAAGAGACGGACAGGTTTTTGACGAGAGAGATGCGATTTTTGGTTTTGTTCTTCATCAGAGATTTCCTGGTAAGGTTTTTGATCTTCTATCATGTTTATTTCACAGATTTCTTCGTTATTTTCTTCGATTTTTGTTGTAGATTTGATTTCGTCTTTATTTTGATTGGTTTTATTTTCAAATGAAACTTATTTCGATGTCTTGTTTACATGATAAGTTCATTTTTGGTTAAAATCAAACGTCAATTAATTGTCGAAATTCAATCCGTTTTTCGTCGAAATTCAATTTGTTTTTCCCCTGTTAGTTACTATTTTTTGTTGCTTCGCACTCTTACTGACTTAAATCCTAGAATAGCGTTTCGCCTCTTCCATGAATAGGTATATCTATTGTCGATACTGAGTAGCACTCATGATAAATAGTTAACTGGAGTATGTTAGCTTTGGGGTATAGTCTTTGCAATTTTATTTATTAAGAAAAAGTATGTTGTTCAACTTTATAATGCTGGTGTTCTTGATAGACATTATAGTTTATTTATGGGTAGTGGTGGAAAATTAAACCTAGTAGCACTACTACTACTGTTGTACCAATTGTTTCGTGAGTTTAATATATGAATTCCAAATTATTTTATTTTTTTTGTTATGAAATAAAAATATGATACGAGTAGTTTGATATGATTTGATTAGTTATCCGGTCTTTTTTGGTCTGTTCCATACGTGGCTGTAGATAAATATGAGCACAATATGGAATTTATTTGGTCTTTACTACTAATGTGGACGTTGGTGTGTTACTACTAATGTGGACCTTGGTGTGTGTCAGCCAAATCGTTGGATATGGTGTATTAGTGATCTAACCTCTGCGTATATTTTGCCTTCCTTTATTATTATGTGGTTATCTATGTGTATCTTTTGTTGTCATTCATGAATTTTAATTATGAAATTTTGTTTTTCAGAAAATTAGTTGGATGTAACCCCATTTGAAGTGAGATAGAGAAAACGATGTTAGATGACTCTTGTTCATCCAATTCCAAGGTACATGTTCTTTTCTTCTTTGTCGCTAGATTTAGCTATTAATAATGCAGTTTAATATGATATTAACTCATTGTATCGTTGCGCATAAAAAGTCAAATATAAAAATTTTACTAGTTTGAGTATACTTGACTTGGCAGTAACACAACAAAATTTAAAGAAAATGATACTGATATGTTCGCTAGTCATCCCAAAATTGGTGGTTTCCTTCTAAAGAAGAACTGAATGGAAAAATGCCAATTTTCTGCTCAGGATACTTTCTTTGTAATAATATGACCCTGCTGATTTAAAATTTAGTCTAATGTTTGGGCTAGTATGGGTAGATATTGACCGACTTGTTCTAATATTGAATTTGTAAGAAATGTTAGTTCCGTAGACTTGTTCTGATATTGAAATTATAAATGTCGGTTGTTAGGCTTATCCAATAGGATGAAGCCTATTTCTCGGTCTATTCCAATAATTTTTTTGAACATTTACATTTTTTTGGGTCCCATGTACCCTGCTCTTCTCTTGGAGTTGCATTCAACATCGGATGACTTTACTAATTATTAGAGATGCATCATCGATATTTCTATAGAAATTTGATGTTTTTTGGATAATGTGCACATAAATGTACACCTGCTATTGTTAATGTTGTTAACGTGTACATAAACGTACACCTGCTATTGTTAATGTGTACATAAATGTACACATGTTGATATTAATGTGTATATAGTTGAACCACATGCTGAAATAATTTTGAAACTTCCAGATTTAAAAGATATTACTCATCTCCTTCTTAGTTTAAGGGAGGGGTACACATATGGTTGAACCACATGCTAAATGTTGAGAAGCAAACTGCCTATATTTAGAAAAAATAACAAAAATCATACCGCTATTAGTATCTCAAGTTCTCAACCTTTTTATTTATCCTAATTGCAGGTGTAGTGAAGGTCAAAGATGATAAAGATGGGTTCCCAACTTATGTTGCTATGCTTGCAGCTCAAGATGATGCAACACGGTGCAAGGTATTTGTTCTAGTTGTATACTTTGGTTATTGATGATTCCTACCTTAATATTGGTCCTAACTGATAACATGATTGCGTGCTTTATGCTTTCTTAATTGAATTTGATAAGTACAACTTTCGCATAATGAAATAACATATTGATTCTTAATGTGTACATAATTATACACATGTAGATAGCTAATGTGTATATAGTTTTACACTTGTTGATTGTTAATATGAATGATTGGTGTTGTGAATGTTTTACAGGGGTGTACATATTGGTGCACCTGTGTAAATCTTATGGAAAAGTACGTTTTCCTTGTTTTACAACGGTGTACATATTGGTGCACCCGTGGGAAGTAACTCTCATGAAAAAATAGGTTTGTGTGCGGTTGTGAATGATTAGCTTTATGCATGTTTTGAAGCGGTGTAAGTATTGGTGCACCTCTGTAATCCTCATGTAAAAGTAGGTTTGTGAGTGGTTATGAATGATCATTTTTCTGCATGTTTTGCAGGGGTGTACACATTGGTGCACCAGTGTATTTTCAATGAAAAAGTAGGTTTGTTTATGGTTATGAAGGATCGGTTTTAGAAATGTTTCACAGGGATGAATATATTGATGCGCCAATATACTTATCATGAAAAAGTAGGTCCGGGTGTGAGTATGATTGATCTGTTGTGCATGTTAGTAATCTCATTTTTGGTAAAGTGCAATGAATCATTGTACTGGGATGTTTCGAAGCCATATTAAGTTTGTGTAGTAATGCCCATATGGATTGTGTCTCTGACCATAAACTAAGTAACTTTTTATTTTGATCCTTTTCTTGCTTTGTTTTCTTATCCGAATGTTGGTGAAAGGATAATCACTTTCTTTTCAAGCTGTGATTTCTTATCTTCATTGGTTTGTCCTCGATGCAGGTTATCTGCTAAACTTACCTCTGCAAATCTGGATGTTACCCAACTGGAGCTTGGATTCTGGATTTTTTGGATTAGGGTGCAGTTTGGCTATCATGGATTCTGGATTTTTTTGGATCTTTGCAGCGGTGTACATAATTGTACACACTAATGTAAATTAAAAATTTTAAGAAATGAAAATTATATAGTCATATGGGTACTCTTTTTGTAGCTCTCGGAAAATGCTTTCCAAATATATAAAATTTGTCGATTTTGGACGAGGGGTTCAAAAGATAAATTGTTTTTAATTATCTTTTATATTATTCAAAATTGCTGACATCATCATGAGTCAGTGTGGATTAAATTGTAAATATTTGGACTAAATAATAAATAATGAGGGTTATTAGGATACTTTCCATATTTTTGGACTAATCTGTACCTAGTTGACTCGGACTTGACTAAATTGTACCTTTGGATTGATTTTTGGACTAAACCGTATTTTCCCTATTTTTTTCTTGTAAAGCGTAAGCCCCGTAATGAGAGGGAGTATTTTTGCTCTTCGTTGATTTTTCACTAATAATCATGTGGTTTCAGGTCTTACACCCTTCATCAGCAACAAAGTAAGGTAGTGAAAAAATGGGTAACGGGATATCGACTTTGAACTTTCGTTTTACTTTTTGAACATTTATTTTACTTATCATAGCGGGTAACTAATCGCATTCCGTTTCAAATATCTTAATGGCGCTTCCAGGTGAACCTATATTGCCCTTCATCAGGTGACTGCAGCTGATCAAAGCTTAAGTGGAGAAAATAAACATCCCTTAATAGGGGGCCAGAACTTTTTATGTGCACCCCAAATTTTTGAGGGGCTTATTAAACCGACTATGAAAATACCTTTTTATCCCTTATATTTTTATTTTTTAAATCAATGACGCTTTAAAGGCGTCGTTAATATTCTGAATAACGACACTGTAGAGTCGTTACTGTTCTCAATGACGACCCAAAGCGTCGTTGTGGCCTACATGACGACTCTAATGAGTCGTTAATATTCTGAATAACGACTCTAAGAGTCGTCCTTGTTTTCACTACGATTTAAAAGAGTCATTAACGATTCTAAGTGTTACCACTTTAAATGATGGCTGTATAGAGTCGTCGTTGAAACGGTGACGACCCTAAAGAATC